>NC_090934.1:1363833416-1364449472 GCF_040938575.1 Ambystoma mexicanum | reverse complement strand
AGACCCCGTACCTTTGCTACAGATCAGGCCCGGGTGGGTTTCCTAATAACCAACATGACGGGAAACGCTCTTTCCTGGGCCACCCCTCTGGTGACTAGCGGAAACGCCATTCTGCAGGACTATCCGGGGTTTCAGAATCTTCTCAAGCACACCTTCGAACGACCAGAGCTCTCCTTTACAGCCTGCGAAGACCTGTTGGATGTCAGGCAAGGCTCGCTAGACGTGTTATCATACATCTCCTCTTTCAAGACATTAGCAGCCGGGGCCGGATGGCCCGAGACAGCCCAGTATGCCATTTTCAGAAGAGGACTGAAGGAAGAAATTAAAGACGAGCTAGCCAGGTCTCCTCGTTCTCCTACTTTCACAGATCTACTTTCTGCTGCTCTTCACATCGAGTATCGCCTTCAGGAGAGACGAGTTGAACGTCGTAAGCAAAGGACTCCTGGCCATAACTCAGACCCCTCTGTACCCGTTCTCCCTGGTCGCTCTACTAACATCATTACGGAAGAACCTATGCAGATCGGTGCTACCAGGGCGCCCTTGTCCGCTGCTGAAAGACGTCGCAGAAGAGAGAAAGGACTGTGTGCCTACTGCGGATCAGAGCAGCATTTTCTCAGAGACTGCACAGAACTGTCAAACAAGAGGTCGGGAAACGACTACCCTCGGCGTTAGTAGGGACAAACGACCGAGGGTCTTTAAGAAATCTCCATCGTCCCTATGTTTCTCTGTCAGTGACCTCTTCCGAGTCTAAGGAAGATTCCAGGCTAATGGTCATTCCAGTACAACTCAACCTCGGAAACCATCAGGAGGAGACACTGGCTCTGTTGGACTGTGGCGCGGCAGGGAACTTTGTTGACACCGTGTGGGCTGACAAGGTGGGCCTCCGTCGAATTCCCCGGGCAGAAGGTCAGAAGGTGGAAGGAGTAGACGGCTCGCCTTTGTCCTCAGGTCCTATCACCCATACCACTGAGGAACTCACTTTGACGATCAACCAACATAAGGAAGTCCTGAGTTTTGATATTATCAGAGCGGCTCTTTTTCCCATCATCTTGGGCATTACCTGGCTCCGACGACACAATCCTCTGATTAATTGGACCGAGAACCAAATAAGCTTCAGTTCCCCATATTGCGCTACTAACTGTTGTTCTCTGGAAGGTCGGGCTGATCTTCAGCCAGTCAAGGTGTTTCCCAATAATCATGTAGGTATCCATGCTTTACCCTATTTCTGCTCAGATTTTTCAGACGTTTTTCAGGAGTGCCTCCATGCCAGACTTCCACCCCATCGGCCAGAGGACTGCACTATCGACCTGGAGCCCCATGCCTTGGTGCCATTCGGAAGGATGTTCGCCCTCACTCAGACCGAGAGACAAGTGCTTCAGAAATACTTGGATACCAACATGGAGAATGGTCTCATACAACCTTCCAAGTCTCCAGCAGGAGCCCCTTTGTTTTTTATAAAGAAAAGAGATTCCACCGATCTTAGACCTTGCATCGACTACAGGGGTCTAAATACAGTGACAGTCCGTGACAGGTATCCGATGCCCCTAATCACGGATATTATTGAGGCAGTGCAAGGTGCTCGAATCTTTACCAAACTGGACCTACGAAACGCTTACCATTTGTTGCGGATAGCCAAGGGTGACGAATGGAAAACTGCGTTTCGTACTCCTCTGGGCCTATATGAATACAAGGTAATGCCGTTTGGCTTGGTGAACGCCCCTGCGGTATTTCAGAGGTTCATGGACCGGATGTTCTCCGACATGCTTTCCATCTCGGTCATCATCTATTTAGATGATATCTTGGTTTTTTCCCCTAATATGAGAGAACACATAGCACAAGTACGACGAGTTTTGGAGCGTCTTAAGGAAAACCATCTTCTGGTCAAAGAGGAGAAGTGCAGCTTCGCGGTACCTTCGGTACATTATCTGGGATACGTGCTATCAGAAGAAGGGATCGCCATGGATCCTGACAAGATGCAAGTGATTCTTGGCTGGCCGGCCCCGACCTCTGTCCGGGAGGTTCAGAGGTTCTTGGGTCTTTCAAATTACTACCGAAGATTCATTCCGAACTTTTCAGAGGTGGTGTTTCCCATCACCCGCCTACTCAAGAAGACGGCCTATCCTTTTTCCTGGTCTACTGAAGCAGAAAGAAGTTTCTGTCATCTAAAAACCCTCTTCTGCTCTGCCCCGATTCTGCAGCATCCAAACCAAACTCTTCCATTTATTCTGGAGACGGACGCCTCCGCTATCGCTGTAGGAGCAGTGTTGCTTCAGTCTTTCAACAAGGTGGAGCATCCGGTCGCCTATCTCTCTAAGACTCTTTCTCCCAGCCAGCTCAACTACTCGGTTTTGGAGAAAGAATTGTTGGCGATGAAATTGGCTTGTGAGGAATGGAGGCACCTTCTCATGGGTGCCCGTCATCGGTTTCTCATTCGCACTGACCACAAAAACCTCAAGGCTTTACAGGACATGGAATGTTCTAACTCCAGACAAGCTAGATGGGCCTACCTGTTTTCGCAGTACGACTTCCAGATCACGTACATCCCTGGGTCTCTCAACCGTCTGGCTGACGCTTTGTCTCGCAAAGATTCCCACTTGGAAACGGTAGCGGTCAAGTCTGAGCCGTTATTCCACAGAAATCGGATCTTAGCCACAGTGAGTTCTTTCCTTCAGGAGGTCAAGGCTGCCGTTGCGCAAGAGGCTCCCCAGTTCTCTTTTTCCGTTGATTCTCCTTTCCAAATCAAAGACGGCTGGGTCTTCTACAAGAAGAAGTGGTATATTCCTGAGGGGTCACTGCGCCGGAAAATCCTTAAATGGTGTCACGACTCACGTCTAGGTGGACACCGAAGCGGGAATGGTACGTTGGAACTCATCTCGAGATCGTTCCAGTGGCCCAACATCAGGAGAGACGTGTTTAACTACGTAAAGACCTGCCCTACTTGTGCCAGTGTCAAATATGCTTCCGGGAAGCCCCTAGGACTTCTTACCCAAGCAGAGATGCCGACTCGCCCGTGGGGTCTCATCTCCACGGACTTCATAGTGGAGCTTCCCGACTCCGAGTCATGCACATGTATCATGGTGACAGTGGACTCTCTAAGCAAGCTAGCCCATTTCTCTCCTCTTCCAGGACTCCCTTCGGCCACCAAAATGGCAGAAACCTTTGCCCGAGATATCTTTAAGCATCATGGCCTCCCCGACAAGATGATATCCGATCGAGGAAGCCAGTACATATCCAAATTCTGGACGGCTTTATGTACTCGATTGGGGATGGAAAGGGCCCTATCCTCAGGGTTTCACCCCCAGACAAACGGCCAAACGGAGCGACTCAACGCAACTTTGGAGCAGTACTTGCGATGTTTTATTTCCCAGTGCCAAGATAATTGGGTTTCTCTACTCCCTACGGCGGAATTCGTGTACAACAACTCCAAGCACAGTGCCACTGGCCTATCACCTTTTTATTGTACCTATGGCGTTCACCCGCGTTATCTAATGCCCGAGGTACCCAGTTACTCCAACTCTCCCACTGCAGAAGAGGTGTTAAGTAATCTCAAGGAGGCCAGGGACAGTGCATTAACGAGTTTGGCGGATTGCAGACGGCGGAATAAGACCGAGGCCGATAAACACCGCAGGGATACACCTTCATGGAAACCGGGGGACAAAGTGTGGTTGTCCACCAGATTCCTTCCCAGATGGACAAGGCCTTCTAAACTATCTCCTCGTTTCTTGGGACCTTTTCCCATCCTCTCCAAGGTCAATCCAGTTGCCTATCGCCTACAACTCTCTCCGTCTCTCAGACGCATACACCCTGTTTTTCACGCCTCTCTTCTTAAACCTTACTATTCAGATCCCAATCACCGGTCTCTCCGCCGGAAACTACCTGTCACTACAACCGACCAGGAGGAATACGAAGTTTCCGCCATTCATGATTCCAGATTCCTTCATGGTCGGTTGGAATACCTCCTGTCATGGAAGGGTTTCCCAAGGTCGGAGGATTCCTGGGAGCCAGCTTCCCATGTACATGCCCCTCAACTGTTGGCAAGGTTCCATCGCTTGCACCCAGGTAGGCCTGGGCGGTTGCACTCTAGGGGGGGGCATACTGTCACTCGCAGTCGCGGCCATCGCCGTGACTGGCGTTTACTTCCGCGTTGGAGTTTGAGAGGTCATGGGGGAAGGTTGCTTTAGTCCCTTTTTTGTGTTTATGGCCGCAGCTCCTAACGCGAGACGCAACGCTGCCGGGAGTATAAAATCCCTGCCTCCCGGCAGGTCATTGCGTTGCAACCCCTCTCCGTTGTTTACTTCGTTTCTGGGTCCTTCGCTCTTCCTCTGCACCTCGCTTTGGATTCTACTAGGGGTTAATATTTACCCCCACGCGGTTACTTCTCATAGGTGTCCAGTCACCAGTAACCTCCATACTTTGTTTCCCTTTGCCATCCGCCGCCCCCCTTTAGGCGGCGTCTGCCGTGCCCTCTCTCTCTCTCTCTCTCTCTCTCTCTCTCTCTCTCTCTCTCTCTCTCTCTCTCTCTCTCTCTCTCTCTCTCTCTCTCTCTCTCTCTCTCTCTCTCTCTCTCTCTCTCTCTCTCTCTCTCTCCCTCTCTCTCTCTCTCTCTCCCTCTCTCTCTCTCCCTCTCTCTCTCTCCCTCTCTCTCTCTCTCTCTCCCTCTCTCCCTCTCTCCCTCTCGTCCTCTCGTCCTCTCGTCCTCTCTCCCTCTCGTCCTCTCTCCCTCTCTCCCTCTCTCCCTCTCGTCCTCTCTCCCTCTCGTCCTCTCACCTAGCTCTTGAGTCTGGTCATCGCGGGGTTTTCTCTCCCGTGTTCCTCCGCAGTGCCTCTCGGAAGACTTCTACCTTCAGTCCGGACTTCCCAGCTGCTGTTTCCCTCGCCTCTCTCCAGGTCGACCGCTACAGTGGACGTTTTCAGCGTTTGGTGATCCTTCGCTTCCTCCTCTTCATCGGTGGACTGCTGGCCTTCTGAGAACAGTCTTGGCACCTCCTATCAGGGTTTTTTCCCCTAGTGGGTTTTTCCCTGCTTTTTCTGGTTTGATTCCGGAGAGGGGGTCGCTGTGCCGCTGTTCACACCCAGCGGCCACAGTGGCTTCTCTCCGTGACAAGCCCTCGCACCAGAGGAAAGAGAGAGACTACCTGGCACGTCGAGGCCTGCAAGATACCATCGACTCGGAAAGCCCAGGTGAGGAGAACGTGGGTACGGAGGGAACACAGTCAAAGGTACCCCTTCAGTCACACCCTCAGAGCCGAAGTCCAGAAGCTTCTGGATCTCAAGGCGGTGGAACCCGTTCCCCTGGGGGAGCGAGGGGAGGTCTTCTACTTCAGTCTGTTCACGGTGCCCAAACCCCACCAGGCTGGCCTGCGCACAATCCTAGACCTTTCACAGTTCAACCTTTCTCTTCCCCAAGAGAAAGATGATCACACCCGGTCAGATAAAGTCCTCTTTACAGAAGGGCGATTGGCTCAGCGTGGTGGACCTTCAGGATGCATACATGCATATCCTCATTTGGAGTCTGCATCGGAAATACCTGCAGTTTTCCATGGGGAGGAGCATTTCCAGTTTTGTGGGCTCCTGTTTGGTTTCAGCTCGGCACTGCGTGTCTTTACGAAGATGTCTGTCATCGCAGCTTTTCTTTGGCTACAAGGTATCCATGTTTATTTGTATTTGGACGACTGGCTGCTGCGCAGTCCTTGTCCACTAAAGGCCTTGAGCAACCTTCAGTCTCTCCTCCAGCTCCCGTTCCACCTTGGGCTGTCAGTGAACTGGCGGAAACCCTCCATGCCGGCCTCTCAGGACTTGATTCTCCTGGGTTTTTCGTTGGAACACGATCAATTACAGAGCGTTTCTGACTGGGAACAAAATGGCGGACCTGTTGGCCATGTGTCAGGTGTTTATGCAGTCGGAGAGCATGTTGGCCTGGTGGTTCCAGAGGCTTCTGGGCCTCATGGCTTTGTGCGTGATGGCTCCTCCTCTTGCTCATCTCAAGATGAGGCAGACGCAGATGGCTCTTCGGAGCTCCTGGCTTCAAGCAGTGGATCCAGATTCCAAAATTATACTGGTTCCATCTTTCATGAGGACAGACCTCTTGTGGTGGTCATCTCTCAGCAATCTGTCGGTGGATGCTCCTTTCCAGGATCCTTGCCCAATATTGACTGTCACGACGGATTCCTCCCTTTTGGGTGCAACGTTCGATCATGTGATTGTTGTACCTCTCAAACCCTTCACCCCAAATTACGGTTTATGTGAGCATACGCCGGCGCATTACGCTCACCTTTGAACTATGGAAGATAAGCTCTCGGTCCTTCTACTTCTAGCAGGGGTGCGTCGAATGGGATCTAGTTCCTTCACTGATCCCTGATAAGGATGAGTCCATTTCAGCTGCGACTATGCTTCTCCTGACGATTAGTAAGTCTTTCTTGAGCTCTTGTGATGCTGTTCGTTCTGTTTAATATTTTGATATGTTGCTCCTATTTATGCCCGCAATAATGTCTCTCTTCTGTTTTCTTCCCTTAGATGTAAATGCGTCCTCAATGCAGCTGCGAGACACATCCGGATGGAAGATGGATGCTACCGCAATGTTCTACAGCAGGTAAGTGATGGTTTAAGGAAAAGTGCGAAGTATGGCGAAGCCCAACCTTAAACGGACTGTTTTTTCGATGCCTAACCTTGTCTTCGGTTTTTCTTTGCAGGCGCTGCTGTCGACGATGGAGCGTGTCGTGCTGCAGTCCAAAGATTAAGATTTCGGCGTTCCGGAAAGTGTAAAGATGAATACTTGGTTCGCCGAAGAGATGTACAGGTAAGAACAGCTTCCCCCAGTTGGTAAGTATGCTGGCAGGAAGCAGGATGTCCAGGAAGCAGGATCTTCAAAGGTAAGTCTGACCTCAGGCGACAGTGAGTGTTGAGCTGCTTGCAAGTGCAGAATAACGCGAAGCGTCTGTGTCTTGAGGATCGGGGCAGCTTGTATAGATGAGATTGTGTACACGCCCATTAGGGACGGCTTACCAGCCACACCCTGCCACTCCTAGAGAGTGAGCACGTGCAAAGGCAATCCATTAGCAGCCACACCCAAGAATACACTTGGGGCTGCTTAATGGATGAATTTTCAAGGTTAATGCATCTGAAGTGCTATGTCCATAAAATAAGCTTTTTGGTGTTAAATGGATGTTCTTGTTTACTTTTGTTCATGAGCCTGGCGCCAAAGGAGCCAGGACAGTGTCCACCCAGGTCTCCTGTGCATGCGACCCCTGCATGCCTGTGCCCCTGACTTCATGACCATGACAGATCATCTCCAGGTTTTCGATCTTTGGTCGCCACAGGACAGACGGCTTCATATGAATCAACTGGAACTCCTGGCGATATACCTGGCGCTGAAAGCATTCAAACCAGGCATTGTCAACAAGGTGGTCCGTGTTGGCACGGACAATGTGGTGTGCATGTTCTATATCAACAAGCGGGGGGGGTGCCAGGTCTCCTCAAGCAGGGGGGGTAACCAGGTCTCCTCTTGTGGATCTTGCCTTTCAGATTTGGGAATGGGCCATTCAGCATGGTATCTTGATGGTAGCAGTTCACATCCCGGGCCAGCTGGATGTCACTGCAGATGCTCTCAGCCGACGAGCAGTGGTCAGCTACGAGTCGGAACTGAACACGGAGATCCTCTTGGATATTTTTCGATTTTTGGGGCACTCCAGAAGTGGACCTCTTTGCGACATCGACAAACGGGAAGCTTCCTTTGTATGCATCCAGGAACGGGCTCGGAGCCTCTTCTCTGGGAGATGCTCTTAAAATTCCATGGCACAACATGAGGGCCTACGCTTTTCCACCTCTTCCTCTGATCCATCAGGCGCTTTGCAAACTAAGGAACACAGTGAATTGCTCTCTCCTGTTCATAGCCCCTCGGTGGCTTTCAAGGTTTTGGTTTTCGGAACTTCAGCATCTATTGGTGTGTCCGCCGCTCAAGCTTCCGCTGGTTCCCGATCTATTTCACCAGAGCAATCGACAGTTGTGACATCCCTCCCCACAATCGTTCAGCTTGGTGGCCTGGTGCCCGAGTTCAAATGTTTAGAGCGTTTCAATTTGTCCGCGAATAACATGCGCATTATTCAGGCGGCCAGGGAACCTCAGACAAGATCTCAGTATAGGAGTAAATGGTTACAGTTCTGCCACTGGTGTTTAGCTAGGCAGCTGGACTCCAGAGAGGCTACTATCGACATAGTCCTGTCTTTCGTCTCACATCTGGCAGAATCGGGCATTCATGTCTTGTCTTCCAGGATTTGTCTGCTGTCGCCGCTTACCTGTCCACTGACCAGTGCTCATTTTCACTAACGCATCCGGTCATTAAAAGACACTTTGCCTGCCTATTACATCTTTACCCTAGTTCGCAACCAGCATCCAAGGTGGGATCTGAATGTGGTCCTTACGGCCTTGTGCCATAAGCCTTTTGAGCCCATAGCTACTGTAGATTTTAGTACCTTTCGTGGAAAGTGTCCTTTTTGAATGCTGTGACTTCGGCAAGGCGTGTAAGTGAGCTTCAGGCCTTATCGGTAGAGCATCCATTCCTTACTTTTCATAAGGATAAGGTTGTCCTGCGGACGAATCCCTCCTTTCTTCCGAAGGTGGTCTCTGATTTTCATTTGAATCAGTCAATGTCATTGCTTGTCTTCTTTCCAGACCCGACCTCAGAGGCCGAAAGGGTTCTCCATTGCCTGGATATCGGAAGAGCCCTTAAGTTCTATCCGGACAGAACATAGGAGCTAAGGAACTCCTCACAGCTTTTTGTGACCTTCGAAAATCTGCAGGGAAAACCCAGCCTCGAAAGCAACCATCTCCCGATGGATTGCTGCCTGTATTTCTGAGGCGTATACCGTTCAGGGTCTTCAAACCCCAAAAGGAATTCATGCTCATCTTGTGTGGGGCAATGCGTCTGCCGTTGCCTTCCAAAAATGTTCCCTGGGAGACCATCGTGAAAGCGGCTACGTGGCTCCTGCATCAACGTTTTTTAATTATTATATCCAAAGAAATAACAATTAAACAGTAGAAATCAGTATTGGCATCAGCTTAAAATGGCACAGTTCATTGTAATGTTAAGAAAATCATAAAATTATCATATATTCCGTTCAGTGTTGTTTGGCTGTGGAACCAGGGGTGGCAGAGAAGAGCTCTGTGTAGGGGAGGGTGCCTCGACTTGTGATTCAGTCTAGCCAACGGGCGGTAGGTGGCTTTTGCGTGAGGGCTGGATAGCGTTCTGCATAGTCCATGAATGGGGCCCAAGTGTTTCGGAAGGGATTGAGGTTGCCCATGCGAAGTGCAGCGATCCTTTCCGCTATGACGATGTCCCAACACTTGGCCCACCATAGTGGGATAGAGGGACCCTCAGGGTGCTTCCAAAGATGGGCAAGGGCTACCTTGGCAGCTGTTAACAGGTTTGTACACAAGCATGCTGCATTCCCTGACAGCGGCAAGTCCCAATCCCCATGTGTCCCCCAGCAAAATGATTCCGGGGTGCCACGGGATATTCAGACCTGTAATTGCTTGGACATGCGTCAGTACCCCTTTCCAATAGTGCGCCGCTTTAGGACAGTCCCATAGGAGATGGAATAGCGATCCCTCCCGCGGACAGCCTCTCCAGCAGTTCGGTGATGGGCTTACGCCCGCTTTGTACAGTTGGGCTGGTGTGATGTAGTACCTGAAGCACACCTTATATCCCCCTTCCCTGTTGGTAACACATTGGGTGCTTTCGTGAAGTCTTCACCATAGTTTTCTCCATGCCTCTGGCTCCAGGGGGCGCCCTAGGTCTCTCTCCCAGTTCAACATGTATCTCTCTTTCGACTCTGGGCTAGTCTTTTCCAAGAGTTTGTAGTGGGCGGATATCTTGCCCCTCTTGGGGGGGGTGGGAGGGGAGAGAGATGTCAGTGAGAGTTCTAGAGGCGTTAGGTCCCTGGAGCTGCGCTCTTTAATGATGCGTTGAGAAATCCAGTGGCGGATCTGCATGTAGCGGAACCGTTCCTCCTCGGAGATGTTAAACCTCGTCTTGCAGTCCTCAAATGAGTGGTTGACCCTCCTTTAGAAAGTCTGAAATTGTGTGAAGTCCGCCCTCCTTCCTCTTAGCGAAGCTGCGGTTGCAAAGGCAGGGGAGAAACCCAGGTTACCCCAGATTGGGGTCAGTGGGCCCAGTGAGCTTTTGATTCCCCATTTCCCAGCCGCAGTTCTCCAGCTGTCCACCGCGTTACATGTTGCTGGTTAAGAGTGGGGGAGGATCTCCACGACTGGATATGTGGCAAGTCAGGCAGGGGTGACTTGCACCATGCTTCTTCCAGTTGCAGCCAACGTGGGCGATGCATGTCCAGGCAAAGGCATGTGCGAGCTGGGCCGGTATCTGGGGATGTCCGGGACACCCAGTCCTCCCAGTTGACGACTCCGGGGTCATAATTTTCCTTGTAATAAGAGGTCTCCCTCCCCCCCCCCCCCCCAGATGAATTTCATGGTTTCCCGCTGCAGGGAGATGAGATCCTCTTCTGGGATATGGGTTGGGAGTGTGTGGCAGTGGTACAACACTCCGGGGTGTAAGTTCATTTTCACTGCCGCCGCTTGACCCAGCCAGGAAATCTCCTGTTTGTTCCATCGTTTCAAATCTGCTCGTAGCATTTTAAATAGCTGCGGGAAATGTGTTTGTAGACCAGTGTTCTAGTTTTGGGGTTATGGACACCCAAGTATTCCAGTGTGGTATTGGCCCATGGGATCGGAAGGTCGGGGCACAGAATGTCTGTCGCTTTGGTAGGTTGATCGGTAGAGCTGAAGACTTACCATAGTTCACTCTGAACCCAGAGATTGAGCCAAATGACTCGTTCTTCAAGCAGGGGTTGCAGTGATATATCCGGGTCAGTGATGGTCAAGAGGACATCATCAGTGTAGAGTGCCTCTTTGTGTTCAATCCCGCCCACAGTGACCCCCCTGATGTTTGTGTTAAGGCGGATCCTCTCGGCGAACGGTTCCATAGACATGGCGAACATCAGGGGTGACATCGGACACCCATGACGGGGTCCCTCTGGATATGGGGATGTGTGCTGATTTCCTACCGTCGACTCTGAGTTGTGTTGACGGGGATGCGTAGTTTGCAATTGTCCAGGTTATGAAATTGTGGCCCAGGCCCATGCTAGCCAGGGTGCCCCGAATGTAATCCCAGTTTACTAGATCAAACGCTTTGTGCGTCGAGGGATATTATCAACAGCGGGGTCTTAATTCTATTCGCGGATTCGATAATATTTAGTATTCGCCTAACATTATTGTGTGTCCCTCTACCTGGGTTAAAGCCTGTTTGATCTTTGTGTATTAACTCAGGGAGAATCCTGCCTATCCTGGCTGCTAGCACCTTGGAGTAGATTTTCCCCTCTGTATTCATCAGTGCTATTGGCCTGTATGAGGCCGCCTGTTCAGGGTCTTTCCCCGGTTTCTTCAATAGGATAATAGTTGATTCAGCCACAGAGTTTGTTACATTTATGGTGGCTAGGAAGGAGTTGAACAACAGTGTCAGTTGCAGAATTAAGACGCGTGCAAATGTTTTATAAACCTTGGACGTCAGCCCATCCGGGCCTGGGGCAGTGTTCTTTAGTGTTTTTATGGCGTCTAGTATTTCCTCTGCAGAGATCGGGGCTTTGAGGGAGTCGAGGGGGGACGTGACAGCTTGGGCGCGAAATGACGCTAGGTAGCTTTGCTGCTGGGCTCTATCCTCTGGAGATGAGGGTGGCCCTTGCATGAACGACTTATGGTGGTTTACCAAGATTTCTGTTGTTTCTGGAGTGGTGAATTTGCTTTTCCCATCTGACCCTTTAAGGCTTATGATGTTTCTGCTGTGTGTCTTTTGTTATTTGTATGCTAGTAACCGGTTTGCCTTATTGCTTTTGAAATAATGAAATCGTTTTGTATTTGCCAAGGCCTTCGCAGTGCGGTCGGCCCAGTGCATCTCTAGCGACCTTCTGGCTTTTTTTTAGCTCTCCTTCCGCCTTTCTAGAGTATTGGGTCTTTAGTTCTTTTTCTAGAGTGGAGACTTTGGATTCCAAAGCTTGTGTGCAGATCTTGGAGACTCTGATCTGCTAAGCAGCTGCGCTGATAAACACCCCTCTTATTACTGGCTTCATAGCCTCCCGTAATAGCTCAATTGTGACTTTGGGGTTCTGATATTCCTTGAAGTAATTGATCAAGGAGTCTTCCGCCTCTCCCCTAATCACCTGGTCTAGTAGAAGGGTATCATTGAGCTTCCAGAATCTGGGAGGTGGGTCGGGGCCCCCCCCCAGGATCAAAAGGTCCGCCGACACTGCTGCATGGTCGGATACCATGCGTGTGTGGATTTCAATGTTGCTAAAGCAGGGGGAATAGGGTGCTAGTGGCTAATAAAAGATCAATTCAGGAGTGTCCTCCATGTGCGTTTCAGTAGTATGTGTAGCCGCGGGTCACTGGGTTGGCTACCTCCATATGTCTACTGTGCCCGACTTTCTCATAAACCTAGCTAGGGCCAGTCTTCAGGTGATATCTGGGTTGGATTAGGGCAGGGATTTATCCCTTGCGGGGTCCGGGACTGAGTTAAAGTCCCCCTCGATTAGGAGGTACCCCGTGGCGAAAGTTAGTAGCGGTGGGAGTAGCTCTAATATGAATTTGTCCTGATTTGCGTTAGGGGCGTAGATACCCGCAATTGTAATTGGTTGCTCGGCAATGTATCCACGGATAAGGAGATATCTGCCTGCAGGGTCCTTTTTGACCGTGGGGTTGGACAGAGGGAACTTGACGCTTAATAGGATCGCCACCCCTCTTTTTCTCACCACTGGAAGCAAAGAAGCCCTGTTTGAAGTGCTTGAATTTGATTCGGTGCTCATCGACTGGCAAAAGGTGGGTTTCTGGGAGAATTACTACATCCCCATTTAGCGCCGCCAATCTCTTTTCCACCGATTTGCACTTCCTCGGAGAGTTGATGTTCCAAGTCAAAATGCGGACATCTCTAACGTTGTCCGGGCCTATTGATTATGAGGGAGTGATTGGTTCTGTGCGGATAGTGCTGTGTAGCAGCAGGGGAGCCTTTGAGGGGTTCCCATGTGTATGTGATAATGTGCTGCTATTACTGATGTCCACGCGTAAAACTAGAACTATTAACTGGGGCCCCTGGGGATCTGAACTGTTCCCTGGTCCCTTAACTACCCGCTCCCCCACCCAAAACTGTTGGAATGAGACCATAAAGCTCATCCGTGGGGTGGAGGATATCTGCAGGGTCGCGGCATTGTGGGCTCAGGGGCAGTGCAGAAGATGTTGGCGTGAGGATGAGTACTAAGCTGCGTGTATATAGGTATCCCGTGGGTGCTAGGCCCCCTTCCCCCCACCGGGGTGAGATGGGGGATCCGGAGCGACGTTGATGCTTGCATGTCTCTGGAGTGCTCCGGGGGGATATGGCACTAACCTGTCATATTCGCTTCGGGCGGGATACTGAGATCCACCGATCAATTCGGATCATGCTGCTTCCAGGGGCCCCGGGGCCTGTGGTGCCCGCCGGCACGGGACCAGCGGCTGGATGTTGGCGAGCCGGGTTGTGATTGGGAGCGTGCAGCAGGCTCAGTCTTCGTCAGTGGATCCTTTTCCCAGAAACCGTTATGCATCCTTAGGGTTGCGGATCTGCCTGCGAGATCCTTCCCATTCGAAACATAGAGCTGTTGGGTGACCCCAGCGGTATTGTATTTTTTCTTTCTTGCAGCCATTGCTTGCAAGGTCTTGATACAGTGCAATGTTGGCACCTCTAACAGTGATTTGCCTCGAGGACCTGGCCTCCCTCATTATCTCCTCCTTGACCCTGAAAAAGTGGATTCGGGCGAGAACGTCTGGAGGGGAGGATGATGCTTGTCTTGGCACTGTGCGGTGGACTCTGTCGATTTCTAGAGGGGCACTGTCCAGAAATGTTATGAACCTGAACAGGTCTTTGGTGAAGCCTTCGAGCTCTGCGTTGGTGATTGTGGTAGGGATTCCGTGAATGCGGATGATGTTGCGATGGGATCTATTTTCGCTATCCTCCTGTTTTCGAGTATGTCGCACCTGGCTTCCAAGGCTGCTATTTAGTTTAAGCCACACTCCAGCTTGAATGTGTTATCACACAGGCCGTTCTACACTTCCTCGTTGCGCTTTTCCACCTCCTCCACTACTTCCTCTGTGCCGTTTTGGATCTCTTTGGTAAGGGCTAGAAGATCTTTTAGATCTGTTTTAGTGGCGAAATGGCCAGTCTGCAATTGCTCCATTGTGTGGGCGCCCCCAGGTGTAATGCCTGCAGCGGGGTCGTATTTTCCTGCTTCATTCTGGCTTGTGTTGGTCATCATTGTCGTGATGTCCGCTTGTTTTGCTGCTTTGCCACTTTTTGACATGGCTCCGCCGGATGGGAGGTGTAGATGAAAATGCTACGGCTACTCCGTCTGCTTACAGCTCCGGAGGACTCCCTCGGGGCAGAAGGCAGAGCTCTGCCGGTTGTGCCCTGCATCGAGGGGAGTTGGCGTGCGCCTCTGTGATGCTGTACCGCCTGGTCTGGCGTGATGGCTGATGCGTGCGCCGGGTTTGTGCGTATTGCGTTTTAGGGTGACTCAGTGTCCTGTTCTCCGCTGCGGTGGTGGGATGTTCCTGGGTTGTAGTTCCCTATGGCTGGGCCGGTGCATCACCAGCTGGCTCCACCGGGGGGACCCCCGGGATGTTGTGCTTGATGCTTGGACTGCGGGGCCGGGGAGATTTCTGGCCTTGCTCCTGGCGGTTCTGAGTTAATGCTGCAGGGTGATGTGTGAAAAGAGTTCAGAGTGGGGGCCGCTTTAATTGCGAGTGGTGCCTTACTTTACTTGCGGGCTGATCTGTTAGCTCATCCGCGGGTGTGCTTGGCTGTGCTCGTGCACGCAAGAGGGCTCTCCAAGATGGGACAGGGTGCGTAGTTGTTGTTAGCTCAGGGCCTGGGGCAGGCGGCAGCTGTCCGGCGCTCTTGTGGATGTGGGCTGCCCCACGCGCTGGTGTTCCCTCTGTTGTGGACTGACCTTTATAAGGGCCGCTTGTCAGATCATTAGCTGGTTCCAGGAGGCAGCTGGGGGAAGCGCCGGGGTGCAGACCCAGCTGACACAGATCTGCAGGATCGGGCAGCAGCCAGAGGATCCGCCGCCGTCCCCTGGGTCGCAGGAGGGGGACGTCGCGGATGTTGGGAGCCCCCTTGATGGGTCCTGGGCTCAGCCTTTGTTTGATTTCCCCTGGTGCGGCTTGCCCTTGGGCGGATGATGGTAGGAGGGGGCGGAGTGAAACCCCAGCCCCGGTGTACTGCTCCGAAGCCTCCGGCCCAGAGGTGCCGCGCCTGGCCCTGATTACGCGGGGAGTTCGCTGCCTCGCAGATTCCCCCTTGGTGGTGCCAGACGGTGCTGGAGGGTTTCCGCCCACTGGCTTCCCGGATCCGCGGCTGTGGGGACTCCTGGCAGTAGCAGCCCGCTGGGCACACCTCCAGGGCTATGTACGGGGCTCTCGAAGTGGCGCTAGTCTGTGGGGGCCGAGTCCAAGCCCTCATGGCGGCCCGCGGCTGGTTGGTGCTGATGGTGGTTTGCTAAGAGCTTGGGCCACACTATGCTTCACGGCCCCTCCCCCTCCACAGCTGCAATCGATACGGGCGCCCACCCGCCATTTTAGCTTTCTTCCCGCTGGTTTGGTGGGAGAGCGCGGAGCCCCCACGTTCACGGGGATGCTCGGTGCTGCTTCCGACCCTCCTCACCAGAAGCACTGGATGTTCATGCTTCGGCCGTGCCAGACATAGGCTCGGTGGCGGCTTCAGTCCGCAGGGATTCGCTCCGACGTCGGGGCTGACCAGGAGCGCTCATGGAGCCATGCCGTATGGTCGCCCCCCGCATCGGCTTTTTTGTAAACCTTACTGTCTGGATCTGAGCTCCAGGGCTGATGCTCAGTTCGGTCAAGCTGTGCTTAGGAACCTGTTTCAATAAGGAGTTTTGATCCACCCGTAATTCCTGTTAGGAGTGCTTGTGAATCTCCCATAAGTATGGTGGAAAGGAGACGGGACGTAGGAGTATAATACATTTACTCACCGTAGTGACTGCCATAGTCCTAGTCCATAGTCCCCTTTCCTCCATACGCCTGACGTCCCCTCTAATAAGTTTACTCTGTTGTTGCTTAAAGGTCTCAGACCTGGCGATAGAAAAGGACTGATGGGCGATGCGCTGGGCGGAGCCAAGGAGGGCGGGGTTACAGCCATGTGTGGTACCCAGTGTAAAAAGGACACATTTTTGAAATAATTTGATGCTTTTTCCAAAAGTGCTCGGGTCCCGTCGACGTCCCATTTAGAAAACAACTGTAGCTTCCACTAGATGTCGGCCTATGCATAGCATGTGAAACTAAGCAGATCCAAGCACCAGAAATACAATTATGGTGAGTAATGTATTCCATTCTGGACAAAGGTCCACAATTATGGTGAGTAATGTATTCCATTCTGGACAAAGGTCCACAATCTGATCACATCTTGCCTTTCCATATGGCATTACAGAAAAGAGTGGCTAGGAACTGGGAGACTCCGGAGTGCAATCCGGCAGTTGATAAGAACTTGACTAAGCAATGCCGCTCTTACAGTAGTGACCCCGACTACCTGTCAAAACACCCCACTCCAGACGTCTGGTGGTGCAGGCAGCTACTGCTACTTCCAAACAAGCAGCGTAACCTACCATCCCTCCGGACGACAAACGCGTAGATGGATGGGCAAGGAAGGTATTCTCTGTAGGGAGCATGGCACTAAACTCTGCCAACTCTACTTGTGCCCTCGCAAAGTTTACGTGTACTGTATGGGATTGTATTTCCATGGCGGCAGAGCACATTCCCGAAGGGGATGAAAGGGGCAGCTTCTTGGAGACGGAAAAGAGGCCACGTGTGAGTCTCTTCAGTCAGGTTTGGATTCTGTGGATAGCATCAGCAAAACCATGGCAAGCAGCACTGTTATGCACAGATTTGCATGGTTGAGAAAGTCAATCTAGACTTCTCAACATGCCTTTTGACAGGTCTCATCTTTTTGGCAACAAGGCTGACGAGAGCCTTGAGAAGTTGCAGACCTCAAAGGCGGCAGCCAAATCTTTAGGTGCCGCTATTAGGCAACCTCAGCCTTTTTGTCCTAGTGGGCAACCTTGGAGGGGTTGATCTTTTCGCTACTACTCAGTAAGAAGGGCGAGAGGAATGGCCAGTCAAAGGGGCCAGAGAAGATCTCCTAGTGGTGGAGAGGTAGAGGTGCAAAGCCAGCTCAAGCAACATCCTCCTTAATCAGCCACTGCATCAGCTGCCTCAAAACCACTCTGAGGTCTTGAGTCACAATTCTCCAGTGGGGGGCAGACTGTGTCAGCATCTAGAATGTCAAGACATTATTTAAGATGCTTGGGCTCTGGAAACAGTAGCCCACGGTTACTACCTTCCTTTCATAAGGAGACCTCTGAACAATCCACTGGGGATCCACTCTTTGAGGATTCTGGATCCCCTTCTTGTGCATGAATAATCATTCAGACTGACAGCAGGTTGAATTTTCCTACAGACTATTAGCAATATGTTTCTTGGGGCTCGTGCCTTTTTGAAGGTTTGGTGAACTTCCCTGAATTATAGCGCCGTTTATGAGCCTTTGTGTATTGTGCTAAAGGTTAATGACCTATTTTTGAGGGTCATGGCTCAGTGAACGGGATCATTTTTTTATTTTAATTTAATTGCAATGAATTACAAAACAACTACATACACAAATCCCTTGAGGCCACTGTTGGTTTTCTTTCCCCATCAAGTAAAAAAAGAAAATGCTCAGTTTTTTTTTTCCCCAACGCCTTTAAGTTCTTTGACTTACAGGTTATTAAGTTCTTTGATTTACAAGTTGTTAAGGGGGAACTGCGACGGGTAGATGGAAAGACTTTCCAAATGAATCTGACTACTGCAATCGCCCGTGAGATACAAGTTCCACTCATCAGCGCAGACCATCGTTGTGCGTCATCCAGTGTTTGCATAGAATGAAAGAGAGGTGTTAAGAGCTGCTGATGCACGGTGATCAGACCAGGGCAGCAAATCGTCACATGATGAATTGATTCTAACACTGCCTCGTTCTTAAAATCGACAGCCAGACGACTGGTTCAGTCCTCTTATGGTCAAGATTTCATTTGTTGGAATGAAGTTGAGACATGCTCTCATGAAGGTGTCCCTATAGGGACAGTCTGGAAACTTCAGAAGGTAAGGCTGCGCTTTGTATAATTTCAAAGCACTATACGTATCTCTTTGACCAATTTAGAAGCATTTTCCTTCTCTAAAGTTCGAATCCAGTCGGCACAGAACAATTTCTCGTTAACATGTGTTGGATTTGCGATGAGGTCTTTCTCCGAACAGCACAGTTCTGCCACAACTGTCTTTAGATGTCTAACCCATTGGATCAGTTGTGGCGACGGTTTGTTCGTGATTTCTCTGTGAATTAGACCCAACACCTTCGGCCTGTTTGGTGCGAAAGTTTCCAGTTCACTGCTACTTGGATCGATGATGGGGACAATTCTCTACGAATCAAGCCGATGCCGATTTGGACTCAATCTGGGAGATTTCATGTTTTTTCCCAGGTGATCGATTCTAATCGTCCCCTGATCTCTGCAGGGATACCGTCAGAACCATATGTTAAAGAAGGAATGATTTTCCCCTTTATAATACGTTATGGCTGCCGTCAGTGAAAATCGGCCAAATTTGACATCCATTTCCACTTGACTAGCCAGATGTTTGGCTTTAGCTTGAAGGTCTTCGAGGAATGGAGTCTCATCCGGGCTATTGTTGGTAATAGTTCCCAAATATTTGAAGGTCTCAACTTTTTCAATTGGATTTGAGTCCATGGACCATGTAAAGGACTCTCTTCCGATTTCCTCGTGTTTCAACATGGTATATCTGTGCAAGCTGTCTTTGCAGGCCAATTCTTGTTTGGTCAATTAATGTAAGGTCATCCGCATAAACCAAGCGGGTCATTTTCTCCCCTCCAATGGCTGGTGGAAAGGATCTCAGTGAGGGTTCAAAGTAGTGAAAATCCAGGTAAAAAAGTAGTATGTAGCTGGGGCCAGGGGGCATCCCTGCTTTATGCCTCGGTGTGTTGAAATTTGGGTTGACAAATCGAACTTGAA
Source organism: Ambystoma mexicanum (assembly GCF_040938575.1). Lineage (NCBI taxonomy): Eukaryota > Metazoa > Chordata > Amphibia > Caudata > Ambystomatidae > Ambystoma > Ambystoma mexicanum. The sequence goes on along the minus strand of NC_090934.1, from coordinate 1,364,430,318 downwards.
TTTTCGTATCAGTATGAAACGCTTTCAGAGGACACATTTCTTCGGGGCATCCTAGGGTTTCCAGCTGGATCCAGAGAAGTTAGGGATCGACTGGAACACTTGGACAAGATCCACAAACGCTATAAAGATCTGTGATTTGCTGGAGTGCGTCTTGTCTTTCAGTATGCCTAGTAGCATAATGTTGGCTGAAGTCCCCACGGTTTTTACAAAACCGGTCTGCAAAGGATCTGTCGTGTTGATGTGCAAGGTCCAGGCTGAGCATTTTTCCAAGAGGAAGGATCCAAAGATTTTTCCCATCACATCCAGCAATGCTATGGGTCTAAAATTCTTTGGGTCAGACTTGGCGCCTTTCTTATAGATTGGGACTATTAATGCTAATTTCCAAGAATTTGGGATTAGCCTTCCTTTGGAGATGTCACTGAAAACTGCTTGGATAAAGAGAGACCATTTGTGCGGATGTTCCCATAAGATGGCGTTAGTCAGGCCATCCGGGCCAGGGGCCCTTGACCTATTGAGTTTGTTTATTTTAACCATGATGTCGGATACGTCGTACTCAGTCCCACGATAAACCAGCATTTTTTGAAATCCCAAGATCAAAGGGTCGGTTTACGTCCGTAAAGCGGGTGTAAAAGTGGGATATCAAGGTCCTTTCGCTCACTCTGTTTGATGTATCCTCCTGATTTCTATTCAGGGCACCTTTGATCAATGACCAAAATGCTTGAGTTTTTTTCCCCCCTTAGAGTTCTTAACATTTGCTCAGCGTCTTGCTGTATGAGCATATGTCTTGGTTTATTATCCATGATTTGTACTCTTTGATGGTTTTTACAGCTTTGGCTTTAAAGGCAAGATTTGTTTTTGCCGCTTGCCGTTTAATCTGCCTCCTAGATCATCTTCTTTTTTTCTAAAGTAAGATGAGATCAAATGAATGGCGACATGTGATGTTTATGCTCTTTTTTTTTAAAGAGCTGCTGTTGAATGGAGTTAGCAGCGGTTTATGGTAGATAGTTATTGGGAGTTCTGTGCCGAGGCTTCTCGAAGCGAGATATACTTTTTGTGGCTGCTGTCATATCTTCAGGTTTCAAACGCAGCCTGTTGCCAGCGGTGTTTGTCTCAACTCCAGCCGTCGTCATTGATTGCCAACTGGCGTTTACCTGGTGTAACACTAGCTCCAAGAGATTATGGTCACTGTTTGCAGTTCTCTTGACAATGAGGGGGTTGAGTAGTTGGAAGAGGTCGGGAGTGACAAAGATATGATCCAAGTCTGCACATTGGTGCTCTCATTCCAATATTGGAATATTTATTCGATCAATTCCCTCCTCTCTTTTCAATTGGTGAAAGTCTCCGTCCTTTATAAATCTTGACAAATTTTTCCCTCTTTGTAAGGCCATGCTGTTGGCTTTTTGAGGCTTTGTATGCTGCTTTACGGGGTCAAGGACGATGTTTAGGTCTACGCAAATTAGGGTGTGGTCAATCACGTTATCTGCCAGTGCGCTGTCAAGTATTGAGGCGACAAGGTCTGTGAATTTGGCATCTGCGATCGCTGACGGATTCTAGTAACGTGTCACTACTAGCAAAGTTCCACAATTTATTTTGTTGCTGACTTCACAGTTCATTGACCATTTGATAATTGCCAAACAAGAGGCCAGAATGGATAGTTTTGGTAACGAACAAGCCCACTCCAGTTCTGACTGCTATTAAAAGGCCTGAATAAGGGCAACCTTTTTCTCCCTTTGCGGCCAGAGCTGCAGTTACTTCATAGCCATCTATACATAGTCGCTTAACAAGCCAGATCTCTTGTAGGCACAGAATATCATAGTCAGCCAGGTTAACGTCGCTTGGAGTAGTTGGGTGATAAAAACCTCTTGTGTTCCAGCATGCCAGCCTCAGTGTTCGTTTTTTTTTTTTTTTGCCTGGATGGGCAAAGCTGGAGGGCTCCAAATTCCGGAGTATTCTTTTTTTGATTTCCTAGGGGGCCGGTAGGAGAGAGTTGGATGGCTGTTTTCCTTTTGCAGAGAGCATCTTGGATCTATCACCAATCTTCAACGAAAGACTTTTCTCCGCGGTCTAGCCAGATGTTTGTACATCTTGGGTCATATTCTCTTGAGTGACAGTGATCGTAAAGGCCGGTCGTGGCCCAGACGCATTCTTCCTATATTCAGTGGGTCCAGGAAAGGTGGAGGTACCTGAGGTATCTGAAGCGCTTTTTTTTTCTTTTTTTTTCCTCCAAGCTAGGGCTTGCGAGCTCCTTGTGTGCTTGTTGAAGCTGATCATCTTCTGCATTTGTGGAAAGTTCCCTTGTTGGAGCTATAGGTCGAACTTGGTCAGCATGTGTAAGATCATATCTGAGGATTCAGAGACTTTGTCTCTTTGAACAACATTCAGCGAACCACTTGAGACGGTATGTGGAGAAATACGCTGTCAGTTCGATGTTTTATTCCATGTTCTATTATTTTGATGTCTTTGGATACTGATCGGCGCAGGTTTGGAATGCTGTGTAAAATCTGTATAATTGTTCTACGGTTCAAGATCAGATTTTTGCTTTTGTCTAAGATGGATTTAAATTTGAACGACCTGTTCTCTCTGATCGTTTCTCTGGTGTGTAGTTTTTTGGGTAAGCCTGGGAGCATCGGTCTGGCGTCTAGGTGAAATGGAGTTTCTAGCACCAATTTTTGAATTGTTGTCTGAAGTCTTACCCACGACCTGCTTTTTTGGGAGGGAGGTCTTTTTTGCGCTGAGGCAAAGTTGGATTATCAGACTTATTCAACTCTTTTGGTTTCCCCCTTAGGTCCTGGGCTCTCTGTATAGACTTTTGTCTAGGGCAAGGAGCAAAAGGCCATTCGTTGTCTATAGCACCCTTTATTTTTTCTGATAATGTTCGAAAACGAGGAAGATCAGGCATACTGGAGCTAACTACCTCTCTTGACATTGGTTTTGGAATTTCCTGTTGGTCCCGGTTTTCAGAATTTTGAGGAAGGAGGGACGGATCTTCTTCGGCCAGTTCCTCGGTTGGCTGTTTTGAGAGGTTAATCAGATCCGTGAGAGTATCAGATGACTCACTTGTATGTCTGAGAGAATCGCTGCTTGGGCCGTCAACATCACAGAAAGCCCCAAGTGGAAGGCGGCGTTCAATTACCAAAGCATTATCCTTTGTCCGTTTAGGTGAGCGGTGAGCCTGAAGAGTTTTTGAACCCTCGCCGAAGGCTTTGTAACCTGAGCTGGTAGATTCCCCATTTACACAGTTAGCTGTGCTAATCTTTTGCTCAGCGAGTTTAGGATTTCTATTTTCAAATATCCAATAGTCTTTGTTGGTAGACTCTTCAGTACGATTTTCAACTGTCACCTTTCAGGATTGTTGACTGGGCGGGGGAGCAATGCAGCTGATCTGCTAGTTTCAGGACTATACATCCGTTATTTGGACGTCCTGCTTGACAACCCGTCAATTTGGTAGTTTTCCCATCTGGAGTCGTAGTTTTTTTAGACTCTTTATCTTGTGATGAGTTTGAGGAATTAGATGTTTGCGTTGAGCATTCAGATGTCTCTCTCGTGAGGTATATTTGACAAGACAAACTTGTTTTGGTGAGCAGGGCTATTGTTGGCATCCTTGTTCGTTAGATGGACACTTGCAGTTTGGCAGCCTATGTCCAAGGAAGGGGGCTTAGTTTGTGAAGCAGAGTATGATGGTTTCTCCGAGGCTGTGATAAATCCTTCCAAAAAAATGTATTTGGTGTGCATCATAGCTATGAGAGATGTATGGTCCCTCATTTATACCTTCGTATAATTTGGCATCGACATCAAATCCGATTTCTTGGGAGTGCTATTTGGTCTCTGGTCCAGATGGCCCTCAGATCTTCTATCGCCTCTTCGAGGAGAATTCAGTGTCGACTCATGACCATTCGGAATGGGCTAGGTACGAGGCGGTGGATTAGAGGATCTGCTACTCCTTTTGGATATAGCTGCTCGATGTACTTTGGTTGTTGTCCGTGGGTTGATGGTAGAACCTTTCACGGGCTCCAAGTCAAAGGAACTCGCATCTTTTGGAGGCCTGGCCAGGAAGGGAGTCAAAGAGCCAGGACTCTGGTGATTTGAGCAGGGCTCTACTTCTTCAACCGGATCGAGATTTAGATTTGATGGCTTTCTAGCACTTTGGTCCAGTGCTTTATGTAGTCGTTTTCCCTGGTGAGGTGTTTCATGTGTCAGATGACTTGTTTCTTGTATCAGCTAGCCTGGGGGTTTCCAGGCTAAAGGCGGAAGGGGCGAGTGCTTTTACAGGTGGAATTTCTAGAATGGCCATTTCATAATTTGCTATGGGTTGAGCCTTTGAAGCAAGAGGTCCAACATCTTCAAAGGAAGTTGCGGCTCCCTCCAGAAGTTCCTCGTCAGAAAGATCATGGGCTGATGTTACCGGTGGATCGTCGCTGATCAATTTCTGCTTTTAAAAATAAGTTTTTCAGTTTTGCAGACAATAGCGGTCAGTTTCCTTTTATCTTCCTGTAAATCCGCTTCAGAGGATTTAAGGAATTTGTCTTGCAGTTAATTAAAGACTGGGGGAATTAATCTTTGTCTTTAGCTACGCAAGAAGTAGGGGGTGGTGCTCGATTTGAAAGTTTTTCCCCAATCTTGCACCCCTGCTGAGTCTTATGTTGTGGTTTCCTTGGGGGCAGCTTAGCACGATTCCGTGCTGTTGAACTGGGGCGTTTTGTATAAGCGGGTGCACTGCAAAGCGTTAGTTTTTTGCTTTGCACTTGTTTTTTTTAAAAGAATGTGCTTTAGTGCCACGGTAGCTGGGGAGCATGGGAGGTGCATTGTAGGTAGGTAGGCAGGCGGGCATCTCCCCCGCCACAGGCCGGCAAGTCATCCTCGGTGGTGTCTCCACACTGATAGTAGGCCCCCTGTCCAACAGCACCTCCCCCACTTGAAGTGCGCCACCTATGCTAGCGTGCGAGCTGGGCGAGGGACACGCAGAGGGACACAAAGGACCGTCCGGGCAGAAAGACGGCGGCTCCCCATACCCAACCAAGGCACCCACTCGGCTGTCTCTTGCCGGTGAGAGGGCGTTGCCCCCTGGGGCACGGGAGTCGTGGACCTGGGCAGATGTTGTGAGGAGGAGCCTGCAGGGCGTTTGAGTGGTAGTGTCCCCCACGCCTAGGTAAGGTGGACATTGTTCCTTTGAGACAATGAGTTCCGGTTGTCATCGAGGCAAGGCGGGAGGGAACCCGGACATAGGCAGAGCGGGGCTCATTGGGATTTCGGGGGGCTTAGTTTTAGCCATACATTCAATGATTTCTATGGAGTCTGAAGTTTCAGGTGTTTGCTGGGGTTGTTCCGTGCTGCCTGGCTCTGAGGGGACAATAGTCTGGTTGGGGCGGTGGTCGGACAAGCAAGGGTGGAGATGGAAAAGTCCTACCTGGAGCCTCCAGGTCAGCCACAAAAAAGTTGGAGCCAGCAGCAGCCGACACTTGAATCCTGGTTTGCAGAGGAGAGGGGAGGGAATGGGAAGGGTGACTGTGTCTGCACCTGGCAGGGTGGTTCTTGCTGCTCTTTCCTCACGCCTATGGGCCCTTCGCAGCAAGCGCCCTTGGTCGACATCCCCGCTTCTAGGCAGAATTGAAGTAGGTGCTAGGGAGCGAAGGAAGAGCCGCTCACGGCAGCCTAGCAGCCCAGCAGGACTGTTAATCTCCATTACTCCGCGGCCGCTCTGTGGCATGGAGGGGTTTTAAGGCAGCAGTCAGTGGGTCCACCCACAAATGAAAAGCGTAGAGAGAATTTCCAACAGCAGTCCACTGCAGGACTGTTACTCCGTTACTCCGCACAGGATAATACGTAATTTCCCTCACACCTCTTTGTTGTATCAATTGACTGGAAATTTTAACCCAGCTAGAGAAAGGTGCTATAGAACCAGTGTCTGTAGCGGAGAGTAACAAGGGATGGTTCTCCCTTATTTCTTTATACCCAAGAAGGAAGTAGGACTGATATCCATCTTGGGCTTGAGATGCTTGAATAAGTTCCTCAGGAAGGACAAGTTCATGATGGTCACACTTTCTCAGATCCTTCAGGCTCTCCAACTCCAGGATTGGTTGGTGTCATTGGACCTTCAGGATGCTTAATTTCCTGTACCAATCCATCTCAAGCACAGAAAATACCTGAGGTTCGCAGTTGGCAGATCTCATTATCCATTTCTGCCATTCGGGCTGATCGCCGCCACAAGGGTCTTCACCAAACTGATGGCGGTGGTGGCAGCAAGTCTCATGAGAGGGGGGGGGATTCACGTCTACCCCTACCTGGACAATTGGCTGATCAGGGCGCATTCTCCCAAACAAGTCCTGGATCATCTCAACGTTACCTGCCACTCTTCCCATACTGGGATTTTCCCCTCAGTCTACCGCCTTCGATTTTTGAGGTTGCTCGGCCTCATGGCATTGTGTATTTATCTGGTGCCAGAGGCCCACCTGAGAATGAGATCCCTTCAGTGGGCTCTCAGAACCCAATGGTCCCAGTTATCAGGAAAGATGTCGGACCGACTGCAGATTCCAACCAGGGTCTCGCAGGATCTTCTGTGGTGGGCCTGCGAGGACAACATTCTGACAGGAGAACCCTTTTGGCAGCCACTGCTGGAGATTACAGTAGTGACAGATGCCTCACTCACGGGGTGGGGAGCCCATGCCCACAATCTGACAGTCCGCAGTCGTTGGTCTCCACTGGAGTCCAAACTACATATCAATCATTTAGCGCTGAAGGCCTTTCTGCCTTCTGTACGGGGAACGAATGTCCTGATGATGACGGACAACACAGTGGACATGCACTACCTCAACAAAGGGGGGGTGTGGGGTCACTACCGCTGTGCTGAGAGGCAATGGAGCTCTGGTACTGGGCAATTCAAGAAGGAATCTCCCTAGCAGCAGTTCACCTAGCTGGAGAGGAGAACACTGCAGCGGACACTCTGAGCAGGCAGAGCACACTCTGAGCAGGCAGAGCAGTCTCCCACAGTGGGAACTAGCTCAGGAAGTCCTTCAAGAGATCTTCAACCTTTGAGTAACCCCTCCAAATAGATCTGTTCGCGACCAAGGTCAACCGGAATTGCGAAAGATATTTCTCCTGGGAATTTCCCCCAAGAGGAGCTCTATGGGACGCGTTCCTAGTGGACTGGGAGTTTCCACTCCTGTATGCGTTTCCTCCAGTCCCCGTCCTTCCTTAATGTATTTAGGAGGTTGAGAATGTTCGGGAAAAGCATGATCCTAAATGCCCCGGATTGGGCCAGGAGGACGTGGTACCGGGACCTTCTGGACATGTCCGTCTGTCCTCCGATGCGTCTTCCACAAAGAGAGGACCTTCTCTTGCAAGAGGAGGGTTGGGTTTTCCATTCAGAGGTCAAGACTCTCAACCTTCACGCTTGGCTTCTGAAAGGCTGAGATACAAGGATTGGGACCTCCCGGATGACATAATGAAGGTGTTGCTTTTCGGCCAGAAGGCCAGCAACAGTCTTTGTGCCGTTGGATTAAATTCTGCAACTTGTGCAAGGAAAATAATGTAGATCCTTTTCTATGTAAAAAAAACTGGTTGTTTTATCCATTCTTCTATATTTGGCTAATCTGGGTCTCCAGATTGGTACCATTAAAGTTTACTTGGCGGCGCTGTCCAAATTTAAGCGCTCGTCAAAGGAATGTTCCTATTTCAAAATGCCACTGGTGACACAATTCCTAAAGGGGCTCAACAATGTGTTCCCCCAAGAGACCCCCCACCCCCCCATCATCTCCTTTCCAGGTTCCAGTTTTGGGACTTAATCTGGTTCGAAAATGTGTGCACTCTTTGAACCTCTGCACACATGTCCTTTAAGGTCATTACCCTTTAAAACCATTCTATTAGTAGCTCTGACATCAGCCCGTAGAGTGAGCGAGTTGCAGCCACTTTCATCCAAGCCACCCTTCACCATCTTCCACAAGGATAGGGTTGTTTTAAGGGTCAAACCTCTTTTGCCCAAAATCATTTCTGATTTTCATATAAGTCAGAAAATTGTTCTATCTTCTTTCTATCCCCCACCTCATCCTGGTAAGGAGGAGGAAAAACGACATGGGTAATACCCCGGAGAGCGTTAAGGTTTTACATTTCAAGAATGTTTAAGTTATGAATTGATGACCAACTCTTTATCGGATATATAGGACACAAGCTGTGTCAGGCTGTTACCAAACAGACCTTATCGAGATGGATAATTCTGGCAATATCAGAATTTTACACACTGGCAGGAAAAGACCCTCCTAAAGGTTTAAGAGCCCATTCCACCAGGGGCATGGCTACATCTACAGCCCTTCAAAGGGGTGTAAAAATGTGTAACATTTGTAAAGCAGCAACGTGGTCTTCCATACACACGTTCACAAAGCATTATTGCCTGGATTCTTTCCTTGGTCAGGATGGTACTTTTGTTAAGTCAGTCCTTCTCTCTGTCCATGAAAATGTATAAATTATGTTCTACTCCCTCCTCCAAACCAAATCCTGCTTTGGGAGTCTGTCAGACTAGGAATACGTGGCAGGACGCAATCCTTTCAAAGAACAAGTTACTTACCCCTGGTAATGTTCTTTCGACTGGATGTTCCCATGTATTCCTCATCACCCTGCCATCCTACCCCTCAATAGAATTTCCCGTGCTATTACAGCTTCGGTTCCTTCAAAGCTGTGTACGGTCCCTCCTGTGTTTACGGGTATCTCTGCTGCAAGAGGAGGAAAAGCAGAACTGAGGCCAACAAGCACTATGCCTGCTATATATACATTTGACGACATTGTCGACGGAGGCCTTTGAGGGACATTGACTCGACGCCATCGACACACAGTGCCCTCTGCCGAAATTCTTTTGCCAAAGCAGCTGAAGCTGGACAACATTTGTCAAAGTTGAGGAATATGTGGGGGGAAATACCAGAAGAAAGAAAGTTACCAGGGTTAAGTAACTTGTTCATCTGACCATTTACAATTTCATCCCTCAAAATCAATCCTTGACCTGTCTGTTAATGGAAAAATATCACATTTGGCCAATTAATCTTGTGTGCAGATAGCATTTCCATTTAATTTAAAAATATTCCTCATAAGCGGACACGACACCTGAGGTTGCTAAAGCGCAACCACTAAATCATCTGCATTTGCCACACCCTAATTTTGACCGGTCCTATTTTCAACCCACAAAGACCCACATCCTGATGAATAAGTTAACAGTGGTTCAAGAGCAATATTGAAAAGACGAGGTGACAAAAGGCAACCCTGTCTCATGCCTCTATCACCTAAATGCCTCTGAAATTATACCATTAGCCCAGATCCTGGCTGAAACTCCATTATGTAGGCGATCGGCCATATTCACAAAGTTATCACCAAAAACAAATCTTCGATAAGGTAAACATCAGAAAAAGCCAGTTAACTCTATCGAATGCCATCTCTGCATCCCAAAACAATCACGCCGCTTTCGAATTTATGCCATATTTATTTCCGATCATATTGATAATGGACCGTTGTATCCATATCGTTGACTAATAAACCTGGATTGAGAAGTGTGCGTCCGCTCTCCGATACAGCCACTCGGTCTATTAGCATATATATTTGCAAGCATTTTCATGTTAACATTCACCAGAGAAATTGGGCAATAGTTCTTCTTGCATTTAGCATGGTCTTTTCCCGGCTTGGGATTTAGTGTTATTAAAGCTTCTTTCATACTTGTACACAATTCAGCCCTTGCCAGCAAAAAATTATAGATTCTACAGAATATCGGAGAAAGTTTGTCTGAGAATGATCTATACAATTCTACAGGCAAACCGTCAAGGCCAGGTGATTTGTCTACCTTTTTAATTTAGTAATGGCCATAGTAATTTCAGTCTCTAAAATGTTTCCGTCCAGCTGTAAACCATTAGTCTCTGACAATACTGGCAGCTCAATCTTCCCAAAGAACAAGTCCAATCCATCGTGTTGGAAATCTGGTTGCAGTGTGAAGATATTCATAATGTAAAGTATCCACAGATCTTTTTGTCAAAACTGACGCACATCAGCATTCACAATATTCTTTTACTGACCTATTTGCATAGTCTTTGAGTTTCCTAGTCAAGAGTATACTCACTACTTCACCATTCTGCCAAAATGTTTGCCTGGTATAAAACAAACCCTTTCCCTTTTGTTGGTCAATTATATAATTTAACAATTCCTACAGTCTACCCAATTCAAACTTATCTTTATCACCCTTTGAAATTGCATAACGTCTCTGAACTGTAGCCAACGAGGTTTATAACTGTTTAATCTCTGCAAACACTTGTTTCTTGACATGAGCAGTCTGACTAATCAGTTCCATTCTTATTGCAGCCTTAAAACAATTCCATTCAATACTGATGTCTGCGTAATCTAGATTCTCAATGAAAAATCTATGTAATTCCTTGTATTGTGTTCAACTGCTTCATCCAGAAAAAATAACTCTTGTAACCTCGACTCTTTTTTCGCACAGTAAACTTCAATCGAACACTAGCGTGGTCTGAAATTTTGCTTTCCTGGATATCCACGCCCGTTACTCCAACCAGCAATGTATCTGTCATTAAAAAAAAATAGTCTAACGGGGTGTAGGAATCGTGCACCGGCAAGTGAAAAGTAAACACTCTGCTGTTTCAATGTGTAACCCTCCAAGCATCTAACATATCAAAGCTATCAATCATATTCCTCAGACTATCTGTTACATTGCGTCCTGAATATCTAGAAGAAGCCGACCATTCAAGTTTATCATTTAGCACGCAATTGGTCACCCCCAAAGTAATGTGGTCACCAATCATGTTCTGCAGTCTTGTCGTCAAATGCCTGAAGAAAATAGCACCATGTACGCAGGTTCCGTAGATCGAACCAACAGTAAGCTTAGTATTAGCCAGAATAATATTTGTCAATATAAACCTACCTTCTAGATCTTTATCATTTTTTTTCAACCACTATATTTCTTCCCTTTCGGAATAAAATGCACAAACCCCTTGATCTCGTTTTATTGCAGCTCAACAGCACTTAAGTGTACCTCGAATTTATTGACATTTTCGGATGACATTCCGAATGTGCGTCTCTTGCAAGAAAGCAATACCTACTACCATTCTCCATAACTTGTAGATTTTGTTTTTCTTTGAGGCACAATTGATTCCCATCACATTCCAGGTTAGAAAGGTGAAGTTACTCATAAATTAAACGAAAAAAGAAAAATGGAAAAAGAGAAGTCTCAATTCATTTTTTTAAAAAAAGAAAAATGAACATTCTTTGTGTTAAAGGGTCCATATTCAATAAACCTAACTCTTGCACAAGTGGTGATATGCCTCATTCCATCTAAATAAACCACTCTCAAATTCCATATACATTTATGCACAACAGAAAATAGTATAATAGACGTCCTAGCTAAAAAAATCATTAAGGAAACACACAAAAGATGTAATTCTTTCCAACACAAGCAATCCTGCTTTTAGAATAATTCCAAGTGATCTCATTATTTACAAACGTATAAATAAGGTCCTGAATCGTACAACTCAAGGTGCCCCAACTAACGATTGCTAACTAAATTCCCTCCCATTGACTCCAATTTTCCATCATTAACCTAATCTCCACAAGCCAACTAGCATGAGAACCCAATCCATGTGTAATCTGCCGTGTACCTGGCATTGCAGAAGCCCAAAAGAAAAGAGTAAAACATGTATCTACGTCAATAACTCATAGAAGATGAATGTCTGATAAATAGCCTGTTTTTACCACATACCCTTTGTCAATTCCCTCCCAATCAATCGCTTTTTAATGATATATACAGTCTTCCACAATCAGCATTGAACTGGTGCAAGTATGCACAGTAAAAAAAGAGCAGTCCACATCATATCCAATATTACATATGTATTGTGATAAATAAGCTGGAAGAAACAAGCTGTAAGGGTACGAGCATACATTTAAAAAATAAAAATCCTTGATGACCAAGTTCAATAGTTGCTAACTAAAATTAACAATACACGTTTTTCGTCAGCAAAACACTAAATCCTGGAACCCTCAAATGAATCGCCAAAAACCAGTACATTGCCCCATAAAAACAATAAGCGTATCATGGTGTTGTTGCATGTCTTTCTTTTAGTCACCAATATACATACAGTTAACGATATGTTTAAAAAGAATCCAGATGAAACCTAGAAGAATCTCGCTCCCGTTGCTTCACGCAGCCCCACTGCTTGCATAGTTAACAAAGTCTACGGTATATATTTCTATAAATTACGGCTACATCGAAGAGCCATTCTCCCACGTTGCGCGGATCTCTTCCTTCCATGAAGCCAACACCTGTTGTATTGCCACACGTTCTTTTTCCATGTCTCCCTTCATCCTGGAAGTTCAGGCAAGCAAGACCTTAGCGTGCCCAACAGGGTCCCTTGTACATATCATAGCTCAGAGTTGCCGAAGACTCAAGATTTGATCAGTCAGTGTCTCGCGACTGAGTTTGTACCTGTTTTTTTAAACAAACGGTTAGCTAATCTGTTACCATTGCATCTTGCCACCAATAAAGAGGTAAAAAATTAAAATCTGCAACACGTTTTAAATACATCCAATGTTATGGAAAGAACCATGCATGTAAATCCGATCTTTTACTTCTTCCGACATAGGATTCCTTAGCAGAGGGTGTAGCCTCCATTAACTCTGCTTCAAGTTCGTTTGGATCAGATAAAAAGTCTTCTGCTCTCATATGGCCACTGAAAGTGAATCTGACCATCCAAAACAACATGCAACATTGCTGGTTAGATCAAATATTATTTGTTTCTTATCTCCCGCTTTCTCCTTTGCCCGAAGTAAACGTTTTTCTCTTTTGCACCACATCTTTGCTAAGGTCTCCAAACACCATTTTATGACTGCCCGAGGAGAGTCATTCAAATCTCTTGCATGCTTCAAAAACAATTATTTTTCAGGAAACTTAAACGTAACAATGGAGTGTTGTGGCTGTTGTCCCAATGCAGGCTTAGGTCCCTAAGACCTTTTGAGCCCTCTCAATATCCACAAAATGCCTTGGGTCCAAATCCATTATTTTACAGAGGTTCTTTTAAATACATTCTGTAGGATTTCCACGCTCTACATGGATGCCAGCTACACGTGTGGTGTTCCTCATTGAATTGATTTTCCAGTTCAGAAATGACTTAATTTTTCATTTTACAGTTGTTCTCTGACAGTATCCTCAGTTTTCATCACTCTCATATCCAAAGCATTGTTCGTTGTCGATAGTCCATGAATTCTCGTGGCCATCTCTTAACATCTTTCCTCGAGTTATACAGCTTAGCTTTGATTTCAGCAATGTCAGTTGTCATCTTAGTCAGCATGTCCAGGATCTTTGCATCTTTCTTCTTTGGTAAGGACCTCCACCTCTTTTTCACCATCTTTAGATCTCCTATCAGGCTGTGATGTGCTGTTGGCTTTAGTTTGAATAAAAACTGTCCCTGTGTCCTCGGGTTTGTTTTTAGTTGAAAAGGGTCAGGTTGTGTTTGTTGTATTAGTTTATGTGGGATGATTTGTGTGTAATTGGTTTAGTTTTCTGTAGGGCTAGGCAATATGGACCAAGTCAAATCACAATATTTATGGGCTGACTGGAGATAAACAACTCAATATTGTTTGTGGTTAAATGCTCAGTTGGAAGCCGCCAACTTCATGCAAGATGTCACAAACACCTTTTATTTATAAGCCACTGATTAAAATAAAGTGCAAATACAGGGTTCCTCCTCTGTTTGAGAATAGAGTGTGTGTAAATATCAAAATGTAAATACAAAATTGTTGTATATGTGATGTAGATTTTGAATGGATTGTGTCCTCCCACGTATTCCTTATCTTAGATATATCCTTACCTTCAGCTTTGCTGCTTCAGAAACATTTTTCTTTCTCCACCAGAGGGCGCTCCACTCAATGCTGCAGCGTCTGTGTCCCTCAACGGCATCCGTCGCGCGCCAACGTCATCCCCTGTATAAATGCCTCGAGCGCGTGGCCTCAGTTCTGTTAACTTTCTTTCGGATTGAATAAAACAGTGCTCCAGTTCGTAATAATGTCGTCTTCATTCAATCCTTCCACACCGAAGACTGGATTCAAGAAATGCCAGAAATGTGGGAGAAAGATGTCGCTGACTGATCCCCATCAGAATTGCCTCTGGTGCCTCGGTTCCGACCACCGTATAGACTAGTGCGGTTCCTCTCAGTCGATGACCCATAAGGCCTTAAAGGAACGGAGAGGTAAACTGGCTGTGGGGGAGAAATCCTCGAAGTTTTCTTTGAGGGGGAGAAAAGACTTGGCTGAGTTTTAATCAAAATGTCACAAAAATCTATGTCGAGGAGTAGATCCAGGAAGTTCCTCTTCCTCAAAAAAGGCAAAGAAAAGACGACACTGGTCTCCCTCTTCCTCGACGTCATCTGAGGAAATCATTCCATGTCCGTCAAAACATGAGTCCCCAAGAAAGGAAGCGTTCAGAGCATCTATGCTAAAGATTTTTGAGAATGCGGCCCAGACCCCCTTAAAAAAGTCTAGCAAAGACCATGCCCCTACTTATAAAAAAAGTGACAGGGGAAGTTCTAAGACGAGAAAATCCGACAAAAAATTGTCCGGGGTGTCGTCCAGGGAATCTTGCCCGATGCCTCATAAACACTTTACCGGTGCAAAAATCAGAGGTGGAACTCAAGAAAACGGCATCAGACTCTCACACGCCATCAAAGTCCTAGTCTAAAACGTCCTCAAAGCCTCTAAGTAAGGCGGTCGAGCACAAGGTGTTGACAACCCATTCCAAAAAGGTTATGTCGAGTGCACAGTTGACGGTGTCGAAGGCTCTTTCGATGGTGTCAACGGTCTCAACCATTCCTTAGACGGGGTTGACAATTCCTTCGAAGGTGTCGAAGATTACCTCAACGATATCAAAGGTGATGACTACAACATCGACGCTATTGATGCTTTTGTCGACGTTTTCGTTGACTCCAATTACAAAATCTACAGCTGTGTCTAAGTCTATGCTACCTGATGTTAAGTCATCCAGAAAATAGACATGATTTCTTTAGAACCATGTCCTCCATATATGAAGGAGATTCATTAGCAGATGTTTCACCTGCTGGTGTGAAATTTGGTACAACGCATGTCCCTGAGGGGTTAATTAACCCTCAATCTAATATGCAAGACTTATGAATGCTTGCAGTCAGTAAGTGGTCTGGATACATCTCCAGAATTTGATGTTTAAAGCCTGACCCGGCTGAGCATGCTGATGCGGGATATAGAAAATTGATGAACAGAGTAACTGAATTCATGGGATGGAGTAGAAATTCACCTATCAGGAGGATGATATGACTGACATCCTTTCAGGAGGACCTCAGCAAGACTCCATACTTCCTTTTCATGTAGCCTTACAAAGGAGGGTTAACACTGCATGGGAAAACACTGAATCTATTCTGGCAGTAAATAAAAAAATGTGTCAAAATATAGACCCCGTTCCTCAGATCCCGAATATTTGAGTGAATACTCATCACCTGAAAGTCTTGTAGTTCAGGCAGTTACTTCTACTAGAAATGCTGCATACCCTAAAATTCCCCCAGATCGGGATGATAAAAAGATTGATGCATGGTCCCGAAAGATTTTTACGTCAGGGAGCATGGCTTTAAAATCTACAAATGTAACTTTCACCCTTGCAAGATTTACATATACCCTGTGGGACTGTATGACAGCGGCAGATTAACACATCTCTGAAGGTGAGGAACGTGAAGGGTTCCTGTCCATAGTAAGGGATGGAAAGGAGGCTTCAGGGGAATGCCTTCAATCAGGTTTGGACACGGCTCACAGTATCAGTAGGTCCATGATGTCTAGTATGGTGCTACGCAGATTTGCGTGGCTGAGGAAGTTGGGTTTTGCACCGGATGTGCAATCCAGGCTTCTCAATATGCCATTTGATGGCTCGAGGTTGTTTGGCAGCAAGGCGGATGAAAGTTTGAAGCAGCTGCAGACCTCCAAAGAGGCGGCAAAATCACTCCGTGCCGCTGTATGACAACCTCAACAACGCCCCTAGACAGGCTCCTCTTCCTGGAGGGGTCCTCCCTTTCGATTTTATTCCTCATTTGGAAAAGGAAGGGGACAGGCCAGTCAAAGACGACAATGGAAATTTCATCGGGGGTGAGGAAAAGGTACTAGATCTGCCCCAGCAATGGCAACTGTCCCTTCAGCCGCTGCTGCAGCTGCCGCAAAACCACTCTGAGGTTTTGACCCACAAGACCCTGGTGTGAGGCAGGATCTCGCAGCATCTGGAAGAATGCCGGGGCATTACTTCAGATGCTTGGGCACTGGAAACAGTATCCCAAGGTTCATGTCTTCCTTTTCAAAAGAAACCTCAATCATCTGCCGGGATACAACTCTGTCAAACTTCCAGACCCGCCCCTGTTGCAGGAAGTCTTAACCCTGCTACAGAAAGGGGCAGTAGAACATGTACCTGTAGCGGAGAGGAACAAGGGTTGGTATTCCCCATGTTTCCTCATACCAAAGGAGGACGGAGGATTGAGACCCATCTTGGACTTGAGAAGCTTGAACAAGTTCCTCAGGAAGGACAAGTTCAAGATGGTCACACTTTCTCAGATCCTTCAGGCTCTCCAACTCCAAGACTGCTTAGTATCATTGGACCTTCAGGATGCTTACTTTCATGTGCCAATACATCTCAAACACAGGAAGTACCTGAGGTTCGCGATTGGCAAATCTCACTATCAGTTTCGAGTTCTGCCTTTCGGGTTGACCTCTGCCCCAAGAGTTTTAACCAAGTTGATGGCGGTGGTGGAAGTGAGTCTCAGGAGAGGGGAGTTTCATGTCTACCCCTACCTGGACGATTGGATGATCAGGGCACATTCTCCAGAACAAGCCCAGGAACATTTGTCCAAGACCTGCCACTTCCTTCCCAAACTAGGTGTTTCTCTGAATTTAAAAAAGTCAAACATGGTACCATCACAGAAACTTCAGTTTATCGGAGCAGTCCTGGATATTTGTTTGGGCAAAGCCTCGCCTCCCGAAGAGAGAGCGCACCACATTCTGCAGATGGTAATAAAATTCCAGAATGCCCAGTACCTACCGGCCTTCGATTTTCTCAGGTTACTCGGTCTTATGGCATCCTGCATTTTTCTGGTGCCAGAAGCCAGATTAAGGATGAGATCCCTTCAATGAGACCTCAGGACTCAATGGTCCCAATTTTCAGGGGAAATGTCAGATCTTTTGCAAGTTCCAACCAGAGTAGCTAAAGGATCTTCTATGGTGGGCTTGTAGGGAACATATCCTCAGGGGAGAATCTTTTGGCACCCATGGCCGGAGATAACAGTAGTACGAAGCCTAACTCACAGGGTTGGGGAGCTCCCACCAACGAGTTCACAATCAGCGGTCGTTGATCTCCATCGGAATCCAAACTACACATTAACCTATTGGAGCTGAGGGCAATCAGACTAGCGTTGAAGGCCTTCCTGCCCTCTGTATGGGGAAAGAATGTCCTGATAATGATGGACAACACGGAGGCCATGTACTACCTCGACGAGAGATGAGGAGTAGGGTCACTACCACTGTGCAGAGAAGCAATGCAGCTCTGGTTCTGGGCAATACAAGAAGGGATCTCTCTGTCGGCAGTTCATCTAGCCGGAGAGCAAAACGCAGCAGCGGATGCTCTGAGCAGCCGGCGAATAGTCTCCCACGAGTGGGAACTAGCTCAGGAAGTCCTTAGAGATCTTCGCCCTTTGGGGAACCCTGCAAGTTGATCTGTTCACGACCAGTGTCAACAGAAGTGCTAACTGTACTGCTCAAGGGAATTTCCTCCAAGAGGAGCTCTAGGGGACGCGTTTGTAGTGAACTGGGAAGTTCCACTCCTGTATGCGTTTCCTCCAGTCCCTGTGATCCCTCAAGTAATTAGGAGGTTGAGAAAATTCAGGAAAACCATGATCCTAATTGCCCCGGATTGGCCCAGGAGAACGTGGTACCCGGACCTTCTGGACATGTCCATCTGCCCTCCAACAAGTCTTCTTAAAAGAGAGGCTCTTCTCTCGCAATAGGAAGGTCACATTCTCCATCCAGAGGCCAAGACACTCAACCTTCACGAATGGCTTCTGAGAGGCTGAGATGCAAGGATTGGGATCTTCCGGATGATGTCATGGAGATCTTGCTTTCGGCCAGAAGGTGCGCAACTAAATCTCTGTACCGTGCCGTTGGAAAAAGTTCAGTAACTGGTGCAGAGGTAATAATGTGGATCCGTTTCAGTGTAATATTCCCACAATATTGGGACTCATTACGAGTTTGGCGGTAGGCATGGAGTTATTAGCTCCATGGCTGCCGCCAAACCGGGCTCCTCTACTGGGTTCCCAGAATGGGGAATTACCGGCCATTCTGAGTTCGGAGGGCCTGGTAATTCCTCCCTCTGGGAACCCGGGCCCGGACCTTCCCCATTCCCAACTGCGGCCCCATAGGGCTCAATGGGAATGGGAATGGGAGAGGGAGCTAACAACGGGCCGATTACGACTGGCCTGTTGTTGGCTCCCTCTTTCCCTTGCGGGACCTGGTAACTACGCCTGGTTTTACCAGGCGTCCTTACCGTGTCCCGCAAGGGGACCTCGTAATTCCGCGGGACGGGTTTAACGGGTCTGCCTCCATCAGCGGAGCCCGTTAACCCGGTCCGCGAAACTTATGAGGCCCATTGTCTTTTCTGTTATACTTGGCTAATCTGGGGCTCCAGGTTGGCACGATAGAGGGTTATTTAGCAGCGCTATCTATTTTCAAACGCTACTCAGAGGAAGAATCTTACTTCAAGATACCTTTAACACAATTCTTAAAAGGTCTAAATAATGTGTTTCCTCCAATACCTTTTCAAGTACCTTTGTGGGACTTAAACTTAGTACTAAAGTTCCTCACATGCATCCCATTTTAGCCTTTCACATTCTTGTCCGTTAAGGCCCCTTACTTTAAAAATAATACTTCTTGTTGCAATTGCATCAGCCTGCAGGGTGAGTGAGTTGCAGGCACTTTCTAGTGGGCCTCCTCACACATCTTTTATAAAGATAAAGTTGTCCTTAGGGTTAAACCCTCTTTTTTTGCCAAATATTGTCTCAGATGTTCACCTGTTGCAAAAAATAACACTGTCTGCAAGTAAGGAAGAGGAAAGGCTACATAGATTAGACCCTCGAAGGGCTCTCAGCTTCGATATTTCAAGATTGGCAAGATTACGTCAGTGTGACAAACGTTTTGTGGGATACACTGGCTGCAAATTGGGACTGGCAGTGACTAAGCAAACATTATCTAGATGGATAATTTTGGCTATAAATGATATACGATATATATCACAATATAGCTGAGGAGAGAGAGCGAGTCTGGCCCGTTAGGTTCACTACGAACAGATGTGGAGGTTGAGCCGGCAGGGGTGGTGTAATGAGCATGTGGTAGAGTATTTGTGAAGTGCCGGAGAAGCCGGGCTGGAGAGAAGAAAATTGGAGCCATGGGAAATGTTCCCATATTGGTAGGATCCTATGTTTAATTGAGGCAGACTGGTGAGTCATAGGGAGGGGGTGAGAGCCTGGGTAGACTGGAACCTTGAAGATTGACTCTTGCTTGGCGCAAGACTTTGAATTTTGCTAAACTCTTGGCTCTGAACTGCAAGCCTTCAGATCCCTAGCTGGTAAAGGTATTTTGGACCCTCAGCACTATTTCTCCCCACAGTAGGCAAGCTATACAAGTCAAAGCTGAATGAGCTTTCAGATGGCTCCCGCTTGTTCCTCTAATGGCATGCCCTCTCCCCCTAACCTGCCACCCTCACCCCAAACTCCTTCATGAAAGTGGGCATGTTCTGGTAATCCCCGATTGCTACATGATTCTATTCTGCCATCTTTTTAGGGGTGGTCCTATAGAGCTCTCCTAAGTCACTTAGCCACTTCTATGTTGATGTGGACTGCTAATATAATACTCTACTCAATCTAGTTTTAGGAAATTCCAAAACCCTTAATTATGGTGACTGTTTAAGATACAGGTACATGTATGAGTAAAATGATCACTTGGTAACTAGTCTACAAACCACCTGTTAACCAGTTTTATGAGCTCTTTCAAAATGCTTTGCAAGAGCCCAGTATAAGATTAAGTGGATTGATACTAGCCAGGTATCAATGGTTTCTCATCGCCTCAAGTACCCACATGCACACCGTGCACAATTTCTTACTTGCCAGTAGTCATTTATCACTAACCAGTGGCTAGTGCAAATTGAGACCTGTGCTAATGGTTGTATTCATGCACTTTATTTAAGTGCTCAATTTGGAGGGGTTTTGTCATTTCTTGGTTCACCTGATATCCATGTGTAATCATACTAATTGCCCTCAACTTACATTGGGACCTGGAGGAATGGGGATTTATTTTTTCTTTGCAGAGAGCCTTTCTTAAGCAATATTTTGCACGTTTTCTTTCTGCCTGTTTAAAAGACCCACCGGTTTGGGAAATGAATGTGGTTCTTTCTATTTTGGCATGCTTACATGTTGAGCACCTGGCTGTTAATGATCTTTGTATTGCCTGGGAAGAGTATATCTATTCTTGCTTTCACCTAAATGCTGTAGATGAAGTTGCAAGCTATTTCCCCTCTTTAATCCCCATTCAATTCTTGATAAGGAGAAGGCTGTGCTAGTCTGGAACGTTTACAGACATCTATTTCTCCAGCATGGGGTCTGGCATGGATTCACATGCTCATGAATATTCCCCGTCATCAGGCTGGGAATCCTCGGTAAAGAAAAAACCAGTATCAGTTTCGTTTCTGATCTGTCTTTCGTAGTAGTAACCAATCACTGGTCTCTGCGTCATACTGACCACAGCCAATGACTGCCCTCTACCTAAGCACCGCCTTTGGCAGCCATCTTCAGATTTTTACCGCACGTTCATGTGTTGGGATCCTTTTTCACGTTTTTTCTCAAAAACTTCATTTTTTCGGTCAAAAGAGCCTCAAGCTCCACCGACTCTCCATCCGATCAACGGGGACCCGTGTCGGATTCGTCTGCGCCCCTCAAGGGTGAAGATTTCGTCGAGCTACGCTTTTGGAGGACTCCAGAAGCTTCTCAGGCCCGGACATGGCCCAGGAGAAGGGAAGCTCGACGCCCGGAAAGCTGTTCAGGGTCTGCCCTGAATGCCAGCTGCAGAACGTCTTTAAGGAGGACGAACACTCCTTTTGTCTCTACTGCTTACATGAGGACAAGACGCACGTGGAGAAGGACTGTGCGTTTTGCGGCAATATGTCGGAGCGGACCATGAAGGACCGCCATCAACGTCTCGCCAACTGGCTGGAAGGGAAGAGCCCGTCAGGCGAGAAGAAGAGGAAGAAATCCGAGCGGTCTTCTAAGACCTTTGAGGACGCCCCGGCGACGGGGGTCCAACACAAGGCCAAGAACCGCGAGTCTGCTGACACCGGGAGCGCCGAACGGTTGGGCTCTACGGGCGCCAGGTAGGGCGCACCCTCCCCGGCACCTTCAGCCACGAGCCAACGCTCTGGGTCAGGTAAGAGGAAGGGCGAGCACCCGGCGAAGCTCCTGGAGAGGCCCCGGTCGAGCTCGAAGGCCCCATCGGAGGGGGAGCGAGGCAGTGTCCCCCCCCCCCCTCAAGGATAAGGCGGTGAGCGCACCTAAGGTGGTGAAGGCCTTAATCCATCCGGCCAAACCCTCTTTCGATACTGTCGCGGCGGCCCTGGCTCAGCCTGTGGAGGCTACACCAGTGGTGGCGACCTCGGGGCTCAGAGTCTCCTTGCCACCTCGGAGGGAGTCCTCTTTTGTGCCCATCGATAGGACCCCCGTGAAATCCCCGGCGGGGAAGAAAAAGGGGGGGCAGGGCGTCGTCGTAGATTCGGCTTCAACCTCGGAGGAAGAGCTGATCGAGGTCTTAAGCCACGGCCTTGGCGTGGAAGAAGACCGGCCCGTCGGGATGGATCCCGACGCAGGTGACGACGACATCGTCGAGGGTGCCGACGGGGCCCCTGATCGCCCGTCGGATTCCCCTCTGCCAGCGCCCAAGACAACTCGGCGGCCATTTTGTTGGCTATACAGTCCTTATGCTCAGAGATAAGGACGAGACTACCGTTGCCGACGGAGGAACCTCTCCCGTCGGGGGATCCTGAACCGGGACCTTCTGGTGTTCCCCCACCCAAGAAAAAAAGGATTCACCCTCCACCTCCTTTTCAGCCGTCGCGCCCCGTCCAGCCCTCCTCCCCGTCCACCCGAGGGGATGATACGGGGACTGACACGGCAGCGACGGGTACGGACGACGAGGTATACGACGAGGATCTACCGTCGTCACCTCCCAGCAGGGCTTCTCCGCCCGACGAGATTGGATCGTTCCACTCCATGATCGCCAGGGCATCCGAGGTTTTCCAACTCTGCCCTGAGGAGAAGAAAAAGGAAGGATTCCTTCATCAACGGCGCGAGGCCAAGAGGAAGACGGTCCTCGCGGTGCCTCCACTGGACGACATTTGGGATGAGGGCCTCGCCCTCCTCAAGAACCCTTCCACGACGCCAGCTAGAAGAGACCGGTACGAGAAGAAGTACCGGGTCCCGGACGCGGCCCCCTGTGCCTCCGGGCGCAGCCTACCCCGGACTCCGTCGTCTCCGCGGCGGCCAGGAAGAAAGCGGGGGGGGTGCGGCCTCCACATCGACTTCCCCACCGGACGGCGAGGGAAAGAAATTGGACGCTATGGGACGCAGGGTCATCTCGTCTGCAGCGACGACGATTAAAGCGGCCAACGCCTTGGCTATCGTGGCCCGCTACGACAGGGAGCTATGGTACAAACTGGCTCCCCTGCTGGACTTCCTACCGGACGACAAGAGGGTGGATGCCCTGAAGATCCTACAGGAAGGTGAGGTGGCGTCGGACCACGCCATCACTATTGCGACGGACATCGCCGACACTGGGTTTCGCCAGTTGGGCAACGGCGTGTGCCTTAGGCGGCGTGGATGGCTCAAGGCTACGGACTTCCGTCAAGACGTACAGACCAGAGTCCTGGACATGCCGTTCGATGGGAACAACCTGTTTGGGAAAACAGTGGACGATTCCCTTCAGGCCATTAAAGCGGACACTGAGACGGCCCGAGCCCTTGGGGTTCTGCAGCAACGACGGACGCCCTTTCGGAGCAGCGGAGGCAAGGGCGCCTCCAAAGGTTCCGGCGGCGGTTTCTCCACCTACCGTCAAGCGGCCCGCTCGTCGTCTCAGGAGGCCTACAGAGGACGAGGCAAGTCTGGCGGACCCCGCCGTCGTCGCCAAGGAGGTCAAGGCGACAAAGCCTCGTCGAAACAGGATTGAACTGGCCGTGGGGTCGGGCCCCCACCGATGCACCCCGGTGGGAGGCCGGCTGGCGAGCTTCGTCAGCGTGTGGGAGTCCATCTCCACCGACCGTTGGGTGCTGGACGCCTTAGCCCGGGGCCACGCGCTCGAGTTTCAAAGAAGGTGCCCGCGCGTCCCCCCCGTGGCCAGGAAAGAGCTTCACGTCCCTCAGCTTCTCCTGGAGGTAAGGGCGATGCTCAGGAAGGGCGCCATCGAACTCGTCCCAAAGAGGCTTCAGGGCTCCGGAGTTTACTCGAGATACTTCCTCGTGAAGAAGAAGACGGGAGGATGGCGCCCCATCCTAGACCTGCGACGTCTGAACAAGTTCATCAAGGCGCAGAAGTTCCGGATGGTCACCCTCCAGCACGTCCTGGGTCAGCTGGAGGAAGGAGACTTCCTGTCGTCGTTGGATTTGGAGGATGCCTGCTTCCATATTCCCATCCTAAAGGGGCACCGAAAATTCCTCAGGTTTGTGGTCCAAGGGCGTCACCCCCTACCTGGACGACTGGCTCATCCGAGCCAAGACGAGGGAGTTTGCCGTGGAGCACACGGCAAGGACCGTCCAACTTCTCACGGACCTGGGATTCTCCGTGAACTACGCCAAGTCCCACCTGGTACCCGCGCAAAACGCACTGTTTCTGGGAGCGAAGCTCGACACAGTGTCCCTTCTGGCCTCCCCGTCGGAGGAAAGGACCAGGTCCATCCTGGGCAAGGTACAGCGGATGTTGGTTTCCGACGCAGCCAAGGTGAGGTCCATCAAGTCCCTCCTCGGAATGATGTCTTCTTGCATCTACCTCATTCCCATGTGCAGGCTCCGGATGCGCCCGTTGCAGGAGTTCCTGGACGCGCGCTGGATCCAAACGACGGGCGGCTTCGAGGAGAGGATCACACTCGACGAGAGTTTCCGCCGAGCGGTCCGGTGGTGGGGCACCCGCGCGCATCTGACGGCGGGCATGGACTTCCAGACCCCAGACCACCAGGAGACAGTGACCACGGATGCCTCCCTGGAAGGGTGGGGAGCGCACACCGAAAATCTGCACGCGAGAGGCCTTTGGCTCCCGACGGAGAAGTCCCTCCATATCAACGTCCTGGAGCTCCGTGCAGTGTTCTGGGCCCTCAGGTCCTTCCTTCCGTCCCTCAAGGGCAAGGTGGTGAGGATCTTCACCGACAACACCACCACCATGTTTTACATCAGGAAACAGGGCGGAACCAGGTCCCCTGCACTGTCCAAGGAGGCGCAGGACCTGTGGCATTGGGCCGTCGCCCAAAGGATGTTTCTGGTGCCGTTTCATCTGGCAGGGATAAAAAACACCATCGCCGACTCACTCAGCAGGGAGCTGCGCTCGTGCCACGAGTGGGAACTAAGGCAGGATCTAGTGGATCGCCTCTTCCGACGGTGGGGCACACCCCAGATCGACCTGTTCGCGACGGCGACGAACTCCAAGTGCCGGAGGTTCGCCAGCAGGTTTCCCCAGGCGAGGAGCATGGGCGATGCTTTATCGTTCCCCTGGGAGGGCCTGTTCCTCTACGCGTTCCCTCCTTTGCCACTGCTAATCCGGCTCGTCAACCAGCTCAAGAGGTCACGGTGCAGGATGATCCTCGTCGCACCTGCGTGGCCGAGGCAGATATGGTTCCCGGACCTTCTGGACTTGTCAGCGTCCCCGCCAATCAAGCTGCCGGTGGACGCGAATCTACTCTCCAGGGAAGGAGGCGCCATCCTCCACCACGACCCGAAATCGCTGAACTTGCAGGCCTGGCTCCTGCAGCGCTAGAGTTTGGAGGATACGACATACCGGCCGACTGCAGAGAGGTTCTTGCAAAGGCCAGGGCGTCCTCGACTCTTAAATGCTATGGACACAAATGGAAGAGGTTCTCTGTCTGGTGCCACGCACAGAAGATTAACCCTCTACGGATTACGGCTCCTCAGGTACTGCCGTACCTGCTGACGCTGGCCAAAGCTGGTCTGGCACACGCGTCCATCAAGATTCATCTTGCTGCGATCTCCCGATACACCAGAACCACGGGGCGGACGTCCTTGTGGTCTCATCGTCTGGTGAAAGAGTTCATGAAGGGACTGTTCAGATCGTTCCCGCCGGTGAAGGCTCCGGCCCCGGCGTGGGAGCTCAACGTGGTGCTGACCAAGCTCATGGGGCCTCCGTTCGAGCCTCTGTACTCGGCCCCGTTGAAGTTTCTGTCGTGGAAAACAGCGTTTCTTGTGGCCATCACCTCCGCACGACGGGTGGGAGAGATCCAGGCCCTTTCCTGCAAGGCCCCGTACTTGACTTTTCACGACACGAGGGTAGTGCTCAGGACGCACCCCTCCTTCATGCCCAAGGTACCGTCGGACTTCCATCTCAACGAACCCTTGGTGTTGCCTGTGTTCTTCCCGTCGCCTTCGTCGCCGGCTGAGAGGACTTTGCACTCGCTGGATGTGGCTAGAGCGCTGAAGTTCTACGTGGACCGCACGAAGTGTTTTCGGAAGACGTCACAACTCTTTGTGAACTTTGGACCTGTCAATCAGGGGAAGGTTCTTTCGAAGGCTTCCATTTCCAGATGGCTCTCCGGCTGTATCATGTACTGTCATCGGTTGGCAAACCGACCGCTGCCTGGCCGTCCGAGAGCCCATTCCACCAGAGCGATCGCAGCTACCACGGCGTTCCTTTCTGGTGTGCCCCTGCTGGACATATGTAGGGCTGCTACGTGGAGGTCGACGCACACCTTCACGAAATTCTACTGCGTCGATCGGGATTCCAGGGAGGAGTCCAGGGTCGGCCAAGCAGTGCTGCGCAACATGTTCGCCTAAGGTGAGCCTGGTGAGGAGGTAAGATGCTTAATGTTGAGTTTGATGTGATGCTTAATGTTGAGCCTTTGCCACCTCCCGTGGTTGTGCATGTGTGTACTGCTATGTATTCTTTATTCATGAGCATGTGAATCCATGCCAGACCCCATGCTGGAGAAGGAACAAGTTACTTACCTGTAACTGTTGTTCTCCAGCATGGGTCTGGCATGGATTCACATGCGAACCCTCCCGCCTACCCTTCTGCGGCTCTTCACTTGGTCATACTGCCACTTCACGTGCTTCCAAATCTGAAGATGGCTGCCAGAGGCGGTGCTTAGGTAGAGGGCAGTCATTGGCTGTGGTCAGTATGACGCAGAGACCAGTGATTGGTTACTACTACGAAAGACAGATCAGAAACGAAACTGATACTGGTTTTTTCTTTACCGAGGATTCCCAGCCTGACGACGGGGAATATTCATGAGCATGTGAATCCATGCCAGACCCATGCTGGAGAACAACAGTTACAGGTAAGTAACTTGTTCCTTCTGTAGCTTTGGGGAGAACCTTGCATAGTCAGTAATTGAAATGGTCTTAAAGTTCTGTGTAGAGTGAGCAAGCAGACTTTACTTAACGTGTGGTAGTTTTTTTGCCCAGTTTACTGGCTTCATTCCAGTGACTCCATTGAATATTATCCTGTGTTCCAGAATGCTGTACAAAGGCAGTGCTTACTCCCACAGCATCAATACTCCTGCAGTGACAGCGGAGCCTGCTTCCAAAGCTTTCAGTGCCAGATTTCCCTCAATGTTATTTATAATGCAACCAGGTAGGCCAATTCTTTTCGATTGCTCTAGTCTAGGGTTGTTCAGACCAAATCAAATGCTTTGTTTGATGACGTACGCCAGAGGCTTAGACATTTAAATAATCTGCCCAAATCTGATGCCTTCTATGACCCAGACTAGAGTGCACTAGATGAACAAATTACTTGCCTTGTGGGCCACTTTACTGGTAGCCTTTGTTTTCTGCAATTCTCAAGTCCAGCCTGTCCTCGAATGCTCTGCTCTCCATGTAGAGAAAAGGACTGCAGTGCCACGGGACATATCCCTACAATGACTTTGCTCCTGTTCTGTGGACATGGGTACTGTGAGACCTGAGGTTTTATTTTCCCACTTGAAATTTGAACACCATTGTGTATTGTGTAGATCCAGCCACATACCCAAACTGCTCATGTGCCATGTTTCTGCATTGATCCATAACTCCATTGTTTCATGTTGTATTTAATGTGCCCCCTTTTTCCATGAAACCTAATCCTTACTCTTTGAATTTGGAGCATAACCTGGATGATTATTATTTGTGGACGCAGAGTGGTGCTCAAGTGATAATTTGTGGGATGGGCTGCTAGAAAGGTTGTTTTCCATGGGCATTGGCGATTAGGTGCCTGCCTTGCTCAGCTTCCTGACCACTGTATTTAATTCACACTGCAGCGTGAAACCCTGCGAGGACGCAGAGTGGTGCTTGAGTGGTCATTTGTGGTCCGTTGGGGACTGGATGGAGATCGTGTACACCAAAGAAGTCTCTCACCTTTGCTTTCAACAGATAAATGGAGAAATCTGAGCAGTGAGCTATATGCATAGAACGGTACAGACGTGACAAGGTGCTTGCTCATGTTTTGCATTGTTACTTGGCCAGCACGCAGATTTTAAATAGACTGCATAGTCTGTTGCCCCCCATTGTTAATTGTATCCATCGTCCAGGAGGGGTGGGGGGGGGGGGGCGCTAAGCCTATCGTTTTGTAAACCTGACTAACGAGAGTGGTGCACATTGAAGATATCCGCAATTTTGTTGCGAGCGGAAGTCTCGTCAGGCATTAGGCTGTTGGAAGCAAGGCCGCGTGGCAAACTAAAGTGAAGTAACTAAGGCGGCGAGCGTTGTAGTCTAAGCTCTGAGTGCTCTAACTTGCTTGCTACATCGGCCGCATACGTCCCTGGAAGGATAGGAGGGCGTGGACTTCAAGCTCTCATGTTGCAACGCACAAGTGTCCGAAAAGGAGACTTCATAAGTCGCACAGCATAGCCCTAATACTCTGTGCACGTTTCTTTTCCCTTCTGTGTGCTAGCTATTATCAGCTGTGCACAATTCATCATTGTGCTCAGTGATTGGAAATGCTTTGGTTTCCCTTACAAAGGACACCCTGGTTTACAATTTACGCTGCAAGGGAAAGACTGCAAAGCTGGGTAAAACTCTACAGCTGATACAGGCAAGTGAAATTGTGATCCTGGCAAATAATTCAGTTGTTACCACACACCGTGTGCCTAAAACTGTACCTGTAATACAAGAGGCATCAAACATTACCAAGTTCTTTAAAGTCTCATCAAAGAATCGCACCACCGAAATTATTTCAGCACTTTATCCTCACCAGGATAATCGAGCAAGTCTGGGAAACGCCTGAACTGAGAGAGACCATAATTACTCCCTGCTCAATCTGTCTGTCTCTACAAGCCGAGGTGCATCAGTTAACCTGTTCAACTAGTCCAAAGTTATCATCCACAGGTTCGATGTTAGACCACTTGATAAGCGATGCAGTGGTGACATCCATAGCCAGCCAAAGACTCCTGCTCTCCAATGTTAACTGGATTAATTGAGGGCTCTGTTTGTGATGTAAGCCACAGCCTTCTTGCGGAGGGATTGGAGGACTATAACGGCTCTATCTCCATTGAAGCGAATGATGGTTTTAATTTGCAAAATGAAGCTATTAATTTAGCTTTAAAACTATTGTTAAAGTTGTGTAACTTTATTTCTAATGAAACACAGAAACAAACGCACCTCCTGGAACAGATCTCGTCAAGTGCAACAAGGCATACGGCCGGCATAGTCCAGCCTGCAGCAAAGACAGCGAAAAAAAGTGTCTAACCGAACAAATGCAACTACAGCCTGCCTCCCCTCTGGGAGGGTGGTGGCTAGAGAATCACCTAGGGAGTCCATCTTTGTTGAATGCCCTGCAGAACAGGAAGTACAAATAGATGCCGAGTCATATTTCGAGGTGATTACATCAAGAAAGGAGAGGCGTACTAGACAGAAAGCAATTAAGGAAAAAAGCGCCAAATAGTAACTTTTAATCAGCCAATTGCAGGCTGTAATAAGGAAGTTACATCGTGTGATAAAGCGAAGGCCACTCCATCTCTGAAGAAGGCATGGAAAACGGCTGAGAGAAGATCTGGAAGGCTTAAGAATAAGTAGAGTAACCTAACCTTGTGGTTGATTAGCTGTCAAACTGACAACAGTCAGCATAAAACAGCTCAAAGAAATGAGACGCTTCTTCAGCAGGAAGAGGTATCAAATGATTGAGCTGTCGGAGGAAGAGTCAGTTGAAGGGTCTACAGTGGACTCTGCCACGAGGGGGGAGGTGGGACAAGCAGCTGGTACACCAACATCAGATTGAGGAAAGGTTCTCACTGGGCATGTGGACTTTGGTCCTCTTAGAGTGTCCCCAACCTAGTTTACCATCCCCCGACTTTGAAGACCGCCACCTGCCCATAAATCGACATGTACTGCTGGATCTTTTTGGACATTTACCAGCACTGCGTGTGCTCCAGGGCAGCTATCTGGACTTTGTGGAACAGTTGGAGGGATTTGGTTCTATTGTGATTTGGAAATCCCTGCTCTGTTTAGAAGAAATGAGATATAATAAATTGGGGCTATGATTTGGACCAGATTCAGTGGGAGGTAGCAGCTACAGGGTAAACCTTCTGCCACTGTAGGGGCTGCACAGGCTTCAGCAGTTGATTTGAACCATAAGGTTCTCTCTCTCTTCCTCGAAATTCTACTGTACCAATGGCTCTCGATGAGGTAATGGTCAAATCCCATTGGGAATGGCTTTTGTTTTTCTTACTGTTCCCTAATCAGCATTCCTAAAACCTTGTCATCACTCTGTTACTGTAATACTCGTGGTCATTATCATTTGTTTTGAGATGGTGGCTCATTTAGTTAAGCTGTCTGGATATATTATTATTCCAGGAAAACACGGCTGATGGGAGAAGCAACTTTTGACTGAATATGAGCTTTCCGAAACCAGCCAGACAAGGCAATAAGGGATGTCCATATGGTGGCTTACTTACCCTTTTCTCCAAGTCACTGGGGGCTAGGGCTTCTATCATATCTAATGTCAACTCTAAATTGTTACTGTTCGATGTTGAGTTCCATGATGGCTATCATATTCTAGTGCTAAATCTCTTTGATCCATCTGGGGGTGTAAATACTGAGGTGATTCAAAAGGATATCTAGGAATCTATTTCTGGTAACATTGAATTACTGGGCAAGGTGTTTCATTATAGAAGGGGATTTTTATTCGCCCTGCATAGATTACCCTGTAAATGAGAACGGAGAGGTGATTATGGCAGCAAAGGAGCATAAGTGCTCTAAATTAAGGGGTGCAGCTCCCCAGTGGACGTCATTTTGTTTGGATTTAGGGTTACAAATGTTTAGTGGCGCAATGTCTGGAAATGTGCCGGCAGCCAAGACTTGGCGCAGCGGCGTATCCCAATCAACTATTGATAATTATTTTAGGAACTTGGCCCTATATAACCAGGCAGGAGAATTATCTGTAAGTTTCAGTGATCATGCGTTAATGAAACGTAAGATAAATAAAAAGCTTATGAAAACATGGGAACAAGATTGGATGGGGGAAGTGAAAGTGAATAATACGTTAGGCTGGTGGGACAAACATCGAGGCAATCTTGAGTTATATGAGGGTTTTAGACACGGTATATAAAGTTCTTGTGTGCCCCAACCAAACAGTGTCAGCTCAATCACAAACCTTTTTTATGCAGAGGACGAGGGGCTTTAGGCGGGGATGTGCACTTGCATATCGATTCGATAAAGCAATAACCTTTAAAAAAAGCTTTAAAATGCGTATCGCTCCTGGTTAAAGGTGCACCGCCTCTTCTGTGGACCCTCAGCCTGTAGGCACCTGTGTTTTGTTATCCATAGACCAGACACAAAACGTCAGTGGCTGTTATTTAAGAGCATTGGATCATAGACACAGGCTACTATGGCCAAGCTCATTGCTAGCAATGTCTGTGGCGTGTATCTACATAATAATATTGGTGCAGGGAATCCCATTATTCTTCCTAATCATAGTTCATTAATCCTATTGTTTGATGGGAATATTTTGGTTGGCATCATAAGATGAAAAATTCCAAGGCACCGGGCCCCTGACGGTGTCTGCAACATAATCGTGAGAGCCAACCTGGAACTTTGTGCAGACCTACTTTTAATTCTCTTAAAGCAATTTGTGGAGGCTGTTCAAATCCCAGATTCCTGGAAGGAATCTAATTTTATCCAAATATTTAAGTGGGGCAACATCGACGATGCTCTTTTGGATGGGCCGGGTAAAATCTTTGCCAAATATCTACTATCAAAGATCGAAATATGGATTGGAGAAAATCCCATTCTCAGTCCCTATGACAGGATTTATGAAGGGTCTCTCTGCCAATTATGTATTCATATTGAATTCCTTGCCCAGACAAGGTTGTGGCAACGCTTCTGCTCCACTCTATGTATTATTGGTAGACTTTGCTTCTGTGTTTGAACGCTCACTATTGTGGGATAAATTAAAGAAGTAGAAGATGGAAGATCTACTAGTAGCCTGCCTACTTTTACATGAAAATACTTTCATGGGTGAAGTTGAACGACGAGGGCGATCTATCTGCATCTGTCGATATTGCCAGTGGTGTGAAGCAGGGGTGCATATTGTCCCCTGCTTTGTTTAATCTGTTTGTCAGACATAGGGGAGTCATTAAACAATGCCGTAACTTCAGTTCTGTATCTGGCTTATGTTGCCGACCTGGCAATTTTCAATACTACTTATGTTGGCTTATGTAGAAGTACAAACGCAGTGATTGAATATGCCAAACTCAATAAGTTGGTGGTTAACCTAAATACATCAAAATGTATGCGATTTGGAAAGGTTAAGAGCGATAACCATGATATTGGGACACCAATGTGGAATCTGCATCGTGTATATAATTGTTACCAAGGATAGAGCGTCAAATCGCATCCAAATGAATTGGCCCTGAAAAACGACATAGCAAAGCCATTTCAATAATGTTGACAATAAAGAAATGTATTCTCAATGCAGGTTTCAGTTTGGTTGGGATAGTAACACACTACCGTCATAAATGAGTAACTAGCATTTTTCTAATGCACTGAAATGCTATCATAATGATCACGAGCAATGGGCCAATCACTTGAAGTTGTCACATTTTGCACCGTATTCTGGGTCTGTCTAGAGCTACACCTATACAGGATATAAGAATTGAGTTGGGCCTAACTTCTCTGAGCACGATTATAAATGTGAATAGAGGAAATCGATTTATAAAAATATTGTGCAATGAATAGTCCTTTGTTGGGGCCGGCTAAGGTGGGAAATGGTTAGAAGTACTTGTAGATCCCTATCAGAGTTTATGGCTAGGAACAAGGAATTTTTACAACTATCATGGTACCCTGACTGGGCTGATGGCCTCCGTTCCTTGTTGGCCGCATTTAAAAATAAAGTCCTGAAATGGAATTGGGCGTGCTGCATTGATCATATAGGAACGTTGCCCTCATTATGTACTTATTCAAAACTATTCTTTTGAATGGATTGTGTCCTCCCACGTATTCCTCGTCTTTGATAATTATCTTCCAGCTTCAGCTGCTTCGGCAAAAAAAAAAACATATCGACAGAGGGCGCTGTGCGGTAGCAACGATGACTCGATGTCCCTCGAAGGCCTCCGTCCGATGCCATCTGCAATATATGTAGCATGCGCAATGCCCGTTGGCTTCAGTTCTGGTTTTCAGATGCAGCTTTCGCTTAGAGAGAAATTACTGTGCGCTTCAGTTCATTGAATAGAGAATGTCATGTCTTCACCGTTGACTTCGGCACCCAAGACTTGTTTTAAGAAATGTCAGGATTGCAGGAAGATGTTCTTCACCGCGTTTGACTGTGGTGCCGTACGTCCCTGGTGGTACTGAGTCTGTCCAGGGGGCAAAGAGGGCGGTCACGTACCATAACCCCTCCAGTACCTGATCTGCTGAGGTTCCTCTACTGGAGGCTAATTTTGGGGCCGTTTCTAAGATGTCCAGTAAACCTCTGAGACCTCCCAGTACCGGCTCTGCCAAGGATCCTTGTGCCAAGGCTAAGGTGTTAAGTCCCCTGACTCCCCTGAGGAGACAATTGCTTCAACTCCACATGTGATGCAGTTCTCCTCAGGTGTTGACAAAATGGTGGCCTAACCTCCATGGTCCACCATGGCCTATTTGGATACATCTTACACCAGGGTTCATGTCGTCTGGTGCTGGGACCGTTTCTTTTGGGGCTGAGCAGCCTTTTCCACGCTATGTGGACAACAAAAATCTGTTCAGCCTTTCATTCGAGTGGCGTGCTCGGACACCGCTGCCTCATACAGTCTCGCTCCCTCCTGCTTCCGCTCCACTGATGTATGTGGAGCCGGCCGGTGGTGGGCCCTCCTTGCAACCATCCTCCTTGCGTTCATGGGGGTATGCCCCTCACGAGCAGCCTCTGCCTGTACCAGTGCCAAAACCTTCGGCCAAGGATGAGTTTTTGGGCAGTTTCAGATGCTCATGTACTCTGACCCTTTGAAGGCATATTTCAAACGTCTTTTCAGGGAAATGTACCCTGAACCTCCTGTCCCTCCTTCTGCCCCCGGCTGTTCCAACGCAGGTCCCGGTGGTGCCACTTCCTCCACTGTGTCCTTCTGGACCTCCTCAACCTCTCCCTCCTCTACCCCCTCTGTCTCCTATAGAGAATACTCTGGCAGACCGGGACAACACTTTAAAACCTGAAGCGATATGCGTGGTGGACCAGTCTTTTGTTCCCGGCTCGTTGGATGAGCCTCAAGCGGATCAGGATGGCGATGAACATTCCTGCTCGGTGAGAGCATTCCATGACCAGGCCTTGGATATGATGGTCCTTCTTGATATTCCTGTAGCTGAGGCCCCCACTTCTCAGGAGGGGGTGCTTTCTGGAGCCTTTACCCTGTCGCCTCAGGAGCGCACCGGCCTGTTCCTCCAGAAGGATGTCTTGGCTGAGGCCCACAAGGTCTGGGCTAAACGCCATACTGGGCTGCTCCTCAACAAGAGGATCGACGCTCAATACAAGCTTCACGCCTCTGAGGAAATGGCCTTATCGGCTTGTCCGCTTCCTTCCTCAAAGGTGGTGGCAGCGGCCACCCTCCAGTCCAAGCCAGCCTCTGCATCTTCAATGGCAGCGGCCCAAATTGTGTCCAAAGAGGATAAGCTCCTGGACCCTTTGGGCAAGAAAGTCTTCACCAATTTGGCGCTCTAACTTCACCAAGCTCATCCTGGCGGCAGCCAATCTGAGGCTGTGGTAAGAGCTAGCTGATTTCCAGGAGTGTATTCCTGCGGATAGGCTAGACGATTTTAAAGCCGGTTTGTCGGACGCCAGGGTGTTGGCACAGGATCTACTGTAAGCTGCGGCACACCATGTAGATACCTCTATTCAACCTTTGCTCGAAGCCTTCTGGTTGGCAAGGAATTGTTTCGTTCTTCCACAGACTAGGAACTCACAAAGACAAAATCGGGTACCCAAACCGCCAAATCTTTATCGGTCCTGGCGAAAGCTCCAGCTAAGGCCCCTTGTACACAGAGGTCAGGGTCTCTGGATTCAGGGGGTTTCAGGATCGCTGTGAATGCCGTACAGAAGCTCCGGTTGGTGGGCCCCGTCGAAAGCAGCAATGGCAAGGTGGACGTTTTTTCGCTCGTCCATCAGCCTCCTCTCCAGGGACAGGTAGTCTCCCTGCTGACATATCATCTAAATGATATATCTGATTGGTCGCACAAGACTCCGGTGGGAGGATGAATCTCGTCTCATCTGGAGGCGCGGCAGACAATCACCGAAGAAAGGTGGGTTTTGTCCATCGGGCGGGCTTTCGCTTGCCCATCCCCTGCCACCACCCCAACCTTCAACCCTCCCTTCCAGCAGTTCTGGTCGCCCTCCCTCAGAGCCATGGTACAAAAACTTCTAGACCTCAAGCTGTGGCGCCTGTTCCCCCTCGGGGAGCAAGGGGAGGGCTTCTACTCCCATCTGTTCAGTGCCCAGATACAACCAGGCTGGCCTGTGCACCATCCTTGATCTTTCCGAGTTCAATCTTTCTCTTCTGCAAGAGAAATTCAAGATGATCACGCCTTGCCAAATAAAGGCCTCTCTTCGGAAGGGCGACTGGCTCAGTGTGGTGGACCTTCAGGATGCATACATGCACATCCTGATATGGAAGCCACATCGGAAATATCTGCAGTTCTCCCTGGGAGAGGAACATTTCCAGTTCTGCGTACTCTATTTTGGTCTCAGCTCGGCGCTACGTGTCTTTACGAAGATGTCAGTCATCGCAGCCTTCCTCAGGCTGCAGGGCGTTCATGTATACCCATACTTGGACGATTGGCTCCTACGCAGTCCTTACCCACAAACGGCATTCATCAATCTCCTGTCTCTCCTCCAGCTCCTTTTCCACCATGGGCTGTCAGTGAACTGGCGCTAATCTTCCATGACGGTCTCAAGGCCTGGTCTTCCTGGGTTTCAATTGGAATATGGTCAGTACGAAGGTCTTCCTAACGATGGACAGGATTGCAGACCTATCAGCCACGTGTCAGCTCTTCCTCCAGTCTTCGCACATATGATGGCTTGGTGGTTCCAGAGTCTTCTGGGCCTCATGGCTTCTTGCGTGCTAGCCCTTCCTCTTGCACGTCTGAAGATGAGACATACTCAGCTGGGTCTTCAGAGCTCTTGGTCTCAGGCTTCAGACCCGGATTCCAAGATAATCCCAGTTCCGTCTTGCATGACGGCAGATCTACAATGGTGGTCTTCGACAGACAACCTTTCAGTGGGGGCCTCCTTTCAGGAGCCCTGCCCACAGGTGTCGGTTACCACGGACCCCTCTGTTCTGGGGTGGGGCACGACGCTGTCTCACCTCGAAGTATTCGACCTTTGGACACCTCAGGATAGGAAGTTTCATATTGGTTATCTGGCACTCCTCGCTGTTTTTTCTGGCGCTCAAAGCTTTTCAACCGTACATCACAAACAAGTTAGTTTGCATTTGCACGGACAATTCTGTGGCGATGTTTTACATCAACAAGCAGGGTGGCCCCATGTCACCTCTCCTTGTGGACCTAGCCATACAGATTTGGGAATGGGCCATCCAGCACAACATCTGGCTCCTGGCTGTACACATTCTGGGTCGCATCAATGTAACTGCAGACTCTCTCAGCCACAAGTCGGCAGCCAGTAACGAGTGGGAATTGAACAGCGATGTTCTCCAACATTTTCCGCCAATAGGTCACTCCAGATGTGGACCTATTTGCAACGTTTACAAACAGGAAACTTCGTCTGTATGCATCCAGAGGCAGTCTCGGGTGTCCTCCTTGGGAGATGCCCTCGAGATTCCATGGCACAACCTGAAGGCTTATGCCTTTCCTCCACTGCCTCTGATTTATCGGTCACTCTGCAAGCTCAGGAATGCATCGAACTGCACTCTCCTACTCATAGCTCCTTGGTGGCCAGCCAGATTCTGGTTTTCGGAACTTCATCATTGGTAGATTGCTCCTCTGATCAGATTGCCGTTGATTCCCGACCTGCTTCACCAGTGCGATCACCAGATGTGGCACCCCTCCCCACAATCGTTCAGCTTGGTGGCCTGGTGCCTGAACTCAGATCTTTAGTGCAGTTTAATTTGTCAGAGGACAACATGCACATTATCCATGCACCCACAAAACCTTCTACGAGGGCTCAATATAGAAGCAAATTGCTCCGATTTTGTCACTGGTGCTTAGCTTAACGGATTGATCCCAGACTCTCTACAGTTGACACTGTTCTATCATTCGTGTCTTACCTCGCAGCTTTCGGGCATTCATGTCTTGTCTTGCAGGACCTTTATCTGCCATTGCGGCCTACCTGTCCACTGACAGCGGTTTTTTCCTTGACGAATCCAGGCATTAAAAAGCATTTTGCGGATCTTCTACATCTTTGTCTGCCGGTGCGCACCCCTCATCCCAAATGGGATTTGAATGTGGTCCTCACTGCGTTATGTCATGAACCATTCGAACCTATGGCCACTACCAACCTCCTACCTTTCTAGGAAAGTCGCTTTTCTGATGGCAGTAACATCAGCGAGGCGTGTAAGATAGCTCCAAGCTTTCTGTAGAACATTAGTTCCTCACTTTCCATAAGGATAAGGTTGTGCTCTGCACTTATCCTTCTTTCCTGCCTAAGGTGGTTACCGATTTTCATTTGAACCAATCGATCTCCTTACCTGTCTTTTTTTTCCCTAACCCGGCATCTAATGCCGAGAATCTTACACAACTTGGATGTCAGGCCTGAAGTTTTATCTCGACGTAACGAGTGAACTCAGGGGCTCCTCACAACTCTTTGTCACTTTCGGGGACCTTAAGGGAAAACTGGCTTCCAAGGCAGCTATCTCCCGATGGATTGCCTCCTGTATCTCAGAAGCCTATACCATCCAAGGACTTCAGCCCCTGAAAGGCATTCATGCTCATCTTGTACGGGGCAAAGCGGCTGCTATTGCCTTCCAAAAGTATGTTCCTTGGGAAACCATCGCCAAGGCAACTACGTGGGCTTCCCCATCAGCTTTTTGTAAGCATTATTGCTTGGACCTGAGCTCCAGGGCTGATGCTTAGTTTGGCCAGGCTGCACTTGTTCCAGTAAGAGGGATTTTTCCATCCACCCGAACTAGCTATGGTGCGTGCTTGGGAATCTCCCACAAGTATGGAGGAAAGGGGATGGGACGTAGGAGTATAACAGTTACTTACCGTAGTGACTACCTTACTCCTAGTCCATAGTTCCCTTTCCTCCATACGCCTGCCCGCCATCCCCTCTAAAAAGATTAATCTATTATTGCTTAATTGGTCTCGGACCTGGCGATGGAAAAGGACTGAAGGGTGATGTGCGGGACGGAGCTCAGGAGCGCGTGGTTACGGCCACGTGTGGTACCACGTGTAAAAATAAAAGGAAAACAATTTAAAAAATGTTGATGGTTTTTTTACAAAAGTGCTCTGGTCCCGTCCCAAAGGACGGAATGTCCCACAAGTATGGAGGCAAGGGGACTATGGACTAGGAGTAAGGTAGTCACTACGGTGAGTAACTTTGTTGTTAAAGCTGGGGTGTTTGGGTGATTTGACGGGGGTGTTTGGGTGATTTGACATCTAGATCATTGGTGAGATGGTGCATATCCATTGAATCCAACCTGTTTCTGTTTGTCAAGTATATCTGTCACAAGCCTCCTGTGTTTTAGAGTAACATTTGAGACTAAACGTACACTTTTGCTCAGTGACTCAATGTGTCTGTCCTCCTAATCACTGCACACTCTTACAGCATCTGCAGTCATGAGGGAAAGAACCCAGCAGTGTTGACCATTTTGTCGCTTGAAATTGTGATTACATTCGTGGGTTCATTTGTAAAGTCTGGTAAAGTGGTTGGAGCTTAAATGAAACTGTGGATCTCTGCACTAGCATCCGTACATTTGCTTTTTCATTAGTAGGTATGTGTCTGCTTGTTGTGTTTCCTGCAGCCTCTGTATGGGTTTCCAAGGGGACAGAGCTCCTGCAGTCCCACTTTCAGAATTATACAGCTTTTGGGGGTTGGAACCTTGTTGGGTATTGGCGCTGGATAAGACGCTAACCTGTTTCAATTTGGAGTGCTCGAGTTTCATTCGTCAATAGTTGACACCATTTTAGGCTTTGAGAAAAGATGTATTTATTGTGCCAGATGGTCAGTTGCACGTTTTAGTCAGTTATTAGTCACTTGTTTGACTTACATCTTTGCGTGTAATTTTTCGGATTTAGGTCTTAAGCTTCTTGCTTTTACTTTCAGTGCTGACACGTGTTTCAACCATAGGTTTTTCTCAAGGCGTGAACGTAGTTGCTTGGTGTCCTCTGTGGGTCTGGTCAAGTATGGATCCAGTGTGGGTAGCTTTGTAGTTTCCGTGCCCGGCTGGGCGAAGAAGAAGCTGCTTGGTCTCTCCGTGATCGTCTGTTTAGCTTGCCGGGCACAGAAGCTATACAGCTTTTGGTGGAGGGCCATCCTGGCAACCAGCCTCTATACAATCCTGGGGGTATGTCCCTCCAGAGCGGCCTCTACCCACTCCTCTGCCTAGACCATCCTCTGAAGACACGTTATTTGGTAAATTCCAGGCCCTTACGCACTCTGACCTGATGAAGGCATACTTGAAGTATATATTCAAATAAATGTATCCTAAGCCTCTCGATCTGCAACCTGTTCCTACTATCCCTTAGTAGGTTTTGGTAGTGCCGCCCCTCTCCTCTTTCCATGGGGCTGCCTCCTCCACTGCCAACACTTTCACCAGTTCTTAAGATGCCTGTTGCGCAGACAAGTACGCCCATGGGGTCTAAGGTACCATGTGCTGTGAATCAGTCTTCTGTTCCCGCTACAACCGATGAGGACCAAGCAGACCAGGATAGCGAAGACCCGCCCACTCTGTCTGATTCTTTCATGATCAGGTCGTGGAGCTGATGGCGTGGTTGGATATTCCGATACCTGAGCCTCCGGCTCCACAAGGTGTACTTTCAGGTGCCTTAACTCTTACGACGCAGGAGCGCACAAACCTTTTCCTTCAAAAGGATGTGCTTGCTGTAGTACGCAAGGTCTGGGGAAAAAAACTCGCTCCGGGCAGCATGTAAATAGGATAATTGATGCTTGCTACAAGCTACACTCGTCAGACGACATACCCTTAACTGTATGTCCACTCCCCATATCAACGGTGGTGGCAGTTGCTACGCTCCAATCTAAGCTGTCCTTAGCATACTCTATGGCTGCCTCTCCGCTCTTGTCCAAAGAGGACAAACTTCTTGATACCATTGGGGAAAAAAGTATTTTCCAATTCTGGTCATCAGCTGCACCAGGCGAATACCGAAGTCATCCTTGCAGCGGCAAATCTCAAGCTGTGGAGGTAGCTTTCCGAATTTCAGGAATGTATCCCTCAGGGCAGGCTGGAAGATTTTAAAGATGGCTATCCGATGCCAGCGTTCTGGCTCAGGACCTTGCTGGATGCCACGGCCCATCATGTAGACACTTCTGCTCTGGGCCTTATGGTGGGGATAGATTTCTCCTGCCAAGTGTGGCTGCATGCTACAAAGTTCTCAAAGGAGGTTCAGGACAAGGCACTTTATCTTCCCTTCGAAGGTAAAGAGCTGTTTAATCCTCCACCGATGAGGAACTCAATAAAACAAAGGCAAGCGCGCGACAGCTAAATCTTTGTCGTTCCTTGCCAAACACCCAGCTAAAGCTGCCTATACACAGAGTTTGGGAACCCAGACAAGGTCCTTCTCAGGCTTCAGAGGGTTCCAGGAGCGCCAAGCATACCGGGCAGAAAGTTCCTCTGGTGCACCTAGTCGCAAGCAGCAAAGGCAAAGTGTATGTTTTTTTTCTCCGTCATCGGCCTCCTCTTCGGCACTAGGTGGTGTAGGCGCAGACAAACAATCCAAATGATGTTTTCTTTCAGTAGGACGTATATCGTCTCATCTGGAGGTGTGGCAGACCATCACAGACCGATGGGTTTTGTCCATCGCCCGGGCGGGCTTCCGCTTTTCCCGCCCTCATACTCCACCTTCTCACCCTCCTCCTGAGCAGACTGGGTCCCCGTCCCTCAGAGCCGAGGTACAGAAACATATGGACTTCAGATCGGTGGTACCTGTTCCCTTGAGGCAGCAAGGGGAGGGCTATTACTCCCGTCAGTTTATAGTGCCCAAACCCAGCCAGCCTGGCCTGCACACTATCCTTGACCTCTCCAACTTCAATATTTTCCTACCCCAAGAGAAAATCAAGATGATCGGCCACATCCAGATAAGGTCCCCTCTCCGGAACGGCGATTGGCTCAGTGTGGTAGATCTTCAGGACGCTTACATGCATACCCTGATCTGGGGCCCACATTGGAAATACCTTCGGTTTTCCCTGGGGACAGAACACTTCCAGTATAGAGTGGTGCCGTTTGGTCTCAGTTCGGCACTTTGTGTCTTTGCGAAGATTATGGTGGTAATTCCTCAGACTGCAGGGAGTTCATGTCTATCCATATTTAGACGATTGGCTTTCGCAGAGTCCTTGCCCACGGGCTGCAATAACCAATCTTCAGTCACTCCTCCAACTCCTGATCCAACTGGGGCTGTCAGTGAACTGGCGGAAATCTAGGACGGTTGCTCAAGACCTGATTTTTCTAGGTTTCCGTTGGGAGACTGTCAGTGCCAGGGTGTTCCTAACAGAGGGCAGAATTGCGGCTTTATCGTCCACATTCCACCTTTTTATGAAGTCCTCCCACATGTCAGCCTGGTTGTTCCAGAGACTCCTGGGCATGATGGCTTCATGCGTGTTAGCCCTACCTCTTGCAAGACTGAAAATGAGACGCTCACAGCTAGCGCTTTGGGGCTGCTGGTCCCAAGCCGTGGACCCGGACTCCAAAATGATTCAGATTCCATCCTCCATGATTGTGGATCTTCAATGGTGGTCATCCGCCAGCAACCTTTCAGTGAGAACCTCCTTCCAGGAGCACTGCCCAGAGGTTATGGTTACAACAGACTCCTCCCTCTTAGGGTGGGGTGCGACGCTGCATCACCTCGAGGTGTACGATCTGTTGACACCCCAAATCAATTACCTAGAACTGGCAGTTTTTTTTGTCATTGAAAGCTTTCCAGCCCTCCATCAAAAAAGTGGTGCAAATTTGCACAGAACATTCTGTAGCTATGTTCTATATCAACAAGCCGGGGGACTCCAAGGCTCTTCCTCTGGTGGATCTAGCTATCCAGACTTGGAATTGGGCAGACCAGCAGTGTCTGGCTACAGGCCATGCACATTCCGGGTTAGATTAATGTGGCGGCAGATTCGCTGCGCCGCCAGTCTGAGTGGGAAATGAACAGAGATTTTCTTACCAAGCTTTTCCAGTTATGGGGTTCTCCAACGGTGGACCCCTTTGCGACGGCAACAAATGGGAAACTACCACTGTATGCTTCCAGGGACGGTCTTGGAGCATCTTCCTTGAGGGATGCCCTTGACGTTCCTTGGGACAACATGAAGGCTTATGCCTTCCCGCCTTTGCCGTTGATTCGTCGGTCGCTTTGGAAACTCAGGAGTGCCTCTAACTGCACTCTCCTCTTCGTAGCTCCTTGATGGCCAGTCAGATTCTGGTTTTCGGAGCTGCAGCACCCATCGATTTGCAACCCGATCAGGTTGCTGCAGATTCCGGACATCCTTCATCAGATCAATCACCAGGTGTGGCACCCCTCCCCACAATCTTTCAGCTTGGCGGCCCGGTACCCGTGTTCAGGTCCTTAGCACAGTTTAACCTTTCCGAGGATATGTCCATAATTCAGGCGGTACATAAGCCTTCTACGAGGGCTCTGTACAAAAGTAAATGGCTTTGTTTTTGTCATTGGTGTCTAGCTAAACAGCTTGATCCTCGACAGGCTTCTGTTGATTGTGTCTTTTGTCTTTTTTTTTGGCAAAATCTTGAAATATTGATAGAACATTAAATTCATCAAAGGACATTGGAGGTGACAACATAGCTCATCTCAAAGTCTGTGCAGCCTCCATCTAGTTCGGTATTGTCTGCAATTCATCAGCCATAACAAATTCTGTAACTTTTGAGAGTGGGTAAGCTCTTAGTTTGTCACTATAAATGATTCAACAATTAATCTCTCAATCAAACATCAATATTTCATTTTAACATTTTGTAATTCATCAAATGTATAAGTATCTTAAGCATCCTCTTGGAGTAGGATAGTGTAGTTTAACCTCCTGTAGCTCTTTGAACTGAGTAGAACAGAAAATCAAGAAGGTGAGAAGGAAAAAAAAGAAAAAGGACCCCACTGTAGTTATCAACAGATCACCCTGCCCTGTGCGGGCCGTATCTCTCCCCCTGTTAGATGTCAATCTAGTGACTATTTTCACAATGTCAGAGGCATGTTAGGGCTGAGAAAGGTATTTAATCAGTGTAGGCTGGAAAAACATATGTTCTTTTTCTGTGACTTGGTCTAGAAATGGTCCCCAGACGCTTGTGAATTTGGGCGTCTGACTTTCCATCGCTGCTGTTAATTTGTCCACTCCCAAGAGTTCCCATACCTTTACCCACCAGCATGCTATGTGGGGGCCCTCTATTTCCTTCCAGAATGGTGCTCGTGTAAGTCTTGCCGCCATAAGTAGTTAAGTAAGCAGGTGAGCAGTAGGGCCAGAGCGGGGATAAGACCCATCATCTAGTGAGTCGCCTAGCAGCATTACTAGTGGATCCCCGGGGAGAAGGATTCCACATATATCTTTTGATCTTTGAACTCATTTCCAACCAATAAGTTTGAATGACTGGACAATGCCACCATAAATGACCCAGGTCTCCCTTTGCCCCACATTCGTGCCAACAGGTGTCCGGATATTCCGGGTTCATCCCATGTAGTCTTTGCGGGGGAAAAATACCATCTGTAACATATTTTAAGAGCCAATTCCTTTACAGCCGTGCATCTAGAGGACCTATGCGCTCTATCCCAGATTCTCTGCCAAGCTTCCACGGATATTTCTGTTCCTAGTTCTCTCTCCCATGCCAACATGTATGGGCGTTTCTCGTCCTCTTGGACATTTTCCAGGAGGCGGTAGCAGGTTGAAACTCTATGCGGGCGTTGCCCTTCCGCGACCGTTAGTTCCAGGCCTGAGGGGGGGGGTCTAGTGGCAGCCTTTTTGGTGGTCGGGTTGGTAATCCAATGCCACAATTGTATGTATTTGAATCTCTGGGAGAGTACATTTCTCTTTGCATTGGGCAAAGGTCAGTGGGACGTTATCGTTATAGAGGTCTTGCAATCTCAGGGGTCCATCTCGTGACCAGTTTAGATAGGTGTTTGCCTGGAGGCCGGGCATGAAGGTCGGGTTCTGCGTGATTGGGGAGAGGGGGGTCCCAAACCTGGAGGAGTCCCCTTAGTTTGTGCGGTCTATCCCAACACCGGAGAGTGGATCCCGTGATTGGGAGGAGGGGCTTCTGGGATATCCGTGCCCCTCGCGGAAGAAAGGGAAGATGGGAGAGGGGCGCTCCGGAGAACAGTTGTTCAATGTCCTGCCACTTGGGGGAGGAGGTGAGGGAAGTCATCCGGGTTGGCCCAGCTCAGGATGGGGGCAATTTGGGTTGCTTGGTAATATCTTTAAGATGGAGGGGACCCCCAAGCCTCCCAAATGTCTGTCCCGAGTGAGGATCTTGCGTTGAATGCTAGGCTTTTTCCATTGCCAGACGAACCGACTAATCTTTTTCTGTAGGTTCAATAAATCTTGCTCGGGAATGGACACCGGGAGCGCCTGAAGGGTGTAAAAGAAGCCTAGGAAGCAAGGTCATTTTGACTGCGCTTATGCGTCCCAGCCAAGATATCTCCTGGAGGGCCCACTTCTGTAGGGATTCTTTGGCACCTTTTAGTAAGGGGGGGGGATTGTTGGTTTTCCGCAGGCCTGAGTAGGTTGGGGTCAGAGGTACCCCAAGGTACGTAATTTTCGAGTTTTCCCATCTGAGAGAGTAGGTGTTTTGCAAGACGTTTAACACGTGTGGTGGTTCCGATAGATTCAGGCCTATCGATTTTGTCGTATTTATTCTGAATCCTGAGATTGCCGCAAATTGATCGAGGATACTCATGA
Source organism: Ambystoma mexicanum (assembly GCF_040938575.1). Taxonomy (NCBI): domain Eukaryota; kingdom Metazoa; phylum Chordata; class Amphibia; order Caudata; family Ambystomatidae; genus Ambystoma; species Ambystoma mexicanum. The sequence goes on along the minus strand of NC_090934.1, from coordinate 1,364,385,547 downwards.
GTGGTGGGACCCGAAGTTCAGGCATCCCTTAGGAAACAAAGCACATCATCCGCATAGAGTGCAACTTTGTGGCATTGATCCCCCACCTCAAACCCCCGAATGTCAGGGTGAAGACGAATATGTTGGGCTAAGGGTTCCCTCGCTAGTGCAAATACTAGAGGAGATAAGGGACACCCTTGCCTGGTCCCTCTACCGAGGGGTATCTGAGATGTCCAGCGAGAGTTAACTCGTATTCGAGTGGATGGGATCTGGAAGTTCGATGGCACCAATTTGGAGAATTGTGGGCCAAACCCAAGGCCCTTCAGGACTGTTTGAAGATATTCCCAAGACATACTATCGAATGCCCTATGGGCGTCCAGGGATAATAGGGAGTGAGGACCCAGAAACGATGGAGCCAGGGCTATCGGGTCTATAGCTCTGCGAATATTCTCATGGGCGGATCGGCCCTGTATAAATCCTGTCTGGTCCCAGTCTATTAGAGTAGGTAAAATCTCCCCCAAATGTTGTGCTATGATCTTGCTATATAGTGTAGCCTCCGTATTGAGCAAGGCTATGGGCCGGTAGGATGAGAATTTCGCCGGGTCTTTCCCTGGCTTTAGAATTAGGGTGGTGTTAGATTCTGCCATGGAGTGTGGAACAGTACCTGATTCCATCATTTGTTGAATAACTTTGTGAGATGGGGAGTGAGCTCCTTAAAAGAGGTTTTATAAAACTTATTTGTGAAGCCATCCGGCCCCGGAGCCTTGCCAATAGGGAGTGACTTAACAGCTAGTTCTACTTCTGCAGAGGATATTGGGCCCTCTAAGGGTTCCTGTAGATCTTGTGGGAGTTTGAGTAGGTCTGCCCAAGCTATAAAATCTTTGGTGGTTTGTGAGTCCCCCCTATGTGGGGCCGCGTGGTCCTTGAACTCCTCAACAATATGGTGTTTTCCTTCTTCGGATGAGGTGCTCTTGCCTTTTTTATCCCGCAGGAAGACTATCCTATTTTGACGTGTCTGTTTCCCTAACTTGGCTGGTAGTAATTTATTAGCTTTATTTCCTTTGGTATAGAAAAATTGTTTGGTACGCATCATGCAGTAGGCTGCCTTTCCTATGTGATGTGCTTCCAGAGCTTTCTTAGTTATACGCAAGTCCCTCAGAGAGCACCCAGAGGGTTTCTTTTTGTGTGCCGCCTCTAGTCTACGGGCTTCCCCCACCAATTATTCTCGGAGCAAGCTCCTGTCCCTCCCCTGTTGTGTTGCTTGCTCTATGAGGTGTCCCCTAATCAATGCTTTACTTGCATCCCAAACCGTGCCCCAACTCACGTCATCAGTGACATCCTCACTGAAGTACAAGTCTATGGATTCTCTGATATGGGCCCAGATCTCTGGATCCTCTAGAAGGAAATCATTTAACCTCCAGGTTGGTCTCGTGGGGGGGGGGGGTAGCCCGGTGCGGAGCTATAGCTAACACTAAACTTGAGCCTGATCTGCCAACGCTTCAGGGAGAATCTCTACCTCCACCACCTCCTGAATGAGCAAATCTGATATAAAAAAACATGTCCAGCCTTGAGAATCCCCCATGGACTGCTGAGAAGTAGGTATAGTCCCTCTCCTCTTGATGATAATGCCTCCATGCTTCAATCAAGGAGTGTTCTTTCAGCAGAGAGGTGAGAGCCCTGAAGTTGCTCCTGTCATTTGCTGTTTGAGGGAGTGTTTTGTCAAGTAGGGGGTTAATCGCAGCGTTAAAGTCCCCGCCTAGAATCACCTCCCCTTCTGCATGTTCAAATATGGCTTTCGACAATTCCATAAAAAACAGGTCCTGTTTGGTGTTAGGGACGTATATAGAGACCAGTGTGGTTTTGCGACCATTTAACATGGCGTTGACCAATAGGAACCTCCCCTCCTTGTCTTGTACCACCCCTATGGTTTTAGGGGAAATCCCCCCCCTGCGCACTAGGATGGCAACACCTCGCTGCTTCAGTCCACTAGAGGCAAAAAAATGTAGTGGGGTAGAGCCTATCATTAATGCAAAATTCATCGGTCGGTCGTAGATGGGTCTCTTGGAGGAATAGAACCGAAGCATCCAGCATCCCTAGTCTATGAAATAGCGCTTTTTGTTTCAGGGGGGAGTTCAGGCCGTGTACGTTAAGAGAAATACATCTAATGCTCGGGGTTGCCATTAACCTGTCGCATGGATTTTTGCTTTAAATCGGCTCCCCCAAGAGGGCCAAGAGCAGGATAATCAGATCAATCATTGCGATGTGAAGTGTAGGCAATCTGTGATGGGTGAGACAATAACGCCAACTTAATGACTCAGGAAAATATTCAAAACAATAAACTACACAGTAAAAGAGCCAGGTTACTTTCTTTACAACTTGTGCTATTCCCACAGACAGAATCAACATTAATCAAGTGTAAAAGAAGTCGGGCGCCATCCACTCAGGCGCCCAAGCCGATTATCATGTGGAAATTGCCATGCTCTTAAGTATCATCAGGCAGGGCATGCGGAGGGGGCGGGGAGTTGGGCAACTTACAAACTTATGTTGGGGTTAACCAATTCCCCTTGGTCTCTCGGTCCAGGACTGAGGACATGGCGTTCACAAATGCGACCGTAGAAGGAGGGGAAAGAGATATATTCAGCGTTCCAAGCTTCCCAGCTTGACCGTGGTAGGTCCACTTAGACAAAACGCGTCGGTGGCCTGGTTAAGATCTCCTAGGTGGGCATATCCTCTCAGCGCGGGGCATTACTGTTCATTAGGGTAAGATCAGGTGGCGGCCCAGCCTTCCTCCTCACCCGAATTCCGGATTGGGGTCTCTTCAGGGTTGGTGGTAGCTTTTTTTGGGCTGAGATGTTGGCACGGATGTGTCGCAGATTGGTGTCACCCCTGGTTTTCCCTCGTCCGATCCTTGTCAGGGGATGTGGAGTGGTCCCATCCGTGTTCTGAGCGTGAGGGTTTGACTCGCTGTTATCGGGCACCTCTAGCATCAGGCCTCTCAACTCCTCCTCAGAAGAAATTACATAATGTTGGCTATGGTAGTCAAAGATCAGCTTACAAGGAAACCCCCAGCGGTAGCGGACCTTTCGGGTTCTCAGCCAGGCAGTCGCCCTCTGTAGACGCAGTCTGCATGCCAGGGTATACAAGTCCTGGAAAAGCTGGACCCTCATGCCTTGGAATTGTATCGAGTCCGAGTTCCTGGCTGCTGCCATGATCGCTTCCTTCTGGCGAAAAAAGTGTACTCGGGTGAGCACATCTGGTGTCGTATTCCTTTTAAGTTAGGCGGAGAAATATACCTGGTGAGTTCTGTCTAGCTGTAATTCTTTGTTTGGCGAGAGGTCGAGAAGGGATCTGAACAAAGTCTCTACGTATTCTGCTAAGTCCTGATCAGCGACCTGTCAGGGGACTCCACGAAGGCGCACATTATTACGTCTCAATGTATTTTCTAAGTCAGCCTGTTTTGCCCATATGTCTTCGATCTGCTCTTCAATGACCTTCACTCTTTCTGCAAGTCCTTCTTTGCTATGGGATTGTTCACATGCTGTATTTTCCAGATCGTTAACCCTGGATTCAATCCCTCTGATGTGAGAGGTAAGGTCTGCGAGAGACTGAGCCAAGGAGTCTTTGGAGATCTTGATCTCTTCCTTGATCTTGTGGGTGATATCCTGAGCGAAGTACCTGATCTAAGTACCGCTTTGCCCGCTGCTCCTGCTGAGGCTGTTATCGCTACGTGCGCACACGGACCTGCTTTTGTGTTTGCCTAAGGTATTGGACTGCCATTGCCAGCCATAGACTTCAGCTACTTGCTGACCCTGGACTTATCCTTTGTTGTTTGTTGCAGCTTTGTTCGTGTTTTCTTGGGCTGGACTGCAACGCCCCTTTTGTGGGCTGGATTTCTCGTTACACGCTCAAAAACGTGCTCGCGCACACTGAGCGAATTACCGGCACAGCGGGCGTGAGGGGGCTTTCATTTGGTTTCTATTTTGATACTGGAAAAGTTACTTCTATTTTTCCTGAAATCAATGTGTTTCGTTTAATTTGTTGTTTGTTTCTACTGTTTACTTGTCAGTTGCTTAGTGTGCTTCAGTATGTTTGCTCATCTACACTCGCTTAAACAAGGTATGCCGGATGACACTGTTATTGTTAACAACCTGGCCAACGCAGTTGTGAACAATTTCAGTTCGTTGCGCAAGGCTCACTCCTTGCATTACCTACCCTTAAAATCGTGACATAGAACTATGGCTTTTATGCCTTCGTTAAATCTCGACTGCACTCATTTTAGCAGTTTTGAGCAAACTCTGCTTCCAGCACCCAACATGTCTGCCTCTCTCTTGCATGTCACATGTTCCAGGTCATGTTGCTAGACATTGTCAATGGTCGGCAGGCCCTCTGGTAGCCCCGATGCAGCAATCAATCTCTGACTCAACCTTACTTGCAGTGGATGGCTATAGTTTCAAAAAACACATCTTCGTCAGTCTCTCTACCAGAGACAATTTATGAATGTCACACTCCACTAAATAACGATGCCATTTCCCTGCATGCCGATTTGGCCAACTCCCCAATATCGGTCTCTAGCACTCATGATGGTTTTGTACCACACGAACTCTCTTCTATCAGCAACGCTCCGAGTGACTCTTCCTTGTATGCTCATCCCACCCTGCGTGCTCTTCCTCAACCTTCTCCGACTTCGGAGACTATTAATTTACCCACCATGCTGGAAATCACTCTTGCGGCTTTAAACACTACAGTTCTAAGACTTTATAAATTATTTGAACGCTTGGATGAAAACATTTCCAATCAGACTCACCAGATTGACACGATGTATGATTGGATTTTGTCTTCAAACAAGGCACCCACTGCTCAAGTTCCAACTTTCCAATCGTTCTCTCATCCAGCCCCCTCTCAGGCGACTGTTTTTCCTACAGTTCCTTCTATTCCTGAAATCATCCGCCCCATTGAGGAAGAGTCCGCAATTGTTGCCTCACCGGTAGATGAATTTTCATGGGAAAATATCTCTAGTGCTCAAGAAGTGCCCCAAGTAATCCCTGAACTGGTGATAACTCACACTCCTGCCCCCATCCCTGATCCGGTGATAACTCATGCTCAAGCCCCTATGCCTTCTCCCCATGATCTGATTCCACCTTGTTCTGTCCCTGCACTACTGCCTTCACAAGGTAAATGTAAAAAAAAAAAAGTTACCAGCTCGGCAAACACTAATTAAGAAATCCAAAAACATGGTTGCACCAAAGCTTCCGAAAAACTCTATTGCTTCCTTTTTTAAATTGTTTCTACAGCCCCTTACAGTCATCAAATAATGATTCACCTAAGTTACCAATTCTCGATGATAACACTGACCTGATTGGTAGCTCAACGGCACCTAATATTCGTCATTATTCTCCTCTACACAACTTGGTCAAGGCTTTGGAAACATCTGCGACTCCTTTAAGTTCCAAGGTTGTTGGCTCCTCAATGCACAGTTCACTTCCTTCGACTGTGTCCATTATCCCTGCTCCTATGAGTTCTCATGAGACTTCTTCTCTCTCAACTGCAAACATAACCCTTATCAAATCTGCTATTGATAGGTTTCTTAGTTTGCAAAGTCAGCCCACTCTTTCCCCCTCTGACTCGATCATTGCCAATGTCCCCACTCCTTCGACCTCATTAAACAATCCGTTCAGAAAAGATCTAATGGGCACGACGACGCATCCTTCTCAAGCTAATGTTCACAAAATAACATCTTACTTTCCAATGCTGCAAATCGGTCTGATCTGATGACTTCACAGCTCAAATCCCTAGTGGACGCTCTTTTTGAAACTCAACTAACATCGTACTTGCCTACCCCTGACAATAGTGGTATAGCCAGTACAAGTGTTCAAAGTGCTGTAAACTCATCAGCTCGTTCTCATTCACTTCAAGCTCCACAGCGGATCATTCCTACATGTCCAAGTTGATCTACTACCACCTCTGCATTGCCCAGGCAGAATAACCACTCCTCCTCGCGCCCCACGTTACCCACGTCCACCCAAAATATGAATTTGAGCAAACCTCGTATGAAAACATCACCTCAGTTTGCCAATATTTGTCCCCCAACGGGACACTCGCTTACAATGAAATGCAGAGGTGGTAATCATCCACTCTGACCTTAATCAGACCCTCCAGAAAATTGCGGCATGAAATGGAAAATATTGCGGCACAAAAAAGAAAAAAATTGCGGCACCCAACTGCGTTTTTTGCGGCATTTTCTAACGTTGAAAAATATATCATTTAACATCTTTTTTAGCCTAAAACCAAGTAATTGCAAGGCTTTTGTTAGTGAGGAACAAAATGTGTTGTGTCTGGCTGCGCTCTGTAGGACAGCCAGGTCGAGTCACCACAGCCTAACATTTTGGATTGTGGTGGGGGAAGGGGGATACAGCTTGATGAGCTCCAAGGAAATGGTGCTGTGCCACTACTTCCAGCAGACAAGTGGAAAGCAAATAAACAGATAGGCTTGAATTCAAAAGTGTAACCCTGGTTGAAGCCCATAGGTTTGCTTTTCGCTTGTCCTATGACCCCAGGAGAGAGGGGGAACAACTCTACACTTCTTAATGGAAGGAATCCATGAGGCCAAGACACAGGGGCAATGCAGTGGCAGTAACTGCAAGGCCATAATACCTAGCCAAACAATGAACTCTCTTGGGTGGTCATAATTCCTTGGTTATGCCACCCACACATGGTGACTAAACACACCCACAAACAGAAATGAAACATCACAACACTACCAGGGGTCAAGTCCTACAAATTAAAGTGGGGGAGGGAACTCATTAACAAATGCAATGGCATGTGATGTCATCAGAAATTAGCATATCAAGGTGAAATATGCATATATCATTAAATTGGCTTTGCATAACCACCAAAATTGCATAGGACGAATGGCATTTGCCCTTCATGAATTTTAACACCCAATTTTGTGCGTAATTGGTGTCATACAGCCCAGCCTTGATTCAAGGCCTGGCTGCATGATGCAAACGCTCGTAGCTGTATTCGTTTCAAATTGCTTTACAATTATTGTAAAGCAATTTGAAACGAATACAGCTACGAGAGTCTTCAATTGGCATAATGCAGCCCAGCCTTGATTCAAGGCTGGGCTGCATGATACAAACGCTCGTAGCTGTATTAGTTTTTAAATTGCTTTACAATTGGTATCATGCAGCCCATGATACCAATTGTAAAGCAATTTGAAATTAATACAGCTACGAGAGTCTTCAATTGGTATCATGCAGCCCAGCCTTGAGGCTGGGCTGCATGATACCAATTGTAGACGAGCGTCTGGAAGCATTAAGTTTATGCTTTCTTTTCCGGCGCTCGACAGGAAAGTAATTTACTTTCCTGTCGAGCGCCGGGAATTAAAACAGTCCAGTGCCCTCTTTGGGTGCTCTGAGTTGGGGGCAGATGAGTGGACAGGCCAGTGCTTACCTGGCTAGCTTCACCAACTGTCAGCTCGGGCACTCAATGAGCCTTGGAGGTGCCTGGGGTCACAGCCAAATGCTGTGCATCTCCCAGGCCTGCGTGACCCTCCCCCAATCCTGGGCCTGCAACGCAGAGCCGAGGTGTTAACCCTCAAGCTGCTGCAATCAGCAGCCAGCTGTGTTCGCTCTAAATCATTAAATGAGCGCGAAAAAAGACACACTAAGCTAACGTGTCTTTTTTGCGCTCATTTAATGATTTATAGCGGCAATTGCGGGAAATGGCAAATTTTGCGATTATTTTGCAAATCGCAAAATCGCCATAAGGTGGATGGTCTGCTTAATAGACAGTGTGTTAAACATATTGAACGATGTTGATACCCTTGAACATGTTTCGTCAGCTGACATCGACCTGGTAGAGTTTATTGCTGAGGCTGATTTCACCATCATGCGTCTGTGGATACCATCAGCCACAGTTGCAAAGATGCTATGGAACGCCAAACTTATATTGTTTGATATGGGTTTTCTTATTACTCAGGACCCCGACCGAACACACTCTCTATTCACCCCGACAAATGTATCATCTGGTACCTCTGGCCAATCTTACTCCACCACACGAGTTTACCAATCTAACAAAAGCGCATGCCACAACCTATAACCATCAGACATTCAAGATCGCCAACTATTTTCGCTAGGATGCTGGAACACTCGAGGACATGCCCATTTACAACACTCCATTGATGTATTCACCCATTCATATGATATCTTGGCTTTTCAGGAAACTTGGCTTTTAGCCCCACCTGTTTGGGATAATTATTCAACTGCCTTGATTCCTGCTGTAAGAGGCGAAAAAGGTCACCCAATGTCCAGACTTCTGGTAGCAGTCCGGCAGTCTGCGCATCTACAAATTCAACCATGGTGCGCTATTGACATCTTTATACAACTAGTCAGTCATTGGTTGTGGTGGCAATATGGCCATCTTCAATATATATCGGAACCTGGCAAAACTCACTATGAATATGTTCCTTAGAGAATTGTCTTGCATGTTTGAACTAGTTTCACAATCACCCGATATCACTGCCACGCTTCTAGTTGGTGACATCAACCTTGACTGTCTCAATCCTAGATCTGAGGCTGCTGCACAGGAAGTCACCATTTGGTCTATCTTTGTCTCACAATAATTTCAACATGGTTAACGGGGCTGTGCCTGGTGATCTCCCTGCCACTACCACCTGGCGACGCGACTCAAGTGTCAGCACAATTGATTACATCTATGCGGATCTACTTTTAATCCATAACATCACCGCCTTGGTAATCACCCCTCAGACATACAGTGATCACAAGTTTCTATCTCTACATTTTTCAAGACCATGTGTCAATGTACCTTCCTATACTAAAAGATTGTATTCTCAACTGACTATCAATCAATCCTGTAATCGTCTTTCTTGGTCTCCAAGTAAGCTTTGGTCATTAGAACAGTCACTTATTCCATCTTTGTTGAACAACTCTAACATTGAATATACAGAAAGGCTGCAACAGTTCCATAATAACATCATAATTTCTAAACAGAAGCCTTCGACTCACTTACATTCCTTTGACAAACAACTACACCATAGAAGGATTTGTTATAGGAAAGAGCGAAAAACCTTGCTTTCTTCATCTTCCCCTTCACGGTTTGATGTAGCCAAGCAGGCAAAAACTTGTTATACCAACTGGATACGTGCCCACCGAGCATATCTATTTCAGAAAGATAGCAAGCTTATGCTCAACACGTTGGCCACCGAAAATTCAGCGAGCATCTGGAAATTGCTAAAACATAAACTGCAATCACCAACTGGATGCACAAGCTAACGGTGTACAAGAAGCGCAATGGGCACTCCACTTCTCTAACCTATACAATGATTCAGCATTTGTCCAGTTTGAATATCAAATGCAATCAGTCTCTAAGTGGTCCCTCAACTGTGACCTAGATTCTATTACTCACTACATCAGGTCGGCTAAAAACTCCAGAGCTGCGGGTCCCGATGGTATTAGCAACATAATGCTAAAGAATAATCTACACCATTGGGCCCGTTTTCTATTTCTTTTGTTTCAAAACATTTTGCATACGAAAAAGTTACCATCGGCTACCGACCCATAGCGCTTCTTGATTCACCGAGTAAAATATTTGCGAAATTTCTATTGCTTGAATTTTCTGCATGGACGCTCACTCACTTCCATCGCAATCCTTTTCAAACAGGGTTTGTAGACGGTATGGGTACTGCAGTTAATCTGTTTCTGCTAAATGCCATCAAATCAGTGTCATGTGCAAAAACAGCAGGTTTATTTTGCATTTGTGGACTTGCATTCTGCCTTTTGATTCAATTTCAAGAGTCAAACTCATGACTAAACTCATAAATGACCATTGCCCACCCACAATCAGTGATCTTATTTATCATTTCCATTCTTCTACTTCTATACAAGTCAGATTAACTCTGAATGGCTTACTCTCGCAGCCTATTCCAACTACATGTGGCCTCAAACAAGGCTGTCTACTGGCTTCAGCCATCTTCAATTATTACATACACGACATTAAATTCATTTTTGAATCTATTCAATCTGATTCACCGAAAATCAATGGCTCCCCTATAAAAGCACTCTTTTACGCTGATATTGTTCTTATTTCAAAAACGCCTAGTGGCCTACAGAAATTACTGGCCGCCCTTGATTGTTATGTGGCAGAGAATGAACTAAGAATAAACACTACAAAGAGACAAGTCTTGATGTTTAATCCCCACCAAGGTGGTCATACTCTAAAACATTGGTCATAGCCGGCCATTGCGTTCTGGCAGATGAAAGTCATTCCTACCATCTTATATGGGTTGGAAGCAGGTCCTCCTCTGTCATCAATCACTCTTGCTAAATGGGAGGCCACATTCTGGAGAAGTGTGCTGCATTTACCTCAGTGTATCCCCATTTCGTGGCTACGTTACGAATTGGGCCTTACACCATTGTCATCGTTCCTTGATTGGAAGCAATGCTTATTTCTTAGAAAATGTCTGATCTCCTTGCGGTCAGACAATCTACTCAAGATACTCTCGAATTACATATTCACCACAGACCATTCATTTGTTCAAAGATGGCTGTCAGTCTACAAGATCTTGGCACAGGCTGAAATTACAATTTGAAGTTTTTTTTTTTTTTTAAACTTTTATTTTTACAGCTTGGTAGCACAGATACAGGCGAGCAACAGCAGAGCATATAAAATCAAGCAGTTAAAACATCGCATAATCACACAACAAGTGGAGGGGCTCGCCCCGCGGGCAATGGAGAGTAGCAGGACAATGTAAGACCCGGTGGAGGGCCATTCAGGGGGCTGCAGGGGATTGACGAGAAGAGGTTGCTGGGGATGTTGGACCTGAGTTGGTGTCAGGGGGGGGACATGAATAGTCGGAACTTGAGCCAGATGTTCCTGGGTCTAGAGCAGGCGGGCTGTTGTACCGCCCATGATTCCTCCGTATCGGAGGCCCAAGTGACTGCTCTGAGCCACTGTGCGTGAGTCGGGGTGGTAGGCCTGAGCCAACAGAGTAGTATTGCCCGCACAGCCAGAAGCATACAGAGGCCGGCCAGTCTCCTAGAATCTCGGTGCAGGTCAGGAAAGTCATGGAATAAGCATTTCATTGGGGTAGGAGAAATAGGGTGGTCGAGAATAGACGAGATGGTGGAGCAAACGGAGTCCCAAAATTGGGTGAGGCTAGGACATGACCAGATCATGTGGAAATAGTCAGCTCTATCGTGGCCGCATCTGGGGCATCTAGGGGAGAGGCTATTAGAAATACGATGTAGTCTGATGGGGGTGTAGTGGTATCTGTGGAGTAGTTTAAATTGAATTAGCTTGAATCGGGAGTTGAAGGAGACCCTCTGGGTACGTGAGCACATTTGGGTCCAACGGTCTTCGGTCATTTCCACACCAAGATCAGACTCCCAAGCGAGCTTTAATTTAGAAAATGAAGGGGGCGATCTGGATTGTACCAGGGTATATAGTCTGGGAGTTTTCCCCCTCATAGGAGAAGGAGAGGTCAATTCAGTGATCGCCAGCTCATCCGGCGGTAATGCCGGGAAGCATGGGTACTTATGTTTGAGGACTCTACGGAGGGATGAGTATTGAAGCCACACTGAGGGACGCTGTCTGAGGGACGGTGGGAGGTCAGGCCATTCTATGAAATTACCATCTACAAATATGTCTCGGAGCAATTCAAATCCTGCCTCAGCCCATGTGCGAACAACCGATGGGGGGGATCTGTGGGATTCCCGTGAGAAAGTTCCAGATCGGGAAGTTACCATGAAAGGGATGGGTGGTGCCCAGTAATTGCCATGTTTTGGATAACGCCAGAGATGTGCACCGCAACGGGTCTAATGAGCCCGATTCTATTGGCATGGGTGCGATCACCAGGGATCTGATATCGCGGTCACCAACCGATAACTTCTCTAGTCTGACATGGGGAGGGGGATCAGATATGTTGAACCAGTGTGCGATGTGTTGAAGCTGGGCTGCCAGCCAGTACTTGAGAAAATCGGGCGCACCGAAGCCACCCATCTCCATCGGAGAAGCAAGGGTTTCAAACTTGAGGCGGACTGCACCAGAGTGCCAGAGAAAAGTATTGAGGGTGCGTGTCAATGTCTGGAAGAACTCAGTTCCCGGCCATTGCGGGATATTAACAAATCTATAGAATAGCTGAGGGAGCACCACCATCTTTAGTATTCCCACCCTACCTGCCAGTGAGATCGGGAGTTTGTCCCAACCCTGAATTTTTTGCGTTAGGTTTGTGAGGTATGCTTGATAGTTCTTCTCGAAAACCTGATCGATATGTCGCGATACCACTACACCTAGGTAGGTGAACTCAGCTTGGGCCCAAGTGAATCCAAGAGTATCGGGAGGGGGGAGCGTGATGGGGGTGAGCGGGAAAAGAGTTGATTTAGCGCAGTTTACTGTCAGGCCAGACATGCGGCCAAAAAGAATAACATCCTCCAGTATTGGGGCGAGATTGATTTCAGGGGAGCGAATAAAGAGTACAGCATCGTCAGCATATAGGGAAACTATATCTGAGATCCCTGCTGTACGTAGACCTCTATGGGAATGAGATTGGCGAAGCATATCTGCGAATGGCTCCAGCGCTACAGCGAAGATTAATGGAGAGAAGGGACAACCCTGTCTAGTGCCTCTAGCAATTTGGAAGAGGGAAGAGCACCGGTCCCCGGTACGGACCCTTGCCACGGGGTTTGAATATAGCAGCTTGACCCAGGAGAGAAATGTGGGGCCGAATTTACATTTATGAAGTACCCGCCAAAGATACCTCCAAGAGACGGAATCAAAAGCTTTTTGCATATCAAGCGTGGCGGCCACAGCGTGAATGTCTGGTCTCACCCTGCTTATAATATTGAAGAGGCGCCTAAGATTCAGGGAGGTAGAGCGTCCCGGAATAAACCCCGCCTGGTCTGGATGAATGATATGTTGCATGAAGGGGGCCAGACGTAAAGCAAGTAGCTTAGCGTGAATCTTGACGTCGGAATTGATTAGCGAGAGTGGGCGGTAAGAGCCACATTGCGTGGGGGATTTACCCGGTTTTAACAGGACAGTTATGGTGGCTTCGCGGAGCGTGGGAGGGAGCTGGCCCGCCTCCAACGATTCTTCCCAAAGAGCGACCAGGTGAGGAAGTAGAAGAGACTTAAAGCGCTTATAGAACTCAACCGGTATACCGTCCGATCCCGGGGATTTGCCTGATGAGAGGGAGTCTATGGCCTCCGAAAGTTCCGAGGAAGAGAATGGACTCTCAAGGGCTCCGACGGTATCGGGGGAAAGAACCGATAGGGGGAGCTTGTCAAGGAAAACATCTATTTCTGCTATAGTGGCATTATCTGCGTTAGCATAAAGGGATTGGTAGAAGGAGAGGAATTCGGAATTGATATCACCGGGGGAAGAGGCAAGGGATCCGTCAGGTCTCTCAACGCCAGGAATGGGAGGAGCGCCAAACTCACGCCGGAGAAGCCTAGCCAGAAGACGAGACGGGCGTTCACCCTCACCATATCTCCTCGCCAGCCCAGGGTTGTCGAGAAACCTCTGCTCTCGGTCCGCAAGAACGCGGAAGGTGTCTAGCTCCGTGCCGATCAATGCAAGGGTATCAGGAGTGTGATTTAATGCATATTGGGCTTCCAGCTCGGATAGTGTGGCCTCGCTCTCAGCAATCTCTCTACGGATGGTTCTAAGGATGCCATTTTCTTTAGAGAGGGCGATGCCTCTGATATAGGCTTTAAAAGTTTCCCAGAGGGTGGCTTGTGATGAAACGGAGCCGGTATTGGTCTCGAAGAACTCCTCGATCGCCGACTCCAGCTCCGAACTGAAAACCGGGTCGAGGAGGGAGAGTGGTTTCATTCTCCAGTGTCTAGAACGATCGTGATCCGAGCCCCAGGATAGGGTAATAGTTACTGGTGAATGATCGGAGAGAGTCCTGGGGAGAATCAACAAGCTTGAGATGTTCCTTATGAGTATGTCAGACACTAGCCATCTATCAATTCGGGAGAAGGAATCATGTACCGAGGAGTAGAAGGAAAAGGCGCGGGAGTCAGGGTAAAGAAGCCTCCATGCGTCGAACAGGGCCAGGCGAGGGAGTGAAGATAGTGTAGAATATGCGGCCCTAGTGAGGCGACGGGGACGAGAGCCAGATCTATCGAGATCCACATCGAATATTGTGTTAAAATCGCCTCCCCAGAGAATAGGTACCAGTGGGAAGCCATCAAGGAGGGACGTGAGATGTGTGAAAAATTCAGGATCGTCAACGTTGGGACCATAGATATTTAGTAGGACCACTTCCCTATTCTGTAGGATGCCATGAAGTAAAACGTATCTACCCAGAGGGTCTATTGTCGTGGCAATGGGGATAAATCTAATACTCTTATGAATAAGGGTCATAACTCCACGGCTTTGTGTGGAATAGGATGTATAGTATCTCTGTGGTCCCCATGTTTTAGCGAACTTCTCACAGTGATCAGTTATCGCATGTGTCTCCTGAAGGAACAGGATCTTAGTTCCATGCCGTTCAGCTTGGAGCTGTAGCAATCTCATTTTCTTGAAGTTCCCCAGCCCCCGCACATTCCAACTCAGGAATGTAAGGGTTTCCTCACCCGACACATTCAAGGCAGACATAGAAATACACCGGTGGATGGAACAGTGCCCCCCACAAGCGGGCCCCATTGCTGTCAGATCCGTAATGGTATAGAGACCCTGGTTTCCCGAACTCTACCTTCTCTGCAGTTACCAAGCCTTTTTTAACATTAACTCCCCTACCCCCCGCCCCCTCCCACATCCCTCCCCCAATCAGAGAGATGAACAACCCATATGCAACCAACAAAGTCAAAAACATTGGCATCAACGCCTGGGGGGCCTGTACGTCGGCCTGGCGGCGATGCTCCGAACCTTGAGGCAATTTGAGGATAAACTTAATGCCTGGCAATGAAAGCAAAACACATACGGGGGTGAACCCGCGGGGGGAGGGGGGAAGGAACGACCATCAATAATGACCAATGTATCGAAATAATATGGAGCAACCACCCGACTGCTTGAATGGGATGGTGCATGTGTACAGACCGGATATCAGGAACTGGGGATTGCCACAGTGTTTCAGGATAATCAAGCGGGCGAATGGTGTATTCTGGTGGGTAGCTGGGACGCGCCGACGGTAAGAAGTCGGTGCCGTCCTCAGATCAGCAGCCAGTTCCCACCGCATCACAACCCAACACCAACAAATGCATCGCTTAGAGAAAAAACAGAGACATAAACATGCACAATCATAACACCAGCAGGACGAGATGTGCAGCATCCCTCCAGCCCAGGAGTCCACACAGTGCCGCAACAAAGAATGACGGGACGCCACGAGACCAATCGAGTTCTGGGTTAGGGCTCAATGGTGGCGACCCCACAATAAGAGCATGTTGTGG
This sequence comes from Ambystoma mexicanum, assembly GCF_040938575.1. Taxonomy (NCBI): domain Eukaryota; kingdom Metazoa; phylum Chordata; class Amphibia; order Caudata; family Ambystomatidae; genus Ambystoma; species Ambystoma mexicanum. The sequence continues at coordinate 1,364,370,155 of NC_090934.1, read as the reverse complement.
TAGAACAAAAGTACAGCGAATGGACAATGGAGCAGGGCATAAGCAATGGAAGAGATCGTTATAAGTATATTTCAGCCGGGAAAATGTTCATCTATGAACTTGGAGGCCTCCTCCGGTAACGTGAAGAAGTATACTCGATTCGTGTGCTCGATCTGGAGTTTGGCGGGGTATAGCATAGCGTATTTAACCTGAAGCTCACGCAATCGTCTCTTCACCGCCAGGAAGGATTTACGCTCACGCTGGACCGCCACCGAGAAGTCCGGGTATCGATGGATTCTGGCCGCGCCCAACAAAAGGTCTCCCTTGACTCTCGCCGCCCTGAGCAGGGCATCTCGGTCGCGGAAATTAAGGACCCTGGCTATAATCGGGCGAGGAGGAGCGCCAGGCCTAGGCTTCGCCGCAAGTGCACGGTGTGCTCTCTCGATTGCAAACTGTGAAGAGAGCTTTGGGGAATCAAGGAGTCGAAGTAGCAAGCTCTCGACGTAGTCCTCCATGGGTTCTTGTATGCCATCCTCTGGTACCCCGACTATACGGATGTTGTTGCGTCTTGAGCGAGACTCAAGATCCTCATTTTTCTTCTCCACCTCTGTTACGCGTGCGGATAATGTGGAAACCTCTGCCCGAAGGGAGCCCAGGCCGTCCTCAGCGGTGCTCACACGTGACTCAATCTCGGTTACACGACCATCAGTCCTCTCCATGTGTGCCTTAATGGAGGATATCGTACCGTTCATGTCGTCTAGTTTACTATGGATCGCGGTGAACCCCTCACGGATGTATTCCATCATTTTCTGAGATTCGGATGGTTCTAGCTCTTGTGCAGTGGATGGTTCCTGTGTAGGTGTCTCCACGCCAGATCCTCCCGGAGGCTTCGCAAACATGTTGATAGAGGATTGCTTCTTTCCCATCCTCGTTGACATGTTGTCAGTAAAGGGTGAGACAAGTCTGGTGGATCGGAGGATAGGAGGACGAGAGGGACGCCAAGAGAGAACGCCAGGTATGCGTGTGTCCACAGCCGGCTGGCAATACGAGATGCGGTGTTTCAAATTCAGATGGGGGAGACCAATCTATGTTGGGTCGCCAGGGCAGCCGATGTAAGTGGCGGCCAGTGAGCCACGAGAGCTCCCCTGAGAACCTGAGGATGCAAGGGCCGGGGAGACAGCAACCAATAAGAGAGACGAGAGGAGCCTCCAGTAGCTATTGCGGCGAGATGGGATAGCCAGGCGGTTAGCACTCTGGTGAGCAATAAGGCGGGTATGGTTCAGCTCGGCGGTGACTCCGTACAATGGACTCAAGGGTCAAAGCATTCCGCGGTGCAGTAACATGAGCAGTAGTAGGTAGGCGGGGAGAAGCCGCTGCCTCGCGCCGCTCCTATGGATCCAGGGAGCGGCGCGGTCGATGATGAGATGGAACAGCTAGGTGGCTAGGGCTCTAGTAGAGCAAAAGGTGGGTATGGTACAATCCGGTGGTGCCACCCTGCAGCAGATCCGGGGGGTCAGGCCACACCACGGCACAGTGAACTGCGCAGTATAAGGTGAGTTGGGGGGGGAGCCGATGTCTCGTGCCGCCTCCACGGGCACAGGGAGCGGCACGGCTGAGGATGAGATTCGCAGGGGAATGGGCTCCGGAGGAACCTTCCCCCCCTCCCCCCCCCACGGAGTACCAGGATGCAGGGGGGATGTATTAATTATCACAGGGCCGAGGCGCCGCGGCCAAAATCATGTGAGCGATTCCACCGAGCCACGGCTCAAGACCGTTAGTCAATGCGGAGCGTGGCGCGGAGGTCAGGGGCACCACTCACCGCTCGGAGCCACGGACTGGGGGCTCGATTCACAACAGCACGCCGCCTAGGATGGGGCAGCGGAGCGAGACGCTCTCGGATTCAGCCAGCCGCTCCTCCCGAAGGCAGCCAAGAGCGGTCGCGCAGGGCGGGAAGGACGCCCCTCCCCCCACGGAAGGCCGTAAGCCGCGGAACACGGCCGCGGTCCCCTGGAGCCCCGCAGGGGATCGGAGGAAGCACCCGCTCCCGGTCCTCACGCAGGGGCCAACAGCTCCGCAGCAAAAGAAGTTAGGAAGGCGGGACGAGACCAGCAGGATCCTAGACACACCAGCTTCCCCCTCCGTCAGTTACGAGTTGAAGCGCCGAGGCAAACGGGAGGATTTCGGCTAAAGGAGCGCCTCTCGGCTCGGAGCTGATCAGCAGGCGGCCATCTTTGTCGAGCGCAACAGCGCCCCCCACAATTTGAAGTTTTAATACAAAATCCTGATAAGGCTAAATTGAAGCTCCATCAGTCTTCATGGATCTTGAACCATCAGAAATGCCTTACATATAAACATGCTACTAGTTATCGCTTTCCTCCTCACAAAAGAGGTTCCCCACAAAGGTATCTTTCGAAAGTGCCTTCATCTAAGTACAGAAACTTAATTTTTCGTTTGCCTATATGGGAAACCATAGCTCTCCTATGCACGCGTAAACTAATTCTTCCCACTCAAAACATTTGTCGGTTTTGTCAATCCATCGAGTCTCCTGAAACTTTGGCTCACTTGGTCACACAATGTATTAAACTAAATTGTCTAAGACGATTACATTTCCACAAGTATTGTTCGGGTTTTGCTATGCTTGAAGCGAATGTTTGCTGGAATCGCATTTTTGGCTCGACCACCCTGGGAGTCCAAGTAGCTACCATACATTTTTTTAACCTCACTAAAATTAGATCAAGCAAAAACTCTTTGAGTCACAGTTTATAAGCAGACTAGTTACTGAAGCATGTTAGTGCACTGAGAATGTACTGGCTTCATGAATAATGTTTGCTGTCAAACTGCTCGTTTAAATTGATAGCTTCTGCATACGATTTTATGAATGTAAAATTTTTGGTGGTTCTCATGTTTTAAGTCTCTTTTTATATATGTTTTATAATGCGTTGGTTGATATGTATATTGAAAAGTTGTAAAAATCAATAAAAAAAAAAGATATCCTGTTTGAAGGTTCTAAGCATCCGTTCCAGTACCTCCTTGGACATCGCCATGTTTGAGGGCAAATTTGAAGATGGGGCGGTGTGAATTTCAGCCGTGACCGTGTGCAGGCGATGGGTCCGCAGTTTGTGGTGACAGGTAGTCCTGTATGCCGTGACCCTTCTTCTTCACCCCTGTTTTGGGCATCCCCTGGGGTAGATGTTGGGGTCTTCTGTTTATAGTCGCAGTAACGGTGGAAGAGCGAGGAATGCCGGCTGTGCGAGGTCAGCCTCGGGTGTTTTGCTGTGGCGCAATCAGGAAGGGTCTGTGGAGGGTGGAGGGTCTCCTCCCACGTTTCTGGGGTTTTTATTTAGGACCCAAAAGAGGTTTGGAAGGTGCTTCGAGGTTGTTCCAATGCGACAAGTGTGTCTTGAGAGGCCAAAAGGATTTCCGTTCCCTGCTTGGGATGATGCAGTGCTTGGCAGTGTTCTCAAGGTCAGTTCAAGCGGTTTTTCCTTTTGTGGGTCTTGGATGAGTGGTGAGGGCCGGGGGCCCCGCCTCATAATGTCTCTCCACTTCCCCCTTTGTCCGTAGCTCAGTGATCTGGAGGTTTTATTGCTCCTGTATCCCCACCTTATGTCAGGCCTACTTCTGACATCAAAGGACCTCCTCCAGCCTTACCAGCTCCCCCGGCAGCCCCCAGCCAAAGGGCGGGGGTGGGGGGTTTATCTCATGCACCACCCGAGCAGGGAAGCTCCCAGCGGTAGCGCTGCGCAGAGGGACTCGGCGGGGCCGAGCCCCCAACCTGCCACGGTCCATCAGGGATTTCACCGCCCCAAAGCCTCTGCTCTGTTCACCCTAGTAGAGGGCCGTCCTGCCTCCAAGCGGGCCGCCGGGCAGTCCCTGCCTGTGGTCCCAGCACCGCCAGAGGGGCGAGAGACGCCGTGCGCACAGGGCCGGCCTTGGATGGTCTAACTTGGCGTGATCAGGTGGGACCCGCAGGAGGTGTAAGGTCCTTTCCCGCGTTTCTGCGGGGTTTTATAGCAGCCTCTTAGGAGGTTTGGGAGGTCCCTCAGGATGTGCCCTGCGCGGAGGGCATTCGTGCAGAAGGGGAGAGGAGGGAATCTCTGCTCTCCGCTCGGGATGGGGTATCACTCACCCATGTGTCATGGGTCCGGTCTTGGCGGGATCCCGCTTCATGGCTGTGGGGCTGCACCTCTGGTAATCCAGGGCCATGAGGGTAGTTGTTTTATGTGCCGCCAGAGCAGTCAGGGTCCCAGGGGAAGCGCCGTGCAGCAGAGTCCGGCTCTGGTCACCCCAGCCAGGGGTCCTCCTGCCTCCAGGTCCCCACCTGTAGCGCCGCTCCTCCTCGCCTGGGCTCTCCGTCAGCATGCACCCTCGGTCCCGGCAAGCTTCTGAGGGCCTCTGGGGGTCCCACTGAGCCGCATCGCAAAGTTTCTGGGGCGAGGGTTGCTAAGCACAGACACGGTGGGTTCGGCAGGCCCCTCTCTCAGTAACGGCCTTAGGTGGTGCGTGCCGCCATTTTGTGCTCCAATACCGCCGTAATTTGTACTTGCAAAACAGGCTTCGTATGGTGCGTTTTGTCCTCGAAGGTTGCCGCTGTGTTGGCATCTCTTCTTAATCACTCAGCAAGTGATTTCGGGCGAAAATTTCCATCAGAGGAAGATTTAATAGCCTGGCTTGGGCCCCTTGAAGAGGAGCTCAAGGGAAACACAGCCACATGGCGTGCTGCCTAGCCACGCCCCTCGTGTCTTTTGTCTTTTATGTCAAACCTTACGCCCTCTGGCATCCACTTCTTATCTTGCAGAACATAGTTATCGGCCATTGCAGCTCATCTATCTACATACAGTTGCTCTTTTTCACTGGAAAACCCAGTAGTCAAGAGACACTTCGCAGGTCTTTTTCACTTCTTTCCGCCGGTCAGACCTCACCCAAAAATGGGATCTGACCATGGTGCTCACTGCTTTGTGTCACAAGCCATTTCAACCTATGCCCACTATGAAGTTCCTTTCTTGGAAAGTGGCCTTCTTAATTGCAGTAACATCTGCAAGAAGAATAAGTGAGCTTCAAGCTCTGTCGAAAAGCCGTTCCTAACTTTCCACAAGGATAAGGTTGTACTTCGCACTCATCCTTCTTTCGTTGCAAAATTTGTTTCGGAGTTCCACATAAATCGGATAAATATCCTTACCGCTTTTCTTTCCAAGTCTGGTCTCGGATGCATAGAGGGTTCTACATAACCTATAAATCAGGCGAGCTCTGAAGTTTTACCTCGACCGAACAAGCCAACTTAGTAGTTCTTTTCAACTGTTTATTTTTGGTGACCCAAAAGGGAAACCTGCTTTGAAGGCGTCATCTCACGCTGGATCGCTTCATGCATCTAAGAGGCTTACACAATTGAAGGCCTTGAGCCACCTAAGGGCATTCATGCACATTTGGTCCGTGGCAAAGCGGCCGCTGTTGCCTTCCAGAAATGTCCCTTGGGCGTCCAAAGCCAATGCTGCTTCGTGGGATTTTTCTTTGGCATTTTGCAGACTCTATTGTCTTGACCAGAGCTCTCGGGCTGATGCCCAGTTTGGCCAGGCAGTTCTTAAGAACCTGTTCCAGTAAGGGAAGTTTCCATCCTCCCATTTCTTTGGTCAGTGCTTGGGAATCTCCCAAAAGTATGGAGGAAAGAGGACAGGACATAGTAGTGTAACAAAGTTACTCACCATAGTGACTACCTTACTCCTAGCCCATAGTCCCTTTTCCTCAATACGCCCGCCCGCCGTCCCCTCTGAGTATCCTCTATTTTGCTAATGGTCATGGCGATAGTAAAGGACTGAAGGGTGATGCGCAGGACAGAGCTCCGGTCACGTGCGGTGGCCCGACAAAAAAATAATTGATGCTTCAAAAGTGCTCTGGTCCCGTCCCAATGGAAGAAATGTCCCAAAGGTAGGGAGGATAGGGCACTGGACGATGAGTAAGGCAAGTCGCTACAGTGAGTAACTTTGGTGATTCCTTACATGCTGGTTTTTCTAAAGCTCTCTACCGGTCCTCACGAACAATAACCAAAGTGTTTTGAATCTTTCTTTTTGGTCCCATATTACCTCCTCTTCGATACTTCACTGGCTCCCAGTAGCCACGTGAATCACCTTCAAAGTAGCGACTTTGATCCACAAATGCTTGTATGAAAAGTCTCCTACCCATTTGGTCAAGGGATTAGCTTAATATCCCACCAATCATCTGCAGCGCACTCCTCCGATTATGCGACTGGCGTCACCCAGTTATAGATGTCTTTTTGCAGGGAGATGAACCTTCGCTGTCCAAGGCCTTAAAATGAACTTGGTACCATCTTTGATCAGGCTCGAGTTTTGTCAATTTCGGAAACGCCTGAATACTCTGCTGTTCAGCAGTCCCTCCCTGGTTTAATTTGAATTGACATCTTAGTCCTACATCCCGTCCCCTTCCCTCCATACTTTTGGGACATGCTTTCCTTCGGGACGGGACAGGAGCACTTTTGTTAAAAAGTATCAACAATTTTATTTTTGTCCTTTTTTTATTTTTACGCTGGGCCACTGCACGGGACCATAACCCCACCTTCCTGATCTCCACCTCACGCATCGCCCTTCAGTCCTTTTCTCCGCACGGTCGGGGTCGGACGCACTTGCATCAATGGAAATATTTTTCTTTTTGTTGCCTTTTCCTTCATTCCTGCTTCGGTTCCACAGTCCTCTTGTCCTCAGTCTATGCCGGAGCATCTGGGGTTTGTGTCCTGTTCATCCTGCGAATGTCGTTTCGCAAGGGTGGATCCCCACTCTTTGCCTGGAGTGCTTGGTCCCGAAACACCATTGGGACTCATGCTTCTATTGCGACTCCGTCTGTCCGTGCACTCCAGCCTTGGCTTGTCAGGTGGGAAGAGGTGTTTCAACGTGTTCCTCCACCACACTTACAACTCTTCATTGAAGAAAAAAAGGCAACAACTGCAACTGGTAGGTTCTTTCTTTTTAAGTACACCCCGGCCATGGTACTCCTTCCCGGGGTCTTCCAGATCCTAGAGGGGCTCAAGTGCCTCTCTTACCAGGGATATCCCTAAGGTGTCCCGCAAGGGGCCTTACAGGCGCACCATAGTTGTTTCTGAGTACCCTGCAAGGGAGTTGCCAAAACCAGATCTTCGTCCGAGGTTCTCCGTTTAGGGGCTAAGTTAATGCCCAGTTTTTCTGTGGCTCTTGGTACCGAGTTCAGCCCCGAGGTTTCCACATCTGGAAGTAACTGCACCATGTCTCGACTGAAGGCCCCTCTCAAGGTGGCTAAACATACCAGGGTTAATCCAGAGGTTCCCCTTCTTAGGGCTATATCTAACACCGGCAGCATTGAGCGACCCTCCTTGAAGGTCTTGGCTGTAGGGGGCAACTCTCAGCCTTTGCATGCTCAGACCTGTGTTGACACCAGTCCTGCTGAGGGGACAAAGAAGATGATCACACACCATATGCCTTCCAGTACCAGCTCCACGAGGGTCCCCCACTCGGGGCTAATTCTTCAGAAGTCTCTAAGGTGTCTGGTAAACACCCTAGATCTGAGAGTACCGGCTCTCCTGAGGTTCCTTGTTCCAAGGCTAAAATGGCACATTTGACCCCCGTTTCCTCTGTGGTGACTATGGCCTCACTTACTTTACTCCTGTGACGCAGTTTGACTCGGGCGTTCACAAAATGGCAGTCCAACCCCTGTGGGCCATGGCAGCCATTTGGACTACCTCTTACACCACCGTTCACTACGGCTGGTGCTGACGGGGCCCCCTTTTGGGGGGAGGGCAGCCTTTTCCACCCTTTGTGGAGAGTAAGAACCCTTTCCGCCCTCCAATGGATTGGTGTGCTCGGACACCACTGCTGCATACAGTCCCGCTCCCTCCTGCGTCTGCACCTTTTGATCTATGTAGATCCAGTTGTTGGGGTCCATCCTGGCAACTATCCTCATTGAGGTGTGCCCCTTCCGAGCATCCTCTGCCCACTCCAGCACCTAGACCTTTGTCTGAGAATGCGTCTTTTGGGAAATTTCAGAAACGTATGCATTCTGATCCCATGAAGGTCTACTTTAAGGATTTGTTTAAGGAAATGTATCCTAGGCCGCCTAAACCGCCTCCTGCTCCAGTAATTCCCATTCAGGTTCCGGTAGTGCCACCTTCTCCACCTCTTCCTGTGGGACCTCATCCCCCACTTCCTCCTCTGTCTCTGCTTTTCCCTGGGTAGAAAAGACTTTGGGTGCTCTGCCAAACACTTTAGGTCCAGAGACGCCACATGCAGCGGATCAGTGTTCTGCTCCCGCCTCACTATAAGAGGACCAGGCGGACCAGGACAGCGATGAACCGTCCTGCTCTATTAGAGTTTTTAACGGCTGTGTGCGGGATATGATGGTGCTGCTAGACATCCCAGTACCCGAGGCCCCAGCTCCACAGGAGGGGTTGTTTTATGGAGCCCTTCACTCTCTCGACTCAGTAGCGCACTGGCCTGTTCCTCCAGAAAGACGTCTTGACTGAGGCCTGTAAGGTCTGGGGAAAATCTCATTCCGAGCAGCATCTGAACAAGAAGATTGATGTTCGCTTTAAGCTTCATGCTTCTGAGGGCATAATTTTGTCCGCTTCCCTCGTTGACAGTGGTGGCAACAGCTACGCTCCAGTCGAAGCCGACCTCTATATCTTCCACTGCAGCATCCCAGATCCTTTCCAAGGAGGACATGCTTCTTAATGCCATTGGAAAAATAGTAATTTCCAATTCGGCTCTTCAGCTGCGTCAGGCTAACACCGAGCTTATCCTGGTGGCTGTCAATGTCAAACTGTGGAAGGAGCTAGCCGAGTTCCAGGAATGTATTCTTGCTGATAGGTTCAAGGACTTCAAAGGCCGTTTGTCAGATGCCAGAATTCTGGCGCAGGATCTACTTTAGGCTGCGGCCCATCATGTAGAACCTTCCGGTAGAGTCCTTATGCTCGGCGTAGATATCTCCCGCCAAGCATGGCTGCATGCTACGAAGTTTTCGAAGAAAGTTCAGGACAAGATGCATGAATTGTTCCACTCTTCCACGGACGAGGAACTAATGAAGACCAAGGCAAGCACTCAAACTGCCAAGTCATTGTCGGTCCTTGTGAAAACTCAGGCACCTTACACTCGGAGGTCGGGGTCCCAAACAAGGTCCTTCTCTGGGTTCTGAGGCTTTCAGGACTGCGTGCACGCTGAAAAGATGCTCCATCTGGTGGGCTCTGCCGTAAGCAGCAACGGCAAGGTGATCAGTTTTTCTCTCCGCCAACAGCCTCCTCGCCTGGAACAGGTGGTCTCCCCGCCGATAAAACATCTAAATATTTTCTATCGGTTGCGCGAGATTCCTGTGGGAGGACGAATTTCGTCTCATCTGGAAGCGTGGCAGACCATCACCGAAGACGAATGGGTTTTATTTGCTCGGGCGGGCTTCCGCTTGCTCCTACCCCACCTTTCAATCCCTCAGAACCAAGGTACAGAAACGTCTAGACCTCAGAGCAGTGGAACCTGTTCCCCTCTGGGAGCAAGGGGAGGTCTACTAATCAGTCTATTTACAGTGCCCAAATCCGACCAGTCTGGCCTTTGCACTATCCTCGAACTTTCCAAGTTCAGTCTCTTCCTCCCCCAAGAGAAATTCAAGATGATTACGCTCTGCCAGATGAAGTCCTCTCTCCAGAAGGGCGATTGGCTCAGCGTGGTTGACCTTCAGGACGCATACATGCACATTCTCATTTGGAGCCTGCATCAAAACAATCTGCGGTTATCTGTGGGAACGGAACACTTCCAGTATCGTGTGCTCCCTTTTGGCTCTCAGCTCGGCACTGTGTGTCTTTACAAAGATGATGGCGGTCATCGCAGCATTCCTCAGACTGCAGGGGGTCCGTGTATATCCATACTTGGACGATTGGCTACTGCGCAGTACTTGCCCACAGATGGCTACAACCAATCTTCAGTCACTCCTTCAGCTCCTCTTCCATCTTGGGTTGTCGGTAAACTGGCAGAAATCGTCCATGATGGTCTCTCGACCTAATCTTTCTGGGTTTCCGTTGGGCTACCGTCAGTACCATAGTGTTCCTAACAGAGGACAGGATTGCAGACCTGTCAACCACGTGCCAACTCTTCCTCCAGTCCTCATATAACAGCTTGGTGGTTCCAGAGACTCCTGGGCCCCATGGCTTCTTGCCTGTTATCTTCAGGGGCACAAGAGGTAGTGCTGAGACGCTCTTAGCTTGCTCTTCGGGGCAGCTGGTCCCAGGCTACAGAACCGGATTCCAAGATGATTCCAGTCCCATCCTGCATGACTGCAGATCTTCAATGGTGGTCGTCCACCAGTAACCTTTCAGTGGGGACCTCCTTCCAGGAGCCCTGCCCACAAGTAATGGGTACCACAGACTCCTCCCTTCTGGGGTGGGGAGCCACACTGCACCATGTCAAGGTGTACGATTTGTGGACACCTCAAGACGGGCAGTTCCATATCAATTACATGGAGCTTCTGGCAGTTTTTCTGGCGCTCAAGGCTTTTGAACCAACTGTCACCAACAGTGTGGTCCATATTCGCATGGACAATTCTGTAGCAACGTTTTACATCAACAAACGGGGGCGCCGGTACCACGTCTCCTCCCCTGGTGACCTTGCAATACAAATTTGGAATCTGGCCATCCAGCACAGTGTTTGGTTCCAAGCTGTACACATCCCGGGCCACATCATTGTGGCTGCCGACTCCCTCAGCTGCCGATCGGCAGCGAGTTACGAGTGGGAGCTGAACAACGATGTCCTCGCTGACATTTTTCAGCAATGGGGCACTCCTGAGATGGACCTCTTTGCGACATCATCAAACAGGAAACTTCCTCTTTATGCATCCAGGGATGGGCTCGAGTGTCTTCCTTGGAGGACGCCCTTGAGATACCGTGGGACAACATGAAAGATTATGCCTACCCTCCATTACCACTGATTCATTGGCCACTCTGCAAACTCAGGAGCACATTGAATTGCACTCTCCTCTTCATGGCTCTTTGGTGGCCAGCCAGGTTCTGGTTTTCGGAACTGCGGCACCTGTCGTTGCTTCCACCGGTCAGGTTGTTGCAGATTCCTGACCACCTTCACCAAAACAATCACCAGCTCGGGCACTCCTCCCCACAATCATTCAGCTTGGCGTCTGAGTTCCGATCTTTAGCACAGTTAAGTCTGTCAGAAGACAACATGCGCATAATCCAAGCGGCCAGTAAGCCTTCCACAAGGGCTCAATGCAGGAGCAAATGGCACAGTTTCCCAGGCATGCTTCTATCGACACTGTTCTTTGTCAACCATAGTGGCCTACCTGTCTAGAGACAGCTGTTCCTTTTCATTGGCTAATCCAGTCATCAAGAGACACTTTGCTGGTCTCCTCCATCTTTTTCCACTTGTTCGGGCCCCTCATTCCAAATGGGATCTGAATGTGGTCCTCACTGTGTTATGTCATAAGCCCTTTGAACCCATGGCTACTACTGAACTTAAGTAACTAGCCTGGAAGGTGGCTTTTTTGATTGCGATAACATCTGCAAGACGGAAAAGGGAGCTTCAGGCTCTTTCTGTGGAACATCCGTTCTTAACTTTCCATAAGGGTAAGGTGGTGCTTCACACCCACCCTTCTTTCCTTCCTAAAGTGGTTTGGGAATTCCATTTAAACCAGCCTATATCTCTACTGGTCTTCTTCCCGAACCCGGTCTCTCATGCTGAAAGGGTTCTGCACAACATAGACATCAGACGGGCTCTAAAGGTCTACCTAGACAGAAATAGCGAACTCAAAGCTCTTCTCAACTGTTTGTTCCATTTGGTGATCTAAAGCAGAAACCTGCCTCAAAAGCATCCATCTCTCGCTGGGATGATTCATGTATTTCTGAGGCCTACAAGGTTCAAGACCTTCAACCACCTAAAAGCATTCATGCAGATCTGGTCCGGGGCAAGGCGGCTGCTGTTGCCTTCCAAAAGTATGTGCAGCTTGACAGCGTGAGCAAGTTCTTTCCTCAGTCGGTGAAGCAGTGTACGGCGAGAGGCTGTCGAACTCCTGTGAGCCGAAAACGGAAAGTGATCGGTGGTGGAGAGGCTTCACAGCTCTGTAGTTGATTTTGGAGCTGAGCTGGAGCATTCTGAGAGGTGAGAGGCGCGAGCTGACTCATTTTCTTCTTGACCTATTGGGACCCGTCAGCTCCACCATATCCCTGCACCCCCCTACCTTCTTTCCACGATGCACATGTTGCATATGTGCTACACAGTGAGCGGAAGGCTGTGGTGCCAGGTAGCGGGTAAGTGAGACCGCTGTCTGTTAACGCTTCTGCACTTTAATTAAAAACAAAAACCCATAAAAAAGCTCTCGGGACCCCAAAAGCTGGGCCTGCCCAGTAGAATCAGTGTTGGGTAAAGTCCTGATCTGAAGAGCGTGCCAAATGTGGGGTTACTGCGTGAGTAGCTGTATAATCTCAACCACAGCGAAGTGAGGACTGCAGGAGTTTCTCCTTTGACTCACTCACTGCTTTTCCTTTGATACATCGACTTAATAAAGTGTGCTGTTACTACTTCCTTCTCAACAGATCCGCTGCTAACATCCGGACCCACCATATTGGCAACTAGTACAACTCTGGTCTCATATAAAGCCAGTATGACAATTCAGGCCCAAGTTCATACTCAAGACCCCACCCAAAGCTTGGAAGGAGGGGGACATGATAAAGAGGCCCGATCAACTTTAGTACAACACTGATAACTTGGTCTTGCATATACTGTTACCACAAATAGAAGTCAAAGAAAAAATTAAAGATCACTTTGGGAAAAAGAGGAACAAAAGCCTAAATGACATGGAAAGCTATGCAAACCTTGCCTGGTCGCCTTCGAAAGTAGAGCGAGATTGGCAGGAAGTGGAGATAGTCCGCTCTAATACCAACAGGGAGGAGAGCGACCTCGGAGGGGAACCTCGGTCTCCACATAAAAACATCGGCCAGAACTGGGAGGAAAGACCGGCAAGCTCAGACATACGCATGCTTCCATTGGACACCAATGAGGAAAGGGATAATGCACACGTTGAGGGAATATCAGCCTAAAATTTTGTGCTGAACTCTCAAGTCTGTTTTTGAGCTCCTCAAAGCGGAGGTCCACTCACAAGCAGGAACACTCCTTGAACTCAGAAAAAAAATGGCAAACTGCGATATAGCGGTGGTGGGACTTAGTACCGCTATAAACTCTATTGTTCCAACTATGAAAGAACTTTGACTAGAAATGTCTGAGCAAGATTTGGATAAATCATTAATTCAAACATCTCCAAAAAGTCAAAAAACAAAGGTGAAGTATCTGTGTTACAGTTGCTGTAAGAGCTTTCCCAGCATCTGAAAAACCGGCCTTTACTCTCGGAAGAGCCAAGAGAAAACTACTTGAACTTCCCCTTTGATGACACCCCACTATCTGAATCTACGCTTGAAGAGTTCAGGCGCTTGGCAAACGTGGTGGATGATACAGCAGAGGTAAACGTCGAACTGTTTCAAAATTTAGAAGATGGGAAGGGTGTGGCCATAGAAGAGACGGAGGAAAAATGGATCCTCACAAGTCATCAATTATAGTGGAAAAAGGAAAATGAAAAAGAGGTAAAGATCAAGAACGCTCCCTCCGCAACCTAAGGGAGATCTTAAAAAGCCAAAAAAATCAGAAAAACAAAGGTAAAAAACTCGGGTGCAAACTCTTTTCTTAATATATCGCTTCCTTCTAGCATTGAAACCTCCAAAATTGTGCAGGAAAAAGGCAGGATCGAAAAAGACATGGATGTACAAACGGCCGTAATATAAAAACTGCTAATCCTGTCGGGCAAAGGAAACAAAAATTTCAAATCCGGAAGTGCCAGAAAGGATTATCAGTAGATCACAAAAGTGAGTGTAGGGCTCCAGACAGACCCTCAGGAGCACTGACTAAGAGAACTGGCAAAAGGGTCAAACTTGACAGCACTGGAAAAGACAAAAGCATTAGACAAGATACAACAAGGCAATTAATTGGTAAAATAATCATGCGGGTGCCGCTGTAGGAGGAATTACTTGGGCCCCCATATTCCTGCAGAAAAAGCAGTCCGCATGTAAACAGTACTTTTGTTGACTTGTCGCAAAGCAATATGCAGATCGACAAACTAAAGGCATCAATGGAGGAGCCAGCCCCATTTGGAGCTGCTGTAGAGGTAGACCTAGGCCAAGGAAGACTCTCCATTATCCCAGAAATATGGAATGGAGTAGGAAAATCTACAATGTTAAAGGAAGTTCCAGAGAAAAGAAACTTGGGCGCATCAACCTGGAAAGGGAAGCCGCATATTGAAACAAATGACGAGGAAGCTGCTTCGGAATTCGCAATTCCAAGAGTTTGGATAAAGCTTTTGGTAAACACCATCCATTATAAATTGCTTACTCAGAGCGTTATTCTGGCTCACTTCAAAAAAGATATAGAGGTTGTGACTTTTCCATCTTCGGGAAACTACTATTTGGCAGAGGTCTGTCTTACCTCAAGAAAAGCAAAGCTGGCCTTTTTGAATGCTTCGTGAGCTAGAGCGGCATGGATTAAAAGCATTTTCATAGATTCCTTTGGAAGCTAAACAAGGATGCATCCAACATCGGGGGGCACCCAAAGAAAATTGTTTTGGGTGCGGGGGGTGGGGGTCAGTGGGCTTGGAGGGAGCTTATTTAGATGAAAGAAAGCCACTGGAGAAACAGCACAAGATAACACTCTGACTCTGTTGCCAGAACTACTATCCCAAGTATTAGAGAAACTGGGGGTGGGAATTAAGCACCTTTTAGATATAAGATTAGTAAGTTGGAACACGCTGGGCTCCAGTACTCTGGAATCCAGAAAAATGAGAGCAATTATTTGGGCGAAATGATAGTGTTCCAGGAAACATGGCTTGTAAACTCAATTGAGATCGAGTGTTGCACGTTACACTGCTTATCTGCATCTCAGAAAGCGATGGGAAGGCCGTCAGGGTATCCTGATGGCATTTAAAAATCTTGCAGTAATAACCATAGTTCCTATTTTTAATAACGCAATAGGAATCCAGGCATGTGAAGTTTGTCTAAACTGTGACATGCCAGATCCTGAATGAATCGCTATCAATATTTACTGGAACCCCACCTGCTCTGAACTTCGGTTTTTCTGGCAACATTGAATTCACTGCTGGAGTTTATTAAGTTGAGCTTTGGTGGTGCTAATGTAATTCTTGCAGGCGATCTAAATGCTGAATGTATTCATGTATCAGGGGGCCAAAAGATACTGTCCCTCAAGAAAATCTCTAAAAAAGGGACGAACTTGGGTAGACTTTCTAGACTCTTGGGGACTGAAAATGCGGAATAGGTCAACTGGGGGAGAGTCGGATGCAAGTGCCACTTGGCATTGTGGTCATTTGTCATCTACATTAGACTGTATCTTTATTTCACCCGCTCTTCTTTCCCAGCATTCCTTTCTGGTTATAAAGCAAGACGACGGGAGTGACCACTCTCATTTAGAGCTGTTATTCCCGGATCGGTCATTGTTAAGATCTGACATACGCTCTCAAGCTATAACAGGTAACATCAAAGGTAAAATACGGTTGGTGAAATATAGACTGGAAGGAAAAAAATGAAACCGCAAACTAAAGGAAATTTCAGATTGTATTCGGTTAGAAATTTGCCATCAGGCGAGCTTTGTTAAATTTATCTGGTCTATTCTTCCAGGAAGCAGGTTCACGTGCACTGTTTCGATGAGGAAACCCGGGAGGGAAAAAAGCGAACTTAGATTGCAGATTAGAAGGCTGAAGAAAATGCAACCTAACCCAGTCAACTACAGTTTGGCGGCCAAAAAAGCATGCCAAGAAAACAAACACTGGTCAACAGATCGAAGGATGTCACGTTTACAACATGACGGCGAACAAATTCTGCGGTTGGTGAACAAAAGCAATTCAAGAAGTTTTTGGCCGGTTGTTGGCCAGCTAGAAACCAACCACAACAGTACCCTCTGTAATTTGGTCCCAGAATATAAGTGAGTAGACTGCTTGTCAAAAATCTTTGAGAATCCCCGGCCAGATGAAACTGGCATTCAGCTGAATGTTCCCTGGTGTCTGTCTTTTGAGGAAGAGGACATTCTGGATATTATCTCGAAGTCATCAGTCGCCAGAGCGGCAGGTCCAAACAGACTTACTTATCAGGTTCTTAAAAATGAGCCAGGTATTTGTTCCAAACTTTTAAACCATCTATTCAGGGAAATACTCAGGCAGCGTAAGTTCCCTCTTTCATGGAAGACCGCGATGGTCATACCGTTCTTGAAGGAGGGCAACAGGTTGCATCCGGCGAATTATCGCCCTACTTGACATAGACCGCAAAATCTTTATGAAACTTCTGTTCAGGGAACTGGGTGGACACCGCACATATTCTGTCATGTAATCAGACAGGTTTTAGACAGGGTCTTTCCACCACCCTGAATGGCCTCATATTAAATCTGGCCAGTGAACATACAATGGCTAAGAGCGAAACCTCATAGTATGGGGCTTGGGTGGACTTATCGAAGGTTTTTGACCAGGTTGACCGAGTACATCTCTGGAACATGCTGTGGAGATGGAGGATCCCGGAGGCGCTGCTTGCAATGTTAATTGAGCTCCAGAAGGATATCTCGCTGAGAGTGTCTCGACGAGAAGGGACACCTATCAGATCCAATTAGAGCAGAGACAGCAGTCAGGCAGGGGTCCCTGGGGGCACCTCTTTTTTTTCAACCTATACCTGGCAGACTTGGGTATCTTTTTGGAAGCATCTGCGTTGGCCTGTCTGGAGATCAATGGAATAAAGATTCATTGGCTGGCCTACGCAGATGACATGGTCCTGCTGGACAAAACTGCAATAGTACTGCAGATCTTGCTAACAAGGTTGGATGAATATGCCCGGGAAAATGGACTGTCTATTAACCCCTTCAAATCTAAGATCTTAGTCTTTAAGCATGCACCGAAAGACACAATACTCAAACTGAGTCTTGGATGTTCATATAATTCCACAAGTAGAAGATCTGACATACCTAGGTTATAAAATCTATGCCTCACCAGCAAAGGTAGAATCAGATGTGGAGGTGAAGGCTCTGCAACAAATACCTCAGATGAAAAAGCTTTACAACAAATATTGCAAGTTTTCGATCCTTCCTTTGATCAAATTCTATAGGGCACAGGTGATACCAATAATCCTCTATGGCCTAGAGGCTAAGCCCCTGCTCTGGAGTACAAATTGGGACGAATTTGAGGCCCTCATATGAAAATGAAGTCCTTGATCTTCCAACAAGCACACCATCATGGAACCCTAGATTCAAACTGGACTTGAATTCACTGGACTTCCTTGCAAGCTGGAAATTGACATCACTCTACCGGCAGGTTATTACGACAAAGCTCAACACACTGTACGGTGATGTCAAGGTCCATCTTGAACTCTTGAGATCTAAGTTCTTGGTTAAACTAGAATCCAGAGTTAAGGAATTTCTAAGAAAGGTAGACTCAAATCTTGAGACCTTGGTGAATATCCCTCAAAGTAAAAACTGCTGGGGAGTTGGAGGGGATTGGATTAATACAACGGCAAAAGTGAGAAATGCGATTCCGTCTAACCCCTTCCAATCTGTGGACAAAAAACTGGGGTATCTCTCCAAATACTTGATATAATTCCCGGATAGACCCGTTAGAACCAACTTTCTCAGAACAAGATTGAATTTACTACCTACTGGGGAAGTTTTGGCCAAACGTAAACAAGGGGAAGAAGCACATAAACTGTGTAGAATATGTGTGACTCCTTCAAACCAAACACCGAGACACTTGGTCATGGAGTGTGAAGGAACCTGGAGCATGAGACTGACACTATTTAGAAGACATGTAAGGGATGAGGAAGGGTTGATTTCTGAACTCTTTTGGAACAGAATCGTCTCCGGTCAATTATACATGTTGAGATTGTAATTGACAATAAGTTCTTTTATGTTTTTGGTGCTAAATGTTTTATTGTTCATGAATGTGTGTTGGCTTGTTTTGTAAAGGTTTTTGTAAAACCATATACTTTTTTTTTTTTTTTTTTTTTTTTTTTTTTAAAAGTAGGTACCTTGGTAGTCCATTTCCAAGGCAGCTACGTGGGCCTCCGCATCGGCTTTTTGCAAGCATTACTGTCTAGACCTGAGCTCCCGGGCTGATGCCCAATTTGGCCAGGCAGTTCTCAAGAATGTATTCCAATAAGGGAAATTTCCATCTACCCGTAATACCATTTGGTCAGTTCTTGGGAATCTCCCAAAAGTATGCAGGAAAGGGGACTATGGACTAGGAGTAAGGTGGTCACTACGGTGAGTTATACTCCTACGTCCTGTCCCCTTTCCTCCATATGCCCACCCACCATAACCTCTAATAAGTATCCTTTCTGATGTTTGTTAATCTGCTTAGAATCACATGCTGTGCATATGGTCTGACATCCAGTGGTAACCACAGAGTATTGCATCTTGTCTTTCGAGAATCAAAAGGGGACGTCAACATGGTGTGCCTGTAACACTATCCCTACGTGACTTGTAGTGTACCCAAGATCCCTCACGTGTCGAGGTCCCTCAGATTGTTTTTTTCCACCCAGCATACTGGTCGCCTTATGCAGAGCTTGTCAAAGACATTGCTTATTGTCCCCTCGACCTTTGGTCGAATAGTTATATAAAATAAGTCAGATCACCCTATCCGCCCCTTATTTCGACAGCTGTTCCAGATCTCTGCCGAAGACCTTAGACGGACGGTGATCCAGTCAGCGCTGCTGACCACGTGACCGGGCCTTCCGCTGGCCTACACAGTAGGGAAAGTGGGGTCTGGGTGGACATTTTTATACTATCTGAGAATGCCTTTCCCTTTACTTCCTCTTTCCCTTTTGGTCATCGTCACTCGACCCATCCTCTGCTATGGAGAGGACTCCATTTAGGTTTTGCCCCATTTGTAAGAGTAAATTTCCTTGGAAAGATGAGTACAGACATTGTAAACGGTGCTTGCCCTTTGATCACAAGGAGGAAGGATGCGTGGTTTGTAAGCTCCTACGACATTAAAGGAGTGTAAAGTCAAGCGGTAGGTGGCCTATGGTATGTTGAAGGCCGAGTTTTCTCCTGCTGGTGCAGCCACCGAATGTGACGACAGCAAGAGTGACGAGCAGACCTGCAAACAGGAGGATGTTGACATTTCAACGGAACGCTTGCGTTCCGCATCATCTGTTCCCAGCCCGCTAGGCACGGCTTAGGTACTGCTATGGGGAAGTCACAACCCGGCGACAAAGACGAACATGTACACAGCACTAAACACACAACCCCAAGTCAATCCTCGGCCAAGTCGAAGACTCCAGCGCCAGTGGGTACTCTGGAGGTTCTTGCGGCATCCGCCGACCGTCTAGATCGGTAGCCCTGCCCGCAGCCGCATATGCGCCTAGTGACCGGGCCATCCAAAACAAAGGGTGCTAATCCTAATATGCCAGGTTCCGTCAAGGCGCATCACACAAAGGCGTCCGCCGATTGGGTTCCGGTTCTGCCGAAGACAGCACCGCCGAAAAAGGCTGCCACCGAAGAAAAGGCCCCAGCTCCTCCGGAAAAGACTCCCTCGCAATCGCAGGCTGAAGCTACGCGCCTCCTGTCTGCAGAGGACGTCGCCAGCATCTTAGCAAGGATTGTTTCTGCCGATTCTCCGAAATTGCAGTCCAGGGATCCTTCGAGGCCTATGGAAAAGGTTAAGGGTCCGCCGAGGTCCAAGGATGGCCTAAGGGGAATACTGGTACCCATCCATAAGCCGAAAGAGAGGCACAGGGACATCCCACCTCTGTCGGTCCCTCAGTAGGAGTTCTCTGAGGGCAAAGAAGGGCTGTCTTTGACGTTGAGACAAAAATCTCAATGTTTTTTTGATGGAAGTGTTCAGGACCCTTTTCCACCTCTGGACCATTCTAAGTCTTCGGTTTGGACTAGGGAGAAATTTGAAAACTGCATGGAAAGGCTGAACAGGTTTGTTTCCCGTTCAGACCATCCCACACCAAGAAGGCCACGGGAGGAGAGCACTGTGGACCCCAAAGCAAAATTCCCAAGGCTTTTTGACCCCTCGTTCGAAAAGGATATATACAAGTATGACCTAACTGAAGAAGACATCCCTGCAGACACTCAGAATGAGGACCAATTCTCTAATCCTGAGGACATGCATGATCCCATAGAGGGGTGGGAGGAGAACCCGGTAATGGGTGACCCTCACCCATGGCAGTCTCCAGACCCACAGGATCCGGATGCCCTATCTTTGGATTCCCCCAGAACACCCCCACTAGACAACCCTCGCCAGTGTATGATCAATTGACGTTTAACGTCATGTTGCGTAAAGGAGCAGAACATGTTAAGATTGCCACAGATGAAGTGGTCCCTGAAGCTGACTTTGTGGAGGACATCCTCAAAGAGAAGCCGCCGGCCAGCTAGGCTATTCCTCTCCTCAATTCAATTAAGAAACTTCTGGCTCCCTCCTCATCACCTGCTCTGACAAGAGGTGTTAACTCAAGAATAGAGAAACTTTCGTCCTTCTCCCTCGGACTCTCTGTATATGAGAGATCACTCCACCCCAGACTCTCTGGTAGTGGCTACTACAAGAAAGAGGGCAGGGGTTCTTCTGTCAATCAGCGAGGCACCACCGGATAAGGAAGGTAAAAGACTTTACACCCTTTCGAAGAGGGTCACGACCGCAGCAGCGTTTTCAACATGTATTGCCAACAACACAACTTTATTGGCCAGCTACGCAGACGTTCAATGGGCCTTACTACAAGAAGGCCTACAGGAGGTTCCTGGACCTCTACGAACTCCTCTCCTGACCAGTCACTGAGGGCAGACAAGTGAACCAAAGCATACTTAAGAACACTTTCGAGACGGCTGGTCGATCCATGGCTCAGGGCACACTCCTGAAGAGACATGCGTGGCTACGGAACTCTGGATTGAAGCCAGAGATGCATGCGTCGCTTATAAATAAACCCGTGGAAGAATCCAACCGGTTTGGGAAGGTGGTCGATGAAGCCCTCGAGACCACAAAAAAGAAGCATGACACCCTGAAAACACGAACAAATTACACAAAGACCCTCTACAAGACGAGGATCTGGGGCCAAATGTTTTTTTTCATGGCCAACACTTCCCTCAACAACAATACTCCTCAGGAAACAATTGGAACTCTCCACAGGGAACCAGCGGTTACAACACCCCGTATCCCCAAAGGGGACAGTGTCGTGGGAAAGGAAGGTGCCGGGTCTCTACCCCTAGAGGCTCTCCATCCTCAGGTTCAAAATGACGCGAAGATTCGGGTCCCCTCCCATGCCTCCCCAGTCGGGGGCTGGCTAACATTGTTCGTTCAGGCATGGGAGGGAATAGCTACTGACCAGTGGGTGCAAAAGACCGTGGCCCATGGGTACTGCATAGAGTTCAATCGGTCCCCAACATTCAGACCTCTGCAAGCAATACGACGGACACAGACCATCTTCGCATACTGCTTCAGGAAGTCGAGACACTACAAGAGAAAGGAGCCATAGAAATCCTACCTCTGTCACAGGGAAAAGAAGGTATTTATTCAGTCTTCCTTGTACCCAAAAAGGATCGAACCATGCACCCTGTTTTAGATCTACGCCCAGCGAACAAATTTGTAAAGCCACAAAAGTTCTGCATGGTCACTCTGCAGGAAGAAATTCCCCTGATAGCAAAGGGGGATTACATGGCAACACTGGACATGAAGGATGCATACTTTCATATTTCAATGTTGCCAACACACAGAAAATACCTTAGATTGATGATACAAGGCAAGCATTACCAGCTCAACGTACTGCCCTTCGGCATAGCATCTGCACCAAGGGTATTTACAAAGGTACTACCGGTGGCAACAGCACATCTGCGCAGGCAATCCATCCCGGTGTATCCTTACCTCGACGACTGGCTCATAACAGGGAACTCTTACGAAACATGTCGATCAAATACCCAAAAGACGATAGATCTTTTATTCAGTCTGGGATTCTCTATCAACGAGAAAAAATCCAGCCTAGATCCTAGTCAGGTCAAACAGTTCCTAGGGGCTCTAATTCGAACAAAGGACGGCCTTGTCTTCCCCTCCAATGAGAGGGTTCAAAACCTGTTTCAAATCCCTCACTATGTAGCCAGTCGAGAGGTGACCGTACGCAAGGCTATGCGACTGCTAGGAATGATGGCGTCATGTATCTACTTGGTTTCTCATGCGCGCCTGTGCATGCGCCCAATGCAAGAGTGGCTCAACAGCCAGTGGTGTCAGGCCAGCAGACCGTGGGATGATCTTGTGGTTGTCTCGCCAGTCCTCATTCTCTTGCTGCAGTGGTGGTCAAGGGACAACCTCTTGAAGGTGAAATCCTTCACCACCCCCGCAGTGGAAGCCACTCTGACTACAGACGTGTCTCTCACAGGGTGGGGAGCTCTCCTACTTCAACAAACACTGCGCATAGTTTGGTCGACGGACATAGCATCCAACCACATAAACCTGTTCAAAGCACTAAAAGCTTTCCAGACACAACTGCAGGGGAAGATGGTCCTGATCCTCAGACAGCACCACGGCCATGTACTATCTGAACAAACAAGGGGGCACTCACTCTCCAGGGCTGTCCGAACTGTCCCAGAACATTTGGAAGTGGGCTCTCAAACACAACATGTTCCTGTTATCACGACATGTTCCAGGGGAACTCCAGCTTCTGGCAGATGTACTCAGCAGAAACTTCCAGTTGCCCATGGAGTACGAATGGCGATTACACAGACATTGTCTCCAACGTTTACGCAGAATGGGGCTTCCCAGAGATCGATCAGTTTGCAACTCTGGAGAACGCTCAATGCCAAGATTACGCCTCCAGGTACCCCCAGAACCGCTCCAAGGGGAGCCGAGTCTGGAGAACATGGTCAGGGAAATTTGTCTATGCTCCCTCCAACCCCTGACTCCCCTTCTCAACAAGATAGTGCACAAGATGCACCAGGAACCAGACACAATGATATTGGTGGCCCCCAGGTGGGCCTGCGCCAACCCTGGTTCGGTCAACTGATGGAGATGTCCCTTTAGAGAGGATTGGGTCCTCCGACGTATTCCATAGCTATGACAGTAATCACCACAGCTGTGCTGCTTCAGAAAATCTTTCTGCGTCGATGACGTCGATACGCCGCCCTTGAGGACCTCCTCTGACAGTCGACGTCACTGGATGTTATAAGTAGGACGCACGATGCCCTTAGCCTTAGTTCCGTTTTTTCTGCGAAAGTGTTCGCTTCGGAGATCTCGGTGTGCCCCGACTCTTTGGAGTTTCTGTTCTTTCGGTTCTTCGAACCTGTTCGTTTGTGAAGTTAAAGTACTTTGTGATGTCTACCTCTTCTTTCACCCTGCGTCCGGGCTTCAAGAAGTGCGGGGACGTGGGTCCAAGATGTCGGTGACTGACTCGCACGACGCCTGCCCCTGGTGCCTCGGGGAGGCCCACGACACGGATGATTGTGTCGACTGCCAGTCGCTTACGTCTAAAGCCTTGCGGGAGCGCTAGAAGAAACTGTTGGTAAGGTGTCCAAGCCCCGGAAGTCGAGGTCCGCGGGGCTTTCGACGGACGATTCGAGGGCGACTCTCCGCATCATCGTCGGAAGTCCAGTGGGTCTCGGTCCTGGAATGGGGCCCGCCACTCCTCTGCCTCGTCGAGGCACTCCTTGATGCGCCATCATCGGTCGCCTTCCTCATCCGAGGACTCTGCCCGTCGGCGGGTCGCTTATCCCACCAAGCATGCAACGCCGGAGGACCGGGCTTCCTTCAGTAAGAAAATGCTATCGATTCTCGAATCGCAGGGCACTGGTCCGTCCGCGACTCCGAGTGGGGTCGGTCATGATCGAGTTAGAGACACCGCTCGTACGCCTTCAGGCTCGGGTGGGCGGCACGATTCGCGGGAGCGGTCTCGCTCGGACAAGAGGAATCGTTCTAGTCACACCCGTTCCAGGTCCCGGTCCTCGACGTGCTCGAGACCGTGTGAGCCTGTGATGTCTTCGAGGAAGACGTTGATGCCTTTGGCACCGAGGCCTCCGAGGAAGTCGTCGACGCCATCTGGGCCCAGGGTTTCGAGGGACGGGCTCGGAGCTCCGCCCTCGAGGCCTGTGTCGACGCCGTCGATGCTGTCGGCGCCGTGTTGGACGTCGATTCGCTCGACGCCTTTCGAGGCTGTTTCGATGGGGGTACCACGGGGCACGGTGGAACCCCCTAGAAAGGCTCTGGCCAAGGTCAAGCATGGCTTTGTTCCCAATTCTGTGCCCACTTTCCACCATCTTTAGTACATTTCGGAGGCGGATGAGGGCTCTGATGATGGCATGGTTCCCGATACGGTGCCAGATGAGATTCTCTCGGGCCATAGCTGAGGACCTGCGTCAGTCCCGGCACGACGCCAGTGGTCTGGACACCTTGTACTGGCGCCTTATGTCTAGGGTCACCGAGTACTTGGGGTGGTCTTCTCCCCCAGTGGATTTTCTTCAGGATGACCTCACGGATATCCTCAACCAAGGTCCACCAACTGACCTGGTACTGCCGTTCCATATGGCTCTACAGAGGGTGGCTGCGGCTTGGACTGCTCCGGAGAGTCTCCCGGCAGTGGGCAAGTCTTTGCCGTGAAAATACCGCCCAGCCAGTAGCAACCCCCTGCTATTTGACCAAGCACCCCACTCCAGAGAGTTTGGTGGTGCAGGCGGCTACGGCCACAGCAAAGCAGGCGTCGTATCCTACCATCCATCCTGATAGGGATGGCAAGCGTTTTGATGGTTGGGTGAAGAAAGTGTTTTCTTCAGGGGGTATGGCTCTTCAGGCGGCCAACTCCATATGTGCCTTGTCACTTTTCACGCACACTCTGTGGAACTGTTTCCATATTCCTGAAGGGGATGAACGAGATGGTTTTCTTGCTATGGTCCAGGATGGCAAGGATGCCATGTGTGAGGCCGTTCAGTCGGGTTTGGACATGGCAGATTGCGTCAGCCGGTACATGGCGGCGAGTACTGTAATACGCAGGTTTGCGTGGATGCAGAAGTTGGGGTTTGCTTCTGATGTGCAGGCCCGGCTCCTCAACATGCCCTTTGATGGTGAACATCTTTTTGGCAGCAAGGCTGACAAGAGCCTTGAGAGGTTGCAGGCCTCCAAAGCTGCAGCAAAGTCGTTGGGTGCTGCAGTTCGCCAACCTCAGCCTTTTCGTCCTAGGGGACAGCAATGGAGGGGAGGTTCCTTTCGTTATTACTCATCCTTTGGTAAAGCGAGAGGAGCTGCCAGTCAAAGGGGCCACCGTAGGAGTGCCAGAGGTGGAAAGCGGGGTACTCGAGGTGCCAAGGCCGCTCGGGCAGTTGCCTCTTTGCCCTCAGACAATGGCGCAGCCGCTTCAGCTCAGTCATGAGGCCATGTCCCATAGTTCGCCGGTTGGGGGAAGGCTGGCCCAGCATCTTGTCGAATGGCAGGTTCTGGAGATCATAGCCCACGGCTACTGTCTTCCTTTTCGTCAGAGGCCTCACGACAATCCACCGGGGAATCTCTTGTTGCAGTGTCCGGGTCAGTTCATTGTGCAGGAGGTTCAAGCCCTGCTGGAGAAAGGCACCAAAGAACTGGTGCCTGTAGCGGAGAGGAACATGGGATGGTATTCCCCTTATATTTTGATTTTCAAGAAAGACGGGGGATTGAGACGCATCATGGACTTGGGCGGTTTGAACAAACTCCTCAGGAAGGAAAAGTTCAAGATGGTTACTCTTTCTCAAGTCCTCCAGGCCCTTCAACTTCAGGACTGGTTGGTGTCTCTCGACCTCAAGGACGCTTATTTTCATGTGCTGATCCATCGAATGCACAGGAAGTACCTGAGGTTCGCGGTTGGCGACTCGCACTTTCAGTTTCGGGTCCTGCCGTTTGGATTGACCTCCGCCCTGAGGGTCTTCACCAAGCTCATGGTAGTGGTGGCAGCGCATCTCAGGAAAGGGGGGAATTCACGTCTACCCCTACCTGGACGATAGGTTGATCAGGGCACGCTCTCCCGAGCAAGTCCTGGATCATCTGTCCGTCACCTGCCACTCCCTCCACAAGCTTAGCTTTTCCCTCAACTTAAAGAAGTCCCATTTGCCGCCAACTGAAAGGCTCCAGTACATCGGAGCAGTGCTTGACACGTCCCTGGGGCAGTGTTGCCCTCCCCAGGTGAGGGCTCATCACATTCAGCAGATGGTGCACAAGTTTCAGCATGCCCAGAGTCTCCCAGCGTTTGAGTTCTTGAGATTGCCCGGCCTCATGGCATCCTGCATTCTTCTGGTGCCAGAGGGCAGGTTGCAGATGAGATCTTTGCAATGGGCACTCAAGCTCCAGTGGTCTCAGTTCTCTGGCAGGATGTCGGACCCTATTCAGGTGCCGTCCTCGGCCGCCGAGGACCACCTGTGGTGGGCCGTCGAAGGCAATCTGATAAAGGGGGCTCCATTTTGGCTACCTTGGCCAGAGGTGACTATCGGGACGGACGCATCCCTCGCGGGATGGGGAGCTCATGCCAACAAGTTGACAGTCAGCGGTCTTTGGTCTCCGTCGGAGTCCAGACTCCATATCAATCTGTTGGAGCTATGGGCCGTCAGGCTTGTCCTGAAGGCTTTTCTGCTGACTGTGCGAGGAAAGAATGTCCTGATCCTGACGGACAACACAGTGGCCATGCACTACCTCGACAAAAAGGGGGGGGGCAGGGTCACTTCCTCTGTCCAGGGAGGCGAAGCAGCTCCGGTTCTGGGCAATCCAGGAGGAAGTTTCGATCTCGGCAGTTCATCTGGCCAGAGACGAAAACGAGACAGCGGACGCTCTGAGCAGGCAGAGCGCGATCTCTCACGAGTGGGAGTTGGCTCAGGAGATCCTCCTGAAGATCTTCGCCCTTTGGGGGACCCCTTAAGTGGATCTCTTCGCCTCCAGTGTCAACCAACCGGAAGTGCGAAAGGTTCTGCTTGCGGGAATTTCCTCCAAGAGGAGCCTTAGGAGACGCGTTCGTGGTGGAGTGGTCCTTCCCACTGCTGTACGCGTTTCCTCCAGTCCCCGTCATCCCGCAAGTACTGCGGAGGTTAAGAAGGTTCGGTTCCCGGTTGAGCCTCATTGCTCCGGCATGGGCCCGGAGGACGTGGTACCCGGACCTTCTCGACTTGTCCATCTACCCTCCATGTCATCTTCCCTACCGAGACGATCTGCTCTCGCGGGAGGGGGGGGGTCAGGTTCTCCATCCAGAGGTCCGATCCCTCATCCTTCATGCTTGGTTTCTGAAAGGTTAAGGTATAAGGATTGGGACCTCCCTGAAGACGTGATCGAGGTGTTGCTTTCGGCCAGAAGGCACACAACAAAGTCCCTGTGCCGTTGGAGAAAGTTCTGCGACTGGTGCAGAGTTAAGAATGTGGATCCATTTTCATGTGACATTCCTGTGGTTCTGTCTTTTTTTGCTTTCTTTAACCCACAGGGGCTTGCAAGTGGGTACCGTTAAAGGTTACCTGGCGGCGCTGTCCATATTTAAGCACTCGTCTGAAGTGTTCTTATTTTAAAATCCCTTTAATTTCTCAGTTTCTAAAAGGGCTCACTAATGTGTTCCCTCCATTACCTTTCCAGGTGCCCGGTTGGGATTTGAATCTTGTCCTCAAGTTTCTGATGGGCGCTCCGTTTGACCCTTTGCATTCGTGCCCTTTGAGACTGTTAACTCTTAAAACTGTATTTCGAAGGGATTGTGTCCTCCGACGTATTCCTTATCTTTAATAGAGCTCCCAGCTTGCTGGCCTCGGAAAAATGTTTCAGTAGAGGGTTCTGTGCGTCGACGTCCCTCGAGCCGATGTAGCTCGACAGCCTCCGTATTGGCGCCGACGTCATCAGGCGTATAAATACTCGCGCAGCGTCCGTTGCTCAGTTCTGTTTTTCCGCACTTCGTAGGGCCTTGGAATATCGTTGATCAGTTCTTCAGTTAAATATACTTCATTATTCCTCGTGAATACCGACTCGTACTCGATGGCTTCCTCACCCGAACCAACGACTCCACGGTCCGGCTTCAAAAAATTTCGAGACTGTGGAAAGAAAATGTCGGTTGTGATTCCTGGGAATCGAGCACCATTGTTCGGAGTGCGAGGACTGCATGTCCATGACGGCGAAAGCCTTGAAGGAGCGTAAGGGGAAACCCGAGCGAGGTAAGGCAGACCAGACCCAGGGGAACATGCTGAAACCCCTTATAGTACCATGATGGCAAAGATAATAGAGTTTATGGGGTGGTCCACACCCTCGCCTGCTTTTCAGCAAGACGACTTCAGACATCTTGGTCAAAGGTCCACATGAGGATCCTGTGGTGCCATTTCATGCGGCATTACCAAGGAGAATATTGGCAAACTGGGAAACACCTGAGGTAATCACGGCAGTTAACAAAAAATTATCAGCAAAATATAGGGTGTCTTCTGCTGACCCTGAATATTTATCCAAACACCCAACTCCAGAGAGTCCGGTTGTTCAGGCAGCTACTTCATCAGGTAGTAAATCGGCTTACCCTACTGTTCCACAGGACAGGGATGACGAGAGATATGACTCTATGGCCAAAAAAGTCTTTTCTGCATGTAGCATGGCGTTGAAATCCATCAATGCTACTTGTACGTTCGCAAGATTCAGCCACACACTTTGGGAGTGTGCTTCATCAGTGGCTGACTGCCTCCCGGAGGGAGAAGAAAGGGAAGCGTTCCTAAACATCAAGGATGGTAAAGATGCTATGTGCAAATCCCTTCAAACTGGCATCGATTCTGCTGACAGCATCAGCAGGGCCATGGCGGCAAGTACAACAACCCGGAGATTTGCTTGGTTGCGAAAGTCTGGTTTTGCTCCAGATGTGCAAAGCAGACTTTTGAATATGCCCTTTGACGGCTCTTCTTTGTTTGGTAAGAAGGTGGATGACAGTTTAGAAAAACTTCAAACATCAAAAGCAGCAGCAAAATCCCTGGGAGCTGCAATCCGTCAGACACCATATCGCCCCTCAGGAACCTCTTGGAGAGGTAAGTCCTTTTGCTTCTATTCCGCATTCGGAAGAGGCAGAGGACGGCCGGTTCAAAGGGGTCAGAAATAATTCACCCGACGTGGACGTGGTAAAAATACAAAAGCTGCCGGAGCAGCAGCAGGTGCCTCTTTACCCTCGGCATCTGCATCAGCCGCCTCCAAACCGCTCTGAGGACTCTCCTCACACGACACCAGTAGGGGCCAGGTTAACTCAACATCTGACGGAATGGCAGGCTATTACGTCAGATGCTTGGGCATTGGAGACTGAAGGTTACTGCCTGCCTTTTCTACGCATCCCTCAGGCATCCGGCGGGGAACAGCTCTCTGAAAGTTCCCGATCCACTCCTCTTGACGGAAATTGTAGACCTGCTAGAGAAAGATGCCATAGAACCGGTACCTGTAGCGGAGAGGAACAAGGGCTGGTACTCGACCCCCCCCCAACCCTGTAGCCCCCCCCCTCTACTTTCTCATACCGAAGAAAGACTGAGGACTGAGACCTATCTTGGACTTATGAGAATTGAACAAGTTCCTCAGGAAGGACAAGTTCAAGATGGTAACTCTCACTCAGATCCTTCAGGCCCTCCAGCTCCAGGACTGGCTGGTATCTCTGGACCTCCAGGATGCTTATTTCCATGTGCCAATCCATCTCGAACACAGGAAATACCTGAGGTTCGGAATTGGCGGCTCTCATTATCAATTTCGAGTTCTGCCATTTGGGCTGACCTCCGCCCCGAGGGTCTTCACCAAGCTAATGTCAGTAGTAGCTGCAAGTCTGAGGGAAGGGATTCACGTCTACCCCTACCTGGACGATTGGCTGATCAGAGCTGTATCTCCGGAACAAGCTCAGATTCAGCTAGATTATGTCTGCCACTTCCTTCACAAACTGGGCTTCTCCCTCAATTTAAAGAAGTCACAGATGATACCATCACAGAGACTCCAGTTCATTGGAGCGGTCCTGGACACTTCTCTGGGAAAAGCCTTGCCACCAGAGGTGAGGGCTCAAGATATTCTTCAGATGGTCACCAAGTTTCAAAATGCCCAACGTCTCCCAGCCTTCGACTTTTTGAGGTTGCTAGGCCTCATGGCATCCTGCATCTTCCTTGTGCCAGAGGCTCGCCTGCAAATGAGATCTCTTCAGTGGGCACTGAGAACTCAGTGGTCGCAATTCTCAGGGAGAATGACAGACCTCCTTCAGGTTCCGGACAAGGTGGCTCGAGACCTTCAGTGGTGGGCCTGCCAGAAAAACAACTTGAAGGGAGAACTGTTTTGGCAACCATGGCCGGAGATAACAGTAGTCACAGATGCCTCACCCGCGGGGTGGGGAGCCCATACCAACGACTTGACCATCAGCGGTCGTTGGTCTCCATTGGAGTCCAGACTACAAATCAACCTGTTAGAGCTGAGAGCAATCAGATTAGCGCTGAAAGCTTTTCTGACATCTGTACAGGGGAAAAATGGCCTGATAATGACGGACAACACAGTGGCCATGCACTACCTCAACAAAAGAGGAGGCGTAGGATCACTGCCACTGTGCAGAGGCGTTGCAGTTCTGGTTTTGGGCAATTCAAGAAGGAATCTCTATCGGCAGCTCACCTAGCCGGAGAGAAGAAGTTGACGGCGGAAGCTCTGAGCAGGCAGAGCACAGTCTCCCACGAGTGGGAACTAGCTCAGGAAGTCCTTCAGGAGATCTTCGCCCTCAAGTGGATCTGTTCGCCACCAGTACCTACAGGAAGTGCGATCTGTTTTGTTCAAGGAAATTTCCCCCGAGAGGAGCTCTAGGGGACGCGTTCGTAGTGGACTGGGAGTTTACACTCGTGTACGTGTTTCCACCAGTCCCTGTCATTCCTCAAATGATCAGGAGGTTGAAGATTCCGGAGGACCATGATCCTAATTGCCCCAGACTGGGCCAGGAGAACGTGGTACCCGGACCTTCTGGACATGTCCATCTGCCCTCCAATTCGTCTTCCACTCAAGGAGAATCTTCTCTCATCAGGAGGTCAGGTTCTCCATCCAGACATCAGAACCCTCAACCTTCACGCCTGGCTTCTGAAAGGTTGAGATACAAGGATTGGGACCTTCCTGATGACGTCATGGAGGTGTTGCTTTCGGCCATAAGGCCTG
The DNA here is from genome assembly GCF_040938575.1 of Ambystoma mexicanum. Lineage (NCBI taxonomy): Eukaryota > Metazoa > Chordata > Amphibia > Caudata > Ambystomatidae > Ambystoma > Ambystoma mexicanum. Next base: position 1,364,339,036 of record NC_090934.1, on the reverse strand, counting down.
CAACAAAGTCTTTATACTGCTGCCGTTGGAACAAATTTTGCAGCTGGTGTAGAGAAGAGAATATCGACCCCTTTTCATGTGGTACACCTACGGTGTTATCCTTTCTACTCTACTTGGCGAATTCAGGCCTTCAAGTTGGCACTATCAAGGGCTTTCTCGCTGCGCTATCGATCTTCAAGCGCACTGCAGAGGAGCCATCGTATTTCAAATTACCCTTGTTAACCTAATGTCTACCCTCCAAGACCATTCCAGGTCCCTTTATGGGACTTAAATTTAGTCTTAAATTTCCTGATGGGTTCTCCTTTCGAACCACTCCACTCTTGTTTGCTAAGATTTCTCACCCTTAAAACTGTCTTATTAGTGGCTTTAACATCTGCTAGAAGGGTGAGCGAATTACGAGCTCTATCTTGTAAACCCCCTCATACAATTTTTCATAAAGACAAAGTTGTCCTACAGGTGAAGCCTAATTTCCTCCCAAAGATGGTTTCTGAATTCCACATCACTCAGAAAATTACCTTACCATCATTCTATCTGCCTCCCCATCCGGGGAAAAGGGAAGAAAGGCTACATAGGCTGGACCCAAGGCAGGCTTTAAGCTTTTAGATCAGCAGACTTGCTAGGATTAGGCAAGCAGACCAACTGTTCGTAGGTTACTCAGGACACAAATTGGGACTACCGATAACAAAACAAACCATTTCCAGATGGATTATTTTCGCCATTCTGGAATGTTACAAACTAGCAGGGAAAGAGCCGCCTCAAAATTTTAGGGCTCATTCAACCACGGGTATCGCAGCCTCCTCGGCCCTCCAAAGAGGGGTTCCGGTTCGAGACATATGTGCGGCTGCCACATGGTCGTCCGCACATAACTTCACAAGATTTTACAACCTGGATTCCTCCTCTAGTCAAGAGACTAGGTTTGGCAAAGCCATATTCCATTCTGTTAATTCCTAAAAGAAAACATGGCGTTTTACTCCCACCTCCAATTACGCACCACTGCTATGGGAGTCTATCAAAGATAAGGAATACGTCGGAGGACACAATCCCTTCGAAGAACAAGTTACTTCTTACCTGGTAACGTTCTTTCGATGGGATGTTCCTCCGACGTATTCCTTATCGCCCCTCACATTCATCCCCGCAGTAATACTTCTCTTGTGGTTGCAGCTTACGCTCCTGCAAGGTCAATAACCAATTAATGTAAAACAACGTCAAACCGGAACTGAGCAACGGACGCTGCGCGAGTCTATTTATACGCGTGATGACGTTGGCGCCGATACGGAGGCTGTCGAGGGACATCGGCTCGAGGGACGTCGACGCGCAGCGCCCTCTACTGAAAAAAATTTCCGAGGCCAGCAAGCTGGGATATGATCTATTAAAGATAAGGAATACATCGGAGGAACATCCCATCGAAAGAACGTTACCAGGTAAGAAGTAACTTGTTCTTTTGTTTGCGGACACATCCGCTCGAAGAGTGATCGAGTTACAGGCACTTTCAGTTAAGCCACCCTTCACTGTATTTCATAAGGACAGGACTTAGAGTTGGTCCTTCCTTTCTTCCGAAGGTGGTGTCGGAATTTCATTTAGGCCAGAAGGTTATTCTTCCGGCATTTTATCCTCCTCTGCATCCTGGTAAGGAAAAGGAGAGGCTCCATAGGCTCGATCCTAGGAGAGCTTTAAGCTTTTATATTTCACGCATGTCCCGGGGTCAGAGTGGACAATCAACTCTTCATTGGTTACGCTGGAAAGCGTCTGGGACAAGCTGTGACTAAGCAGACTTTGTCTAGATGGATTATTCTGGCAATTTCTGAATGTTACCGCTTGGCAGGTAAGGACGCACCGGTCGGCTTGCGGGCCCATTCTACTAGGGGTATGGCTGCCTCTACTTCCCTACAGAGGGGTGGTCCTATTCGTAACATCTGTGATGCAGCCACCTGGGCTTCGGTCCATACCTTTGTACGTCACTACTCCCTCGATTCCATCCGTGGGCAGGATCTGGCCTTTGGCAAGGCGGTCCTTTGCTCCGCAATTTGATTGGGCATTCTAAATTTCTGTATTCTAAATTCTTTTCCCACCTCCTTGCATTGGTACTGCTTTGGGAGTCTGTCATAGATATGGAATACGTCGGAGGACCCAATCCCCTCGAAGAACAAGTTACTCTATTACCTGGTAAGGTTCTTTCGATGGGATGGTCCGACGACGTATTCCATATCGCTCCCTCCCTGCCTTCCCCGCTACAGAATTTCTTATGCGATTGCAGCTTAAGTTTCCGCAAGGCTTTGTGTGGTCAGACTGGCAGAAGACTGGTGCCACACGTTCTGGGACAAAACTACAACTGAGGCTACGGGCGTCGTGTGTGCTACTTATAACATCCAGTGACGTCGGCCGTCGGAGGAGGTCCTCGAGGGCGGAGTATCGACGCAGACGCCGAAAGATTTTCCGAAGCAGCACATCTGTGGTGAATACTGTCATAGATATGGAATACGTCGTCGGACCATCCCATCTAAAGAATGTTACCAGGTAAGAGAGTAACTTGTTCATCTCCTCCAATGAAACTACCTTGCCCGTACAACATGTCACAAGAGGGAGGGGAGACGCTCCACCCATGCCCGCAGACATTGAAGTTAGCCGTCTGGCTCCTGATGTCATAGGGTTTGGGCACCTACAACTCCCTCAGAGATGTATGGACAATCTCGGGGAGGGAAGAAAACCGAACACTAGATACTGCTATTCCAGCAAATGGAAATTGTTTGGCATCTGATGTGACTCAAAGAGCATTAACCCGATTAACTGCTCTTCCGCACTCATTGTTTTGTACCGAACTCACTTACTTGACTAAGGTCTGGTCTTTAACTCCCTAAAAGTTCAGCCTACACTACATCACAACATAGTGTCATGTTGGAAGATAACCAGTTATTAAAGCTTTTATAGAGGGAGTGAAAAGAATTCACCCTCCCATTTCTAACCCGGCTCCCAGATGGGACTGCTTTCTTAATAGCTATTACCTCCATTAGGAGAGTAAGTGAACTAAAAGCGCGCTCAATCCTAGATTCCTTTGTAACAGTTCACAAAGATAAGGTGCTTCTATGCACTCACCCTAGGTTTGCGCCAAAATTCATTTCCAAGTTCCATATGAACCAGTCGATAGAACTACCAACGTTCTTTCAAAATCCTTCAAGCCTGGGCGAAAGAACCCTGCACACTAGATGTCCTCAGAGCTGTCATGTTCTACATGGATAGAACTCGAGCACTAAGGAAAACTAATCCGTTTTTCGTTTCAGTGGTGGCAGGAAGAGGAGACAGTCTCCAAATCCACTATCTCAAGATGGATAGCCAAATGCATCACACTCTGCTACAGTCTTGCTAAGAGAGAGAGCTGCCCTTCAAGCCTAGAGCACATTCTACTCGAGGCACTGGGGCGTCCATCGCATTCATTGCAAATGTTCCCCTGGAGTCCATTTGCAAAGCGGCAACCTGGAGTTCTGTACACACCTTTACAAAACACTAATGCCTAGACACTCATTCTTGGTCTGATTCTCAGGTGGGACTGGCAGTACTAAGACCTCTTTTCACTACTTTTCCTTTTCACAACCCACCTCAAACTCCAGGTACTGCTCGCTAGTCTATGCACAGCGGGTGATTCTAAGCAGATTAACAAACATCAGAACTTATGCTTTACTTAGCGTAAAAGCATTTCTGATGGTTGTATCTGCTTAGATTGACATGCACCCACCCTTCCTCCCCGCTTGGATGGAAGGAACGTAGACGTTTACCTTTTTCTCTCTTTTCTGTACTCGCTCACGATAGTCATAAGGCTCCCTCTCAGCAGACAAAATGCAATCGGAGGGACCTCGACACGTGAGGGATCTTGGGTACACTACACGTCACTTCAGGATAGTGTTACAGGCACGCCCATGTCGACGTCCCCTTTCGATTTTCGAAAGACGAGATGCAATACTCCGCAGTTACCACTGGATGTCAGACCAAATGCACAGCATGTGAATCTAAGCAGATAAAACCATCAGAAATGCTTTTACGGTAAGTAATGCATATCCTATACTCCTATGTCCTGTCCCCTTTCCTCTATACTTGTGGGACATTCAGTCCTTCGGGACGGGACTGGAGCACTTTTGATTTAAAAAAAATCATACTCCTATGTCCTGTCTCCTTTCCTCCATACTTATGGGACATTCCTCCGTCCTGTGGGACGGGATCGGAGCACTCTGTAAAGCATCTAAAATCTTTGCAAACATTTTTTGTCCTTCCTCTCTTCTATGCGGGGTACTGCACGTGGCTGTAACCCCGTCCATCTCAGCTCCGCCCCGCGCATCGCCCATCAGTCCTTTTCTCTGATCATTCGGGACTGGACGCACTTGCATCTGCGGAAGAATTTCTTCCTTTTTTCCTCCACTCTGGCTCTCGCTAGCGATCCCGGAGTAGTCTGTCTATGCCGTTTAAGCTATACTTCCTGAATTGTTCTTCGTGTCAGCTGCGCTTCGTGAGGGCGGATCCCCATCCTCTTTGTTTAGAGTGTTTGGGTCCCGATCACCGTTGGGACTCCTGTTTCTATTGCGATTCCCTTTCGGTCCATGCGCTTCAGTGTCGATTGGAGCGGTGGGAGGAGGTGTTCCAATGCGCTCCCCCAATATATTTTCTTACGTTCATCGAAGAAAAGAAGAAACTCCCGTTGAGTTCTTTACTTTTTAGGGCACCCCAGCCGGGGGACTCCTTCCCGGGGTCTTCCTGGTCCAGGAGGAGAGTCAACCGCTCTGTCACCAGGGCTTGCCTTCTGGGCCTAAAAAGTGTACCAGAGTTTTCTCTGAGGGTCTCCGTAAGGGGCCTCTGGACACCAGAGTGCAATCCGATGCCCCTCCTGTGGGGGCTGCTTGTAGACCTAGTTCTACTGAATCGTGCGCAGAACTGCTGACCCTCCAGTTGGTGGCACCCGTTGAAAACAGCAACGTGGTCGTTTTTCTCTCGGCCTTCAGACTCCTCTTCAGGAGCAGGTAGTCTCCCAGCCAACAAATTTGCAAAATGATATTTTTTGTCGGTCGCATGAGACTCCGGTGGGAGGACGAATCTCGTCTCATCTGGGGGCGTAGAAGACCATCACTGACGATCGGTGGGTTTTGTCCATTGCTCGGACGGGCTTTCGCTTGCCCCTCACCCCCCACCCACCCTTCAATCCTCCCTTCCAACAGATCAGGACATCCTCCCTCAGAGCCGAGGTTCAGAAGCACCTCAGGGCGGTGGAACCTGTTCCGCTAGGGGAGCAAGGGGAGGGCTTCTACTCTCGATTGTTTATGGTGCCCAAACCCAACCAGGCTGGCCTGTGCCCCATCCGCGGCCTTTCCCAGTTCAACCTTTCTCTTCCCCAAGAGAAATTCAAGATGATCACATCTTGCCAAATAAAGTCCTCTCTTAGGAAGGGCAACTGGCTCAGTGTAGTAGACCTTCAGGACGCGTATATGCACATCCTGATATGGAGACTGCATCGAAGATAACTGCGCTTCTCCCTGAGAGGGGAGCACTTCCAGTTCATGTGCTCCCTTTTGGTCTCAGCTTGGCGCTGCGTGTCTTTACGAAGATGTCGGTCATCAGTTTTCCTGCGGCTGCAGGGTGTTCATGTATATCCGTATTTGGACGACTGGCTCCTACGCAGCCCTTGTCCACTGACGGCTTTGAGCAATCTCCAGTCTCTCCTCCAGCTCCTGTTCAATCTTGGGCTGTCGGTGAACTGGCTGAAATGTTCCATGGCGGTCTCCCAAGACCTGATCTTCCTGGGTTTCAGTTGGAACACAATCGACTCCAGAGTGTTTTTGACAGCGGACAGGATTGCGGATCTGTTCACCAGTTGTCGGCTCTTCATCCAGTCAGAGCACATGACGGCTTGGTGGTTCCAGAGGCTTCTGGGCCTAATGGCCTTGTGCCTACTAGCTCTTCCTCTTGCGTGTCTCAAGATGAGACGCACGCAGCTGGCTTTCGGAGCTCTTAGTGTCAGGCTTGGGACTTGGATTCCAAGATTATCCCAGTTCCTTCCTGCATGACAGACCTTCTATGATGGTCTTCGGCCAACAATCTTACAGTGGGGGCCTCGTTTCAGGAGACCTGCCCACAAGTGACGATTACCACAGACTCCTCCCTCCTGGGTTGGGGCACGACTCTGGATCATCTCCAGTTTTTCGATCTATGAATGCCGCAAGACAGGCAGTTTCATATACATTATTTGGAGCTCCTGGCTGTTTTTCTGGTGCTGAAAGCATTCCAATCATCCACCACGAACTGGGTGGTCCGCGTCTGCACGGACAACTCGGTATCCATGTTTTACATCAACAAGCATGGTGGTACCAAGTCAGCACCTCTTGTGGACCTTGTCATTCAGATGAGGGAATGGGCTATCCAGCATGGCATTTGGCTGCTGGCGGTGCATATTCCGGGGCAACTCAATGTGACTGAAGATTTGCTCAGCCGGGAGACAGCGGCCAGCTACGAGTGGGCAACTGAACATGGAAGTTCTCTCCAACATCTTTCGCCAATGGGGCACTCCAGAAGTGGACCTTTTTGTGACTGCCACAAACAGGAAACTTCCTCTTTATGCATCCAGGAACGGTCTCGGGGCCACCTCTCTAGGGGATGCTCTTGAGATCCTGTGGAACAACATGAAGGCATATGCCTTCCCGCCTCTTCCTCTGATTCATCGGTCTCTCTGCAAGCTCAGGAATGCATCGAATTGTACTCTCCTGTTCATAGCTCCTTGGTGGCCAGCCAGATTCTGGTTTTCGGAACTTCAACATCTGCCGATTTGTTCTCCGATCAGACTGTCATTGATCCCCAACCTACTTCACCAGTGTGATCAGCAGATGTGGCACCCCTCCCCACAAGCATTCAGCTTGGCGGCCTGGTGCCTGAGTTCAAATTCCTAGCAAAGTTTAACCTGTCTGAAGACAATATGTGCATTATCCAAGCAGCCAGGAAGCTTTCTACAAGGTCTTGGTATAGGAGCAAATGGCTCCGGTTTTGTCACTGGTGTTTTTGCTAAGCAATTAGACCCCAGACATGCTACGATTCACACTGTCCTTTTGTTCATTTCTTATCTGGTTGCTTCGGGCATTCATGGCCTATCCTTTAGTACTTAACGTGTTGGCTATTGCTGCTTACCTGTCCACTGACGCCTGTTCCTTTTCTTTGACAAACCCAGTTATTAAGACATTTCGCAGGTATGTCACATCTTTTTCCACCTGTACGCAATCCTCACCCAAAGTGGGATTTAAATGTGGTTTTGACCGCCTTATGTCATAAGCCATTTGGGCCTATGGCTACGACAGATCTAAAGTACCTTTCTTGGAAGGTTGCCTTTTTGATTGCAGTGACTTCGGCAAGGCGTGTAAGCAAGCTTTAAGCTTTGTCCATGGAACACCCCTTCTTACCTTTCATAAGGATAAGGTGGTGCTCAGCACTCATCCTTCTTTCCTTCCTAAAGCAGTGACAGATTTTCATTTGAATCAATCTATATCATTACCTGTCTCTCTTTCCGAACCCGGCCTCAGATGCTGAGGGAGTATTACGCAATTTAGATGTTAGACAAGCTCTGAAGTTCTATTTGGACAGAGCAACTGAACACGGGTGCTCCTCCCAACTCGTTACTAACCCGCTTTAAAAGCTACTATATTCCGATGGATTGCCTCCTGTATCTGAGCTCTATCCCATTCAGGGCCGTCAACCTCGAAGGGCATTCATGCTCATCTTGTACGGGGCAAAGCGAGGGTGGGGTTACGGTCTTGTTGCGGTACCACGCCTAAAAAGAGAAGGACAAAACATTTTTCAATTTTGCTGCTTTTTATCAAAAGTGCTCCGGTCCTGTCCCGAAGGACAGAATGTCCCACAAGTATGGTGGAAAGGGGACTGTGGACTAGGATTAAGGTAGTCGCTATTGTGAGCAATTTGTTATTATTGCTTAAATGGTCTCAGACCTGGCGATAGAAAAGGACTGAAGGGCGATGCGCGGAGCTCAGGAAGGCGGGATTGCGGTCATGTGTGGTGGTCCAGCGTAAAAATAAAAGGACAAAAATAAAAATGTTGCTTTTTAACCCCTTAACTGCCAAGGGTTTTCCCCCCGCAGTGCTAAGGCCTTTTTCGGTGATTTTGTTGTCGTCATTCAATCCCTTGTAACTTTTATTTTACATGAGATATGTCGGCCAAATTTCGTCCCTTTTCTTGCCACGTGTAGGCGGTCATAACACCACCAAGGAATCCTAGTTTGCTGTATGGGGTTGAGAAAATAACCAACCTGGGAACAAATGTCGTGTTTTTTGAGAACATGCCAATAAAATGATGTACAAAGAAGCCTGTGTTTTTTTTTTCTTTGTAAGAGCTAGGAACAAATGGTTTGCTGTTCTAAATTCACCATTTTTCAGGCTTTCAAGAACAGGTTGAGTGGAAACCAAAAAAAAAACATGTTTATATGGTTACCATCTGTTTTGTGAGAGGTAGGCGATTTTGCCCTTTTTGTTCCAATAGGATATGCGTGGACGGAATGGAAGATAAGGGTAGGAAAGCTAAATGGGAAGGAGAAAGGAATACATTTCGGAAAAGTAGACAAAATTCCAAGTTTAGGAAGGGGTGATTTGCACAGGTCAGACAACAACTATGTAGGGAAAATCCCCATAGGTTAAGGAAAAATTGGAAAAATTACAGAGAAAGATATTTGGTTGACATGCTTGGCCCTGTAAGGCAATGGCTTCTGTGCAGTTTGAGAAAAGCAATGCCCCGCTACGTTCCCCCGACTCTTCCAGTTGGGAAATTAAACATTTTTATTGTTTCACAAAACAAGCAATACCACAAGCCCAAAAACTGAGTCATGTACACAGGATTTTTATGCCTACAGCCTAAACAGACGTACTTAGCATGTGTAAATAAGGAAAACAAATGTGGTGAGGAATGGCAAACATACATTTTTTGAAAGAGCACACAGATCTTTTGAAGGGTAGGAGACTTGTGCAGGTTACAAAAGCGTATAGTGCCTAAAGTATCTACTAAATGTAGGTCACATTTGTGAAATGAAATGGTTGTGTGACTAAGTGCAGCAGCAAATGTATGAAAACGTTATGAAAACCAGGAGAACACAACACATTTCCGACTTTCCTGCATTCCCACAGATGTCCCAACGATAAAGGTACCTCACATGTGCGGGTGCACTACGTGGGCGCAAAGGGAAAAGGCTAAACCACTGGTGATGCCAAGTGTTTCAGCAAAGTAGATTTTGCAGGATTTTGCTCTTGTGGACAACCTACAGTTTTGGGCCTGGGGCGTCGCAGCCACCAAGGGAAACTGGGAACTCCATGCATTTCCGAAAAGAAACCCGTGGAAATCCAGAGGTCTGACTTGTGTGAATCGTCCCAGAATGTATTACCCACAAGCCACGGCAAATTCCGAAACTTGGCGAAAAAAACAATTTTCAGACATTTCCTACCACCAACCCACCGAAACACGCCGCCACCAGCACATGTCCACCTTTCCGCTTTCCCACAGGTGTTGCAAAGAAAACAGTACCCCACATGTGGGGGTGCACCTACCTGGACGCAAAGGGGAAAAAGCGAAACCACTGGTAACCCCCAAAGGGTTTGGGGAGACAACCTACTGATTTGGGGCTGGGGTGTCGCAGCCACTAAGGAAAACAGGGAACCCCATGCATTTCCAAAAAGAAGACACCCGCTGTAACGCAGCCCACCCAGAACTCTAGGACAGTTGGAGGTGATGTCTCCGGCCTTGGGCATCCGTTTCCCATGTGGGTGTCAACAAGCACAGCAGCAGCTCCAGGGAGCCCCAGCAGGGTCCCCTTCCCTCCCCAGAGGGAAATTCTGTAACGCAGCCCAGCTAGCGATTCGGGATGGCCGGGGGTGATGTCGTTGGCCTTGGGCGGCTGTCTCCCATATGGGGCGACCATCCCAGAGTGCAGCGGCTGTTCCAGGGACCCCGGCTGAGTCCCCATCCCTTCCTCTTTGGAAATTCTATAACTCAGCCGAGCCAGTGCTCCAGGATTTGTCAGGGGTGATGCCCCAGGCCTTTGGTGGCTGATTCAAATTTGGGTCGACTGTCGTCAAGTACAGTGCCGGTAGGGTCCCCATTCTTCCCTGGAAAAAAAGGCTGTAACACAGCCCTGCCAGAGCTCCAGGGACCACATGGGTGACGGGTGCCCAAGGCCAGGGACATCACCCCTTGTTAAGCAGAATCCTGTGCAGTTCCCTTAGGGAGCACTACAGAAGATTAAGACTACAGGTGAGAACAATAAATACCCTTTGCTATCAGTCTGTACCACTTAGATTTAGTTGGTAGCTGTGGCTGAGCAGTCACTTACCTCAAGAGGGAGATGAGCAGCATTCAGGGTTTACACAATAGGCCTACAGTACTATGGCACAAGGAAACACTGACCAAAGCTTTGTATTAAAAAGTAGTTGTATTTTATTAGAAGTGTATAAAATAAATATATATGTATCACAGTCGTCAAGCATGTTAAATTAAGTCAAAGGAAAAATATACACACTCCCAAGTTAAATTGTAGACCGAACCAGAGTGAAAACTGCGCAAAATGGCACAGTGAAAACCACACACAAGGGATATCAATTCCTTACAAGGGAGGGGAGCACATGTTATATAGAAATAGTGACCTACAAACGCTAGAAACACTTCTCATAAGTTTGTGGACCAGTTTAAGCAAGACAGTGCATCAGTATAGGCAATACTTGAATGAAAACTGTGAAAAATGGCATTTCGCAAGGTTTAAAAATGGGAAGGAAAGGGTAGTTGTAAGAAATGGGTGCACTACACAGTTCTAGATGAAAATCAATCTAAAGAAAGCAGGTCTAACAAATGTAGCCAGAGTCAGTAGGCCTGTGCCAGAGTTAGTGGTACAGGGCAAGGGCCCAGGAGCAAAATGTTCTTGTAGCTGCAGTCGAGTCTTTGGTTAACAAATTTGAAAAGGTGGATGCAGACGTTGAAAAGACAATGTTAAGAGTTAGGGGCGGCGAACCCAACAGGTAGGTAAAGGATTTAAAACACCTTTAATGCTACCGGAAAGAAAGGACGGCCCTGCGGAACAATCTTACTTTAAATGAAGAAGTGGCTCCTGCGGTGGTGGTTGTTCCTGGTAGTTCCTGCAGTTCGGGTGTTCCAGCAGAGGACGAGGGACTCTTGTCGTGGAGGAAGGTTCGAATTACTGCACTACCCAGGGATGAAACCAGCCACGGTGCTGCCCGATGATAAAAGGTATGCTCTTTAAATCGCGGTCCAGGTGGACTGGTGCCTGGCTATCTGGCCTCCGAGTACTGGGTACGGGAGATTCGACCAAGGCAGGTCCAGGAAGGCGATTGTCAAACTAGTTGGTTGGCCCCACCAGCTCAATGGAAGAAGGCTCTTGCAGATGAAGATCTTCTCTCGTCGTGTGGAGAAAAGTGATGAGACACTGCAGCAGGGCTTCACCAGTGGTTCAGTCGTTGCAGATGTCGTTGGCTTCTCTCCTCTTCGGCTTCTTAGTTCCAGTGGCGACGTCTTGCTCTTCCAGTCCTCAGGACCCTGCTTTTATGCAAAAAGATCCCCATTCATACAGCCTAGCTGTCACTCACACAGTGGAGTGGTCATCTTTGCAGGAGACCCTCCAGCCTATCAGGATAGAGTGCGCAACATGGGTTGCTGAGGCAACCCTGTCCAGGGGTCCTATTCCCCCTCCCACACAATGGACCCACCCCAGACTCTGTGGCGCCGAAAGGAGGGCTTCTCGGTAGAAGTTCGCCAAAAGGGCGAACAAAGGATCCCCGACCTGGGTTAGGAATTTATAGGAAGACACAAGAAAGACGTTATATTAACGTTCTGGCAATTAAAACCTACCGGAGTCAAGTTAATATTAAAATGCACCGGCAGTATGTTAGAGGCTGTCAGAAAAAGTGGTAGCCTCGAACAATGGGAAAATCCCATAGGGAAATATTTGTGATCGAATATTTACGGTAGGAACCACTGCCACCAGCCAGAAACGTTTGAGAGGGACTGTACGGTACCCTCTCGCAAATGAACATAAGGGAAAAACTATTAACCCTATCCAGTACCTCCATAGTAAGATCGTTTGTACTGGTTTAGTTCATAAACATTGACTAGTAATGTCAATTGGGACTTTACATGCCCTGGGAGACAGTAGTCAGTCCCAGGGTATGGAGTCAATGTTTGGGGGTCGCTACGACACCCCTGTGTCACTGCACTGAGGGTGCTGTGTAACACATGTGAGTCAAGGTTTCTACGGGGGTGAGAAAATCCCATAGACATTAAACACAAAAATAGCCTAGAACACACATAGCAAAAATGCCTAAGAGTGGGAAAAGAGTCTCACTCTTAGCAGGAAAAGAAAATAACCCCTTCAAATCCAGCAAAGCTGCCGGGGGACTCTATAGGTAAGGGAAATTTGCCATTGAATGAGAATTCTCCCTAACACCCCTGACCATCCTGGAGCTCGGCCTGGGCTGCGTTACAGCTCACTCCCCCGGAAAGGGATTGGCACACTGCCGGCTCTACCTGGTGGGGAAACGCTGTAACGCAGCCCAACCAGAACTTCAGTACGGTTGGAGGTGATGTCCCCGGTCTTGGGCCCCCGTCTCCTATGTGGGTTGACCGTCCACAAGCCCAGGCTGCACCTCTGGCTGTGCTGCGTTAAAGATTTCACCTCTGAGGCGGACTGTGGTCTCTGCCGGGGCTCCCCAGATCTGCCGCTGGACTTGGACGGTCAACCCACATGGGAGACAGCTGCTCCCAGGGAAACACCAATGTTCTGCTGGCATGGAGGGCGATTTGTGGCCTGACCCTGCAATTGTTTCCCAGCCCATCAAAATGCCTCCACAGACTGCCCACTCCTGCCCACATCGCCAACAATCCAGCCCCAGTCCCACCCACCCCACTCACAATGGGCCCTAACCGTAGAATAATTAAAAAGTACTTGCGTAACGTTGCAGCGTCTCACGTAGAAAAAGCTGTAAAGGAAACAAACATTAGTTACCTATGGTCAGCCCAGCAAAAACAAATCATAACTACTACTGTCCGATGACGGACCCCTTTCAAGCCATCCCAGGTGGTGTACTGACTCTCAACCCACAGTAAAAACACATTTACCCCTTCCTAGGGGCAGATTGCCAGATTGAACTAGCAATCAGCCCCCAGGGAGAGCTACATGAGGCCCCCCTCGATTTGGTGGGGGGTGAGATGGCCACCCCCTTACCACTGAAAACATCTGTGGTGGTTTAGTGGCCCACCCCCACCAAACACAAGTTTATTTTTTTCTGTTTTGCCCCTTCCCAAGGGGCAGATTGGGCACATTAGTGTGCCCATCTGCCCCCAGGGTGGGCAAAATGTACAGCCCCATGCATTGGGGGTGGGGGTGTTTGCCAAATGTTCTGGTGGCCCTCCCCCCACCCCAAATGGTTGGGGTCTGGGGGGGGGGATCTCATGTACCCCTTCGTAGGGGGCAGAGATCTGCCCCTAGTGAGGACTACGTGAGAAGCCCCCCCAACCATTTGGGGTGGGGGAGAGGGCTGCATCCCTTTACATTTCCAACATCACTGGTGGTTTAGTGCCCCCACCAAACGCACGTTTATTTTTTTCTATTTTGTCTCTTGCCTAGGGGCAGATGGGCACATTAGTGTGACCATCTGCCCCCAGGGTGTGAAAAACGTGCTGGCCCATGCTTTGGGTGCAGGGGAGATGTAAGCGCCCCCACCCACTTCAAAAACAGCACCCTGGTGGCCTAGTGGCATTCCAGGGCGCGGATCGATCCGCGCCCAGCAATGCTTCAAAGAAGGTGTTGGAAAGGGGAGACTCTCCCCTTTCCAACGACACCTTCCTCGATCTCAACGGCTCAATAATGCCAGAGATGGAGGGAGAGGAAGGTGGACACTCAACTTCTCATTTCACCACGGCAGCCGAAAATGGCTGCCACAGTGAAATTTACTTTGTTTTATGTCGGCGTGCATTACACACGCTGACATGAAACTGAAGGAAATCCAACCCCAGGGCCTTGAGGAGGAACCTCCTCCTCACATAGCCCGGGGGTTGGATTACACTTGTGCGATCGCTGCTTTGCAGCGGTGGCACAAAGTGAAGTGCCAAAAAGGACTGGGTAATTCATCCTTGGCACTGCAGAGGTAATGTCAAGGATGAGATGCCTCGACCTTGGCACTTGGGGGTTAACAAAAGTGCTTCGGTCCCATCCCGAAGGACGGTATGTCCCACAAGAATGGAGGATAGGGGACTATGGACTAGGAGTAAGGTAGTCCCTACTGTGAGCAACTTTGTCATTGTAAACCTCCTTTCCAGTGACTAGTGCTTGGATGTGTTCTGGTTGGAGTGCTTTATTAGTGAATATCAAGACCTGCTGTAAGCTGAATAGTCTGCCACCGCACCACAGTGACAGTAAGTCAGGCTTGGACCCTAGGGCCTTAGCCCTCAAAGTGGAACCTCAGGGGGTTGCCTTGTATAAGCCTCTGAATGTTGAGCCACTGGGTCTCCACCAGGATTAGTCCCAGGTTGGGGAAGCTTATTGTAGCAACTGGTCCTAGGCCTTCAACAAGGCTCCACTGGGTTGCCCCAGATACAAGTTAGCTCTGGAGTGGGTAGCATTCGGTTGTGCATGGTAGTGCCAGCGGCTCTTCATGATCCACTCTCTGAACTAGATACCACAGTAGGTCACCGGCCAAGGGTGCCTTTGAAAGATTAGTTAACTACAGCCATGTTTGGCATTATTGAAGTTCTACACGCAAGCAGTGTATCGTCCACTTAGGCAAATACTCCCAAAAAAGAAAGATGGGGAGTAAAAATACTCCCAATTAAAAATAATAAACATAAATATAGGAGCCAATCCCCCCTGCTTTCACCCACACAGCTATCTGATATTTTTGGTCTAGTAGTACATGTAAAGCCGCAGTAAGAAACTTCAATATTACTGCCTGAGCTGAAGAGTTAAAATTGTATCTTTTAATGTGCCTGAAGTACTTGGTGCATATAAATATTCACCATCATAACTTTGTAGTTTAAAACCTATCTTGACTAGTTTAAAACACTCCCATTGGTATTTGGATTTACTTTTTTTTACTACCTAAACTCATTTAACTCCTAAATTTAAAAAAATAAGTAGTACAATTTTACCACATCCAAATCTTATTTGTAGCACTAATTGGAAGTGAGTAGTAAGAACTTCTTGAAGACCCCTTCCGAGCTAAATGGACAGATGATTGAAGTTGAGGGCAGAACCTGGGGAGGGGTACGGTGGGGGCAGTGCATGACCCTGATGCAAGACTGCTTATTGGATGCAAAAAAGTGCTTCAGTTACATCCTATATTGGTAGCGAGTGCAATAAAATGATATTAATTCGTTTCCCAATTTCGGCAAGATGAGATGCTAGGAATGTTTGTTTCTTGGACATCCAAATGAGATTCAGGAGTGAACTCGCCCAAGCACAGATTACAGGGGCAGTTTTTAGTCATAAGGCGGTTCTTTTTGTGTCCTTAAAAAAATAAAACAAATGGTTATGGATTGCACACATTTACTGATGCTAAAAAGCTGTGACCAGAATCCTTGTCTTCTGGTTCCAAAGTCTATTTCATCATGAAAAACCTCAAAAGATACCCTCGCACAGTTTTTTTCTGATATGGACAAGAGTCTCTCCTTACCTCTTTCCCTCGCCCAATAATATGCGTTCACTACCCCACCCCTTATTCCAGAACCATGCACCAAGAGGCAGCCCAAATGAGATCACGTTAAAGAAGACCACTTAAAATTTACATCACATCGGTTTTATTTCAGACACAATTTAAACGCTTTCTCAGCCTCTTGGGAAGTATTATAAATGTTGTCATGATAGTTAGGATTGTGCATGTGCCACACTTGGAATTGACAACTTTAGCCTGCGCCATATCTAGACAGGATTGTGAATGTTAGCATGTGCCACCCTTAGAATAGATACGGCGCAGGCTAATGTTGTCAATTGTAAGGGTGGCACATGCTAACATTCACAATCCTATCTAGATACGGCGCAGGCTAATGTTGTCAATTCTAAGGGTGGCACATGCTAACATTCACAATCCTATCTAGATACGGCGCAGGCTAATGTTGTCAAGATAGGATTATGAATGCTAGCATGTGCCACACCTAGACTTATTCGTAAACACTAGCCAGCGTCGCACCTAAATAGGTTTAAAAATGTCAGCATGTGCCATACTTAGATAGAATTATGATTGTTAGAACTTGCCCAATTAACCAATCCACTAACGATTCCACCCTTCCGCAAATACCTCTCAAACCAAACACAAACCTATAATGGAACAATCTGCACAAACTTCACTACACTGCAACAACAAAACAAATCACACATAGACTTAGACTTGCACAACCGCACACGGATTACTGACCAGAAAACACCCCAAACCCAGCCAACAGAATTCCAGGCTGAGACCGCCAACAGCACATCACTGCTCTCTTGCACTTCTCCAGCTTACTCACCTCCCCCTCCCTTTTTCAGAGCCACCAGAGCGCCAGGGGATCACTCCGGTGGTGATAGTGCGCGGTGCAAATATCCTTTAACATTAACATGGCTGGTGCTAGCCCTTCACATGTACTTTAAGTTTTGGTGCCTTTCCTTCACAAATTAAAGCAAGCTATATTGCTGTGGCTAATAAATGATAGCTCGAAATATTCCCCTTGATGACCCAAAGTGTTTTAATGTATGTGCAAGAAGTAAAATATTCAGCCAAATTCTACAGGCTGTGCTTGGTACTTTTATTTCTTCTTTCTAGTGAAAGCATCTTTTATTTGTACCAACACATGTTTCGCTCACAAGAGCTTCTTCAGTGCAACCATAATTCGGGATATAAATTCTAAATGGTGCAACACATTTCCATTATAAACATATCCCTCCCATCAGAAGGCATATAAAGCTGCCACTCATATCATTTATAACTCACTGCACACTCCATGAAGTGTAGCGCATGCTTGTGAAGTTACTTAAGATTAACCACCATACTGGCCATGACTTTCTTCTCTCGCTCAAGAGTAAATGGGTCTGGAGACCACCTTCGGAATGCTTTCTCTACTCTACTGACCTGTGCGAAGCTGCTCTACTGTAACAGAATTGTTAAAACAATTGTAAACTAATTATGCTAAAATATTAGCCTGGTGTCTTGGAGGATCATAAACTCATACCAACCGGTAGAAGCTGACCCAGATAACACAATTTCACGTAAGTGTTGCAGAAGGTTGCAAAACCTGACACTGACCAGCACACCGCTGTGTTGTGGAAGCAGCACGTTTGGGCTGCACTCTGGGGATCTGGCTCCTTGAGGATTGTAGTCTTGCCCACTCATACAACCGTAGGAGCACAGAGTGTCTTTGCAAATGGTGATTGGTGTCCTTTAATTGTGCCTCCTTACCCAAGAGCAAACTATGCACTTGAATTAGAATGCAAGTCCCGAAGTTTCAAGGTCAGCATGTACTCCCGAATCTGGAGAGAGCATTGTCTTGGATTGTGCATGCCTCAACAATGCACGTAACATGGCACTCAGCCAGACGCTAAACTAAGTCTGCATTTCCTTCAACCAGCAAATCCATGCCCTACTTAGCAAATGCAAAAGAGGGGGAAATAATGTGCTTTTTAGTAATTAACCACAAGTAGCACTCGGTCTCTAGTTTTGAAAGACCTTGACTGCTATGAAGGATTGTACGTTGTAAATAAGCAAACACTTTTTGCCACTCACAAAAAGCTTCCGAAGAATGGACCCAACTACATATTGGTACAGATATTCCATTGCCAATACTGAAATAATCTGAGACTCTCTGGGATAAGAAAAATATTACCTCAAAATGGCGGTCGCAAGGACCTACTAGAAAAGTAAAACTTTAAGATTAAAAGGAAAACTGAAAAAAGAGCCTCTCAAAATTCCCTTGATGGGTGTGTATTAAGGGGTCTGTATAATCCCTTAAAATCGAAAACTGTTTCCATTTTGATATAAGCAGTACCAGAAACTCTTACCTAGAAATGTGATCTGCAGATTGCTCAGCATGGCAGGTTCAATCCCCCCTACCCCATTTTTTTTTGTCCCCTTGATCTGCCTTTGTGTGCACTATGCAGCAAATTGTTTGCGTGGCGCTTGTGTGAATCTCGTCAAATAAATTAACCATGCCATACACTTTGTTGCCATGCTGCTCTATCGACATTGCATATACTAAGTTTGACCACTCTTCATAAGTTTCTACCCCCAAACATGGTTGTCTGTTTTCAAAGACCCGATGAGTTTGCATTGTATTATAAATTTATCTAAAATTTAATTTTTTCTGGTGAGGTATATATTTTTATCAGTAAGAAGAAAAATGTGCCAAAGAAATAGCATAGAACAGCAATGATACTGTGAAAGTACCTTCTGAGCAATGTTGGGATTAGTAACTTTGGAGAAGCTGTTGGAGTAAAGAACGCAGATTTTAAATTGTATTATTTTATTTTAACATATTTTTATTTGTATTTCTCATTTGTGTGAGGTGTTTTGGAAACCTAGTCTTGAATCAGACTGAAGAAGGTAATATTTTTGTTAACATATTTGGTGTTAATCTTTTGTTATTATATTCATTGAGCACAGACATAGCTTGCACACATTTACTGATGTTAAAAAGCTGTGCTTTACAGAGGTATACACCAATATACATAACCGAGCGCTTAAGGTATTTATTGCGTGCGGACCTAGCTTTGGGAAGCTACTGAGCACTTTACAATCACAGAGGCGAGAACAAGTTTAGGGAGCAGAGAAGCAAGGGAGTGGGGATATAAAGGGAGGGATGGAAATTGATCTACAAGTAGCTTGGGGGCAAAACAGAGGGGATCAGATCACGAAGTCTCTGGTATGGTGAGGAGTGGACGGTGTATGGACCTAGGTGTTTGGGAGGAGCCATTGCTTGAAGAGGATGATCGTGAGCTCCTTCCTGAACTGTAGAAGCGAAGGGGTGAGTTGGATGTTAATAGGGAGGAGATTCCAGAGTGTTGTAGTAGACCAAGAAGGCTGGTCTTCTGTCATTTGCCTTCCTCCACCGTCCGAGTTAGTCTGCACATGTCCTTGCTTCTGGTGGATCGCAAGCCTCCGGTGATGCTGAATTTTTATGGGCGATAGCTTGGGGACTTTAAAGTGACAGCCTTGTAGATGATGGAGCAGGATTCAAATATGGTACAAGCTTGCAGTGGGACCCAGTACAGCTTGATGAGGTTCGGGGTGATGTGTTCGAATTTGTGGAGTCCTTTAAATCGTGCTGCAGCATGCAGGACGCAACTCTGGAGAGCCAGGGTAATTGCCGGAAGTCCTTCCAAAAGGGCATTGCCACCCTCCTGGGTAAAGGCTCAAGGCTTGTAAGCAGATCTGAAGTTGTTTTCCGGGATTTGGGAGGGGCATGTTTGGAGGCGGGGCAACTTGTTTTTCCCCTAGTTTGTTTCCTATGTGCGTTTTTTTTTTTTTATTTTTTTTTTTTTGAATGCAGCAGAGTGGTTGCAGAGTGTAATGTAATGGATATAAGTGTTTGTTCTCTCAATACTTTATGTATTTCCAGATAGGAAGCCTATTTATTTTCTGTAAATTGTGTCCTATTGTGGACATGAGAATAAAAGTATTGCTCATCATTAAGGTTATTAAATTATTTAATAGACAACATCCAAAGTAGGCTCAGATTAAGCAAAATGTATGGATTCTGTTAAGAGTTTTGAAATTTTATCATTGTTTTGGAAGGGAAATTTATATTGTATACATTCAATTGGTAATGTTATGAATTATAAACTCCTAAATCCAGATTCAGGGTATCAGTCTGCTCCCCTTTGGAGTCATACTGGGGCTTGGACGTACTTGAGGATCATTTTGGATCTTTCATCACCAGGACCAAAATGTTGTAGATTTTAGTACTAAAAGCTCTGGTTAAATCTCAGTGTTTAAGTGTTCCATTTGTAGGATAAGTACCACATGACCCCCTTCCGACACATTATACAGATTCCCTAATGTCTGATTATCCTCGATCCCAGATCTAGTTCCGGGCCATCTTTCTGTGATCGTCCGTACCAGGCACATAGGAGTCATAAATTGACGTGCCTGCCTGGCGCTATCTCGCACCAGTGTCGTAAAGTCTGTCAGCTGCCCCTATCTCATCAAGTCTCCCACTGTGGCCACCCCATTTTCGTCCCAGCACAGTCTAATATTCCTAATCCTTTCCGGGTGGATCCCTATTATCGCTGCTAAGGGAATGTGAGTGGAGAAAGTATCTCACCCCAGGAACTTCCAAACTCTGTCATAACTTCTTCCCATGCATTAAAAGCTGCAGCAATCTTGGGAGATCAGCCCCCTCTATCCATAATACTTCGTTTAAGGAGTGGAGTTTCACCCAGGGTTGCAGGAGATGAGTTTCCAGCAATATCTCGTCCGCCAACCAGTTGACAAACTGTAGTTGTCCTACCACATAATATTCGAAATTGGGCAGTCTAATACCCCCCCCCCCCTTGCTTATATAGTCCGGCCCTTCTTCTTTTTCCGGAAGGCCCAACGTCCTTATGTTTCTTCTTGTCCTCCCCTCAGCATTCTCTTCTCTATTTTCCAGGTACTGTATCCTCTCAAGTAGGACTGTTACTTCAGACTGTGTACTGTCAATGTTCGCTTTGTTTTCCATCACTTGTGCCTCAGCCGTATTTAGCCCCTCTGCTATTGATCGGACCTCAGGAGGCCTACGTCTACTATAACCACATCTATTTTATTTTCTAGTGATGCCTGTAGAGTTGCAATGGCGGCAAGAATTGGCCCATCCCTCTGTTGGTCCACCAAGGTTTCATTTCGCCCCTTCCACTGCAGAGCCGCTTCCAAGGCATCAGAGTCGCCCAACTCTCTTCTTGCATAGGACTCCATCAAATGTTTGTTTGCACTTCCCTTTGTTGTGCTTTCCGGACATGTGTGTTTGTGCTGTGTCCACGCCCAACTCACTGTTCTTTAGTTAGGAGGGCTCTCTGGTCTGTGTGCTGTGGTCTTGCCATCCCCCACAGTTTCCTAAGGCGCTTCCCTGTTATTCTTGATATGATATGGCATTTATAACGCGCCTACACACAAGTGTTTCAAGGTGCAACAAGACAGGGGGTGGGGGCGATCTTACTAGGCCTTGTGACATTCAAATTGTGCAGGGCAAGGGGGTGGGGGGGGATAAACAAAGTGTGAAACAAAGGAAACAGCAGAGTGTGCAGCCAACAGGTGACAAGTGCAGGTGCTTGGGAGTATGGCCAACAGGTGGCTAAAATGTGAAAGAGAGGGGGACTGTAGGGTTACAGATATAGACCACAAGTGCAAGGGGCGCTAAGAGGCAGTGCAGGTTGCAGCTGGACAGACCGGACCTGGGCCAGTGGCCAGGTGACCAGTGAGGGGATCAGACAGGCGATCAGCAGTGAAGAGGAAGAGCGAAGGCGGAAACAAAGAGGAAGGTCTGAGATGCTTCCGGAAATGGTTCTGCTCAAGTGTCAGAGAGGCAGGGAGGATGTTCCAGAGGGAGGTCCCAGCCGAAGAAAGAGATCTGCCCCCAAGTGTTTGCTTAGAGAAGCAACTGACCCTCAAAGAGTTGGAGGAGCAAACAGCTCGAGTAGGAAGATATTTAGGCAGAGGGAGTTGGAGGTATTGTGGTCCCTGACCCCAGAAAGCCTTGTGGACAATGCAGACTTTCTTGAACTTGATCCTTGCCGCCCCTTGGAGCCAATGAAGAGATTTCAGTGCTGGAGTGATATGATCCCTGGGATTGAGGCCAAGGACCAGTCTTGCAGTCCTGTTGTGGATGAATTGTAGAGGATGGAGAGTAGAGGCAGGTCGATTTTGAAAGGGGCGGTTACAATAGTCCAACCTAGAGAGGACCAGAGCGCTGGAGACAGTGGGCTTCTGGGGGAAAGCAAGGTAAGGAAGAAAACCTCTGAGAAGGTGCAGCTAGTAATTTGACTTCTTAGAGACATCAGACGTGTGTGGAGAGAAGGAAAGTGCGGAGTCGAAGAGTATCCAAATGATGTTAGCCTCATAGGTAGGAGCAGGATAGGGCTCATGATGGGCAGCCAGGGAGTGAGAGGAAAGGAGGGAGCTGGTTATCCGATGAGGAGGATCTCAGTCTTGCTGGCGTTAAGGCAGTGATCATTGGTGGAACACCACTCCTGATTGCGGACAGACAATCCGGGATGGGAGAGGGAAAAGAGGGGACTGAGGGAGCCTGAAAGAGAGCTGCGTATCATCCGCATAGCACTGAAAGTTGGAGCAGAGAGCAGCTATGCGGTGGGACGAGAGGTACCAGGTATTGGTGGAACAGCCAGGGAGAAAAACTAGACCCCTGGGGAACACCACAGGTAGAGAAGAAGGAGCCAAATTGGAACTGAGACGGTCGATCAGAGAGAAAGGTCAGCCTGGCCATGGGCTGATAGGTGATACCCAGGTTATCATGGAGTCGGTTGGGCAGGATGGCATGGTTGACAGTATCAAAACCAGAAGAGAGATCTATGAGGATAAGGACATACGGAAGGTTAGAGTTTAGGTTTGAGAGCAGGTCTTCATGGATGTTCAAGAGAGCAGTTTCTGTGCTTCTGGCCTTCCTTTGAAGCCAGACTGATGGTGGTGGAGACAACCAACAGATTCAATTTGGAGGTTAAGCTGGGAGATGGCCAGCTTTTCCAAGAGTTTGCCCAGAAAAGGAGTAATGGAGATCAGATGATAGTTAGCTGGACAGGAGGGATCGGCAGAGGGTTTTTAAGGAGAGGGTGCACAAGGGAGTGCTTTAGGAGGGAGGGAAAGGTTCCAGTGGTGAAAGTGATTGCAGAAGTCGAGCAAAGCTGGAGCGACGGCGTCAGTGTGGTCCTTGATGGTTTTGGATGACCAGTGAAGAACCTGTTTTGACAAGACTTTCGTAGATCGGACTTAATATCATCAGGGGTGAGGAAAGGAAGAGAATGGAGGAGGAGAGGAGGCCACATGAAGGCCAGGAGTAGAGGAAGATGAGAGGGTGGACAGGATGGCCAGGTTTTTTGTGATGAAATGAGAAGCCAAGGCTGTGCGGCCGAGTTGTTGGATGTTGCAGAGACGCAGGCTTGGATATGTGCTCTTAGTGTGGACAGTCAATGCTGCCCTTGGAGCAGGCAGCAGGCCAGTTTGTCAGAGGGTGTACCGGATGCCCTCCATTTCCTCTCAGCCACCCTACACTAGCGTTTAAGGGTGACAAGGTCTGAGTTGTACCAAAAGTTGCACTTGGCTTTCGGCTTCAAGTGGATCCTCATGACGGGGGCAAGTCAATCAAGGGTGTCCGAGATGGAACAATGGAGGTTAGACAAGGCTGTGGCAGGATGCGAGTCTGCCAGAGGTGCAAAAGGGAGAGAGAAAGTGGTGGCGAAAGCCTCAACTGACACACGCTTCATGGGTCGGATGACCGAGAAGGTGGGTGGCAGTGCTGAAGTCGACCTGGCCTGAGGGGTAGAGCGAGAGAGGGCATGGGAGGAGAGGAGAAAAGTGGCCACTCCAGGAGAGAGGGGGAGGTCTGAGGAGATCAGAACATCCAAGGTGTGCCCTGCACAGTGAGTCAGGGAAGAATAGAGCAAGAAATAGAATCACAGAGGTTAGGAAAGCGCCCTGAAGGACAGGAAGCATCCAGGTGGATGTTGAGGTTGCCAAGGAGGAGAAGTTGAGTGGTAGAGGCCAAGAGGGAAGAGGAGCGGTCGGTCCACTTGGAAAGAAAGGCGGCCCGTAGATGGTAGCCACAGTAAGAGAACGGCCAGGGTGGTGGGCGGCAGTGCCTGCAGACCAGGCATTCAAAGGAGTAGTAGTCCTGCATAAGAACGATGGAGGCAGTGATCCGCTCCGGGAAGATCAAGGCTACACCCCCACTGGGACTGTTGGTTCTGGGTGCAGAGAGGATCATGCAGCCATCAGGGAGGAGTTTGTCAAAACTCGTGACAGATCTGGCCGTGAACCATGTCTCAGACTGAGAACATCAAGCTCAGTTCTTCCAGGAGGCGGCAGATGTCAGAGGAGTGTTTGACAGCTGAGCGAGAGTTGGGCGTGGCAATGTGGAGAAGGTTGCCACCTTTTGAAAGACTTCCTTGGAGGGGTACAGATCTGAGGTAAGTCCTGCAGAAGTGTAGAAGGAGCCCGAGAGTGGGCAGAGGAGGAGGAGGAGGAGGAGGAGGGAGGAGGAGAGGAAAAGGTAGCCAAAGAGGAGGTTGTAGACGCCAGAGTGGTGGCGGAGGAGGGAGGCAACAGGGAGGCCAGAGAAGTAGAGGAAGCCATAAAGGTGGCTGAGGGTGGAGGAGGCAGAGCAGCCAGAGAGGGGAAAGAACGGACAGCAGAAGAAGAAAGTAAATTGATGAGGCACGGGAAGCGTCCATCGATAAGTAGGAGGTTGGCCTGTGGGCCTTGGACCAAAACGGTGGCATATAGATGAGCATTAATGATGGTCTTAGAGGAGTGGAAGGGGGCCAGGAGGGTCTCCCACCTGGTGCCACCATTCATGGTATCAGAGAAAAAAGGAGATCACAGAGACCATATGTGGAGTCCATAGCCCTGCCTGGCGAGGGAACGACAAAGAGGGTGTCCGGAAGGGTGTGTCTGGAGGAAGCGCTATTGTAGGCATCCGTGATAGGGAGGCCGGCCTGGGTTGGAGACCAGGATATCCCTCTTAAACTTCTTCCTACCAGACTTAGTAAGAAGGACGGATAGTAAATAGAAAAGCAGTTAGAGAAAATAGAGACGGAGAGCACCATAGAGGATGCAGAGGGAATGTATCCTCCAGTCTCATGCGCACCTACCCCCACGCATACGATCCTTCATGGAGGCAGCCAGTCCCATGACAATCCAGTTTAAACTGCTTTGACTACAGTAGATGTCCCTGAGCTCTTTGGTGTAGGGGATCCCAGCGTCCTCTCCAGCTATCAAGTGGGAGCTGCCGAAGGTTCCTCTCCTCCCACTCGTAGCCGCTTCCACCTTACCGCACTGCACGTATACCCAGTGCTTTTCCTCACCATCTTGCCGAACTTCCTTCCACTAGCTTATCTTCTGTATGCTGCTGTGCAAGGTCGGGCAGCGCGAGCAGTCTGTGTCCCTTCATTCTCCTGGATGGCAGGGGCTTGACAGCATCTCCCCACTGCCCTACTGTCCCGCTGTCCTGCGCTGATCTCCCCCACCAATTGCTCTGTTTTCCCCTCCGCGTCTAGGTGCTCGCCATTTTGGGTCCCCAGCGCTCGCTTAACTGGTCATCTCCTACATTGCGGGTAAGCGGATCCAGCACCCCTTCTTTCGGTGCCTGTTGGCTAAGTCTCCGGGCTTCGGGGCGTCTTGTTCTTTTGTTTGGAAAGGCAGTATTTAAGGCAGTTTTATACAGATTGTTGACAGATCATGCGGGAACTCACTAGATCTGTGTCCCAACAGCTTGCCTGCTGGCCACGCCTCAATCTGGGTGTTAGATGTTTATGATGTATGTTCGTTCGTATGTATGTATGCGTGCCTGCATGCAAGGGTATGTTACGTATTATGTGAAGGTTTGTGTAAGTGTAGGATGTAAGGAAGGCTGAAACTGGATCCCGAATGTCCACGTGTGGGTGCGCTGTAAGTGAATGAGTTAATGTTTGTGGTGGGCAGCAGGGGAGCTGATTTTGGCTGGTGGGATTGTTTGTGCAACAACTGCATTTTTTTCATGTGGTCATCGAAAAATACTGTTGCACAATCTACCCCTCCCCACCATCCAAACCAGACAAAATCAACTCTCCTTGTGAGGTGCTGGGGCATGGGAGGGCACCAGGGGGCAGGCATGGCATTTTTTACTGTTCATCTGATAGATGACCAGTTGAAAAAAATACCGTGCTTGCCTCCCTGCGCGCCCCGTTGCTCACATGCACACATAATGACATTGATTGTGTGCGTGTGAGGTGCTGCAGGGCCTAGGCAGGGCATTTCTTTACTGGGTATGTCCAGTTAATACCAAACCAGTCTCCTCTGCCCCTAGTGCCTCGCATGCAATGCCATGCCTCCCACCTGGGCCCCGCAGTGCCTCGCAGGCACACAATTGTGTGTAGGAGGCGCTGGGGGGCATGGACCGACATTACCATTTTTACTGGCCATCGATCATAGATGTATAAAATGTAATGCTTGCCCTCTGGGCCCACCACTGCCTTGCACGCACACATGATTACCTGTACATGCAAAGCGCTTGGGGGCCCAGGAGGCAGGCATGACATTTTTTACTGTGCATCTTTGATAGATGCCCTGTAAAAACTGCCATACCTGCTCCCCAGTACCTTGCATGCACACAATTGTGTGTTGAAAGCACGGGGGGGCACGAGTAGGTATGAGATTTTTTACTGGACATCTATTTAAAATGGCGGTTAAAAAATGTCATGCCTTCCCCCTTGGCCCCCCATTGCCTTGTGCACACAATTGTGTGCATGCGTGGCGCTCCAATAGGGAAGGCATGGCTATTTTTACTGGCCATCTATCAAAGATGCCCAGTTAAAAATGCCATGCCTGCCCCTTGGATCCCCCACTACCTTGCACACACCCATTTGATTATCTGTGCATGCAAAAGTAGGGGTGTCACAGTATTAGTTTTATGACGGTTCGACAACCTTCTTGCCAAATGACTGTATATCATGGTTATCGCGGTATAGCGGGTCGAGTTAACCAATCTTAACAAATATTTTCGAAAAAGGTCATAAATTGACAGATTTATCATCACAAACAAAACCAGGCACAAAGGGCCAGAATTGGGCTTTTCAACATACTGTCCACTTAAATGCCACCCCTTGCTTCCACCAAACAAAAACACACGTGTGGAGAGGAGGGAGGGCAGGGGGTAGCCCTGCTGCGACTGGCAAAGCAAACTGAACCACTTTTCATAAGTGGTCATTTAGGCTTTTAGCTCCACCACTGGCTACTTGTGAAGATGAACATGTTGCTATCTTTATAACCTGCATGCCACAGATCAATGGATGGTGATGGTAGTATACGCTTGTGCGCCTACACATGCACGCTCTCTTTACGTTACAGCCTTTAGTTTACTTGCGGTCCAAAAGGTGTTCAGTAATCACGGACATGTTACCCTTTGGTATGGCAGCAGGGAATACCCACAGATGTGAGTGAATTTTGCAGTGTGACTTATATGTAAATTCAGTGATAGAACCATGGAAATCCCCCATTGTCATATGTTTAGCAAACATTATCCATTATAAATATATAAACCCCAAAGCCGCCAACCCAATGTAAACCCTTTTCCTTCTTGGCAGAAGGCACATCCAACAGTGCATGACCAAGACTGTGCAGCACTTGCTTACTGCAGCCTTTCCAAATCAGTTTGAAAAGCACGCTTAACGGTATACCGGCATAAACAATGTGATGGTAATTGTTCAATTGAGTGGTTCACGGTATATTTAACGGTATGCTGTTCTACAGTTACATTCCTCCATCCAAGGTACTCTGCGTCCAGGGACAGGCATTACATTTCTCTTACTGGGCATCCATCACACCAGCCCCTCACACAGACATAATCACAATGTCATTTTGTCTGCCTGTGAGGTGCTGAGGGGGTTGGGTTACATATGGCATTTTGTACTGGGCATGCCCAGAAATGCCATGGCTGTACCCTGTTCTTCCCCTCCTCCCGCCAGCACCTGAAATCCGTCCCCTTAGCGCATCACACATAATCACATTCATAATGAATTACGTTATCTGCATGTTAGAGGTGGAGGGGGGGCCTAGGGAATTGAATGGTGGCGTAGACAGTCTAGCCATTTCTTACTGTGGCATGTTTTTAACTCCGCATCTTTGATGAAAGTAAGCATGGTAAGTGTTACCTGGCTAGACTGGCATTTTGGTGCAGCCAGTTTGTACCTCATTTCTTATTGTGGCATGGTCATTTTAATGGCCCAACTTCGTTCCTACCCCACCAGTTGCAACAAATTCTGAAATCCCTAAAGCGAAGACTAAGTCTAGTTCTAGAAGCACACCAAGTCTTGCACATTTCAAAGTGGAAACGGAGGCACATTCTTACAAAGGAGCGCTCCTCAATGTAAGATCACTAGTTGCCCACGCCCTCGACATAGCAGACCTAATTACTGAAGCTAACTTGGACTTCATGGCCATAACAGAAACCTGGCTACATAAGGCAGCAGGACCGTCACTTATGCTAGCCATCCCTGATGGTTCTACTATATCCAGGCAAGACAGGGCACCCGCGGAGGCGAAATTGCTATTATATCCAAAACTAATATCACTAAGGCTAGCCCCCACCCACACCTTTCAATCCTGTGAAGCCCTCACGGCTAAACTCCCCATAAACAACACCCAATCACTAGCTATTCACCTAATTTACAGACCACTGGGTCCACTTGGGACCTTTGAGGAGAATCTGCACAATCTACTATCCAATAATGTCAAAACTACTTCACAACTGTTGGTACCAGGGGACTTTAACCTAGGCTTTAATGACCAAGCGGACGCGCACGCCTTAACCATTACCAACACTCTAAACTCATTAGGATTTTCCCCGAAAGAACAATTCCACCCACCTGAAGGGTAGAATATTACACTGGGTCGCCGATTCTAACTGTACAGCCGCCATCTCCTCCATTATGCCATTACCCTGGACCGACCACTCACTGGTGTCCTTCAATCTCCTAACAACCCGACCATCGACCACAGCTCTACCCACGGCACCATCATGCCTAACTAGAAACAAGAAGAACATGACAGTGGATAATATCATCCCTGCTAGCCTCCCAACATTAAATGCTCTGCCCGACGACCTAGACCCTAGTGTACTAGTTCTCGAATACAATAAAATCATGCTTGACACTATGGATAAAATTGCCCCACTCAAATTGCGAACAAGTAAACCCAAGGCCCACTTAAATAAATGGTTCACGCCTGAACTTAAGGCACTACGCCTATCAAAGAGAAAATGTGAATCTGCCTGGAAACTTTGCCCAACTGATGAAAATAAGGCGAACCTAACCTCTATCTCTAGCCACTATAAAAATGAAGTCTGCCTGGCAATGCGGAACTCATATAATGACTGCATTGCCAATTCTAATTCAAGTATGAGGGAACTTTATTCCCTATTGAAAGAACTTGAGTGACCTATTGCTACTACAGATACTTGTACCAAGGATCAAACCTGGTGTACAGATATCCAACACGCACTAGCCAACAAAATAAACACCCTCCAAAATAAAATGCAACTAAAAAGACTCTAAACCTTCCTAATCTGCCTAAGCCATCACCCAATGCTACCCCCAACTACAAGACTAACCAATTCTCCTTTACCAAAACAACTACTATAGAGGTAGAGAAAATCATCCTCTCCCTCAAACCTTCCAACTGTAAAGGTGATACCTGCCCTGCACAGATAATAAAAGACGCTGCCAGAGATCTATCACCTTTCATCTCCAAACTCATTAATGCCTCTTTCACCACAGGCAACATTCCTGCCAATTTAAAACAATCTTGGGTGCTCCCGCTTCTCAAGAAGCAGACTCTTGACCCTCTCATCCCTACCAATTACCACCCGATTACCATGGTACCTTTTTTATTGAAGATACTGGACAAAGTGGCCTACACACAGATTCAATTAAACACCTCGAACTACATAAATTACTAGGAGCTAGACAATCTGGCTTCCGTCCACTACATGGTACTGAAACAGCCCTCATTGATTTAAAGACCCAAATAGATGATCTGAGAGATCAAGGAAAGACTGCTCTCCTCCTCTTACTTGATATCTCAGCTGCTTTCGACCTTGTTGACCACAAGGTACTCTGTAGACATCTGGACACTGCTGCCCATTTCTCTACCCAGGCCATTAGATGGATAGAATCCTTTCTGAGCGTGAGAACTACGAGTGTGTTCTCCCCCCTCGGCAGAAGCTGACCCAATACCTATCGCATTTGGAGTACCCCAGGGCTCTTGTGTCTCCCCTACATTATACAACATTTTCACTAAACCCCTGTTCGATGATTTAGACCATCTAGGTATCACCTACACTAACTACGCAGATGATGCACAGATTCTCCTCCCGCTTTACAGGGATCACAGTAAGCACAGGGAGTTGGTGAATAGAGTGTATCTCATCATTCAGGCATGGATGGCATCTCATGGCCTTTGCCTGAATGATAAGACGGAGCTAATAATCTTGGCATGCCAATATCAACAAACTAGGCCCAGACTACTACGCGTTCAGTATAGACGGCAAAACTATTAAGGTCTCTAGGGAAGTAAAAACACTTGGTTTTTACCTCGATTCTACCTTGTCATTCAATAAACAGGTCCACTACCTAGCGTCAACCACAGCCTACACCTGTAAATTAATAAGAGCAGGCAAGCCCTTCCTATCCAATGACAGCTGTATGATCCTGGTGAGAGCCTTAATACTTTCCCGACTCGGCTACTCTAATGCCCTTTACAGCAGTGCCAACAAAGCCATTACCCAAAGACTACAAACCCTACAAAATAATACCATAAGGGCTGCACTAGGCATAAATAAAAGGGAGCATATCTCCTCTATTAGACACCAACACACATGGCTTTCTACTGATGACAAAATCCATTTGAAAATGATCTCTCTGACCCGCAAAGTCCTTAACAATGCTGCTCCTAGTTACCTGACCGACAAAATAGAGAGAAAAATATCGACCAGACCGATGAGAACTGCCAACGCTAATTGCCTGGTAGTACCAAGATTCAAACTGGCGGCACAAGCTTCCCAGTGATAGCCGCTAAACTGTGGAATGCTCTGCCACACAACCTGAGAGCAGACCAACCCTTCTCGCATTTCAGAAGGAATTTCATCAAACACATCAACTCTAATAATTTGTATATACCCATGTATCCTTAGCCTAACTGGTTAGTATTGACGCATTATCAGAAACATTAACACATGTATACGTTTCTAACATTGCATGTAAAATGTATTGTACATTGTATATTATCCCCTTGTAATTATCTACACCTGTATTTATGTAAACTGTACATTTGTAACACTGTCATTACTAGATTCCTGTAACATTGTAAGCTTTGCATATTCTTTCTGTTGCGCCCAGTTACCTCTGGGTCTGGTGCGCATTATAAATTAATAAACAAACAAACAATGGCAAAGCCAACAGGCGTGTGTTCTTGCGTTGGGATTTTGCCCTATATTGGCAGACACAGCCTTGACATGTTTACTTATGGTATCATTACTGCCATTATGCGCAAAGCAAGCATTAATGTGTTCTTCTATGGTAATAATACTGGCATATATTTGTATAGCCATCGTGGGCATTCATGGGCACAGCCACCTTGAAAATGTTTCTAGACTGGCATATGTTATGGGCAAAGGCATAATGAACATGCGTTGGGAAATGCGCCCTTTGCACTGTTAATGATTACATCTATTGGGTATTTGGATTGGAGATACCCTAAAAAAAACAATTACAAACTGTGTGGATTTTTACCCAATTTATAATGTACCATTTTTTAACCCATTATTCGAAAATAAATTCTCATGGTGTGGGTGGACCCCCAAACTCATATGGTTGATTTGGGCTCTCTCGCTATGCTCAAGTCGCTCTGGTAGATTTGTGGGAAATGTTTACGCCCCTCCAATTAATGTGGGTGAATGTGTATGAATCTGTGGTGTTTTGTGGCAAATCAAACTCAATTATTTTTTACATGGAGGAGGGTTTGGTGTGTGGGGGGGGTTATAGTACAACGAGGCAGGCAGACAGGATATTTTCTTTCTGTAGCATGGCATTTTTTTACTTGCATAAGGGGCAATGCCAATAGGATGGTGGTTTTTACATGGGAGGTTGGGGACACTTGTGCAGTCAGTAAGTGAATGTTTCTTAATGTGTCATTGCATGTTTTTCTGGTGTTAAGGGCAAAGTCAGCATGATTGTTCTTTCATTCGCCAGTCAAACAAGGAAATGGTTACTTACTGTAGCATTGCATGTTTTACTGGCCTCATGGTGTTGGTGGTTGAGCAAGAATTTCTGCAGCAGCAATAACCTGTTTACTTCCTGTGGTAGTAGATTTTTACTGGCATGCAGGGCAAAGCCTTCATCGTACATGGGGATGCTGACATATACTGGCAGAGCCAGCATGAACGCTTTATTATAGCATTACTGTGAGTAATATTACTTGCCATGCCATGAGTTGGCTGGTACATTTGGGTGTCAGGGCT
Organism: Ambystoma mexicanum; assembly: GCF_040938575.1. NCBI lineage: Eukaryota > Metazoa > Chordata > Amphibia > Caudata > Ambystomatidae > Ambystoma > Ambystoma mexicanum. The sequence continues at coordinate 1,364,306,795 of NC_090934.1, read as the reverse complement.
CCAGAGCCAAGCATAGCTCCTTTGTTTCTACGTTAGGTGAAAGATTTAAAACACAAGTGCATTGTGCAGCGTGCCCTTGCAGCAGGGTGATCATGAACATTGTGCATGTGTGGTGGTCCAGGCAGGTGTGGCCTGCGCTTTTGTTGCTGAGCTTGAGTGGGCGACCCTCAGCATGGCTTGCAGGGTGCACACCCCCACCCCCATTTTTTTTTTTACGCAATTGTGTGCTAGTAGCCACAGTACTGAGAGTAAACTTGCTCATGTGGTGAAAATTGTTCCCTGCTAACAGTTGATATTCCATTATACATTCTCTATTCCTAGGTTTCCCTCAAAGTGGTTACTTCATATCAGTTACTATAGGAGATTTGGAAACTATATTGTTATCCTTCAATTTTCTCATCAAAGTGAGGGCCTAAATTTAGGGACTCCTAGCAACAGCTTACATTGGTGGAAAGTGGAATCGGCCAACAAATCCATTGCGGTGCCATTTGCATGGGTCCCATAGTGTTTCCATACAAAAATAAGCCAATAATCCACGGCTCAAGGATATGTCTCTGCCAGTACCAGCATGGTAGCCAAATTTACTGACCCGAAGCATAGCAAGTTTTTTAGGAAACTGGATTGTGTTAGGGAGTGTAAACCTGTTTCCAAGAACTAAATTAAAAATTACATAAATAATTGGCTCTTATGGTAAAAAGCAATAGCCTTTGGCTAAGATCCCATTTTCTATTTCTATGATGACCGGTGATCCGCAGGACTAGGTACAGCAAGGAGGAGGGTACTGGGAATATAGCTGGTGAAAGGTGCATTTTGGTATATTAATTGATTTAAAACAAAGCAGTTGGAGCGCAGGAAGCATAGAAGTGTGAATCCTTCCGATTGCTCAGGGCTGTACGGAACAATCTGATTGTTTTTAACTTTCAGCCACTGTTCGGGGCAATTCAGCAACCCACCTTTAAGAAAGAATTTCACAGCCGCCTGTTGCAGATTCGAACGGGTGAGCGCAGTTGCATTTTCATTGTTAGAAAATGCAGCTGTCACACCCCACGCTCTAGCATAGGAAGCAACCAGTTTTGATAGCAATATCAGAATTTAAGTCTTGGAAAGTATGTATTAGACTTACGAACGCTTGGTTAGATCCTATAGTTAGCTGCTTAGCAACCCATGCTCTTAGTAGAAACCCACCAGAATGCAATGCATTCTGCCTGTTTGAATCTTACTATTTGAAATTAACAAGCAACCTATTTTGAGGATGGCCTAGCTATCCAAAAACCTATCCTGTTAGACGTGTTTAAATCGTATGAATGACGTTTCTGAATTGGACGTGTAACATTTATAATAGCATCACGTTTGTGGTGACCTTTAATACATGAGAGGTCAGTTTAATCTCACCAAATCACCGAAATCCTTTTCTTGGTCTACATTTTACAATGATACATATAACTGTTGAGTTGGAGTTATATTATGTTGACAAGCATCTTCATTCGGTTGTTTCATGAGTGCCAGTACAATCCGCTGTTAGAGTTTGCACTACTGTTCTACATTATGGAGCAGTTACGCGGCTCTGTGAATTTCAAGTAAAGGTTTTCATAATGTAATATGTTGTCTTTCTGCACATTGTATAGGGTTTTCTTCTCAGATATTGTTCCATGCCTGGGGTATTAAATTCTGTTTAATACCCAAGACATGGGAGGGGAGGGCCTGGCTACAGTAACTGGATTAGAATTCGCTTACATATTTAGATACAGAAGATCATCTTTCTGAGACCATACATCTGGGGCATCTAGCCCAGCCAAAACATTAGCTGAGCTGAGCTGAAGAATGTTTTTAAATAGAGAATTGCAGGTGCGTATTTAAGTGCTCAAACCATGTTCCTCCAGCTATTTTAAAAGCCCAATCGCAAGAGAAAAAAATAGACCAGTCTTCAGTTCTGATGCCAACCAAGCGAATGAGTACTGATGATTAAATGGTCAGACATTTTACACAGAATGCCTGCTGCTCCTTATGTGAACTTCTTATTAATGAGGTGGCTAAATGTATTTGCTGTGTAATACAATACTTGTGATTTCCATAATTGTAACCAATAGTTGAATGCTTTTGCCTTCTGAGTTGTTACATAAGCACACACAAGCTGCAGGGACAACGTCCTCGCCTTGGAAGTGAGAAGAAACGGAGCAACACAGGTTCGATCTCCAGGTCCGCGCTTAGAAACCTCTGGGTATGAAGCGCGTTATAAATAATCTATCATATAATTATTTAATGATTCATGCACCTTATGTACTCTGTCAATTTTTTGTATTTTATACCCATTTGTCAAATGTCTAACATGCTGCGTCACATCAGAAATGGTGTAGTTTTAAGACTGCACAATGCACATCCGAAGAACCCTGAACCTGGTTGACCTCGCCTCCCGGAACTCCCAAAAACTAGTCTTGGTGGCTCTCGACGCAGCTAAGGCATTTGATAGGGTGGATTGGACATTTATGAGACACACCCTAGGGGCCTTCGGCTTCGGACCAGCTTTCCAAACGATGGTTCTAGCTAACTATGATTGCCCTAAAACAAGCCTGAGGATCAACGGCCACAACTCGGCCCCAATCCCCTTATCTTGCGGAACCCGGCAAGGGTGTCCACTGTCGCCCTTGCTCTTTGCACTCACCATGGAGCCCTTCGCACAAAAAATTAGGCGGAATGACCAAATCAAGGGCATACAAAGTGGCCCCACACACCATAAACTTGCTCTATACGCGGATGACATTTTGCTTACGATATCGGCGGCCCATTCATCCCTCGAACACGCGATACGCAAAATCACCAGCTATGGCGAAGTCTCAGGCCTCACCATAAACTTCAATAAATCCTCCGCCTTGGGTGTTGGCCTCACCCCAGCAGAACGAGAACCGTTGACTAAGATGTGCCCAATAACATGGGAAAAGAGCACCATCCCCTATTTGGGGGTCTACATCCCGGCCGACCCAAGGGAGACATACAAAGCCAACTTTCCCCGACTCTTCAAAGAACTGGAAGGCGACTTGAAGCGCTGGGAGACCCAAGAGATCTCACTGCTCAGGCGCATCACTGCATGCAAGATGAACCTCCTTCCGAGATTTCTATACACATGCGCCTCACTACCAGTGGCAATCCCGACGCCAACTCTCCGAGGGATCAGGAGGAAAATGCTGAACTTTAACTGGAGAGGTAAGATAGCGAGAATCCCTCTCAGAACTATGCTGGGGAGTTCCAAATTGGGAGGGCTGGGGGTCCCAGGCCTACAGAGTGGCAGCCCAACTGGCCCGGGTCCAGGCCTGGCAAAATACGACAAACCGCCCCAGATGGGTGGAGCTGGAACAATCACGGGCACCCCTACCCCTGCGATTTCTACCACACATCCCGCCCCCCCTCAGGACCCATTGGGGAGAGCTCCTTCTATCGACTAAACACACCCTTAGCACTTGGCGCTAAAACGAAAGGGAGTGCCAAGAGGACTGAGCCCACGTTCCCCGGTCTTTCATAACCCAATGTTCACACCGGGTACGAATCCTCGCAATTTTTGTAACTGGATCAAAGGTGGGCTGGAGACCATAGACCAGCTGTATATGGGGGAGAGACCTCTCACATTCGCCCAATGCAAGGAGAAGTTCCAACTCCAGGAACGGGATAGATTCACATATATCCAACTACGCCACTGGTGCTCGCATCCCCAAACCTTGCAAGCAGCAACACGCCCTCCTACTGCCCTAGAACTCACCCTGGGAGACCTTCCAACCCGCGGCAGTGTATCCACCCTGTACAGACGCTTCCTAAGCGACTTCCTGACCACAAGAACCCGATGCATGGCCCAATGGGAAGCGGACCTGGGTCACCCGATAGAGGATCAAACCTGGGTTGACATATGGACTAGAACACATACCTCGTCCACCTGCATCACCAATAGGGAATGTGCGTATAAGATCACGCTGCGGTGGTACTATTCGCCCCTCAGACCCCACCATATGAACCCCCAGGTGGACCACTCTTGCTGGAGAGGATGCGGCCACCCAGGCTCTTTCTTCCACATTTGGTGGGACTGCCCGAAGATCCAACCATTCTGGAAAGCTTGCCTAGGGTCCATCTCACAAATTACCGGAACAACGATTCCCTTGGAACCAGAACCGATCTTGCTGGGTGCTCCAATCCCCGGGACCTACCCGCGCTCCGGACCCAGAGCGAAACTACTAACTCGCTGCCTACTAGCAGGGAAAACGGTGGTGGCCCGAACCTGGAAAACCCTGGAAGGCCCCCACATAGCCCAATGGTGGACCAAACTTTGGGACATTCTGGTAGCGGAGAAGGTGACGGCAGCACAAGCGGGAACCCTACACCGCTTCCAGAACATCTGGGCCCCAGTGCTGGAATTCGACCAGCGCTTCCCCGCCCTGACCTACAAACCCACCAGGTCCCACTGGATCTTAAAAAACCAGCAGAGCCCGGAGGAAGACGCATAGTCGCTGAGGCTCAATCCGGACTGCCCGGGAGGGAGGAGCCCGCCTACTGGATCTATGGGACGGATGGACCAGGGGGAGGGAGGAGGGAGAAGACGCAGGGGGGGATAAAGGACTGGGGTTCAACATGCCTATATAACCACTGTATATAATGTCTGTACTTATCATTCTGCCTTGATTTAAAATAAACAAAGTTTAAAAAAAAAGACTGCACAATGCAGCTGTCTGGGAGGTACGTGCATGTTCGAGCTTGCAGGCCTCCCCTTCTGTAGTATGGAACTACATTGCACCATCGCGGAACTATTGCACCCAGTACATGTGGACTGAAGCACATCTGTCCTGTCAATTTGATTCGCAAACCCATATAACCTGCTCAAAATAAATGGCAACAGTGGGCACATTCCCCGAATTTCCCTGGTTACACAACCACCCACGCATAGGTTCCTCATCTTGCTTATTACAAGTGATTAAGAAAGTACAACTTCTGATATTGTTTAAGGACTCACAAGGTATATCGGTCTTCGGCTGGGGCCTCTCTCTGCAACTGCCTCCCTGCCACTCTGAAACTTGTGGAGATCCATCTCCGATTCTGGAAGCACCTCAAGACCTTCTACTTTGCTTCTGCCTTCTGTCCTCCTCTCCCCTGCTGATCTGCTCTGCTTGGCATTATGCACCTGGTCACCCTCTGATTTTGGGCCCAGGTACTTGCCCACCTTGCCACACTCCCGCAATGCCTCCTGGCAGCACTTGCACTTGGGTCTGTATCTGTAACCCTACAGCCCCCCTTCCTTTCTCTGCACTAAGCAGACACCCCTGTCTGTGCCTTAAACCTAGCACTTGCCACTTGCCAGATGCACTACCACTTTCTTTTTTATATCGTTTGCTCAGCACTTTCCACCTCCCCCCTGCCCCCCTGGAATTCCCCCCCTTCCCTTTCCCCTGCACTTACGGGTTCTCAATGTCACTGGGCCTAGTAAAATCATTGTTTTTGTTCTCCCTTGTTCCCCTCCCCTGCCTCATCGCGCTCTGAAACACTTGTGTATGAGCGCGATACAAATAAAATATCATATTGTATTTCAAGGTCACTTTTACATATCAGAAGCTCTCCTCCAATTTGGTATAGAGTGGGGTGGACTGAGGTGATTTTTTACGTTATAAAAACCTGACTGAATTAGCGTGCTAGTTTTCCTGCCCCTAAGATCTTTTCCTTTTTATAGAATGTAGTGAACCACCTTTTAGGACCTATGGAGAAAAAAAACGAAAGCTATCCGAGGAAGGGATATCAGCATTCACTGAGTGCTTACTGCCATGGATTTGCAAATTGAAAACAGTGTTTATATTGTGACATTACAAATTCACATTTGATAGGGCTTTCCAGTCTGCCATGATATTTTAAGAAATAAATTGAGTGTAAGAAAGCTGTTGCAAAATTGAAGTAAAAATGAAAAACTAGACTGTCTTTGACCTTTTGGAGAAATAAGAGATCTCTACGAAATGCAGGTTTGTAATTGAATCCTTATTTCCTCAGATTCCTCCTTCGTTGCGTCTTCTCGAGCACCAGCTGTCTTCAAAAACTTTCAGCCACAGCTTTGTGTATGCTACGCCTTGTACTGTTGGGTGCCCATGACGCTGGTTGAGAAGTCTTGGTTAGCAAATATGGAGCCAGGAGCGCCCAATAACTCTGTTCCTTTTTTCCACACAGTAATGATTTGGAATGCCACTAGCTTTTTGTGCATTTCTTTTTAATTTATTTTTTATTAGCAATTTATCACAAAACATATTCAAAACATACATTATTGCAAGGCCCTCGAACCCAACATAACTTCTCCATAAACTTTCCATCAAATAGTATCAGTTAACCATGGGAGAGATCTTGCCTTCCCAAGCTCCAACCATACCATCCCCCTTACTTCCCCTTGTCACATTTAAACCAAGCTTGAAACAGTAAACCCCACTTTTCACCTCTCCCTCTTACTCCCCAGCTTCAACTCTATTGAAATGTGTCGCGGAAAAAAACATAAAATTCTAGGTCAATTCGAGCAGCAGTTTCAAACGGAGCAGGGCCTATACAAGTGTGCGCAATAGATGTCTCTCCCCCAATAGTCTTCTCCTCCTCCCTCTCCCACTCGTCCGTCCCCGTGCATGTCCCGACCATCCTCCCACCTAGACAGTAGGGTGCCCTAATCCTGTTTGAAGGTTTCAAGTTTTAAGGGTATCATGTACCACAGCCGTTGGTCTCTCTATTACCATAATATCCGGTGGTTTCTGTTCACACTCCCATCTCTAGAGGGCAGCCTCTCGTCTTTCCATCTCTGGGCTACAATCACTCTCCTTGCCCTTAACATCACTGCAATCAATCTTGGCAGCCTATGCTCTCCCATCTCCTCCATTGGTATTCACAGTAGTATGTGAAGCGGGTCTGATAATAATTGGGGTCCCGTTATGTCTTTAACACACCGAGGACCTCCCCCCAATATAGGTTAAGTTTTGGACAAAGCCACCACATATGTGAGAGGGACCCCACCTGACCACACCTCAGCGGACAGCTCGGGGAAACTCCTTTGAACATTTGTGACAGCCTCACTGGATCTCTATGCCAACCTAGCAGCATTTTATAGTTGTTTTCTATCATGGAGGTGAGTAGTTTCCTGTGGAATGTAGCGCTATACATTCTTGCCCAACCTCATCTATGCCCCCCACCACTAGCACCTCCCTGTATCTCTTAAATGTCTGTCTCCCTGACAGGTCAGCTGAGCTCAATGCCTTATACAACTTACACAGGATACCTTTCATCATAGTCGTTAAATCTACAACCTTCTCAAACTGGGCCAAGTCCCTTGAAACACTCACCCCAGCCCCCATTTTGCATCTGTAAATATACCTTTGATCCTTAAAAAAATCAAAGATTGGAATCGCCTCAGCTCCCAGAGCCTCTTGCTGCTCCTCGAATCCCAGGAAGGCACCCCCCCTTAAACATCTGCCCCACCCTTTCGAGACCCCCATCTGATCACTGCTGCAAGAATCTCAGATTCTGGCAGGAAAGGTTGAATGGCGGACCCCACATGGACGTTGGTGGGGGCAGCCAGGAGGAGAGGAATTTGATTGTTCCACTCTTATACCATACCTTCCGCAGCACACCCAGGGTAGGGTGATCCTGAGCCTGCTCGGAATGCCCTTTAACAGGGTGCACACATAATACCTTGCCTTCAGCGGGTGGGCTTTTAAATCCTCTCTGTAGGAACAGTACGCCCTCCTATCCTCCCTCAGATGTTCAATGAGGACCCTCAGTTGAGCCGCGTTATAGTAAGCGAAGTCCGGGAATACAAACCCTCCCAAGTCCCTTGGGGGTGTAAGGATGGACATTTAATTCTGGCTGTCTTGTCTTGCCATATATATTTACAAACCATGCATGAGGTCAGTAAAAAACCTATCCGATAGCGCCACCGTGAGGGCGGTGAAGAGGTACAACAGGCAGGGGAGGACATTCATTTTTATCAGTCATACGCCTCTACCAGGATAGTCAGCGGGGCCCATCGCCTTAAAAATCATCCTTCAACTTCGCTATCAACGGATCGTAATTCGCCCCTGCCAATGCACCCAAATCCCTCGTTAAGACTATCCCCAGATATTTTAGATATTGCCTTTCTACCTGCATCCCCATGTATCTGGTGTATTGTTCCAAGCTGGAGACCCCTCTGCTAAGGGGCATAATATCCAATTTATCTACATTGATTATAAGCTTTGATAGGGAACCATACTGCGTATTACTGGGTTATTTGCTCCAAAAGCACAGGCCAAGATATCATCCACAAACAGCGATACTTTGAATTCCTGCTCCCCGCATCTGATGCCAGAGATCTGATTCTCACATTTAGTGATCACCACCTGCTCCATAGATCAAGCATATAACAATGGCGAGAGGGGGCATCCCTGCCTAGTGCCTCTCGTTAGATGGAAATAATCTGTTAATACCCCATTCACCCATACCCTTGCCCTGGGGCTGCTATACAACGCTGCAATCCACTTTAGAAAGCGGGACCCAAACCCCATCTTCTCCAGTACCTTCACCATGAAGGGCCACTGTACTGTCGAACGCCTTTTCTGAATCGATAGTTATCAGACAGGCGTCCAGATCTCCATCCCGAGCAGAGTGGATCAGGTCGATTGTTTTCCTAACGTGGTCTGAGCCTTTTCTTCCCCGAATGAAACCTACCTGAACTCCATGGACCAGGGTAGGCAGCCAACCCTTCAACCTTCTCCCCAGGGTCTCCGCCAGGATGTTATCACTGCTCAAAAGGGAGAACAACCTATATGATGAACAGCATGCCGGATCCTTGCCCTCCTTGTGTATGGCTGCTATTACTGCGTCCATAATTGAGGGCGGCAGAGCATCCCGCCAAAGCTGGCATTGCAGACCCTTGTCAAGTAGTAAGACCGGGCTGAACAGAAGAACTTGTAAAACATAATGCTGAAGCTGTCACGCCCCAGCGCCGGCCCCCAATTTCATCATGCCGATCGCTAGTCTAACCTCCTTCTCTGTGATTGGTATATCTAATTGTTTCACTGCCTCACCCGAAAGGACAGGGAGAGCGTGTTGACCAAAAAAAGAAGTAATCTGCGCTTCCTCCCCCTCCCACTCATAAGTATATAGCTTCTCATAACATTTTGCAAATTCTTTGCTGTTCCCACTCAAGCCGCGGACCAAATCCCCCTCCTCCGACCTAATAGCCCAGAAGGCTTTCTGCCTCCTCTCTTCCCTCAGCCTCCACGCCAGAATCCTGTCAGCCTTTCTTTCCCCCTTTTCATGGTATTTCGGTTTTAAGAAAAGCCGCTTCATTTCAGTATCCTGAACGAGAAGCACATTGAGCTTGGCCCTATAAAATCTCCGCTTCCTGGCAGATGTCTGGGACAGGTATGAGCCGTTTGGAGCCTTGCTATCTTCTCACTCTGATGTTCCTCCTGCTCCCGCCTGAGTTTCCTTTGTTGTGAGCCCATTCTTATTAGGACCCCTCGCATCGTGGCTTTAAACCCCTCCCATAGCATCTACACTGACACCTCACCATTTTCATTAAATGCAAAGTGTTCCTGAATCTCAGCTGAGGGGAGCTGTCTCAGTTCTCTGTCCTTGAGCAAGAAATAATTACATTTCCATCTCAGTGTAGGGGTCTGGCCCCTCGATTGACCCACCCATATCTTAACCAAATCGTGATCTGACCATGGAATAGGGCTCACCCCCAAACCCCCTGTCAATCAACCACTTGGTGAGCAGAGCACACTGCTTTCTTCTACCCAACGTGAAGGCTGAGCGGTCCTGATAAATGGTGATTTCTGCTGAGGTAAAGTCCAGCGGGCCCTTTTTTCTATCTTTCTCTAAGATCTTTGCCTTTTTCACAAAGTAATGAAACCTCCCCAGGACTCTTGGGCCTCTCACACTCCCTTCTGCATGATGAGCTTTGTCGATCGAAGGCTTGTCTGTTGCGTCAGAGCCAAATGGGAGCCTAAGCACTTCCATGATTGACCTGTTTATCTGCCTCGGTCTTCCCCCTCTTTCTCCGGGAGCCCGAAAAATCTTAGGTTATTCCTCCTTTCGCCGTTTTCAAAATCATCCATCTTCAATGCCATCTCAGATTCCCTTTTCTCCAATTCGGAAACACGCATATCTATTTGGTGGGTCTCCATGACATCGACAGATTATTGACTTGATTCCAAACACTAGATCCCGTCATCGAAGGCATCTATCCTTCGTGGATACCGGATCATCCTCCATGCTGGGTCTTTGAGTGGGGCCCTCCATATCCTCTTGTGGTACGTGGGCCTGGAAGTGTTTGTGTATATCACTCCTTAGCCACTGCAGAGGCAGCGCACCCCTCAGGTGGAAGCCTCACACCATGCTGTATCCCTCTAGTCTGGCACAGGCGGGCCACAGTCAATGTCCTCTTGGCACCACCTGCCACGGGGTGCTACGCCTCACCCTCACCTGGGACCTCAACCACTCCCACAGTAGCAACTCCAACTCACCAGCTACCCCAGCACGATTATGATCCTGCAGGCCTCGCCACCTTAATCCCGCAGGTCTGTCATCCCCGGGCGTGGAATCTGCTCCACTACGCAGCACCGCCCAGGGGAAGAATGCACTGAGGCTCTGCTGCCTCTCCTGCTCGGCACAGGCCCCAGCCGAGGAGGGTCTCTGCTCCTCCTCCCGGATCACATTGCCCGCCTGCAAGGTCACCAGAGGGCTGAACTGCACACAGGCCATCACAATGCCCAATCCCAGGCTTCCAAGGTCTCAAGACCGGGCTGGATATTCTTTAGTGGTTTTCTACACAAGCTCCCCTTGATACCTTTGTTTGTCGGGGCTGTAAGTGGGGAGCTTGGGGTCCCCTTATGGCCTGGCACCACAGGAGCAGCGGCAATTAGGTTTCCATCCACCACGCGCCCCCCGGTGGTCTCTGCATTTTATTTTTCATTTTCGATCTTTGTTCTGACTGGTACCCTGAGGGGGTCTGCCTTTAAACCCTGCAGAGTTTGCAGGATACAAGGTTTGTCTCTGCTGCCTTGGGGAGTACCATAACATGGAAGACTACTGCTCCTGTCAGTCTATGCATTGAGCCCCCCCCCCCTCCCACCCCGAGGAGCATGCGGCTAAACTCTACACTTTCCTCCATTAAATGGGAAGTTATTTTCGAAGTCACTGGAATCGGAGCCTTTGACCAAGAAGTCATGGGTCGATACAGAGTAGATGGATGTAGTGTTCTCTGGATGCTGTCCAAAAGGACAAGAAGAAGAAATACTGTAAGCGGTGTGCCTCTTCCATTGATTCCTAGAAGTCTCTATTCGTCATCTTACTCCAGAAAGCGAAGTCATTGATCCTGCTTCAGGGAGGCAGAGTACTGTTCAGGGTTATGGATTCCCTACCCTTTTGGTCGCCTTCTCTGGTACCTCCTCCACCCTGGAGCAGTGGGACGACTTCCAATGCCAGGTTATGTTAATTCAATGACAATTGCTGTATAATCACCTTAAATGTGCTGCATTTGGTTTCATATGCTAATAAAGAGTTACAAAACAAAAAATAGTCTGTGGGAGATGGAAATCGGACACTACCTTGAGAATGATCGATTGAGCCGTCCACTTTCCCCTTAAGGAAAACAAGGTTTGGAGGTTTCAAAGAATGAGTGTGCCCCTCTCCCCCCACTCCCCAGCGGAAGTGATGAGCAGAAAATCACCAGAAGGGTGCACACCCTCAAAGAACATTAAATGAAGAGCTCAAAAGGCCACAAGGAATATTTAAACAAGGGTCCAATCTGACAAAGGAAGATTGAACTGGCTATGTACGCAACTGGTTAGATAATCCCACCAAATATTGTGCAACAGTGGTGATTTATAAGAAAAAGCCCCGAGCAGGGGCCCTCTTACAAAACAAATAGCAGCCAAGTACCTCTTCACAGCGCCAATCTGAATGTCCTGCAGGTCTAAAGAGCAGCAGGATATCGAGAACAGTAGAGGCTGGCCAGAGCAAGGGATCCAGACCATTCAAAACAATGCTGAAAATGTTCACCTGCAGACACAGATTGACTTGGTGACTGGCTCCCTGACCAACAGGATTACATCCAGAACACACTACTGGCCTGGCTCATCCTGTCCTCCTTTGCACTCCATGTATTCTGGAGAGGATGCTTCGTACTGTATTGTGTGAGACCTCTTTGGCTGAATACATGACGCGGGCCATGCTGGAGCTCTTTTGGGCAGGGCTGTTACCAAGCAGACCATGACCATGTCCTCTGCATTCTAGAGTGTTAGTCTGGCCAGAAAGGAAATGCTTGAGGTCTAGGTGCCCATTAGACCAGATAACTACCTGTTCTGCAGATGGGATATCCCAGTTCTTTCAAATCTGTTTGCCAGCTTGAAGAACAAATTAATTGCCTCTTGGTAATGTTATTTCGAAGGGATTGTGTCCTCCGACGTATTCCTCATCTTAGATATATCCTTCCAGCTCTGCTGGCCTCGGAAATTTTTTTCTCTAGAGGGCGCTGCGCGTCGACGTCCCTCGAGTCGATGTCCCTCGACAGCCGCCGTATCCACGCTCGACGTCATCCTGCCTATAAAGGCCGCGCGCAGCGTCCGTTGCTCTGTTCCGTTTTTCCGCGCTTACTCGGTGCCTCGGAATACCGTTGCTCAGTTCTTAGTCAGATTAATCCTATTTACCTCGAGTTATTCGATCCATACTCGATGGCTTCCTCGTCGGAACCGACATCTCCTCGGTCCGGCTTCAAAAAATGTTGAGATTGTGGGAAAAAGATGTCGTTGACCGATCCTCACAGAAATTGTCTGTGGTGCTTGGGAGCTGAACACCATTGTTCGGAATGCGAGGACTGTATGTCCATGACAGCTAAGGCCCTGAAGGAGCGTAGGGGGAAGCTGGAGAAAGGTAAGACTTTTAAAGCTTCTTCTTCGTCGACGAAGTCGAGACATTCGTCTCCTTGTCACCATTCGCGCTCCAGGTCTCGGAGTGGGTCTCATCACTCCTCGAGATCGAAGCACTCGAAGAGGAGGCGTCGAAGATCCCCTTCTCCGTCTTCCTCTTCCTCTGTTTCGCCAAAAAGAATCCCTTGCCCCACAAAACATAGTTCCCGGGCTGAATGGGAGGAATTCCGAAAGAATATGATGAGCGTCTTCGAGAAAGCGGCCTCGACCCCCTCGAAGACAGCCGAGAGCGATGCTCTGGTCGAAAGACCCGAAGGTCAAAAACGCCGCGAGTCGCAGTACCCGGCGAAAGAAACCTCTCGAGCGCTTTTCGAACCCTCGAGCATGACTATGACCTCCAAACCTTCCTCGAAGGTGCCGTCGACGAAGGTCCCGTCGATGTCTTCGGCGCCGTTGTCGAGGGGACCTTCGACACACGGGTTTGTCGACTCAACGTCGACGCCAAGAAAAGTCACGGTGACCACACATCCAGTGACTATCCCCAGGCCCTCGACGTCGATGGCGTCGATATTGTCGAGTACAATTCCAATTCTGTCGAGGTCCTCGAGGCCTCCACCTCTGTTTTCGACGCCACGCTCGAAGCCTTCGGCATCGACTACATCGACGTTTTCGAGGCCAATAATGACAAGTTCGGCACCCTCTGCCTTGGAAATGGGATTTACTCCCTTTATGAGTTCAGAACAATTGAGAACTATATCCTCAATTTTAGAAGAGGGTGATTTGTCTGAACAAGACACATTTGACTACAGGGACCTGTAACCCCAGTTAGAGAGGAATTTTCCTCTGAAGAGCGCAGATTAAAGGATCTTCATGATTCTTTACATGAGGCAAGTGGGTTAGACACTTCCCCTGAGGTGGATTTTGCTAAGCCAGACCCGGGGGAGCATGCTGAAACCCCCTACAGAGCCTTAATGGCCAGGATTACAGAGTTCATGGGGTGGTCTGCACCTTCACAATCTTTCCAGCAAGATGACCTCACGGATATTCTTGACAAAGGCCCACAAGAGGATCCTGTGGTGCCCTTTCATAAAGCTCTTCAGAGAAAGATCATGACAAACTGGGAAACCCCAGATGTAATACCAGCAGTAAATAAAAAACTGTCTGCAAAGTACAGGGTATCTTCCACAGACCCAGAGTTTTTGTCTAAACATCCATCCCCAGAAAGTCTGGTGGTACAAGCAGCATCCTCTACCGATGTCAAGACGGCTTATCCTACAGTCCCACAGGACAGGGACGATAAAAAATATGATGCTATGGCAAAGAAAGTCTTTTCAGCATGTAGCATGGCGTTAAAGTCTGTTAATGCTACTTGCACCCTTGCTAGGTTCAGCCATACACTTTGGGAGTGTGCTTCTACAGCGGCTGACTGCATCCCGGAGGGAGAAGAAAGGGATGCGTTCCTGAATATTATACAGGACGGTAAAGACGCTATGTGCGAATCCCTCCAGACGGGCATTGATTCGGCTGACAGTATCAGCAGAGCAATGGCGGCAAGTACATCAACCAGGAGATTCGCTTGGTTGAGAAAGTCGGGTTTTGCCCCAGATGTGCAAGCCAGGCTCTTGAACATGCCATTCGATGGCTCTTCTTTTGTTCGGGAAAAAGGCGGATGACAGTTTAGAGAAACTGCAAACTTCAAAAGCTGCAGCAAAATCCCTAGGAGCTGCAATCCGTCAGACTCCTTTTCGTCCCACAGGAACCTCTGCGAGGGGCAAGTCCTTTCGCTTCTACTCCGCATTCAGAAGAGGTAGAGGACGACCGGCTCAAAGGGGTCAAAGAAGAACTACCCGAGGTGGACGGGGTAGATATTCTAAAGCCGCAGCAACAGCAGGTGCCTCTTTACCATCGGCATCAGCCGCCCCAAAACCACTCTGATGACTCCCCTCACAGGACACCTGTAGGAGGCAGGTTAACTCAACATCTGACGGTATGGCAGGCTATCACGTCAGATGCTTGGGCATTGGAAACAGTCGTCCAAGGTTACTGCCTGCCTTTCCTACGTATACCTCCGTCATCCACCGGGGATCAGCTCTCAGAAAGCTCCAGATCCGCTCCTCTTGCAGGAAATTTTGGACCTGCTAGAGAAAGGTGCCATAGAACCGGTACCTGTAGCAGAGAGGGACAAGGGCTGGTACTCCCCTTACTTTCTCATTCCGAAGAAAGACGGAGGACTGAGACCCATCTTGGTCTTGCGAGAATTGAACAAATTCCTCAGAAAAGACAAATTCAAGATGGTCACTCTTTCTCAGATCGTCCAGGCCCTTCAGTTTCAGGACTGGTTGGTATCTCTGGACCTTCAGGACGCTTATTTCCATGTGCCTATCCATCTCAAACACAGGAAATACCTGAGGTTCGCAATTGGCAACTCTCACTATCAATTTCGAGTACTGCCATTTGGGCTGACCTCCGCCCGAGGGTCTTCACCAAGTTAATGTCGGTAGTGGCTGCAAGTCTAAGGAGGGAAGGGATTCACGTCTACCCCTACCTGGACGATTGGCTGATCAGGGCTGTTTCTCCGGAGCAAGCTCAGATCCAGCTAAATCACGTGTGCCATTTCCTTCACAGACTGGGCTTCTCCCTCAATTTAAAGAAGTCACAAATGATACCATCGCAGAGACTCCAGTTCATAGGAGCGATCCTGGATACTTCCCTGGGAAAAGCCTCGCCACCAGAGGTGAGGGCTCAAGATATTCTACAGATGGTTACCAAGTTCCAGCATGCCCAACGTCTCCCAGCCTTCGACTTTTTGAGGTTGCTAGGCCTCATGGCATCCTGCATTTTCCTTGTGCCAGAGGCTCGCCTGAGAATGAGATCCCTCCAGTGGGCACTGAGGACTCAGTGGTCACAATTCTCAGGGAGAATGACAGATCTTCTTCAGGTTCCCGGCAGGGTGGCTCGAGACCTTCAGTGGTGGGCCTGTCAGGAGAACATTCTGAAAGGAGAACAGTTTTGGCAACCCTGGCCGGAGATAACAGTAATCACGGATGCCTCACTCACGGGGTGGGGAGCCCACGCCAACGACTTGACCATCAGCGGTCGTTGGTCTCCATCGGAGTCCAGACTACACATCAACCTGTTAGAGCTGAGAGCCATCAGACTTGCGTTGAAGGCTTTCCTGTCAGCTGTACAAGGGAAGAACGTCCTGATAATGACGGACAACACGGTGGCCATGCATTACCTCAACAAAAGAGGAGGCGTAGGATCACTACCCCTGTGCAGAGAGGCGATGCAGCTCTGGTTTTGGGCAATCCAAGAAGGAATCTCTCTATCGGCAGTTCACCTAGCCGGAGAGAAGAACTTGACAGCGGACGCTCTGAGCAGGCAGAACACAGTCTCCCACGAGGGGGAGCTAGCTCAGGAAGTCCTTCAAGAGATCTTCGCCCTTTGGGGAACCCCTCAGGTAGATCTGTTCGCCACCAGCCTAAACAGGAAATGCGACCTGTTCTGCTCAAGGGAATTTCCTCCGAGAGGAGCTCTGGGAGACGCGTTCATAGTGGACTGGGAGTTTCCGCTTCTGTACGCGTTCCCACCGGTCCCTGTCATTCCTCAAATGATCAGGAGGTTGAGAAGATTCCGGCGAACCATGATCCTAATTGCCCCGGATTGGGCCAGGAGAACGTGGTACCCGGACCTTCTAGACTTGTCCATCTGCCCTCCAATTCGACTTCCTCTCAGAGAGAACCTACTCTCACAGAAGGGAGGTCAGGTTTTCCATCCGACATCAAAACCCTCAACCTTCACGCTTGGCTTCTGAACGGCTGAGGTACAAGGATTGGGACCTCCCTGATGATGTTATGGAGGTGTTGCTTTCGGCAAGGAGGCCAGCAACAAAGTCTTTATACCGCTGCCGTTGGAACAGATTTTGCAGCTGGTGTAGAGAACAGAATATCGACCCATTTTCATGTGGTACACCAATGGTTTTGTCCTTCCTACTATATTTGGCAAATTCAGGCCTTCAAGTTGGCACCATTAAGGGCTATCTCGCAGCGCTATCTATCTTTAAGCGTACTGCGGAAGAACCATCCTATTTCAAATTACCCTTGGTAATACAGTTTCTAAAGGGGTTAACCAATGTTTATCCCCCAAGACCATTCCAAGTTCCCCTATGGGATTTAAACTTAGTACTAACTTTCCTGATGGGTACACCTTTCGAACCTCTCCATTCTTGTTCTTTAAGATTCCTTACCCTTAAAACTGTTTTATTAATAGCACTTACATCTGCTAGAAGGGTGAGCGAGTTACAAGCTTTCTTGTAAACCCCCTCATACAATCTTTCACAAAGACAAAGTTGTCCAGCAAGTGAAGCCTAATTTCCTCCCAAGGGTGGTTTCTGAATTCCATATCACTCAGAAGATTACCCTACCATCTTTCTATCCTCCTCCTCACCCGGGGAAAGAGGAAGAGAGGTTACACAGACTAGACCCTAGGAGGGTTTTAAGTTTTTACATTAGACTAGCCAGGATAAGACGGGCAGACCAGCTGTTTGTAGGTTACGCAGGTCACAAGCTGGGGTTACCAATAACTAAGCAGACCATTTCCAGATGGATCATTCTAGCCATTCTGGAATGTTATAAACTGGCAGGGAAAGAGCCCCCTCAAAACCTTAGGGCTCATTCGACCAGAGGTATTGCAGCTTCATCGGCCCTCAAAAGAGGCGTGCCGGTTAAAGACATATGTGCGGCCGCTACATGGTCGTCTGTCCATACCTTTACACGTTTTTACAATCTGGATTCCTCCTCCAGTCAAGAGACTAGGTTTGGAAGGGCTGTACTGCATTCTATTCATCAATAGAAGACAGCGTGAAGTCAGTACTCCCTCCTCCGAATATAGAATACTGCTATGGGAGCCTATCTAAGATGAGGAATACGTCGGAGGACACAATCCCTTCGAAGAACAAGTTACTTCTTACCTTGAAACGTTCTTTCGACGGGATGTTCCTCCGACGTATTCCTCATCGACCCTCCCATCCATCCCCGCAGTTCTACTTCCCTTGTTGTTGCAGCTTACGCTCCTTCAGGGTGATTAGTCTAGTCCAGACAGTAATACTGTGGGCTACAAAACGGAACTGAGCAACGGACGCTGCGCGCGGCCTTTATAGGCAGGATGACGTCGAGCGTCGATACGGCGGCTGTCGAGGGACATCGACTCGAGGGACGTCGATGCGCAGCGCCCTCTAGAGAAAAAATTTTCCCAGGCCAGCAGAGCTGGAAGGATATATCTAAGATGAGGAATACGTCGGAGGAACATCCCGTCGAAAGAACGTTACAAGGTAAGAAGTAACTTGTTCTTTTGATGGATTAGTCCTTCCTTCCACAGTTTCCTAGTCATCCTCCTGCTCATGGAGGAAGCTCATGCATCTATTACTGCCTTATGGTCCCTCAGTTGAAGAGTGCTAGAGATAAAGATGCAACTGAGGTCATAGGGCACTGTTGGCGTCATTTATACTACCCATGACATCCGGAATCCTGGGTGCCGAGGGAAGCCAATGTGAACCCACAGTTTTTTTTTTTCTTTTTTTTTTATTTTTATTTTGTAACATATAGTTTATTACAAACTTTTATTACAACCAAAGCCATCCTTTCATTCATTTCATATTTCCCAAATATGCTACCAACTGTCACATACACTACTAGCTGTTTCTTACTATTCGCTAATCATGGTTTCCTTTTTTTCTCTATCCAATTATTGAATCTGTAAAATCTATCACAGAACATATTAAATGCACTGAACTTCCACTTAATATGCGGCACCACCAATCGTCCATATTACTATTTATAGGTGCAAATTTACTCCGATGCAATGATCTCAAGGCTTTAAGTTCTGTGCATTAGGCTATTAGGTGTCTTATTGTTCGTTTCAGTCAGACAGTATCTACATTTGTTGTCCTTTGTCTCTTGGTCGTGTCTCATCAACATTTCCTTGGTTTTAATAGCATTCAGTCGTAGACACAGAAAACTGTCACGATGGTGACGTGAGGGAAATTGTGACAAGTAGCTCAGGATTTTATTCAATTTGTTCTAGGTTGGCCCCAATTTGGGCGCTGTTGGAAGTCCTTCAAGTTTTAGCAAGTTTTGTATCCATGCCCATTCTTTCAGTTTTCTTTTTGCTATTTGGGGTTGGTCTTTCATTATATCATTATCGATGTCAGCAGCGAGGAGGATCACATTTAGTCTTTGTGCCCATAGTAGGAGCAATCCAGCATGTGGTTGATTGTTCTTCACTGCAAATAGTTCATACACCGGTTCTGGCTTTGACACGATCATCTTTCTATGGAGCGATAGCGACTTCCACATCACGTTTACATATAATTCGTCTACTGCAAGTTCATGCCTGATGACAGTAATCGAAATGTATTTTGGTAGTTTTAGGACTCGCTTCCAAAATAGCCCTTCTAGTTTTGCCCAGAATTTATGGTCCAGATTCCATCCCGCTTCTGTCCCAAAAGTAATCGCAGGAATCCATTTTTGCAGATAAAAAGTTTGTATTGTTGATAAAGAGAATTTTCCATACAAGTTATGGATTCGTGCACCTTGTAGGGCCAAGGTTTTAGTTTGTCTCACAAGCTCTTGTTCCCAGCTCCATTCCTGTATCGATTTGCTAATCATGATACCCAAGTATCTAATTTCTACTATCTCTTCAATGATTGTGTTTTCAATCGACCATTTGACATTTTTGTTTTTTGCTCGTTTTTGTGGTCCAATTTTCATAATTCTTGTTTTTGTGATATTTATTTTCAATTGATTATGGGTCATGTATTCTTCGAGTTTCGTCAGCAGATGTTGTAACCCTATTTGTGTAGTATCTGCCAAAACTAGGTCATCAGCATAGGTAATGCAGTTGATCTGGTGTCCATTTATCTTGGGAGGGAAGCATTTTACGTCACTCAAGGCCTCGGGCACATCGGCAATGAACAATTTGAAGAGACCTGCAGCGATCAAGCTGCCCTGTTTCACTCCTTTTTGGGTCTTCATTTCTTCAGATAGCTGACCCTTTTCATTTATTCTTATCCGAATTGATGTTCCTGTATGTAGGGCTTTTATTGGTTGCAAAAGATTTTCCGTACAGTTCCAAATTTTTTATTTTTTCCCGGTTTATTGTATTGAATGCTTGGTGCATATCAATAAAGGCTAGAAAAAGATTCAACCTTTTTTCTAAAGCATTCAATTTTAGCATATTTACCAATGTCAGATTGATTTCAGTTCGGACACCTTTGATGAAACCTGTTTGTCGACAGTCGGTTCCATTCGCAGTTGCCCAAGTTGTTAATTTTAGTTGGAGGAAATTTGCGAATATCTTTCCGATTGTGTCGAGTAAAGCAATCAGGCGATAGTTGGCCGGATCTGCCCGATTGCCCTTTTTGAAAATGGGGACTATTATGGCTGTTGTCCATGTCGATGGTATTTGTTTTAGCTCTGCAATATTTTCGAATAGTTTCTCAAGGAATTTTGCCCATTCCTGTTTGTCTTTTTTCAACATAACATTTGTGATGCTGTCTGGCCCAGCCGCACGCGAGTTGTTTAGTTTCGCGATTGCAGTGCTGATTTTGTCTGCCGTTTCACTGCAGTCTCATCTATCCACCATTTCTTCCTGCTCTAGGGGGTTGTATCAGTGTTTTCGAAGAACACTTTATTATAGTGCTTCTTCCACTCGCTTTCAGCCACTCCACTAGCCATCCTTTCTGCTTGGTTATTTGTGCAGTTTTTCAGGATTCGCCAGATCTCTCTGCAGTTGTTCGATTTTATTAATTTCAGCATTATCTCGCTCCTTTCTTGGTCGCGCTGAAAGGCAAAGGCTTTGACCCAATTTCGATATTTTTGCTTCCGTTTTTTGATCAAAACGGAGGCATCACTCCCTCCATGAAATTTTATCTTGTGAATTTCTTTATTAGTCTTCTTTTTTTCCTCCCTTATTTTCAGACTCCATTTGTGCGTATGTGCTTTAATTGTTTGTTTTTGCCGTAGTGAACTTTTTTTTTGGCAGAGGGAGCATTTGGAGGTAATTTACTGTCATCTCGCCAGTCTTTTCTAATTCTTGGAAATTGCTGGTTATCGTAGTTATTTGCTTGTCGGTTATCCTCGGCCTATTTTTTCCATTGTTTACTTCTAATATTTGGGACATTCTTACAGCATTTGTTTTACTTTCTACGATCA
This sequence comes from Ambystoma mexicanum, assembly GCF_040938575.1. Taxonomy (NCBI): domain Eukaryota; kingdom Metazoa; phylum Chordata; class Amphibia; order Caudata; family Ambystomatidae; genus Ambystoma; species Ambystoma mexicanum. The sequence continues at coordinate 1,364,285,683 of NC_090934.1, read as the reverse complement.
TCACCATTTACAGTACATCATGATCGCTATTTTTCGTTGGGTTTATTCTCATGCTCACAATTTTGTGCCAGAAATGTTTTGATATCCAGATATAGTCAAAGGTTTTCTCATATCCCAAATTGTGCCAGGTGGAATTAGGCGGTATGTCACTGGTTACCTGACCATTCACCATGTCGCAATCACGTGCCTCCATTTCAATGTTCAATTTAGATCGTCTTTCATGGGGCAAGGGGCCTTTCGTTTTTCTCTCATTTATGCGATCTCCATTTGGATTAAACCAGGTTAAGTTCATATCACCACATATAATTGTAGCTAGTGCGCTGTACGATTGCTGATTATCTATGATCGATGTTACACATTTTTCTGTGCTTATCTGAGCCGGGTTCCAATACACATTGATTACTAATAGATGTTGTCGTTGCAAGGTTGTTACATGGCAGTGTTGCAGCAAGGTGCTTTGCACAAAAATGTTTGGATTTTCTGTTTCAAGCACTTCCCAGTTAAGTCCAAGTTTTATCATTGTTATTAGGCAACAGAATGGCCGACCTTGGGCGTTTTTCCCTGCAGGGTTTAACAGAGTCACATAGCCGTCTTTCACGGGTGTAGACCTCATCCATGTTTCTTACAAACATATTGCAAGATTGTTTCTCAGCTCCACTGGAAACCCGTCATACAGATGTCGAAATCCTCAGGTATTCCAAGATATTACGGTCAGACGTTTCTTCCGGGATTTGGACTAGCTAATGGTTGTTCTCATCGTGCTTCCTTTTGCCTGTTTGCTGTTGTGTTTTGGACAATGTAGTCAGATTTTTCCTTGGAGCGTCTCGGCGCTGCTCCTGGGAGTTTCCTTGTTGTAGGTATCTCTGGGGTGACTGGATTGTGGTTCATTTGACACTTCTGAGACCTCAAAGCCCAACAGTAACAATTCTTCTTTTACACTCAGTATGACTTTGCGTACAGCATGTGAACTTATGTGTAGATATACACGGTCAGCGTGATCTTCTGAGATATATTCGATGATGGAGATGTCGTGTGAGGACACAGTTCTTAGTGCAGGTACCGAGTGTAAGAGTCGAATTACGTTTCCTCTGTTTAAATTTGTCATTTTCATCCTCGAATATATTTGCAACCATTATTTTCACGTTTAGCTGTTTGTGGGCCACCCTGCTTTGTTTGGATTTGGTTTCATCCTTCTGTCTCTGCGCTGTCGTTAGTTTGGGATTCATTTTTGCTAACTTATTCTTTTACGTTTGTTGGTCAGCTGCATGGCTGCTTTCTGCAATGCCATTATTAGTTTCCGCCTGTTTTTTCTTTGGTTCATTGATTTTAAATTTCATTTGTTTGTCCTTGACTGTACCCACATCCTCACAGGTTGTGCCAGTTTTTGTTTTCAGGATCCACGGATTTAAGGTGTGCTTCCCCGCGCCATTCTCATGAATCTCAGGATCATTGATACTTACTTTACTCTCCTCGGTGCCGTAGATACTATTTTCGACCTTGTTGTCAAAGGAGTATGTTGATAGATTACATAGTTCTACCAACGACGTCACTGACTGGCTTGAGCTGACTTCTGAGTCCAGTCTTAGTCGTTTTTTAGGATTCAGTAAAACTCGCGTAGGCTCAGGTACCTCATCTGTTTTCTTTCCATCTGCGTTTATTGGTTTGGCTGATGCTCCCTTTTTTTCGCGAATGAATAAACTTGCTTTCGCTGGTGTAGCTAAACTTTCTTGAGTTCTTAGTCAGTTTATTCGGGGCACAATCTTTCTTTTTCTCTTTTTATTTTTTCGATTTGCCCGAGCCTGCCTCCTGTGTTTTTAGGTTTCCTTTTTCGGTGTGTACGGTTTTAGCTGAGCCTGTGAATATTCCAAATGACGGTTTTATGGTTGGGCAAATTGCAGCAGGCAAAGGTTGAACAGGCGGTTTTTCAGAGGCCTCTTTATTTATGTCTTTCTCACTTATGATGATTGGGAATTTGTCAGGCAGCACCTGTGCCTGTTCGGATCCGAGCGCACTTGTGCTTTCATGCTGAGTTGCCTTTTTGTTGTTTAGGCCACTCACAAAAGGTATAGCGGGTTCATCTGGGCGTATAGCCTTGGGCTCTCGTGCAACTTCTGCACATATGGCTGCAGTTGTCTGCATGTTTAATTTTTTTCCCTCAATAGGAGAACTTGTGTATTTTCTCATTTGTGATACTGGCACTTGTCTCTGCTCCTATGGGCACGGAGAGTCTCATGGTTGTAGTTACTTGTTGTAGGCACTCTATCACTGCATCCATGAGCGAATGTTTACCCATCACTTCGTTTTCAGCTTTTTCATTCAATTTGTTTTGCCAGACTGCAAGAGTGGCAGCTTCTTTATCCAGTCTTCCTTGAAGCATTGCGTTTGTGCTGTCCATTTTTGATAGTTTTTCATTTAATTGGTTTAACATTGCCCCGTTATTTTTAATGGCTTCATGTAAGTTTTCATATAGCTTGGTAAAGGGAATTAGTAAAGGGCCAAGGAGGTCGCTGCCAGTATGTTATGTATCTGTATTGATGCTGCTGCTGACAGGTTAGATTTTATGGCCACAGCAGCATCTTTTGGAGCCTGCGTCTCGACTCGTCATTTTCGTTACTCATGTTGAACGGTTCAAGATCTTTGGGCATTCCACATCCCACAGAACCATGCAGTACCTGCTCTGGGCCGTTTGACTCTGAGCTAGCCTTAGGTTTGGAGCAATGCGACAGCGGCCTAGCCAGTAGGCTTTTGTTTTTGTATTTGGGAAGAGACTTTTTTTCTCGAGTGGGCGTTAAATTAGACTTTGAGCCCTGTGAAGGGAGAAGCATCTCACCCGTGTCCTTTAGTTTGTTAAGTTGCACCAGGGATAATTGTTTTGTTTTGCTGTGTTTGATTGTGAGTTTTGTTGCAAGCTGCCTCTTCCTGCTAGGTGTGGGTACTCCCATGCTCCGCCAAGTGTTTTTTTAGATGGTCTAGGGAAGCTTTCAGACAGTCGCTCCTTCATTGTCTCAGTCCGCTCTGAGACGCTCTGTAAGCCGGGCTTCGCGCCCAGCAAGGTCGAAATTGTGGGGCTGAGTTTTTTTTTTTCTCTCCTTTCTGTAGTGACTCCAGTAGGATAGGCTGCTCCTGAGAGATATTGCCCATTGAGCTCCGTATATGACACGGGCATTCAGCTGGTAATAGTTTTGTGCTGTCATCTGGAGGTACTGTGCTTGGGTTTTTTTTTTTTTTTTTCTTTCAATGGTGTCGCATCATCTTTTTTGTTTGTATCCACGACATGGATGAATCAGTGGGGACACTTTTATCTAGATCTTCTGGATATTTACATGACCTCTTTGTCTTTTCTGGAAACGTACATTTTACCAGTCTTGTGTCCATCTGTGTTGGCGGCACTTCCATCTCCAGTAACTCAGTATCGGTTACATCAAATGGAGACTGGAAGGCAGTGATGTTCACTTCAATCATGTTTGAGGATGCAGCTTTGTTATTTGCTGCATTTGTCCAGCTGTCTCCATCGCTTCTCCTACTGGATGCCTCAGCCGCGGTACCTTTCTCGGCTGCCTCACTGAGCGAGACCTTTGCCTTGGCCAGTGGTGCGCCTTCAGCTACTTTGGCAGGAGCCACAACATTTCTTCTTCTGTCGATTGCATCGGCCACGGTGGCTTCTTCGGCAGCTACGGTGAGCGAGACTTTTGCCTCGACCAGCGGTGCGCTTTCGGCTACTTTGGCAGGGACAATGCTGTCATTGGATTTGAGGATGGAAGCTGAGGTAGAATTCAATTTCATTTCCACGTTTGCTAGCGAGTGTTTGCCGAGTCTCTTTACATATTTCGTTACGAGTTGCACAAGCAAGCTCGGACTTGTTCTCGTGGGTGTGCTTGAGAATGTACATAGAATTGTCTTAGTGAAACCGCATTCAGCGCTATGAGGTGTTTGGGCTTCCACACATTCGTCCGACCCCCGCCCCCTCAGAGCCAATCACAACCTCCCAGAGCCCTTGTCTGTGACGGTCCTGCTTCATGATGTTGTTGTGCAATTGAATTTGAGAGACAGTCGCGCAAGTGCTGGGATTGCTGAGATTGTTTTAGCATGGAGCGAGTTTGGGGGCCATATTCGGCCATGATACAAGTTACTAGAGTCTTACCTCTGTGTTCTGCCGCGGACTTCAGCAGACTGAACTCTGCGCCCGAACTCTGCGCGCCCTCCGCGCTTCCAAGGAGTTTTTAAAGGCGATGGGGCTTGATTTTCTTAAAGGCACACACGCCAAAAGAATAGAAGCCAAGTAGGAAAATTCAGCGTTCTGGTAGCAGTAGCTGCAGCTCCTCACATATCCAAGACTGCAGCAGACTGAACTCTGCGCCCGAACCCACATAGTGCCCCCTAGTGGCTGAAAGTTTTTGTAGATTGCTGGAGCTGAAGATCCATTCAAGATGAGGAAGGACTCATTCAACAGAGAAATCATTCGTATTACAGGTCTGTAAGTGAGGATTACATTTTTCAAAATGAAATCAAAGTTTTATATCCTACATTGGTAAGTTATTTCGTTTTTATTGATTTTGAAATATTTGGTATGTTATTTGTTTTTCAAAATTCCTAAATATGACCATCTTACTTTGATATAGGCTCCTGGGTTTGGATTCGGAATTGCAATATCTGGCGGAAGAGATAACCCTCACTTTCAGAGTGGTGAGACCTCCATAGTAATTTCTGATGTGCTAAAGGGTGGCCCAGCAGAAGGACTGTTGCAGTAAGTATTTTTATAGGTACATTTTTTATGATTTGTGAAACTGTAGTTTGGTTTAACATATGACCACAAGTGCATAGCCCACTCAACTGTTCAGCTGCATTTGTAATGTCTTTTCTGAAGTGCAACAATGAATGTAATGCTTAAATACGTCCCCCTGCCTGCTGTTAACAGTAGAGGGGGATATTGATAGGCATATGTTCAGAGTCCACACCGTTTTACCATTCGAAGATTTCACGCACTAGGTCAGCGTCTACACATTTGATGGCATAGCATTTTCTGCAACTCTCCAGAAGGAACAGATTTCCCACCTGCTTGTATTGAACCTAGGTACAATGGCATCTCATGGGCATGGTGGCATCCAAACAGCCCAGTGTCACGTTTGTACAGCGTTGCTGATGGCCCATGCATCAGTGTGGATGTGTAAGGGCAGTTTTTAGAGTGCAAGATGACCCATGTCTGAGGTCTCTTCTTCAGTTTGACCCTGCTAATGGTTCACTTCCTGGCAGTCGGGGGTGAAGGTGACCAGATTGCATAGGAGGCGAGCACAGTTGGTGATTTGATTGCATTCCCTGCAACCACCTTCCCCAACCCCATATGAACTGAGGCATCTAGTTTGGCTGTTAGGTGGCAGTTACGTTCTGTAGGTGACTCTAGCGCCATCATTTACTCAAAACTGTTCAGTTGAAGTACAGCTAGGGGGACGTAGAGATGTAAGGCGGGACACACAACGTGTATGTGTTTGCCGTTTTATCCACCCGTTATGGCCATTCTTACCTTTATAGCTCAGAGGATGAGGAACTTAAAAGGAAAGCAAGCATTCCAACAGAAAAATCACTCAGTGCTGACCAAACCCACTCCCTAAGCCATAAGAAACTCCAGTTTGAAGCCCCACTCCTGCTCATTCGGTTAAGGGGTTTCCAGGGCTGCACAGTGAGACAACCTGATAGATAACCTATCCTCAGGTGGACAAAGCAGCAAAGCACACTGGATAAGGTTTGTTTTCCTCAGTCCTCTTTTGTAGGCTTGCCTGTTGAACTTCAAGGGGATCGAGTTGCAAAGTGATGGTCTGGTCGGTCCGACATACTTTGTGTGTGGGGTGGGGTAGAGGGGTAATGCTCGTCAGTCCCCCATATAGGCTTGGAGGACCATCACCACAGGCCCATGGCTGTTATCAGTGGCAAGCGGGGGCTTTCATTTTCCACTTTCTCCTTTCCCTCTCTCTGACCCTCCCTTAGCGCAGATTGGCTCTCCCTCCGTATGGGAGGGGGTTAAGATGCTTCTATAAATAAGCGTTAAAGCGAAGGTTTCCATTGCAAAGAGAGGCACAGGATTTTACTCTAATCTATTTACGGTGCCAAAAGCAAGCCAGGTGGCCTGTGCACCATCCTAGATTCAGCAAGCTTCAATCTGCATTTGACCATTGAACGATTTAAGGGGTTTGCTAGATATGGAAGACTGATCTGTTTAGTGGATCTGGGGGATGGTTTTCCGCACATCCCTATCTGAGGCCCCCAAAGGTAATTTGTGTGCGTGTTCTTTTTTTTTTTTGGGGGGGTGATTGCCACTACCATTAGAGTTCCGAACTTTGGCCTGTATTCGGCCCCATGAGCATTCTTTCTTGGACAACTGGTGAGCGCCCAGTCCCCGCAAGTGGTGGAGTTCCACCTCCTAATATAGCTGGATCTCCTGTTCTACTTGGGCCTTTCGGTGAACTGAGTGGAAGTTTTCTGCTGGAGTACTGTCTGGACAAGAATTTTTCCATTAACGGAGAGAATAACATACTTGTAGAACACATTGTACAATTTTTTCAACAGCATCATAAATACGTACAGAGTGGTTTCAGAGGCTCCTGGGCCTCATGGCATCATGTATCCTAGCAGTTCATGTGGCTGGACTGAAAATATGCAGAACCCTGATCGCTCTGAGAGAATGTTCCTAAAAATCAGGTCCTCAATCTTGGACGGTCCCGATTTACAGACCAAAAGCTACAGTACTTGAATGATGAGGTCACCAATTTCATGCTGGGGGAGGTGGGAGGGCTGTACTGTGGATCCTGTTCCCCAGGCAACAATTACCACAAGATCCACGCTCCTCGAATGGAAAGCTACTCTGGAATATCTACACGCCTTCGATTTTTGTATCCTACAAGACTGCAAAGCCCAAACAAGTGTTTTATGATTGTCACAAATGTTTCTTGCTCTGAAAGCCAACTGCCCGATATCTAGAACAAGTAGGCGCATATTTGGAAGGACAATTTAACGTCATTGTTTTATATAAGCAAACTGAGCAGTACAAAATCAAAAGCTGTGGATATTTGTGAGTTGGCCACTTCACAAGGCATTTGCCTTCAGCTGGTGCACCTTCTAGGTGTGAAGAACAACAATATGGACCCCAAGTTGACTGAGGACAACCAATCACGAATGGGAGCTGAATCAGAAGTCACCCTTGGACTTGTTTGCCATGTTCCAGAACAAGAAATGCTCCTTGTATGCATCAAAAGAGGATCAAGGGATAGACTGCTGGAAATCCGATGGAACAGGATCAAAGCTTTTGTGGTTCCTCCCCTCCTCCTGATCAATTGAGCTCTTTGAAAGTTTCAGGAATCAGACGAGCGCTCCCTTATATTCATAGCCCCTGGTGGCCCTGTCACTTGACTTGAAAGATGGGGGGTTAGGAGGGGGTGGGGGGGGGGGAGTAGGGTTTAAAATGTATACTATTATGAGGACTTGCATATTTGACAAAGTATACCTGTATGAGCAGAATATGTAATCTGTGTTTGTGAGTTTGTGTTGTACGGATTTGCAGTGATCAGAATTTCTAGACATTTTATGATGGCACTTGGTCATCGGGTATCTTTATGTGCTGTTGCTCGTCCCTTCAAGGGCAAGTAGTCATTTTGTCATTTGTATAGCGCATTTCACCATAATTATGAGTGAGTGCCGGGTGTGAAATGAGCCCACGCCTTCCACTAAGTTATGATGGTGCGATGTGCGAGGGGAGAAAATGGGAAGAAAACGCGTCCCATGTGCAAAATCGCACCACGTATGCAAAGCCTCATTTGAGGAGAGTCAGGACCGAGGGAACTATCCCTAATATAGGAGTTGGAGGAATTCTTCTTTCTGAATTGAAAAAAGTATAAGGAATTATACAAACATTTAAAGGTAAATGGTGAATATGATCCTTCTACATAGGATATGTGTTTAGTAAACTTAAGCCCGGTTTTGAGAGAGGCCTGGGTGGCCGAAGCACATGTCAACACAAACTGGTGCTTAATCAACTCAAATAATATGAAAATCATGAAGAAATAGACCTTGAGAGATTCTTTGGATGCCTGCCGCAATATAAGAGTACAACTAACTTCAAAACTTATATCAAATGTAAGGAAAAGGTGTACCTTACAATACTCTGTAGATGCGACGGACATAACTCATTCAGTATTGAGATCTTTGTTGCAGGAAGATGGCCCTCATAACCAATTTCTGTTGTAAACTACCATACACAATTAGGCTAAATGCAAAAAATGGCTACCTTACAAAATGAGGCTAAATGCAAAATATGGCTAACTAGCGCAGTTGGCCTAAATGTATTTAGGCATATGGTAATAAGAGGGGTGGGGTGTTTACTGGAGTACAGTAATTGCTGTACTCCCTGCCCACACCACACTTATCAGTCGCTGTAGGCTGTCTGTATCAGTCGTCACGCGTAAGTACGGAGTGGAGCTGCTCAGTGGGGAGCTGCACTTTGCCTCTGGCCTTTAGCCTTTGCCTGCCCGGGCAAGACTGCCCTAGGTCTCTATTTGGCCCAGCAGTGTTGATCGCTGCTCATTTCAATCGCAGGCGGGGGGAGCGGAAGGCGTGAGCACTCCCCGGGAGGGTCTGAAAGCAGGCCCTTGAAATTCTGGGCACTTGCATGCCCTTCGAAATGGTGTTCTATTGGCTCCAAGTTGTGGAGGAGCAGTGTGTGGTGAACCTATTGCAAAACTTACTTCACAAATATGTATATTGTAACTTCTTTCTTTAGAAGGGGGTGCACAAAGGGGTGCTTAAGGGGGGGAGGGGAAGGTTCCAGTGGCAAAGGCGTGATTGCAGAATTCAGCCAAGGCTGGAGCAAGGCTGTCAATGTGGCCCTTGATGGTTCTGGATGAGCAGGGGAGAACCTGCTTTGAAAAGGCTTTCATAGATCAGACTTGTCTAGAACATAGTATGGGGTGGACAAGGGAAAGGAGGAGAAAAGAGAAGGGGATGGCCGGCATTGGGGGGGGGGCAAGACGAAGAGGAGGAGCCTGAGCCTGATGCCCTCCACTTCCTCTCAGCCAACCTAGACTTGCGTTTAAGGGTGACAAGTTGGATTTGGGCTTCAAACGGATCCTCATGACGGGGGCAAGGACATCAAGAGTGTTAGAGAGATGAAGGCTAGATAGGGCTGCGTCAGCGTGTGAGATAGCCAAAGGTGCAGAAGGAGGGGCGAAAGTAGCAGCGAAAGGCTCAACTGATGACCGAGAAGGTAGGTGGCAGTGCTGCAATTGGCTTGGCCTGAGGGTTAGAGAGAGAGGGAGGTGGGAGGAAAGGAGGAAGTGATCGCTCCAGGAGAGAGGAGTGGTGAAGGGGTGGATCTGAGGTGATCAGAACATCCAGGGTGTGCCCTGCAGAGTGAGTCAAGCTCAGAGGGAAGAATAGAGAGAGGGGGAGTTGCAGAGGTTGCGAAAGAGTCCATAAGAAGGGCAAGTAGCATCCAGATGGATTTTCAGGGCCCTGAGGAGAAGTTTTGAGGTAGAGACGAGGAGGGAGGTGCAGAGGTCAGACCTTTCAGAAAGGAAGAGGGCGACCTAGCCAGGCGGCCTGTAGATGGTGGCCACCGTGAGAGAGAGACCAGGAGAGATGTAGAACCTGCAGGCCAGGCATTCAAAGTAGTAGTCCTCCATAGGAATGATAGAAGCAGGGATTCACCCCGGGAAGATCAAGGCTACACCCCCACTGGGACGGTTGGTTCTTGGTTCGGAGAGGATCTTGTAGCCATCAGGAAGGAGAGTCTCAAAGCTTGTGACAGAGCTGGCCATGAACCAAGTCTCGGGAGATCGATTACATCCGAATCAAGTTCTTCCAGGAGATGGCAGATGTCAGAGGAGTGTTTGACAGCTGAGCGAGAGTTGAGATTAGCAATGTGGAGCAGGTTGCGACCTTTGAAGGACTTCCGTGGAGGGGTACAGGTCAGAGGTACGCCCTGGGGAAGTGTTGGAGGCGCCCGAGGATGGGCAGTGGAGGAAGGAGGAGAAGGCAAGATAGCCAGGGAGGAGGAAGAGGATACCAAAAAGGAGGCAACAGGGTGGCCAGAGAAGTAGCAGAGGGTACTGTAGAGGTGGCAGAGGATGGAGGCGGCAGAGGGGCCAGATGGGGGGGGAGGGGGGATTGAAGGAGAGGAAAGGAAGTTGATAAGGCGTGGGAAGCGTCTATCAAAAGGAGGAAGTTGGCCTGAGGACCCTGGACCAAGACAGTGCCATTAAGTAGATATTAATGATGGTCTTGAAGGAGTGGAACGGGGCTAGCAGGGCATCCCACCGGATACCGCCATTAATGGGAGAAGAGGAAAAATGAGAGAGAACAGAGACCGATGGGTGGTCCATAGGCCTGGAGAGGGAGCGACAAAGAGGATGTCGGTAAGGGTCTGTCTGGAGGAAGCGCTGGTGTCTTATCAGCTATAAGGAGGCCTGAGTTGGAGACAAAGATGTAGTTTGTGAGCTTCTTCCTGCCAGATTTAGTGAGAGGGATAGGATAGTCAATAGAAAAGCAGTTGGAAAAGATAGGTGAGACAGAGAGCACCATAGAGGGTGCAGAGAGCATGGGGGCGGGAGAGTGGGGTAGCGCTGGGGACACACCGAGCGGGGGGACACACAAAAGGGAGGGAGGGGGCAAACAATGGACAAGAAGCAACAGACCAGAGAAATCGGATGTTAAAGGTATTTATATTGCACATTGTCACCAACGAAGTTGGTCCCCAGGCGGATCTGTAAAACAAGAAGGGGGGTGGGGTTAGATTAGTCGGGTGAAGGGGGAGTAGGAGAGTGAGATAGAAGTGGTGTGCTTTTGGAAGCTTCAGTTCGTTTTCCACTGCGCTGAGCTTTGGTGTGGAGTATCTGACCGGGGCGAGACCTTGTGTGCTTTTGTGGTGCTTGTTTGGTGTTGCAGTGTGGTAAAGTGTGTGCAGTATGCTGGCCGAGAGATGGTTGTGTGGTTTTTCGGGTGAATTAGGTATGCAGAGAATTTTAGTTGGGTTGATGGGTTGTATGTCCTCTTTCTAGCAGATCATGTTATGTTTAGCTAGTATTCCTATGGATAGGCTTAGTTGTTGCTTTCTTTTGTTGACCATCTAACTGTTGTGATGGTGTGGCACGTTCCCGGTTGTATTGGAATGAACTTAGTATGATGGGGTTTTGGGTATGTCTAGTCTTCCCCACCTTTCTGGTTTTGGTGCTGTGAATTTTTCTACCCCCTATTCCTTTGCTTTTTATTGGGACGTTGGTCTGTTGGAGCTGGTTGTAGTTCGTGCCAGGGTGCTATTGATGAATCGTTCTTGTCCTTCCGTCTTGATCTGTCTGTGCATTCAGTCTTTAGAGTCATCCCATCATAGCTATCGCTCAACATGTAGTTTGTTGTGTCGTCGAATGTCTTCTTTAGGTTCTGTATGTTGATTGCTTGGTGGGATCAGATTCAATACATAGTTAACAACAAAGTAAAGTGCACAATAGGAAACCTAGAAGAAAAAGGATGCAGATGTGAAGAACCATCAACAAAGCTCAGATCACAGCAGTGTCCCTAGAAGGGAAGAAAGAATAATGACCAACAGCAAAGCACAAAGCGCAGCAGTGGACCTAGAACGGAAGAAGGACCGAGCCAACAACAAGCACGGAGCACAGCAGGGTACCTAGATTGGAAGAAGCAGGCAGTGTAGTGTGACGCCAAGAACTGAGGGGTACAGCACACAATCAGAGCAAAGGTGGACACACGAGGTAAATCGCAAAAGGAACCTAGAAGTAAAGAATGTACACAACAGGAATGCTCACAATGTAAGCCAACAACTGTAGAGCAACAACAAAGTCAAGTACAGTACACAATAGATCAAGGCAGGGAGGGAGCTAAGATGAGAGGAGTGGGAAGGGACCGCAGGGACCTAATATGCCAGTGAACGCAGCAATTAAGAGAAGGAGGGATGTAGAATGGGAACGCACGCAGCCTTAGTTGCGGGGGAGCGCATGCGCCCTAAGTTATGGTTAAACATCTTAAGCTTGGTCACCTTTGCTTTTAATGCTAGCTAAAAAGCAGTCTATTTGACTGGGAAATGTATTTGTAAATTGAACAAATATTGAAAGTATGTGGAGAACAAGAATGTGTTTTTTTTCTATCCTAATAAAGATCACTGTCAATTTCTTACTCTAGGGAAAATGACCGTGTTGCAATGGTTAATGCTGTGTCGATGGATAATGTGGAACATGCTTATGCGGTCCAGCAGCTACGAAAAAGCGGAAAGAATGCCAAAATTGTAAGTTGATGTATTCTAATTTGAAAATGGAACCTAGGTGTTTGGCCTGTTTTTAGAGCAGTCATTTGGTATTCTACACTAGAATATATTGATAAATATGTGATTCCACTCCTTTCAAAATGTTTTCAGTCCTCTTTTGATTTCTTGCCAAAACAGATATGCATTTAATTTTCAAGCATACATTTCATAGAAAGTGTTAAATGGACCACAGTATGATTCACACCTATTGTTTATATAGTGTCCTATAATTCAATGTGTAATCAGTTTTTATTCAAAATACTACCTTGCAGGTGCAGTTGCAATCAGTTACTTCTGATTTTAATGAATCATAAAACAAATTAATTTTTAACAAACCAAAGATATCTTTTTTAAAAAAACTAATTTCTATTCATACTTTTCCCCACCCCCAAAATTACTATTCCAATTCCCAACTACATATGTAGTTTCAAAAAATGCATTCTTTTTTTTCATAGGTGTTTTGGGTTCGTTAAAAATTAAGTTTGTTGCTTTGTATTCGTTAAAATCTTCATTTATTACTGTAGTGTGCATTGGTCTGCTCAAAATGCTTTACTTTTGTTTTTTGTGAAGCGCTGCATGTAGTATTGGTTCCTTGACGCGCTTAGCCTAGTTTGTGTGTCCTGGATTTATAAATCTTCTGCAAGCCACTTGCAACCCCATTTCAAAGGTGGGAATTTAGGCACAGCTGTTTTAAAGGGCAGTGTCATCGTATGCTTCACACCTGCCCCACATTTCTGTACTGTGTGAGAGCGTTTTTTAAAAATCATGTATCGGCAAGCTCACAGCAAAGTCAAGGCTGGTGACGAAGTAGTAGGAAGACTGGTGACCAGATGACCCTTCCCTGCCATTGATATTAACCGTTTTGAATGTGCAAAGTAATATTAACTCTGGGAGCTCTAAAGGCCGAAGTTGCCGAAGGAATGTGAAAGGGTGGACTGGTTGGAACAGTTCATCTCTATTCTGCTTTAACATCTTGGTGGCCAAGTGTGTATATCATAGATTTGTTATCCAGGAGCAAGGCCAAAGCTAGACACTGTGTATAGTGGACGGCATTGTAGCAGGCATGAAACTGAATAGACTAGGTGAAAAATGTTTTCATTTGCGGTCATCTTCCACACTACAGGGAAGATATTTTAAAGCAACAGGTTAACCAAAAAGGGCAAAGAGTTTGAGATCAGTGGTTTGAGCACAAGCTGAAGAGATCTTAAGAATGATCTGGTCACAGAGCACACCCCCCATCAAAAAGTTATAATGTCGTCCTTTGCATGCAAATATGATGCCTCTTACCCTAGACCAACCTTTCACGATCCAGCTTGCAAGTTAAAATTCTGCGGCAGGGCTGATGCAGCTTTTCATCGCACATAGATCGATAATTTGAGTATTGTTAAATAGGGAGAAAAAAACGATCGTGATTAGATTGCTTTGGGGTTGAAGGGATCGCTATATGAAAACAAATTAAAATTATAAGTGCATCACTGAGTATTTGCAAAACTATCTTAAACAGAACTTTACTGAAAAACATGGAGACCATGCAGTGTTTTACAGTAGCCATATTGTTAATTATCCATATTGTAATAACTTACATCTTTGGAATGGATTTTCAGGGCAGACCTAAAATGTTAACTTAGGTACAAAATGGAATGTGTTTTAATAAAGGGAGCATCCCGATTTTACTGCCGGATTTCAATTCTGTGAAAAAGTGAGTCTTTTCTGGCTAACGGTTCTCCACAGGTCCATGGCTCTTTAAGAGTGGAGAAGAGGATTAGTACTTCAAGTACCAGTAAACCTCTTTGAACCTGCTGTGACCAAAGGAATCTTGTGGGGGAGATGCCTGATGAAAGGAAAATGTAGCTCATGCTACATTCTCTTCCTGCCAAGAGCTCAATTAAATATGCAGAAGTGTTTTGAAAATGATTGGCACATCTATGGAGTTACATTACAAATTGTGATGCATTGTTTATTTTGTGCCATGTTGAATAGACAGTTGAATATGAAGACACCTGTAAATGAGGCGGTCTGTGGTGTGGTTGACTGCCTTAAGGGTTGGCAGTAAGGAGGGTGTTTCACAAGTTGTGAGACCACAAGGGCTTGGACCACTGTGCGGAACTCATGCTGGGGGTTATGGGAGGGAATGAAGGGTTTGATTTTGTGTAGTGATCTGTAGCCACGCAATTTGTGCCTTTATGGCTATGTGCTACTGGTTGTACTAAAGAAGCACCTATAAGGGTAGTTCCTTCAATTTATTTTAAACATATGTTGTGTATAAAGAGTTAAACTCTGAACATTTTACATGGTCTTATACCAAGGTTCTAAATGCTTCCTTATATTGGATATATTCATATCCTGCATTGCAGTCTCTGAATTGAGGGTGCTGTGCGACATCGAGTTTAGGCCCCTCGACACTTAAAATTCCATGATGGTGATGAGATTGTAAATAACATGCACTGCGTTTCGATTTTCTACATGCACAGCACACTCTCTGAACGGTCGAAGGATTGAACGTCTTTACTTTTGAGTAATATTCACGATGTCTACGCCAAATACCAGCTTTAAGAGATGTGCAGACTGTGACTCAAAAATGTTGACCACTGATCCGCACAGAATTTGTCTCTGGTGCCTCGGCAGAGATCATGAGGACAAGTGTGGTTCCTGCCAGTCAATGACCAGTAAGGTCTTAAAAGAAAGGTTGAAACTCACTCTAGGTCAGTCAGACTCAAAGACTCAATCTTCTACTACTTTTGAAGAGAAAATCTTCTGAAGGAAGGAATTCGACCAGAGACAAGTCTACAGAAAGGCCAAGAAATGCTCTAAACATTCTAAGCGTTCAAGATCCAGGAGCGACTCTGCCAATCTTCTTTGTCATCACAGAAGAAATTGAAGAAACCACGCCATCGCCCCTCTTCTTCCGACTCCTCACCGAACAAGCGCCTTGTACATTTTCCCAATGAGACTGCCCATAAGGCTGTGTGGGAAAATTTCTGTTAAAAGATGGATGTATTTTTGAAGGCGGCTCCTTCGGTCCCTCGAAAGAGCAGAAGGAGGCTAGCAATCGCATTGCGTCTTCCAAGACTGGCAGGGAATCGAATAAGACTTTGACTTGCGCGCACAAAAGCCCGGGTCAGAAGGCCTCAGGATGTTGCCTTGAGTCGCGTCGACCACAGAGACATTGAAGACAAGGCTGCTGTGCCCTTCTTGTCGAATGAATCTAAGTCGAAGGGCTCTTTGACGTCTACCTCTGATCCATCTTCAACTTTCAAACCTCAGTCGAAGAAATATTCCTTCAAATCTTTTGGTGCCATTTTTTAGCAAGACTATGTTGTACCCTTCGGTTATGAATGTTTTGGAACACCCAATGTTTCAGAAGAATTAATCTCTGATCGTTTAGGTGACCTGGCTTATTGTCTGAAAGAAGCTAGTTGTCTTGATACCTCGACCGAGGTTGAATTCGGCACTCCAGATATGCACACCCTAATGCGGCCTATAGAACGGTTATGAACAGGTTAATTGTATATTTGGGTTGAGGATGTCCTACAAAGGACATAACTCAGGATGACCTGACTAACATCCTGGATAAAGGTCCACCGGAAGAGCATGTGTTGCCTTTCATTCAGCCTTAAACAAACCCATTCTAGAGAATTGGCAAAAGCTGACACAACTCCTGCTGTTAACAAGGAGTTGGTGAAGAAATACAGACCACCTTCTGTGGAGGCTGATTTTCTTTTAAGGCACCCTACTCCCGAGAGTTTGGTGATACAAATAGCTACTTCCACTTCAAAGGCAGTGGCTTATCAGAGCATCCCAATGACTAGGGACGATAAAAAGTATGACGTGCTAGCAAAAAGAGTAAGCCATTAATACATCTTGTGCTCTAGCAAAATACTCACACCTTGTGGAATACCTTTGCACATGCTACCAATAAGATCCCTGAAGGTGTGATGAGTAGGATTCTATGATGGATTGTAAAGAGGCCTCTTGCCAGTCCCTTAAGTCTGGAAAAGATGCATCGGACGGTGTCAGCTGGTGTATGCACCCTAGTGTGGTGATACGCAGCCATGCAAACCTTCTCAAGTCTGTTTTTGCCCACAAGTCCAATTAAGGCTCTGTAAGGAATGCAGAACGACACAAGTGACCACAGTTCAAAGGTGTTTATTGAACTTTATCAAGGGTGTGATAAACGCCTATCTAAACCTAAATCTGAAGATGGGAGCAAGCTACGACCATCAAATAATGTAGTCCTAGTGGAGTCTCGTCAAAATAAAAGGGCCTGTACTACAAAACCTATTGCCAATTCGTACAGCTAATTTACAAATAGTGTGGGGGAAATGTTCAAGAAAAAGAAAAAAATGTTCACAAAATGGTAAGTCGGGATGTTCAGGCCGTTGGCCTCCCTTCCCCACGTTTTCAGCACGGGACAAGGCGGTTCACTCGAGCATAGCACACTCTTGGGCTTCTTCAGAAAGAGGACACAGTTCCATTACCAACATCAGGGCCTTCTGTGCCCTAGTCTCTTAAGGTATCAATGTCTCCTGATTCAGAGGGCCTGATGCTCCAAAACAGTGAGAAGTTCCTTTACAAATATTCAAGTCAGGCGATTCACTCTTCACCCTGGATCCCCCTCAGCCGGGCTCAGATCCTCTTCTCCAATGCTTGGAGAATATCTTTTCTCGGGTGACTTACGGTTCATCCCGGATCTCCCTCAGCTGGCCTCATATCCCGTTTACACAATCAGTCCCCCTCAGCCGGGCTCTGACCAATTACAGTCCGTATTAGCTGTCAAAGACTTCTGAATGTGCACAGGGTTTGGCTTGACCTGTTTAAGGATCCCTTTGATTTCACAGTTTACAATTTTACACTCTCAGTTGGATACCTAACAGACCTTTGAATGAGCACCCACGTGGCGCCGGACCACTCTGTATATGGCATCTACCTTGGTTTCAAAAGTCTCACTCCTTGGATATTTAGTTATTTGCGTCGTTCATCACATACGCATTACTCGCTGTTCTATGCATATTTCTTCACAAAATGTTGCCGCTTGCAACCTTGGTTCTAACACAGCTGTGCTGACTTTACTGGAGCGGCTTTGTTGTAGGAACCAAGGGCAGTAACACGGCGGCAATCGCTCCTCCCCATCTCGGCTGTCGAAGCAGGAGAACCCTCGGTACCTTCGACACCGAATGCACCTTTCTTTAGCCGTAATTCCCTGTCTTATGTTTCTTATTCTCGAGGGCTTGTGAAAGCAGTCTTTCTCCTCGTATAAAATTGCCATCTCGCTACTGCTGCTTCCTCGTGTTTTGCCTAGCTCACAGAGTGCTTTCGTGCTCCGCCGTTTATCCATGTGAGGGAAGTGTGATGGAAGTCAGGTGTGTGTAATTGTCAGTAATTGACTCTGCCTGACCCTTGTGTTGGGACATATCGGGTATACGGCTCTGGTGTTAGTCCCTTTTCGCTCACATTGAGCTGTCTGTGAAAAAGTGTAAGTGTCGGTAAAGGGTGGGGGCCGGGGGTTGAGTTCCTAGGTATTCTCCTGGTAGGATGGGAAAAAGGTGTTCGGAAGGGGATACCGTGTCTCACCCTCCGGTGTCCAGCTTCCACTCACCAATGACCCCTCATCCAGGTGATCCTCCCGCTCTGGTCCACCCCCAGGAACTGGATCCAAAAGCGATGGCCGTGTCCTGGTCAACTGGATGACAGATCCCTGCGGACTGGCAGGTGAGACACCTTCAGGTTTCTCACCGCTCCTAGACATGCCCTTTGATGGGGCTTACCTTTTTGTTCCAAAGGCTGATGATATGATAGTTTATATCGCGCCCATACACAAGTGTTTCAGGGCGCAATGGGGCAAGGGAGGGGTACAAGGGAGGGTTAAAAAGAATAAAAACAAAAAAGATCTTACTAGACCTAGTGACATTGAGAACGCGTAAGTGCAGGGACGAGGGAGGTGAGGTGCAAGGGGAGGAGAGGAATGGAAAGTGCAGAAAGCAGATTATTAAAAAGTATAAATAACAATAAGAAAGTGCATTCGGCAAGTGGCACTATGAATGCAGACACGAGTGTCCGATAAGTACCAGTAAGAGGGCTGTAGAGTTGCAGATACAGAGTGCAGAGGTTACCTAGAGGCAGTGCAGGTAAGCAGAAGGATGGGCAGGAATCGGGGCCTGGATACTGAGAGTAGACCAGGAACCCAAGGGCAGAGAAGGGTAGATAGCAGGGGAGGGGAAGTGAGAAGGCAGAAGCAAAGAGGATGGTCTTTCGGTGCTTACGGAACCCAAGGTGGTTCTCCTAGATTTTGAGAGGCAGGGAGGCTATTCCAGAGGGAGGCCCCAGCAGCAGAAAGACCTACCACCAACTCTTTGCTTGGTGAAGCGACTAACCATGAGGGTGTTGGAGGAGTGAAGGGCTTGAGTAGGGGGGTATTTCCTGAGGGAGAGAGAACAGCTTAGAAAAGCTGCAAGCTTCGAAGGCTGCAGCGAAATTGGTGGCCATCTGTGAGCCGCAATAGCAACACCCACCTTTTGTAGGCTTCGAGAGGTTGTTCCTTTCACTATCACTCCTCTTTTGGCCAAATTAGTAAGAGGTCCAGCTACCCAGAGGACAAAGGAGGTTCACACATGCCCCCAGAAGCCGTGGAGTAAAGGCTGCCCAGGCAGCCAGCTCATCACTGCCCTCTGCCCCAGCCCGAGAATCACTCTCAACACTGCTCACAGGCCACTGGTGGGAGGCAGATTGACCAAGCATCTGCAAGAATGGGTTTGCATTACTTTAGATGCATGGGGCCGTCAGACAGTGGCTCAAGTGTCTCCTATTTCTACAAAGGCCTCTAGATTTTCCCTCGAGCTATCTCTTCAGAACCAGATATGCTCCTTTTTCAGGAGATGCTCTCCCCGTTAGAAAAAGGGGCCATGGGAAAAGGGTATCTGTAGCGGAACAATACCAGGGTTTTACCTCCATCTATTTTCTCCTTCCAAGAGAAAGACTGAGGACTACGGCCCATCTTGGACTTGAGACGCTTGCAAAAGTTCCTCAGAAAGGACAGTTTCAAGATGGTCACTCCTGAATAGATCCTCCAGGCCCTTAAGCTCCACGATTGGATGCGTCACACGTTCTTCAGGATGCTTATACTTCTACGTTCCATCCCCTTTCCTCCATACTTTTGGGACATTCCGTCCTTTGGGACGGGACCAGAGCACTTTGAAGCATCAAAAAATTACTTTTTGTCCTTTGTTTTACGTGTGGCCACCGCATGTGGCCGTATGCCGCCCCACCCCTGAGCTCTGCATCGCCCTTCAGTCCTTTTCTCCGCATGGTCGGGGTCGGACGTGTTTGCATCGTGGGATTTTTTTTTTCTTCTTTTCCTAATTGTCCTCCATCTTCCTGCTCCGGTTCCAGTCTTATTCACCTCCATCTATGCCAGAGCGTGACGGAATCATGTCCTGTTCTTGAACATCGTTTCACAATGGTTGATCTCCATTCTGTCTGGAGTGCTTGGGCCCATAACATTGGCGGGACTCTAGTCTCTACTGCGACACTCTCCGTCCAGACACTCCAGCGTAGTCCTCAGGAGGTGTTCCAAGGTCTACATCCTCCACATTTACAGCAGTTCATTGATTTAAAAAAAAAAAGGGAGCGTCTGTTAAGTTACTTCCTTTTTTAGGGCACCCCAACCAGGGGACTCCTTCTCGCGGTCTTCTCGATCCGGGAGGGGTCCAAGTGGCTCTTTTACCAGGGTTCTCCCTGAGGTATCCTGAAAGGGATCTAACCTGGATACCGGCGTTCCCTCAGGTTTCCCTTCTGGCAACTAAAATTAAGCTCAATGTTTCTGGGCTACTTCAACTGGGATTATTCCCGAGGTAAGAATGGGACTAAACGAACTGAGCCTAGTCTCTAGGTTTCCTGTAAAGTGACTAAAAATACAGGGATCACCCCCAAGGATACCCAAATAGGGGCTATAATCAGAACCAGCTGGATCGGGGGGGTCCCAATTTGGGACTGTGGCTACCAGGTGCGAACCTTAGCTTTCCCACAAGGAATCTTGTGCCGGTCCTGCTGTGGAAGCAAAGGAGGGCGAAGGCCCCAAGTCGTAAAGTACCGCTCCTGCCAGGTTCCCTGTCAGAGGGCTAAAACTGACTCCAAAGCCTCTACAACTTCTGTTGTAACAATGGCCTCACAAAAACATCCATTCACCAGTGACAAAATGGCTCCCAACCCACGCGACCGGAGGCAACGATTTTGACAAGCTGCTCCAAACCAACTTTTTCAATGGTTGGGACAGGAGGGCCTACGTTTGAGGTTGAGCAGCGTTTTCCACAAAACATTGATAATAGAAACCCTTTTCGCCCACCAAGGAACTGGCGTGCAAGGTTTCTGCTGCCTCAGTCTCACTTCCTCCTACGTCCACTTCTTTAGTTTGTGGATCCAGCTGGAGGAGGGCCATCTTGGCAACCTGCCTCAATGCAATCTTGGGGGTATGCCCTTCCAGAGCGGCCTCTACCCACTCCTCTGCTTAGGTCTTCCTCTAAGGATGCGTTCTTTGGCAGATTCAGGCGCTCATGCACTCAGACCCGATGAAGGCTTACTTTTCAAAGAAATATATCCTAAGCTTCTCAAGCCACAGCCTGCTCCTCCTCCTCCTCCTCAGCAGGTTCTGGTAGTGCCTCTTCCGCTTCCATTTGAGCCTCCTCCTACACTGCCACCATTGTTTCCGCTTTCACTGGTTCTTGTGACAACAGTAATGCAAAGGAATATGCCCAAGGTGTCCTGAGGTATCATGTGTCAGGGATCAGTTTTCTGTTCCTGGCAAAATAGACGAACACATGGACCAGGATAGTGAAAACCTGCCCCACGCCGTCATAGCTTTTCATCACTCTGTGTTGATGGCGTTGCTGTAAATACTCTTACTTGCGTCCCAACTCCTTTCCTTCATACTGTATGGGCGTCCCTTCCAAGGGACGGGAGACTGAACCTTTTTCACCAGAAAAAAATCTTCTTCCCCTTTTAAATTAGGAGGCGTGCGGGGGTGTGCCCCAGGGAGCATGTGCTGCCCTTACTCAACCCTCCAGTGCCACACCTCAGTCCCCTTTACCGTGTCGACGGGAACGAGCCGAATACACCAGCGCTCCTGGGTTTGGCTTCGGCCATGTAATTCCATGCGCAAACACTTTGTCTTCTTTTTGTCTTTTTATCATTCAGTTCCTCGGGCGTCAGGCTCCTCCCCAGCGCATGTAGACTTCTACAGGGTTCAGTAGGTGTCCATCCTGCAACGGGCTCTTCCCATCTTCAGACCCCACGGCCTCTGCCTACGTTGCCTTGGCCCAGACCACGGTTGGTAATCTTGTTCAGCGTGTGACTCACTGTCCTCGAAAGTGCTGAAGAACAGAGTAGCTGGGTGGAACTTTGTGAAGCATCGAACCAGGCCCAGGGTAGGGCCGATATTCTCCATTGCACCCCGCAAGGGAGACTCCTTGCGAGGGACTCTCCCGCGCGGGAGGGACAGGTCAGATCCTTCTACCAGCACCTGCACTGAGGCTGCTGCAGCTACCGACCTTCGGGTCGAGGGATCCTCAGATCCTTCCGTTGGCAGTGTTGAGGTACCGGAAGGTTATTTTACTGGGTCTTCACCCGAGGGGCTCCGCCCTTGTACCGGCACCATGGCAGAGAGTCTACGGCATAATACCAGCAAATTGTCTGAGGGGGCGCCTAAACACAGCTCTACCGACCCCCAGGTGTCACACATACCAGGCCTACGCCTAAGGAGCAGGAGGCCGGGCCCAGTGGGCCGAGCAACACGTGGCAGGCAGCTCGACAAAATGGCTGCCATGCCGGAAAAAGAGGCACCCGTCCGACACCATTCCAGGAATTCTACGAAGAACGAGTGTCGTGGTGGGACTGGCCTCAACCAGGTACGTGGCCTACAGTCTACCCCTCTTATGCACAGGGCAGCTTTCCTTTGTGTCCATATGGACAGGGTACGCAGCGGCACCAGCAGCTTCCCGCTACCCCCGTCAGCACCCCCTGCCACCTCTTTGGCCAGTGAGGAAGGGCTCTATGCGAAGTTCCTCTGCCTCATGACGTCACCTCAGATGGGGTCTATTATCAAAGACTCCATTGGGGAAGTGCTTCCTGCAATGCTAGCGGCATCACCGGTGCCAACGCCCCAGGCCCGGCCACCACCTCCGGCTCCTCAGACGGCTCCATACGAGCCTCCGCCGCTTCCTCAGCCTCCGACTGCGGTCCCAGTACGCCAGCCTCCGGCGGCAACTACTCCTTCTCCTCCACAGGATCCCCCAGAACCACAGGATACGAATGAGGAGGATTGTGACACGCCATCCTCAGCCAGGGCCTTCCACAAATGTCTTGCCGGGCTGGCAGAATATCTGGGCCTGCCCGAGATCGAGCAGCCGGCAGAGGGGTCCTGGCTGAAGTCCTCACGCGACGCCCCTCTGCCAAGATGGGGATTCCACTGCAAACCAATGTAGTCTCCTTGGCCAAAAAGTCCTGGCTCAAACCCCACTAGGCCCAGCCGGTCAATCGACGCCTGGACGTCAAGTACAGGCATATGGTGGGGGATCCACTCTTGCTCTCGGCCCATTCTCAGCCGCACTCTACGGTGATCGCTGTGGCATCACTGTACTTCAAGCCTCAGTCATCCTCAGCCGCATCTTCCGCGGTGCTGCTAGGCGAGGAGGAGAATATCTTGGAGGCGTACAGCAAGAGAAACTATTCCAACGCTTCCTTGCATCTTCGTCAGGCCAACGCAGATGGCATGCTGGCTGCTGCCAACCAACGATTATGGCGGGAAATTGCATAGTTCCTTCCGGAACTCTCCACCCAAAGCCAATCACGCTTTAAGGCAGGCTAGCAGAGGCTAAGCTGGTGGTGCATGATCTCATGGAATCCAAAGTGGCCCAAATTAATTTCTGCATTGCCACAGACCTGAGGACAGCTTGGCTCTGGGCAACAAAATTCAACCCAGACATCCAGGAGCGCATCCTAGATCTACCATTCGAGGGGGGGTTCACGGGGAGGGGGGTCCTGTTCTCATCCTCCACGGATGAGTAGCTGGACAAGAACAGCTTATAAACAGCCAAATCTTTATCCATCCTTACAAAGACCACGCCTAAATTGTAATCTCAGCAATGCTCCGAGGGGTCCTACGTACGGAGGGTTCTGGGGCTTCCAGGAACATAGATCCAGGCAGCTCAAAAGCTTGCCATCTCAGAACCGGCGACAGCCTCTGAGGGAAAGAAGGCATGACCTGCCCCTTCTGGTCCACATGTCTTCGGTGGGGGGGGCAGGCTTGCTCTACATGCACATTTCGGGCACCAGAATTGCGCGGACCCCTGGATTCTCTCGGTAGTATACACGGGTACTGCCTCCCTATCCCAGCCTCTCCTTCCTCCTCCCCTCCCACAGGTTGGGACAACAACTCTTTTGGCAGAGATCCGGTTGCTCGTAGAGAGCCAGGCAGTGGAGCAAGTCCCAGCCTCCCAGCGAGGCTTTGGCTTTTACTCCAGGATTTTCACCATTCAGAAGAACAACCAGACAGGCCTGAGAGCTGTGCTGGACCTTTCCACCCTCAACCTCTCCTTAACCCTGCAAAAGTTCAAGATGGTTATGCCAGCTTTTATAGCTGAGACATTGGACAAGGGAGACTGGATGTGCTCCCTAGACCTGAAGGACTCGTACCTACAGGTCCCGATTTGGCAGCCCCATCGTTCCTCCGGTTCAGGATCATGGGCTACCATTTCCAGTACCAAGGTCCTTCCGTTTGGCCTCAACTCAGCCGCCAGGGTCTTCACCAGACTCATGAATGCAATGGCGGCCCTGCTCAGAGCGCAGGGCCTCCACATTTACTAATACCTCGACGACTGACTTGTCAGGGCTACTTCACCGGAAGCGGTTCACCACTCTTCCCATGCCCTTATGAACACTCTGCACAATCTGGGCTTTTCGCTCAACCTTAAGTCGTCGCAGCTGCAACCCACGCATACTCTTATTTGTTTGGGCCTCATCTGGGACACTAGCTCCCAGAAGGTATTTCCTTCGGAGGATAAGATCTTGGCAATCAAGAGGGCACCACCCACTTCCTCAGCAGAGACCTGGTACCAACATCTCTTGGGTCTAATGGCAGCGTTCCTATTGGCCATCCCTCAAACAAGACTAAGGATGAGGAGGATTCAGCTGCACTTGGCAGCCTCATGGAGCCAGGAGCGGATCTCTCAATCCGAGCTGGTCAACGTTCCTCTATCTCCCCACCCGGACCTGAATTGGTGGTCCAGATACTACAACCTGCGGATGGGCAAGCCCTTCTGTCTGCCCACTCCGCAGGCCACAACGGATTCTACGCTCGAGGGCTGGGGAGCCACCCTGAACGATCTCTCGGTCCACGGCACCTTGACTCAGCAGGAATACCACATCAACTGGCTAGAGCTGAAAGCCATCTGGCTGGCGCTCAGAGCCTTCCTTCCACTTCCCAGGGGCAAGGTTATCCTCATCCAGACGGACAACTCGGTCAGCATGTATTACGCTAACCAGCAGGGAGGCACCAGATCCCCTCTGTGCAGACTGGCGGTCAGCATGTGGGAGTGGGCCTTGGAAAACATTTACCTCACGGCATTCCACCTCCCGGGGTAAGCCAACTTGGAAGCAGACAGCCTCAGCAGGCTGGGAGCGGACAATTACGCGTGGCAGCTAAACGACTTTGTGATTCAGAAGATCTTCGACAGATGGGGTCTCCCCCCAGGTGGATCTCTTTGCTACCTCCCACACCAAGAAGTGTCCCCAGTTCGCATCCTGGCAAGGTCAGGGCCCCGGCTCTCTGGGAGATGCATTTCACCTCCAGTGGACCGGCATGAAAGCCTACGCCTTTCCGCCCACTCCTCTGATTCACAGGGTAATTTGCAAGATCAAGAAATCACGCCAACTGTGCATCATTCTAATAGCGCCATGGTGGCCGGCCAGACCATGGTTTTCGGAGCTCCTCAGTCTCTCGTAAGTGCCCCTGATTAACCTCCCGACGGGCCCAGCACCTCCCCTGGCTCAGCAGGGGGGGGGGCAGGGTCGTCCACCCCACGCCAGGCAAACTAGCCCTCAGAGCGTGGTACCTGAGCAGGTAACGATTTGGCACCTCAGCCTCTCACAGGCCACTCTAGAGATCATACAGGGCGCCAGGAGCAAGGCTACCAGGGCCCAGTACAAAAGCAAATGAACCAGATTCTGCCACTGATCAGACTACAAGGGAATAGATCCCTTGGCATGCACCATACACAACGTGCTCTCCTTCTAGGCGCATCTCGCCCAGTCAGGCGTGCAAGTGGACACCTGCCGCACATATCTCGCAGCCATTGGGGCTTACAGGAACTCGGAGGAAGGCATCTTCTCCTCGTCCATTCCCATCGTCAAGAAACATCAAACTGGGCTCGCAAGGCTCTACCCGCCCGTCAAACCACACTCTGCGTGGGACCTTAACATAGTCTTGGGCGCCCTGGCACACAAACTGTTGGAGCCAATGGCGTCCGTGGACATAAGGCTAGTCACCATAAAGATGACTTTACTAGTAAGCCTCAGCTCATAGGTCAGTGAAATCTAGAATCTGGTCGCTTCAGAACCATATGCCACCTTTCACACACACATGGTGGTCCTGCGGATGCACCCGTCATTTCTGCCCAAGGTTCCGTCTGCTTTCCACTTGAACGAGGAAATGGTTCTTCCTCTGTTTTTTCCTGATCCCAAGGCCAATGCACAGAGTGCTGCACTGCCTGAATGTCAGGCATGCCCTGAAATTCTACTTGGACAGGACCAGGGGCTTCCGCAAATCAGACGCCCTGTTCGTCACGTTCCGAGGCTCAAGACTAGGCAATCGGGCCTCTAAGTCTTCCATATCCCCCTGGATGGTCTCTGCCATCAAAGAAGCGTATGAGGGCCAGCACAAGCCGCTTCTGACCAACATGCATGCCTACGCAGTCGGGGCCAAGGCAACAGCCATCGCATTCGAGCGCCATGTCCCTTGGCAAGTCATAAGCAGGGCGGCCACTTGGGCCACTACCTCTGCTTTCTGCAAGCATTACTGTTTGGATGCCGGCTCTAGATCGGATGCAGCTTTCGGGCAGGCGGTTCTCAGGAACCTATTTGCTTAAGGAGTGTCTCCTCTCCACCCTGGGGCTACATTTAGTTGTAATCGCCCATACAGTATGGAGGAAAGGGGGCAGGACATAAGAGTAATTATAAGTTACTCACCTTAGTGACTAACTTTCTGTTAGTCCATATTCACCTTAACTCAATATGTCCCTCCAACTTCCCTCCTAATAATACTGGTGTCATTGGGCAATGTTAATTCTAATGTTGACGCATCAATGGGGACTGAGGTGTGGCGCCGGAGGGTGGAGTCAGGTCAGCGCATGCTTCCTGGGGCGCACCCCTGTGCGCCTCTAAATTTAAAGGGGAAGAAGGTTTTTTTCTGGTGAAAAGGGTTCCGTCTCCCATCCCTTGGAAGGGACACACATACAGTATGGAGGTTAGTCACTACGTTGAGTAATTTATAACTTTCAATCCCAGAGTCTCTGGCTCCACAAGGAGTTCTCTCAGGAGGGTTAACCCTTACCTCACAGGATCACACATGTCTTTTTCTTCCTGGGGGGGGGGGGAAACTAATTCAGAGCAGCATATAAATAAAACAATCAACACTCGCTTTAAACCTCACTCATCAAACGATATCGCTGTGGCTGCCTGCCCACTTCCTTCATCAATGGTAGCAGCAGCTGTACTCCATGCTAAGCCTTCTTCAACCTCCTCCACGGCAGCCTTAAAGGTCTTATCTAAGAGTACACAATAATGGATGGCATCGGGAAAAAAGATTTTTCCAATGCTGGTCTTCAGCTGCGTCGAGCAAATGCTGAAGTCATTCTGGCGGCTGCAACTTCAAACTGTGGAGAGAGCTTTCGGAATTCACAAAGGACAGGCTCGAACATGTTAAAGGCAGCCTATCATGTGGACACGTGCCCTCTGGGCCTTATGGTTGGTATAGACGTTTCCCGCCAGGCGTGGCGTCATGCTACAAAGTTCTCAAAGGTTCAATACAAAGTATTCAACCTCCCCTTTGAAGGGAAAGAGTTTTTCCACTCCTCCACCAACTAGGAACAAAACAAAAGCAAGCACATTGACAGCTAAATTTTTGTCAGTCCTAGCGAAACAGCCTCCAGTGAAAGTGGCCTATACCGAGGTTTGGGACCCAAACAATCCTTTTCAGGTTTTAGAGGTTTCCAGGAGCGTCAAGCATGCCGAGTAGAAGGTTCCTCTGGTGGGACTCGACACAAGCAGCAAAGAGTGGCTGTTTTTTCTCTCGGTCCTCAGCCTCCGCCTCTGCAACGGGAGCTCTCACCCCTGATAAAACATCCAAATGATGTTTTCCATCGGCCACACAAGACTCTGGTGGGAGGACTATATTGGTTCATCTGGAGGCGTGGAAGACCAAAGGGTTTTGTCTGTCACCCAATTGGGCTTCCGCCTACCTCTTCCTCATACCACACCATCTCATCCTCTTCAGCAGACTGGGTCTCCCTCCCTCAGAGCCCAGGTACAAAAACCTTTGAACCTCACAGCAGTGGAACCTGTTCCCTTAAGGGAGCAAGGGGAGGGCTATTACTCCAGTCTGTTTACAGTGCCCAAACCCAACGAGGCTAGACTGCACACCATCCTCGACCTCTCCAGCTTCAACCTTTTCCTTCCCTAAGTGAAATTCAAGATGATCGCGCCCAGCCAGAAAAGGTCCCCTCTCCGGAAGGGAGATTGGCTCAGTTTGGTAGTTCTCCAGGACGCTTATATGCACATCCTGATTTGGCGCCCATATCTAAAATACCTTTGGTTTTCCGTGAAAACTGGACATTTCCAATATCGAATGCTGCCATTTGGTCTCGGCTCTGCGTGTCTTTCCGAAGATGATGGGGGTCATCGCAGCATTCCTCAGACGGTAGGCAGTTCAGGTCTAGCCATATTTAGGTGATGGGCTGCTGCAGTCTGGGGGCAAGGACTCTGCAGAAGCCAATTTTCAATCTCTCCTCAGCTCCTTTTCCAACTGGGGCTTTCAGTGAACTGGCAGAAATCTATGACATTGGCTCAGGACCTGATATTTTTAGGTTTCCATTGGGATACTGTCAGTGCCAGAGTCTTCCTAACGAAGGGCGGAATTGCGGATTTGTCAACCATGTATGATCTTTTTCTGAACTCCTCCCACAGGTCAGCCTGTTCCAAAGACTCCTTGGCCTTATTGCCTCATGTGTTCTAGCTCTGCCTCTTGCAAGACTTAAAATGAGGCGCACACAGCTAGCACTTTGGAGCTGCTGGTCCCAAGCTTTGGACCCAGACTACAAAATGAAAATAATCCCATCTTCCATGACGTTGGATCTTCATTGGTGGACAACCACCAACAGCCTCACATTGAGAACCACCTTTCAGGAGCCTTTACCACAGGTCAGTCACAAGACTCCTTCCTTCTAGGGTGGCGAGCTACGTTGGGTCATCTCGAGGTCTGCGATCTGTGTACACTCAGAGACACTATGTCTCATATCAACTACCTGGAACTCTTGGCAGTTTTCCTGGCATTGAAAGCATTCTGGCCTTCTATCATCAATAAGGTGGTGCAAATTTGCACAGATAATTCTGTGGCTATGCTCGGTCAACAAACAGGGCAGTCCAACACAATGTCTGGCAACAGGCCGTGCACATTCCGGGATGGAACAATGTTGCAGCGGATTCCCTGAATTGCCAGTCTATGGGATTTATGAGTGGGAAATGAACAGCAATGTTTTTGCCAAATATTTCCAGCAATGGGGCTCCCCAATGGTTGATCTCTTTGCAACTGCAACCAACCGGAAGGAAACTGCCCCTCTATGTACAATCTCAGAGCATCTTCTTTGGAGTATGCGCTAGAGATTCCGTGTGACAACATGAAGGCTTATGGCTTTTCCCCTTCTGCCATTGATTCATTGTTCACTCTGGAAGCTCGGGAGTGCCTCCAACTGCACTCTCCTATTCATAGCTCCTTGCTGACCAGCCAGGTTCTGGTTCTCAGAGCTTCAGCACCTATCAATATGCAACCCAATCAGGTTACTGCAGATTCCCAGTCTCCTGCAGCAGAGCGGTCACCAGGTGTGGCATCCATCCCCACAATCCTTCAACTTGGCGGCCTGGTGCCTGTGTTCAGGGCCTTAGTGCAGTTTAACCTTTTGGAGGATAATATGCGCATAATCCAGGTGACGGGTGCCATCTACAAGAGCGCAGTACAAAAGTAAATGGCTTTGTTTTTGTCATTGGAATCTTGCTAAATATCAGATCTTGCGGGCTCTGGCATCCATGTCTTTGTGCAGAACATATCTATCAGCCATTGTAGCTTATCGGTCTATGGATAGCTGCTCTTTTTCTCTAACAAACCTAGTAATCAAGAGGCATTTTGCAGGTCTGCTTCACCTCTTTCCACCAGTCTGTCCTCCTCACCCATTCAAACCACTCGCCACTGCAAACCTTCTCTCCTGGAAAGCGGCCTTCTTAATTGCAGTAACCTCTGCAAGAAGAATATGCAAGCTTCAAGCTCTCGTCAAACCTCAGTTCTTCACCTTTCACACGGATAAGGTTGTGCTTCGCCCTCCCTTCTTTCCTTCCAAAAATTGTCTCAAAGTTCCACATAAACCAGTCCATCTCCCTCCTGGTTTTCACTCCAGACCCGGTTTCAGATGCTGGGGGTGCTACATAACCTGCATGTCAGAAGAGCTCTGAAGCGTTATGTTCAAAGAACAGGTGATTTCAGAAGCACCCCACAACTGTTACTTCAGGGGACCCAAAAGGGAAACTGGCTTTAAAAGCTTCTCACCGTATTGACTACCTTAATCCTAGTAAATAGTCCCCTTTCCTCCATACACCGGCCGTACCCTCTAAAAATGTTCCTGTATTTTGCTAATGGTCCTTCGACTAGGGCGATAGAAAAGGACTAAAGGGTGATGGCACAGGGCGGAGCTCAGGAAGGAGGGGTTATGGCCACGTGCAGTGGCACCGCATATAAATAAAGGGACAAAAAGTAATTTATTGATGCTTCAAAGTGCTCTGGTCCTGTCCCAAAAGTATGGAGGAAAGGGGACTATGGACTAGAAGCAAGGCAGTCACTATGGTGAGTAACTTTATTTTCAAGTGTCCATGGATCCCAAGCACCTGAGTTTTGCCATTGGCAGTTCTCACTATCCGTTTTGAGTTCTACCTTTTGGGCTTACCTCATTCCTCAGGGTTTTTACCAAGTTGATTGCAGTGGTGGCAGCAAATCTAAAGGTGGTGGGGTGGAGGGAGTCATGTCTTTCCCTACCTAGAAGATTGGCTGTTCAGAGCTCGTTCTCCTCAACAGGCTTTGGAAAGTCTCGACAGCATCTGCCACTCTCCACAAACTGGGCTTGTACCTCAATTTCAAGAGCTCCCGGGTGACACCTTCTCAGAAGCTGCAATTGATTGGAGCAATCCTGGACTCTTCGTCTGGGAAGTCTTTGCCTGCCGAGTTCAGGGCTCAACCTATCTTGCAGATGCTAACGAGATTTCAGAATGCCTAATTTCGAAGGGATTGGTTCCTCGGACGTATTCCACATCTATGACAGGTCATCACCACAGCTGTGCTACTTCCGAAAATTTTTCGGCGTCTGCATCCTGCGTCGATGATGTCGATACGCTGTCCTCGGGCCACCATCGAGCTGACTTCACCGGATGTTAGAAGTAGGACGCACGATGCCCGTAGCCTGTTCTATTTTTTTCCACGAACGTGTTCGCTTCGGAGATCTCGGCGCACCTCAGTTCTTCTGTTACTTCTATCGGTTCTTCGAACTTGGTGGTTTTGTGAAAAAGATATCATGTCTTCGTCGTCTTCTACCCCATGGTCGGGATTCAAGAAGTGTCGGGACTGCGGTTCCAAGATGTCCCTTACGGACCCGCACAACGTCTGCCTCTTGTGCCTCGGTGAGGAGCACTCCACCGATGACTGTGATGATTGCAAGTCGTTAACGTCGAAGGCCTTGCAGGAGTGGAAGAAGCTGACTGTAGGTATGGTTTCCAAACCCCCGAAAGTCGAAATCCGATGGGCTTTCGAGGGGCGATTCTCTGAGATGTCGTAAGTCCAGGGGATCTCGGTCCCGGAGTGGTTCCCCCCATTCATTCCTCTGCCTCTTCGAGGCACTTGTGGAAGCGCCATCACTGGTCGCCTTCCTCATCTGAGGACTCCGCCAGATGGCGGTTGCTTGTCCCAACAAGCATTCTTCTCCTGCAGTGGGATGCATTTCGTACGGAGATGATGGCGATTTTCCAATCGCAGGGCTCTGTTCCGTCTGTGCCTTCGAAAGAAGCCAGTAGGGAACGTGCTAAGCCCCCCGTTCGCATGCCTTCGGGCTTCGGCGGTCGGTGCGATCATCGGGAGCCTTCGGGGTCCCGATTGGAGAAGGTGGATCGCTCTAGTCATGCCCGCTCCAGGTCCCGGTCCTCGACGCCCTCGAAACCGGCGGAACCTGTGAGGTCTTCTAAGAAGACATTGACGCCATAAGCACCATGTCCGTTGAAGGACTCTCTCGAGGCTCTGCCTCGAGGAAGTCGTCGACGCCATCGAAGGACGCGCTCGGGGCACTGCCCCGAGGCCTGTGTCGAAGCCGTCGGCCCACGGTCAACGCCGAATCCGTCAAAGCCCTCAACGCCTTTTGTGGAAGCTTTGCCGGAGGTACGCCGTGCATCGGTGGAAACTCTGAGGAAGGCCCTAAAGAAGTCAGTGAGGCCTGTATTTGAACCTTTTTCTGTGCCTTCATCCAGGGATTTATTCCAGCCTCTGGATTACATCTGAGGTGGATGAAGGGTCTGAAGGTTTGGTTCCTGATGAGGTTCCTGGTGAACTCTTGTCTGTTCATAACCAGTTGGAAGACCCGCGTCAGTCTTTGCAAGACGCCAGTGGTCTTGACACCTCTCCAGAGGTTGAGTTCAGTAGGCCTGAGCCTGGCAGTACTTGGGGTGGTCTGCGCCACCAGTGGATTTTCTGCAGGATGACCTGACAGATATCCTTGACCAAGGTCCACCCACTGACCCAATGCTGCCATTTCATATGGCTTTACAGAAAAGGGTGGTGGCGGCTTGGACTGCTCTGGAGAGTCTCCCGGCAGTGAGCAAGTCGTTGCTGAAAAAATACTGTCCAGCCAGTAGCGACCCCTGCTACTTGACAACGGCGGCTACGGCCCCGGCAAAGCAGGCGTCGTACCCTACCATCCCTCCTGATGGGGACGATAAACGTTTTGATGGCTGCGCAAAGAAAGTGTTTTCTTCAGGGGGTATGGCTTAGTCAACTCTGTGTGTGCCTTAGCACATTTCACTCGCACTCTGTGGAATTGTGTGTCTTTGCGGCTGAACATATTCCTGAAGGGGAGGAGTGGGATTGTTTTCTTGCCCTCATTCAGGATGGCAAGGATGCCATGTGTGAATCCGTTCAGTCGGGTCTGGACATGACAGCCATCAGCCGGTCCATGGCGGCGAGCACCGTGATGCGCAGATTTGCGTGGTTGCGGAAGTCGGGGTTTGCTCCTGACGTAAAAGCCCGGCTTCTCAACATGCCCTTTGATGGTGTACATCTTTTTGGCAGCAAGGCTGACGAGGGCCTTGAGGTTGCAGACCTCCAAAGCTGCAGCAAAGTCATTGAGCGCTGCAGTCCGCCAACCTCTGCCTTTTCGTCCTAGGGGACAGCAATGGAGTGGAGGTTCCTTTCGATACTACTCGTCATTTGGTAGATCGAGGGGAGTGGCCATTGAAAGGGGCCAACGTAGGAGTACCAGAGGTGGAAAACCAGGTACTCGAGGTGCTAAAGCTGCTTGGGCGGTTGCCTCTTTGCCCTCAGGCACTGCCGCAGCCGCTTCAGCTCAGTCATGAGGCCATGTACCATGGTTCGCTGGTTGGGGGAAGGCTGGCACAGCATCTTGTAGAATGCCGTGCCATTACTTCAGATTTGTGGGTTCTGGAGATCATAGTCCACGGCTACTGTCTTCCTTTCGAGCAGAGGCCTCACGACAATCCACCAGGGAATCTCTTTGAAGAGTCCGGATCTGCTCCTTGCGCAGGAAATCGAATCCCTGCTGGAGAAAGGCGCCATAGAACTGGTACCTGTAGCGGAGAGGAACAAGGGATGGTATTCTCCATATTTTTTGATCCTGAAAAAAGACTGGGGATTGAGACCCATCATGGACTTGCGTGGTTTGAACAAACTCCTCAGGAAGGACAAATTCAAGATGATTACTCTCAAGTCCTCCAGGCCCTTCAACTTCAGGACTGGTTGGTTTCTCTGGACATCAAGGACATTTACTTTCATGTGCCGATTCATCCCAAGCACAAGAAATACCTGAGGTTCCCGGTTGGCGACTCGCACTTTCAGTTTCGGGTCCTGCCGTTCGGATTGACCTCCGCCCCAAGGGTCTTCACCAAGCTCATGGTGGTGGCAGCATATCTCCGGAAAGGGGGGATTCATGTCTACCCCTACCTGGACGATTGGTTGGTCAGGGCACGCCCTCCCGAGCAAGTCCTGGATCATCTGTCAGTCACCTGCCACTCCCTTCACAAGCTGGGCTTCTCCCTCAACTTAAAGAAGTCCCACTTGACACCTACCCAGCGGCTCCAGTACAACGGAGCAGTGCTCGACACTTCCATGGGGCTGTTTTCTTCCCCAGGTTGAGGGCTCATCACATTCTGCAGATGATGAACAAGTTTCAACATGCCCAGAGTCTCCCAGCGTTCAAGTTCTTGAGGTTGCTCGGCCTAATGGCATCCTCCATTCTCCTTGTGCCAGAGGCCAGACTGCGGATGAGATCTCTGCAGTGGACTCTCAAGATAGTGGTCACAGTCCTCAGGCAGGATGTCGGATCCAGTTCAGGTGCCGCCCTCAGTCGCCCAGGATCTTCTGTGGTGGGCCGTCGAAGGCAATCTGATGAAGAGGGCTCCATTTTGGCTACCCTGGCCGGAGGTGATGATCGTGACGGACGCTTCCCTCACGGGATGGGGAGCTCATGCCAACGAGTTGAGTCAACGGTCGTTGGTCTCCGTCGGAGTCCGGACTCCATATCAATCTGTTGGAGCTGAGGGCCGTCAGGCTAGCCCTGAAGGCTTTTCTGCTGTCTGTGCTGGGGAAGAATGTCCTGATTCTGACAGACAATACAGTGGCCATGCACTACCTCAACAAAAAGGGGGGGGGGCGCAGGGTCTCTCCCTCTGTGCAGAGAGGCGATGCAGCTCTGGTTCTGGGCCATCCAGCAGGAAATTTCGATCTCGGCAGTTCATCTGGCCGAAGACAAACGCGGCGGCGGATGCTCTTGAGCAGGCAGAGCACAGTCTCTCACGAGTGGGAGCTGGCTCAGGAGATTCTCCTGGAGATCTTCGCCCTTTGGGGGACCCCACAAGTGGATCTCTTCGCCACCAGTGTCAACCGGAAGTGCGAAAGATTCTGCTTGCGGGAATTTCCTCCAAGAGTAGCCTTAGGGGACGCGTTCGTAGTGGAGTGGTCCTTCCCACTGCTGTACGCGTTTCCTCCAGTTCCCGTCATTCCGCAAGTGCTGTGGAGCTTACGGAGGTTCGGTTCCCGAATGATCCTCCTTGCTCCGGCATGTGCCAGGAGAACGTGATACCTCGACCTTGTCGACATGTCCATCTGCCCTCCACCCTGTCTTCCCTACCGAGACGATCTGCTCTCACGGGAGGGGGGGGTCAGGTTCTCCATCCAAAGGTCAAGTCCCTCAACCTTCATGCTTGGCTTCTGAAAGGTTGAGGTATAAGGATTGGGACCTCCCTGAAGACGTGATGGAGGTGTTGCTTTCGGCCAGAAGGCCTGCAACAAAGTCCCTGTACCCTTGCCGTTGGAGAAAGTTCTGCGACTGGTGCATGGTTAAGAATGTGGATCCTTTTTTATGTGCCATTCCTGTGGTTCTGTCTTTTTTGCTTTCGTTAGCCCACAAGGGCCTGCACGTGGGTACCATTTAAGGTTTCCTGGCAGCGCTATCCAGATTTAAGCGCTCGTCTGAGGAGTGTTCTTATTTTAAATTTCCTTTGATTTCTCAGTTTCTGAAAGGGCTCACTAATGTGTTCCCACCGTCGCCTTTCCAGGTGCCAGGATGGTATTTAAACCTGGTTCTAAAATTCCTATTGGTAGCTCCGCTTGAGCCTTTACATTCTTGTCCTTTGAGACTGTTGACCTTGAAAACTGTATTTTTAGTTGCAGTCACTCCGCTCGCAGAGTGAGTTAGTTGCAGGCACTTTCCGTTAAGCCACCCCACAGTGTTCCAAAAGGACAGGGTTGTCCTTAGGGTTCTCCTTAAGGTTCGTCCTTCTTTTGTTCCGAAAGTTGTGTTGGAATTTATTTAAGGCAGAAGGTCATTCTTCCGGCGTTCTATCCTCCTCATCCTGGTAAGGAAGAGGAGAGGCTCCAGAGGTTGGATCCTAGGAGAGCTTTAAGTTTCTACATCTCACGCATGTCCCGGGTCAGAGTGGACGATCAGCTCTTTGTAGGATACGCTGGAAGGCGTTTGGGACAAGCTGTTACTAAACAGACTTTGTCTAGATGGATTATCTTGACAATTTCTGAACCTTACCGCTTCGCGGATAAGGACCCTCCGGTAGGCTTACGGGCCCATTCTACTAGAGGTGTGGCTGCCTTTACTGCCCTGCAGAGGGGTGTTCCCATTTGTAACATTTGTGAAGCAGCCACGTGGCCCTCTGTCCATACTTTTGTCAAACACTTCTCCTTGGATTCTATCCATGGGCAAGATTTGGCCTTTGGCAAGGCGGTCCTCTATTCTGCAATTTAATTGGGCATTCTAAAATTCTAAATTCTTTTCCCACCTCCTTACATTGGTACTGCTTTGGGAGTCTGTCATAGATGTGGAATATGTCAGAGGAACCAATCCCTTCGAAGAACAAGTTACTTTCTTACCTGGTAATGTTCTTTCGATGGGATGTTCCGACGACATATTCCACATCGAACCCTCCCATCCTGCCCCTTTACGCGTAGTGTGTCCTACTTATAACATCCGGTGACGTTGTCTCAACGGAGACCCTCGAGGACAGCGAATCTACGTCATCGACGCAGGACGCAAACGCCGAAAATCTTTCCGAAGCAGCACAGCTGTGGCGATTACCTGTCATAGATGTGGAATATGTCGTCGGAACATCCCATCGAAAGAACGTTGCCAGGTAAGAAAGTAACTTGTTCATTTTCCGGCATTCAACTTTGAAGTTGCCGGGGCTCATGGTATCCTTCATTTTCCTGTTGCCAAAAGCCTGCCCAAGGGCCCTCAGATCCCAGTTGTCCCGATTCTCAGGCAGGATGAATGACCACCTTCAGGTCCCAAGCAAGGTCACAGGATTTCCTGTGGTGGGCCTGTAAAGAGAATGTGATGATAGAACCTTTTTGGCAACCCTGGCCTGGAGATAACATAGTCACAGATTCTTCCCTCATGGGATGGGGAGCTCACATGAGTGATGTTTCCGGTCAGCAGAATTTGATCCCCAACAGAATGAAGACTACACACAAACCTGTTAGTTTCCATACAGGGGAATAACGTCCTGATAATGATGGACAACACAGTCGCCGAGAGTTGGTGTAGGGTCACTAACACTCTGCAGGGAGGCAATACTGCTCTAGTCTCGGGTACTATAAAATTCAATCTCTCGATCGGCTGTTCACCTAGCCGGAGAAAAGAACACAACAGCTGGACTTTGAGCAGTCTCTCCCATAAGGGGTATTTGGCTCTGAAAGTCTTTCTAGAGATCATTGCCCTTTGGGGAACCCTTTAAGTGGATCCGTTTGTGTTCAGTATCAATAGGAAGTGCAACCTGTTCTGCTCCAGAGAATGTACTCGGAGAGGAGCTCTGGGGGATGCTTTCATAGTGTAGTGGGAATTTCCACTTCTGTGTGCTGTTCCACCAGTCCCTGTGATTTCTCATGTCATCGGGAGGTTGAGTAAGTTCGGGAAGTCCATGATCCTGATTGCTCCCTTTTGGGCCAAGAGGACATGGTACCGGACCTTCTAGACATGTCCATCTGCCCTAGATTCCATTGCCCTCAGAGAGTGGACCTACTCTCAAAAGAGTGTCTGTCTTCTTCATCCAGAAATTGGAACCCTGAACCAACCTGCCTGGTTTCCCGGTTTCTGAGAAGTTAACATCCAATAATGTGGGACCTCCAGGAAGATGTTATGAAGGTGTTGCTTTAGGCTAGAAGACCAGCAACAAAAGAACTATACAGCTGCCTTTGGAACTGGTTTTGCAGCTGGTGTAGAGCTAAAGATATTCATCCTTTCACTTGCAATACACCTGTAGTGCTTTCTTTTTTGCTGCACATAGCCAATCATGGGCTACCGGTTGGTGTTATCCATTTTTAAATGCACGCAAGAGCAAGGATTTTTAAGATGTCAATTATTATTCAATTCCTCAAGGGACTGATGAATACTTTCCCACTGGTCCCCTTTCTGGTTCAGTCCTGGGATTTAAACCTGGTACTAACTTTTTTGATGGGAGCTCCATTTGAACTTCTCTATTCTTGCCCTCTCATGTTATTAATCCTGAAAACCATCTTTTTCATGGCTATAACTTCTGCTCTCAGCGAGCAGAAGTGATAGCCGCGTTTTATATGGTGGACTACGACGGACTCTGTATAACACTATCAAAAAACATACACTTTTCAACAGAGGCGACAGCCTGGGTTAAATCATTCTCATCAGTAGCCATTGGTGAGGAGGCAGCCGACCCTATACCAGTACCACTGGTAGTACCTTCAGGGTCGTGGCTCCCCCCCCACTCTATACAATGCCTACACTAAACTTCTTTTCGTAGCTTTAGATGCCATGGGAGTTATCTATAGTAATTTTGCGGATGATACTGAGATCCTCATCCCAATCACTGGTGATCATGACAAGACTCTACCCTCATCAATAAAATCTATTCCCTCATTCAAAACTGGATGGCCACAAACAGTCTAAGCCTCAACGGCGAAAAGACAGAGATTCTTATTATAGGATCTCCAGCTCGACTAAAAAGGTTGCACCCAGACTACACCTCTATTGTCATAGATGGTGTTAGGGCGAATTCTCTTCTAGGGCTAATTTCCCTTACCTATAGAGTCCCCCAGCAGCTTTGCTGGATTTGAAGGGTTTATTTCTTTCTCCTGCTAAGTGAGACTATCTTTCCCACTCTTAGACAGATTGCTGATGTGTGTTTTAGGCTATTTTTTGTGCTCATGGTCTATGGGTGTTTTCTCACCCTCATAGGTATCATCTTTTTACATTCGTGTTACACAGCACCCTCAGTGCAGTAACACAGAGGTGTCAGTGTCCCCCAAACATAGACTCCATACCCTGGGACTGACTACTGTCTCCCAAGGCATGTAAAGTCGCCATATGAACAAAACCAGAACAACCCATCTTACTATGGAAGTACTGAAAAGGGTTAATAGTTTTTCCCTAGTGTTCATTTTCGAGAGGGTACCGTCCAGTCCCTCT
Organism: Ambystoma mexicanum; assembly: GCF_040938575.1. Taxonomy (NCBI): domain Eukaryota; kingdom Metazoa; phylum Chordata; class Amphibia; order Caudata; family Ambystomatidae; genus Ambystoma; species Ambystoma mexicanum. The sequence goes on along the minus strand of NC_090934.1, from coordinate 1,364,246,863 downwards.
CTAAAGTTTCTGGCTGGTGGCAGTGGTTACTACCATAAATATTCGACCGTGAATATTTCCATATGGGATTTTCCCATTGTTCGAGGCTACCACTTTTACTGACAGCCTCTAACAAACTGCCGGTTTATTTTATTAACTTTAATCAAGTTTTTTTTTTTTGCCAGAACTTTAATATTTCTTTTTCGTGTCTTTCTCTGAAATCCTAACCCAGGTCGGGGATCCTTTGTTCGTCCTTTTGGCGGGCTTCTGCACAGAAGCCCTTCTCTCGGCACCACTGAGTCTGGGGTAGACCGGATGTGTGGGAGGGCGGGAATAGGCACCCTGGACAGGGTTGCCTCCCCAACCCAAGTCACACTCTGCCCTGATAGACTGTGTGGTTCTTCCACCAGGAGAGCTACCCCAATGTGTGAGTGACAGCTAGGCTGTATGAATGGGGGTCTTTCTGCATAAAAGCAGGGTCCTGAGGACTGGAGGACAAGACGTCGCCACTGGAACTAGAAACCCGAAGAGGGGAGAAGCTGAAGACATCTGCTACGACTGAACCGCCGGTGAAGCCCTCCTGCAGATCCTTACCACTTTTCTCCGACGACTCGAGAAGATCTTCACCTTGAGCTGGTGGGGCCAACCAGTTCACCAATCGCCTTCCAGGATCTGCCTTGGTCGAATTGCCAGTGCCCTGCACTCGGAGACCGGATAGCCAGGCACCTGTCTCCCACGACCGCGATTTAAAGGAGCGTACCTTTTATTCATTTTGGCAGCACCGCAGCTGGCAACTCGAACCTTCCTCCATGACGAGAGCCTCTCTTCCTCTGCTGGATTTCCTGAACTGCAGGAACTGCCGCCACAGCCTCTTCCACTTTCAAGGTACATTGTTCCGCCAGGCATCCCATTTCGTTGGGTACTGCTAAAGGTGTTTTAAATCCTTTACCTACCTACTGGGCTGGCCACCCCTATCATCTAACATTATCTTTTACCTTCTTTAACTGCCTTTTCAAATCGTTAAACAAAGACTTGACTGCAGCTACTAGAACATTTTGATCCTGGGCACTTTGCCTTGTACCACTGACTCTGTCACAGACTCTTGCTAAATCTGTTACAACTGCCTTCTCTAGATTGCTTCTCACCTAGAAATGTGGTGGTGCACCTAACTCTTATAACCACATTTTTCTTCCCCTTTTTAATATTGTGAAGTGCTATTTTGCTCAGTTTTCACCTAAAGTATTGCTTATGCTGAAGTACTGCCTTGCCTAACCTGTTCACAATCTACTTAGGAAGTGTTGCTGGTGTGTTAGTCTAAAGCTATATAACTTGTCCTTTCCCTCCCTCTTGAGAAATTGTTAGTGCCATTTCTGCTTGGTTTACACTGTGCCATTTTGCTCAGTTTTCACTCTTGCTCAAACTTGTCTACAATTTAAATAGGGAGTTGTGTTTTACTTTTCTTGGCTGGTTTAACTTGCTTGATAATAGTTATTTGTGTGTTGAACAAGAGGGTGCAAAATAAATATATATTCTTTTTAATACACAGCTTTGGTCAGTGTTTCCTTGCGCCATAGTACTGAAGCCCTATTGTGTAAACCCTCAATACTGCTCATCTCCCTCTTGAAATAAGTCTGACTGCTCAGCCACAGCTACCAACTAAACCTGTGTGGTACAGACTGATAACAAAGGGGGATTTATTACATATACCTATAGTCCTAATCTTCTGTAGTGCTCCCTGAGGGAACTGGATATGATTCTGCCTAACAGATGGTACTCCCATTCCAATATCAAAGCAGGTCAAAACACTAGGCGTGTACTTGGTCTCAAATCTTACCATGAACAAATATATTAACTCTCTCTCCTCTTCTTCTGCCTACATGGCCAAACGTATTGCTCTTAGTCGACAATTTCTCACTCCACAGAACTGCATCACTCTAGCAAGCGCCCTTATACTTTCAACGTTGGACTATAGCAACATACTCCTGCTAGGTACCGCACAGAAGAATGTAGGTAAATTGCAACTACTGTAAAATAAAGCCCTAAGAGCAGCGTTTGGAATAAAAAAAAAAGGGGGGGGCCACATCTCGCAGACCAGGAGAGAGGTGCAATGGCTACCTATACAAGCAAGAATACTACACCAAATCTATCACCGTCACGCATACATGCATCACCCAATAGGCACCTACCTATGTCTCGCCGGGCAAAACCTCAACTAGGTCACTAAGATCAAGCTCTAGCACTCATTTACTTACCCCCGATTCAAGAACTCAAGGGCGGGGGAGCTAGCTTTCCTGTAGCAGCACCAAGAATCTGGAACTCGCTCCCACTGAAAATAAGTCTTCCCACCCGCTTTAAGAAACTTCTAAAAACTTGGCTATTCAATAACTTCTAACATGTGTAACCCTATCAAGTAATACTAGGGTACCCGAGCACCATTGCTGTTTTGTAAACTAATGCCTCACCATGACCAATACACTTCAGCTGTCTATGTAGTCAGATAAACTGCTGTGTACTTTACATGTCTTTCGCCCTATGTTACCAGATAAGGGTCACTGTAGCCATGCAATCTACGCTGTGATACCCTTGGGTTTTGGTGTATAACAAATGCTATAAATCAAATAAATAAAAAATGTTTCAGGATGCAAATGTCAGGGAAGATGCCAATTATTTATTGGTTATGCCGGCCACAGGCTAGGCCAAGCCGTGAGCAAACCGACTTTATCGCGTTGCCTCATCCTTTACATTTCAGATTGCTACTCCATTGCTGGGAAGGATGTCCCTGAAAACCTAAGAGCCCATTCCACCAGAGGAGTGGCAACCACTTGGACTCTTCAAAGTCTTGGACTGTTCAGTGCTGGACATTTGTAATGCTGCAATGTGGTCCTCACTTACACACTTTCTCAAAGCATTACTGCTTGGTCACTTAGGTCAGAATGCTCGATTTGGCAGAGCAGTTCTGCACAAGATCAATCTATAATCGGAACACTATACAAAAGAATTCCACTTGTCCCACCTCCATCTACAAAACTACCATGGGAGTCTATCAAAGACAAAGAATCTTTGGGAGATGCAATCCATTAGAAGAACGCATTACTTGTCCCTTGTAATGTTCTACTTGATGTTACGCCCATGGATTCTTCATAGCCCTCCCAGTCCACTCCTCTGACTATAGGCAAATTTTGAACACCCTTCTTTTTCAATGCCTATGCATTGCAGAAAGAGGGGGAAAAACTAGAGCTGAGACAATGGGGGCTGTGCGTGCCATTTATATTCATCGACTTCATGTTCGGATGTGGGAATGATAACTGTCGAGGGACATAGACTCAATTCCGGATATCGCCCTCTTCTGTCAAATATTTCTGAGACTGAAACCCAGGATATGAATATATCGAAGACGAGGAAAGCATGGGAGGAACACCCAGTAGAAAGAACATTACCAGGGATAAGTAATTAAGTTTGTGAGGATAAATTACCAAGCATGACCTGCTTTAGTGGGTTTTAATTTCTAGATAATTCACTGAAACTCGACAAAGTGCTTAATGTAGAGGCTTGCAGCAGGCTTGTTTTTCTAAAGTATATAGTTGCTGATGTGTATGCCGTACTGGATTGAAGATTATCATGTCATTGTAGAAATCAAATCTCAAAGTCAAAATTGAAATAGGGTAGCATTGCCTTGTGCCATCCTTTTCCAAAATGTTTTCACTGTTAAAGTAGATTTCCTGTTTTGTGTGAAATACACTCCACCTGTGAGCCCCCCCAGCACTTTTTGCTGGACCACTGAATTTTTGATTAGTTCTCCTGAGTGAGTGGGAACCTTTTTCCACACTGACTCCTTTAACTCTGCTTTTGAGAAACCTTTTTACCTCTTTGGTATTTCATTTTGGAGTCCTGTTTCCCTCCAATTTTTCAGGCATCTACGTTTTACTAAAGCAGCATACAGCACTTCCTGTGCAGTGTTTCTCGGAGCTCCCAGAGCTTCCACATAAGTATTTCTTTATTTTCCCTTGGTTAACTCTGTTACCAAGGCAGAGGGATACTTTTTATCCTACCTGTATTTTCTTTTGCCAGATCAGCACTCCCCACCTTATGTGGAGTGCTGAGGGGATCCAATGTATTCCTTTTCTCGACTCTCCAACCTTTTGGTTACTGTGACAAGCTCTTTGTTCAAGACTGTGGCAGTGTACCTTTTTGCATGACGTTTTGTGGACTTTTGTCGCAGGCTGGCTTTGCAGCTGCGGTAGGGGACACCATTTACCCAAAATGGTGGCTGTACCTGAACAAGGTGACTTGTCCTTTCTGATGTCTTCTACCTTTCTGGGTCGGGGAGGATCCTCTGGTCCCTTTGTGTTCTCTGGGGTTCCGAAGGAAAGCACAGTGTCTCTGAGTGACTGTTAGGCTAGGAAGTGGGGGGAGGGTGAACAAAACTTCCTTTTATTTGTCCCGTCATGTGACTGACTGAAACCAGTTCAGATTGGCTGTTCCCATTGGACAACCAGCCCCCCAAGTTTGAATGGTGCATGGGTCATGATTGGTGGACTCAGCTGGTGTTCCTGGATAAATTCTGAGGTCCTGGAGCTGAAACTCTGAGTCGACCCCTAGAACAGAAGGTTCAGAAGAAGCACAAAGAAGGACTATGCCAGCAACTTCCAGCGAGCCTGCCGAGTAACCGCTGCTGTACCGACCTCAATTTATAAGCGACAGGGAAGATCCGAAAACTACACCTTCTTCCCTTGCACCGGTGGGCCTAACCAGTCCCAAGACGAACTGTAATCTGTGCCGTCCCTGGAAGTGCTGCAAACTCCACAGCCTGCAATTCAACAATAGCCGGGGACCTGGGCTGCATCGCTGTGCATCGTTGCCTGAAGCCTGGTTTTGCCTGGAATTCTTTTTTTGCCATCCTCCTAAACCTGCAGTGACTCGAGCCAGCTTCTCAAAGTCCCCTCACCAGAAACGATGGCAGAGAAAGAGATGTCTACAGCCATGACAACTGTCCTTCATGAAATCCTGAAAAAGCTGCCAACAATCCAGAACCACAAAGATAATTTGCTGGACATCCATCTGCACAAGAGCGGTCGCCAGATCCATGGAAGTCCCTTTCTTCTGTCGTCAAGACTGAGCAATCAGTGACTGGGTCTGCTTTCACATCACATGTGGAACAGTTTTGCAGCAACTGTTTCATTAACTGGAAGGTACTGTTGTACTCCTTTTAAACCTACCTGGTTTCTGCTTCTTAGATCCTGTGATACTGGGGGCTCTAGATAGGCCTGCATCAGATCTCCATATAGTTACATTGGGGTGGACAATCCATTGTCCTCTAATCCTGCTTTAGGACATTTGTCCTTGGGGTAACCCTTCAAGGAAACCTCTTGGCTTCTTTGAGTTGTGAAACCTAACTTTTACTTACTGCAGAACCAGGAAGGGATCCTGTTGAACTCTGCCACTTAAACTCTGTTTTCCCGCCTTTTCTGCTCAACCCCTGGCCACTGGTGGCCCAGTGTTCCCTCTGAACATTGTGAGACTCTCATAAGACAGGGCTGGACTATTTAAGGCCAGTTGGAACAAAGTTACTAAAAGTTATGAGTTTGGAAAAGTTTGCATATATGTTTCAGGTGTTTTACTATGTACTCCTACCTCGCGTCCCCTTTCCTCCATACATGTGGGTGGGACATTCCGTCCTTCGGGACGGGACCGTAGCACTTTTTTACACAACATCAAAAATTGAAAATGTTTGTCCTTCTCTTTGTACGCGGGGTACCGCATGCGGCGTAACCCCGCCCTCCTGAGCTCCACCCCGCACATCGCCCTTCAGTCCTTTTCTCTGCGTGGTCGGGGCTCGACGCACTTGCATCACTGGGAAAGATTTTTTGTTCCCGTTGTCCTTCTCTCATGCTCTGGTTTTGCGGTCACTTAGTCCTCCATCTATGCTGGTGCCAGTGCTCCAGATAAGATTTTGAGGTGGGAGTATTTAACTCCCTATTTTTAAACTTTGAGAGTAAATGTGATTTTTAAGAGAATAAAAATAACGTTTCTCCTTTGCAAGAGTAAAATGTATGTGACATTCGGCCGACGTGTGCAAATGTATACAGCACCTTTCTGCATTGTGACAGAATACACCTTTTCATTATTTCTCTAAGGTCTGGCCATTTGATCTCTCCTGTATATATTTAAATGTTGAAAACACAAAAACCTAGCCAATTACATAGTAAAGCAAGCATGAATTGTACTGTGTGTTTTGAGGTTCGATAGCAGAATTGTCTTTTGATGTTTAATAAAAGTCCTCATTTCTTGAAGCTATTACTACCTAATGGTATGCCAATGTTATGATACAACAGTGCAGAGAGGCAAGGACTCCATGCTAAATTCTATATCTAATCTGCGGTCAAATTGTTATTTATATAGATATTTTGGCAAAGCGCTTTACATAGAACATATTTATCGCAATTATCACCAATCCAAAGCCGGTACTCCTTTATCGTCCTTGAACGGATGAAAGGCTAAGTGGGCCTTGCCGGGTTTCGAACTTGCAACCTACAGATCACACACAGATCGCAGTAACGAGTGCTCAACCGGATGAGCTATATTCTCCAGCATGGGGTCTGGCATGGATTCACATGCTCATGAATATTCCCTGTCGTCAGGCTGGGAATCCTCGGTAAAGAAAAAACCAGTATCAGTTCGTTTCTGATCTGTCTTTCGTAGTAATAACCAATCACTGGTCTCTGCGTCATACTGACCACAGCCAATGACTGCCCTCTACCTAAGCACCGCCTCTGGCAGCCATCTTCAGATTTTTACCGCACGTTCATGTGTTGGGATCCTCGTGCTATTGCTCTCGAGCGTTAGTGCTATTTTTTCACGTTTTTTCTCAAAAACTTTGTTTTTTCGGTCAAAAGAGCCTCAAGCTCCACCGACTCTCCATCCGATCAACGGGGACCCGTGTCGGATTCGTCTGCGCCCCTCAAGGGTGAAGATTTTGTCGAGCTACGCTTTTGGAGGACTCCAGAAGTTTCTCAGGCCCGGACATGGCCCAGGAGAAGGGAAGCTCGACGCCCGGAAAGCTGTTCAGGATCTGTCCTGGATGCCAGCTGCAGAACGTCTTTAAGGAGGACGAACACTCCTTTTGTCTCTACTGCTTACATGAGGACAAGACGCACGTGGAGAAGGACTGTGCGTTTTGCGGCAACATGTCGGAGCGGACCATGAAGGACCGCCATCAACGTCTCGCCAACTGGCTGGAAGGGAAGAGCCCGTCAGGCGAGAAGAAGAGGAAGAAATCCGAGCGGTCTTCTAAGACCTTTGAGGACGCCCCGGCGACGGGGGTCCAACACAAGGCCAAGCACCGCGAGTCCGCTGGCACCGGGAGCGCCGAACGGTCGGGCTCTACGGGCCCCAGGCAGGGTGCACCCTCCCCGGCACCTTCAGCCACGAGCCAACGCTCTGGGTCGGGTAAGAGGAAGGGCGAGCACCCGGCGAAGCTCCTGGAGAGGCCCCGGTCGAGCTCGAAGGCCCCATCGGAGGAGGAGCGAGGCAGTGTCCCCCCCCCCCCTCAAGGATAAGGCGGTGAGCGCACCTAAGGTGGTGAAGGCCTTAATCCATCCGGCCAAGCCCTCTATCGATACTGTTGCGGCGGCCCTGGCTCAGCCTGTGGAGGCTACACCAGTGGTGGCGACCTCGGGGCTCAGAGTCTCGCTGCCACCTCGGAGGGAGTCCTCTTTTGTGCCCATCTATAGGACCCCCGTGAAATCCCCGGCGGGGAAGAAAAAGGGGGGGGGGGGCAGGGCGTCGTCGTAGATTCGGCCTCAACCTCGGAGGAGGAGCTGATTGAGGTCTTAAGCCACGGCCTTGGCGTGGAAGAAGACCGGCCCGTCGGGATGGATCCCGACGCAGGCGACGACGACATCGTCGAGGGTGCCGACGGGGCCCCTGATCGCCCGTCGGATTCCCCTCTGCCAGCGCCGCAAGACAACTCGGCGGCCATTTTGTTGGCTATACAGTCCTTATGTTCAGAGATAAGGACGAGACTACCGTTGCCGACGGAGGAACCTCTCCCGTCGGGGGATCCGGGACTTTCTGGTGTTCCCCCGCCCAAGAAAAGAAGGATTCACCCTCCACCTCCTTTTCAGCCGTCGCGCCCCGTCCAGCCCTCCTCCCCGTCCACCCGACGGGATGATACGGGGACTGACACGGCAGCGACGGGTACGGACGACGAGGTATACGACGAGGATCTACCGTCGTCACCTCCCACCAGGGCTTCTCCGCCCGACGAGATTGGATCGTTCCACTCCATGATCGCCAGGGCATCCGAGCTTTTCCAACTCTGCCCTGAGGAGAAGAAAAAGGAAGGATTCCTTTATCAACGGCGCGAGGCCAAGAGGAAGACGGTCCTCGCGGTGCCTCTACTGGACGACGTTTGGGATGAGGGCCTCGCCCTCCTCAAGAACCCTTCCACGACGCCAGCTAAAAGAGACCGGTACGAGAAGAAGTACCGGGTCCCGGACGCGGCCCCCCTGTGCCTCCGGGCGCAGCCTACCCCGGACTCCGTCGTCTCCGCGGCGGCCAGGAAGAAAGCGGGGGGGGTGCGGCCTCCACATCGACTTCCCCACCGGACGGCGAGGGAAAGAAATTGGACGCTATGGGACGCAGGGTCATCTCGTCTGCAGCGACGACGATTAAAGCGGCCAACGCCTTGGCTATCGTGGCCCGCTACGACAGGGAGCTATGGTACAAACTGGCTCCCCTGCAGGACTTCCTACCGGACGACAAGAGGGCGGATGCCCTGGAGATCCTACAGGAAGGTGAGGTGGCGTCGGACCACGCCATCACTATTGCGACGGACATCACCGACACTGGGTTTCGCCAGTTGGGCAACGGCGTGTGCCTTAGGCGGCGTGGATGGCTCAAGGCTACGGACTTCCGTCAAGACGTACAGACCAGAGTCCTGGACATGCCGTTCGATGGGAACAACCTGTTTGGGAAAACAGTGGACGATTCCCTTCAGGCCATTAAAGTGGACACTGAGACGGCCCGGGCCCTTGGGGTTCTGCAGCAACGACGGACGCCCTTTCGGAGCAGCGGAGGCAAGGGCGCCTCCAAAGGTTCCGGCGGCGGTTTCTCCACCTACCGTCAAGCGGCCCGCTCGTCGTCTCAGGAGGCCTACAGAGGACGAGGCAAGTCTGGCGGACCCCGCCGTCGTCGCCAAGGAGGTCAAGGCGGCAAAGCCTCGTCGACACAGGATTGAACCGGCCGTGGGGTCGGGCCCCCACCGAAGCACCCCGGTGGGAGGCCGGCTGGCGAGCTTCGTCAGCGTGTGGGAGTCCATCTCCACCGACCGTTGGGTGCTGGACGCCTTAGCCCGGGGCCACGCGCTCGAGTTTCAAAGAAGGTGCCCGCGCGTCCCCCCCCGTGGCCAGGAAAGAGCTTCACGTCCCTCAGCTTCTCCTGGAGGTAAAGGCGATGCTCAGGAAGGGCGCCATCGAACTCGTCCCAAAGAGGCTTCGGGGCTCCGGAGTTTACTCGAGATACTTCCTCGTGAAGAAGAAGACGGGAGGATGGCGCCCCATCCTAGACCTGCGACGTCTGAACAAGTTCATCAAGGCGCAGAAGTTCCGGATGGTCACCCTCCAGCACGTCCTGGGTCAGCTGGAGGAAGGAGACTTCCTGTCATCGTTGGATTTGGAGGATGCCTACTTCCATATTCCCATCCTAAAGGGGCACCGAAAATTCCTCAGGTTTGTGGTCCAAGGGCGTCACTACCAGTTCAAAGCCCTCCCCTTCGGACTACGGTCGGCACCCAGGGTATTCACCAAGTGCCTTGCACCGGTGGCGGCGCAGCTGCGCCGCGAGGGGATCCACGTCTACCCCTACCTGGACGACTGGCTCATCCGAGCCAAGACGAAGGAGCTCACCGTGGAGCACACGGCAAGGACCGTCCAACTTCTCACGGACCTGGGATTCTCCGTGAACTACGCCAAGTCCCACCTGGTACCCGCGCAAAACGCACTGTTTCTGGGAGCGAAGCTCGACACAGTGTCCCTTCTGGCCTCCCCGTCGGAGGAAAGGACCAGGTCCATCCTGGGCAAGGTACAGCGGATGTTGGTTTCCGACGCGGCCAAGGTGAGGGCCATCAAGTCCCTCCTCGGAATGATGTCTTCCTGCATCTACCTCATTCCCATGTGCAGGCTCCGGATGCGCCCATTGCAGGAGTTCCTGGACGCGCGCTGGATCCAAACGACGGGCAGCTTCGAGGAGAGGATCACACTCGACGAGAGTTTCCGCCGAGCGGTCCGGTGGTGGGGCAACCGCGCGCATCTGACGGCGGGCATGGACTTCCAGACCCCAGACCACCAGGAGACAGTGACCACGGATGCCTCCCTGGAAGGGTGGGGAGCGCACACCGAAAATCTGCACGCGAGAGGCCTTTGGCTCCCGACGGAGAAGTCCCTCCATATCAACGTCCTGGAGCTCCGTGCAGTGTTCTGGGCCCTCGGGTCCTTCCTTCCGTCCCTCAAGGGCAAGGTGGTGAGGATCTTCACCGACAACACCACCACCATGTTTTACATCAGGAAACAGGGCGGAACCAGGTCCCCAGCGCTGTCCAAGGAGGCGCAGGACCTGTGGCATTGGGCCGTCGCCCAAAGGATGTTTCTGGTGCCGTTTCATCTGGCAGGGATAAAAAACACCATCGCCGACTCACTCAGCAGGGAGCTGCGCTCGTGCCACGAGTGGGAACTACGGCAGGATCTAGTGGATCGCCTCTTCCGACGGTGGGGCACACCCCAGATCGACCTGTTCGCGACGGCGACAAACTCCAAGTGCCGGAGGTTCGCCAGCAGGTTTCCCCAGGCGAGGAGCATGGGCGATGCTTTCTCGTTCCCCTGGGAGGGCCTGTTCCTCTACGCGTTCCCTCCTTTGCCACTGCTAATCCGGCTCGTCAACCAGCTCAAGAGGTCACGGTGCAGGATGATCCTCGTCGCACCTGCGTGGCCGAGGCAGATATGGTTCCCGGACCTTCTGGACTTGTCAGCGTCCCCGCCAATCAAGCTGCCGGTGGACGCGGATTTACCAGGGAAGGAGGCGCCATCCTCCACCACGACCCGAAATCGCTGAACTTGCAGGCCTGGCTCCTGCAGCGCTAGAGTTTGGAGGATACGACATACCGGCCGACTGCAGAGAGGTTCCTGCAAAGGCCAGGGCGTCCCCGACTCTTAAATGCTACGGACACAAATGGAAGAGGTTCTCTGTCTGGTGCCACGCACAGAAGATTAACCCTCTACGGATTACGGCTCCCCAGGTACTGCCGTACCTGCTGACGCTGGCCAAAGCTGGACTGGCACACGCGTCCATCAAGATTCATCTTGCTGCGATCTCCCGATACACCAGAACCACGGGCCGGACGTCCTTGTGGTCTCATCGTCTGGTGAAAGATCGCAGCTACCACGGCTTTCCTTTCTGGTGTACCCCTGCTGGACATATGCAGGGCTGCTACGTGGAGGTCGACGCACACCTTCACAAAATTCTACTGCGTCGATCGGGATTCCAGGGTCGGCCAAGCAGTGCTGCGCAACCTGTTCGCCTGAGGTGAGCCTGGTGAGGAGGTAAGATGCTTAATGTTGAGTTTGATGTACTGCTTAATGTTGAGCCTTTGCCACCTCCCGTGGTTGTGCATGTGTGTACTGCTATGTATTCTTTATTCATGAGCATGTGAATCCATGCCAGACCCCATGCTGGAGAAGGAACAAGTTACTTACCTGTAACTGTTGTTCTCCAGCATGGGTCTGGCATGGATTCACATGCGAACCCTCCCGCCTACCCTTCTGCGGCTCTTCACTTGGTCATACTGCCACTTCACGTGCTTCCAAATCTGAAGATGGCTGCCAGAGGCGGTGCTTAGGTAGAGGGCAGTCATTGGCTGTGGTCAGTATGACGCAGAGACCAGTGATTGGTTATTACTACGAAAGACAGATCAGAAACGAAACTGATACTGGTTTTTTCTTTACCGAGGATTCCCAGCCTGACGACGGGGAATATTCATGAGAATGTGAATCCATGCCAGACCCATGCTGGAGAACAACAGTTACAGGTAAGTAACTTGTTCCTTATTGGGTCACCAACCATTCTAGGCAACCTTGACAAACAATACCTCTTTTACCATCGACAACATACCGATTGCGGTATCCCAAACAGTCAAGACTCTAGGAGTGTACCTCGACTCTAATCTCACCATGGACAGGCATGTTAATGCCATAGCCTCCTCATCGGCATACTACTCCAAACTCATCTACGCAGCAAGACTCTTCCTATCCTCACAAAATGGCCTCACTATTGCTAGGGCCATCATAGGATCCAGGTTGGACTACTGCAACGCACTCCTTGGTGGGACCTCCGGTAAAAACATCGCTAAGCTCCAGCTTGCCCAGAACAACGCCCTCAGGGCCGCTACAGGTTTTTCCAGGAAAGACCACATTTCTGACCTTCGGAGGCAGGTCCACTGGCTGCCCATTAGGCAGAGGATCATCTTTAAAATCCTCTCCCTCACCCATAAATGCCTCCATGACCTTGCTCCCCCCTACCTTGCCCAGAGAATTTCACGACCCACCCTCGGCCAGGCCCACCAGATCTGCCTACACCAACCTGATTTCTACCACCAAGACTTGTAGAGTACGTGCGGGCGGCTTGTGCTTCTCAGCCCTAGCAGTCTCACATTGGAACGCCCTACCTTTGCACCTCAGGGGGGATTGACTCTCACCTAGCCTTCCGCAAAGCCTTAAAAATTAGGCTGTTTGTCTAAACCTACCTGCCTTTATATCTACAGGCAGACGAACATCATTTGTAACTATGCTCCGCTCCTCTCTCTGTAACTAAGTACCTTATGTTTTCCATGTTTACATAATCTTGCTGCTTACGCCTTCATGTAATAGCGCCTCAATGTCTATGGGCTGCATTGCGCTCTACAAATGTAAAAAGTAAATAAAATAAATAAATTTGGCCTTTCACCGTCAGACTCCAGTGAACTGCGATACTGCACTGACCCTGAATCTTTGTTACCAAATAGTCATTGCCAACTAAACAAGGTATTTCAATGAGTCGCCAACCAGACCAGCTTTAAGAAAAGACACACTTTTGAGATATTGAATGGGTGTAGTCATCATTTTACACACTGTTTTTTTTATAAGAGTGTAAATTAAATTATAAGTGTAAACATGATCTGCCTCCACATGAATACGCACACAGCACAGGAACTCTGAAAAATAAAATTGTGCAATACTGGTTTGCTTTCACTGGAAAAAAGCATCATTTGTTACAAAATATGAATTCTCAATTGCAACTTAGTCTTCCATCTTATTAATTATACAATCCTAAAATGCTAGGAAAATAAATATACACATTGGTTCTGTTTGGTCCACGAGCATCAACACAGCTGAAGCTGAATGGAAATAAACAATTACTTTTATCACAGTGTGCAGTTTCTTTTTTTGAAAGGCTTCAGAGAAATACATTCTGTTTCAGAGGCTTTCATCCATGGCCTGCAATTACATCCATGTAGATACAAATCAAAAGAAGTGTTCTGGTTTGTGTAACGCTCACCTGGTATCCACGGGGTCATCACTCAGCCTGTTCTGACCTCTTACAACCTCAAACCCTTCCCTGGAGTCTACTCTACTGGAGACTGGGCCTTGTTTTCTTGGAAAGTGTGCTCTCAGTCCTGCTTTCAGCGCAGGGGCGCGTTGATTGATGCAGGCTCGTTGCTGCCTAGTTACTTCACTGGCAAGAGTCCGACAGGTAAGTATGAGTCTTTTGAACAGTTCTCTAACTTTGTTCCTTTCATCCCTTAGGTGATGGCCGGCGTCCGGGGATGGCGACGTGCTGCTGAGATGAGTAGCGCTCTAGGTGAGTGAGAGCGCGATGCGACCCTTTCGTATTTGTATTGAACAGAGTTCTTTTTCTGTGTCTTTTAGGTGCCGCAACGTTTTCAGCGTGGATGCCGGTTATGAAGAAGAAATGCGGTGAGTAAGCGTGTTATGCGGCACCTCTAGATGTTTCCACGCTAACCTGAAGTGTCTCTTCCCTCTTGCAGATGGTTGAGAAGTTCCGGAGAGAGAGTTCCCCCTGAGCGGCTGGGATTCAGGTAAGCGTTTGAAGCTTGTACAGTCTTTAAAAATAAGCAAAGATTTGCTGAATGCTTACTAATACCTTTTTTCTGTTCTTTTCCCTTTTCCTTAGGAAGCGGCGTGCCGGAATGGGAATGACACAGCCGAATATGCCTGCAGAACAGAAGGATCGATGAATGATGGGCAGAAGCGCCGCAAGGTAAGGCTGTTCCTAACGGTGTTCTTGATCTTGCAGGAGCTGAGCGCAGAAGAAAGATGCAGGCCTACTGGAGACCGATCCGAACACGGTGAGTGTCACGCGGCAGGTGCAGAAAGCACAAAGCATGTTTCTCAGCCTGGGCGTGGCTAAAATAGTCTCTGGGTATCCCAGGTGTCCCTGGGCTGAACCACACCCAAAAGACTAGAGTGCACATGCAGTTCCGGGAACCGTAATATGTGGGGGCATCCATCTTGTCCCCATCAATGCACTACAAGTCCAATCCCTGATGTTATCCTATGGGAGTGAGTGAGTCTGGTGCCACAAGCGCCAAGTCTGACTCCAAGTGGGTCTTTGGAGGGATGGAGAGGCCCTTGAGGGCCATGTAGGTGATTGTCGCCTGGCTCCAGCCTGACATCTTGGAGGGCTGGGGACATGAGGGGCAGGAATCATGACAGTTTGTGTCAAGTAACCTGACCTTTGCACTGCCTTCTGTTCTAAACTTGTGTGTAAATATACACAAGAAAATAATAAAGCTGTCTTATTTACAAGATTTTCATGCGTAAAAAGGCCTAGTATGCACCTTATCTGGAGGCCTATCCGCAGCGTCTGGCATTTGTGTCCTGTTATTCATACGAAGGTCTCTTCGCTAGGGCGGATCCCCATTCTCTCTGCTTGTAGTGTCTTGGGCCGAACCACCGCTGGGGTTCGTGTTTCTACTTCAATTCCCTCTCTGTCCGGGCACTCCAGCACCGTCTTCTTCGGTGGGAGGACATCTTTCAGTGTGTTCCTCCACCTCATCTTCAGCTTTTCATTGACGAAAAGAAGAGACGCCCGGTAAGTTACTTATTTTTTAGGGCACCCCGGCTGGGGGACTCCTTCCCGGGGTCCTCTAGGTCTGGGAGGGGCTTGAGCAGCTCTACCACCAGGGGTTTCCTGAGGTGCCTAACAGGCCCAATAGGCATACCAGAGTTTTCTCCGAGGGGTCCCACGACGGACCTCCCAAGACCGAACAACGCTCCGAGGTCAGGTGCTAAACTTCTGCCCAGTTCATCTCTGGCTTTGGACACTGGGGTTCGCACGGAGGTCTCTGTTTCTGGAGCTTTCCACACAGTTACCGGGGAAAGCCCTGAGGCCTCCTTTTCTGGAGTTTTCTGTACCAAGCCACAGCTTGAGGCCCCCCATTAGGGAGCTACACATACCGTGAGGAAACCAGAGGTTCCTCTTTTTGAGGCTAAGGTCTGTACCGACAAAACCGAGAGACCTGCTCTGAAGGTCTTGTCTGTAAGGGTTATTCCTCAGCATTCCTGCGCTCAGGGACGCAGTGATACCGGTTCTGTCGAGGGGGCAAAGAGGGTGGTCCTAAACCGTAATTCCTATGTTACCGGCTCTGCCGAGGTTCCTCCTCTGGGGGCTAATTTTGGGGCCACCTCCAAGATGTCCAGTAAACATCCGAGATCCCCCCCCTAGTACTGGCTCTGCTGAGGATCCTTGTGTTAAGCCTAAGGTGTTACTTAAGTCCCCTGACCAGCCTGATGAGACGGTTGCCTCATCTGCACGTGATGCAGTTCACGTTAAGCATCGACAAAATGGCGGCCCAACCCTCATGGTCCAGGGCAGCCATTTTGGATTCTTCCCTTGCACCTACTTTCTCGGTGCTGGGTGCTGGGAACCTTAATTTTGCGGCTGAGCAGCTGTTTTCACCTTAGGTGGAAGGTAAAAATCAGTTCCGCCCTTCTTATGACTGCCTTCTTATGACTGCCGTGCTCGGATGCTGCTGCCTCATAATGTCTCACTTTCACCTGCTTCTGCTGCACTGGTCAATGCGGACCAGATTGGTGGTGGGCCTTTCTGGCAACCATCCTCATTGCATTTGTGGGGGTATGCCCCATATGAAGGCCTCTGCCTACTCCACTGCCTAAACCTTCATCAGAGGATGTATTTCTGGGAAATTTCAGAGGCTCATGCACTCTGACCCTATGAAAGAATATTTTAAGGGTCTTTTCAAGGAAATCTACCCTGAACCTCTGGCTCCACTTTCCACCCTGGCGGCTCCTGTGGTGGTACCACCTCTGCCTCCAGCGCTTCCTCCCCTAAACCCGCTATCTCCCATAGAGAAGACACCGTTAGAACGGGATAGCACTTTGAAACCTGTGATAGCCCAGCCGTCGGCTCCTGATTCGCTGGATGACCCTCAAGCAGATCAGGATAGCGATGAACAGCCCCGCTATGCATTATCAAGTTCTGGATATGACGGCCCTCCTCGACATTCCAGTACCTTGGGCCCCCGCTCCGCAGGAAGGGGTGCTTTCGGGAGCGTTCAGCTGGCCACCACAAGAGCTTACCAGCCTGTTCCTCCAGAAGGATGTTTTGGCTGAGGCCCGTAAGGTCTGGAGCCCCACACCGGGCTGCATATCAATAAGAGAATTGACGCTTATTACAGGCTTGACACCTTTAAGGAGATAGCCTTCGCGTCTTGTCCGCTCCCTTCCTCGACTGTGGTAGCTGCGACTACGCTTCAATCCAAGCCGGCCTCTGCGACCTGAACGGCTGCGGCTCAGATTCTGTACAAGGAAGATAAGATTCTGGACTCTTGGGCAAGAAAGTCTTTACCAATTCAGCCCTACAACTTCGTCAAGCGTACACCGACCTCATACTTGCTGCAGCTAATATGAGGCTGTGGAAGGAGTTGGCTGATTTCCAGGAGTGTATTCCTGCCAATAGGCTAGACGACTTCAAAGCTGGCCTGTTGGACGCCAGGGTGCTGGCTCAAGATCTGCTGGAAGCTGCGGCACACCACGTAGATACCTCAGCTCGAGGCCTTATGGTGGGAATTGACACCTCCCGCCATACATGGCTCCATGCAATAAAGTTTTTGAAGGAGTTGCTAGATAAAGTTCTGGATCTTCCCTTCGATGGCAAGGAATTGTTTCATCGTTCTATGGATGAGTAACTTTCAAAGACCAAGGCGAGCACCCAAACTGCCAAATCTTTGTCGGTCTTGGCGAAGGTACCAGCTAAGGCCCCTTATTCACAGAGGTCAGGGTCTCAGTCTTGATCCTTCTCTGGCTTCAGAGGTTTTCAGGACCGCCGGATGCGCAGAACTGAACCTCCGGTTGGCAGCACCTGTCGAAAATAACAATGTGGTTGGTTTTTCTCTCTGCCATCAGCCTCCTCTCCAGGAGCAGGTAGTTTCCCTGCCGACAAATCTGCAAACTGATCTTTTGTGTTGGTCGCACAAGACTCCGGTGGGAGGACTAATCTCGTCTCATCTGGAGGCGTGGCAGACCATCACCGAAGACCGAATGGTTTTGTCCATAGCTCGGGCGGGCTTTCGCTTGCCCCTTCACCTCTACCTGTTACGCTCACCTGGTCTCTGTGGAGGCGTTGGGGCACGGGTGCTGCCCTCCCAGTGGTTAGATCACCCCCTTCAGGTTTCTTCCCCTGCGGACTAGCTGTGGGCGGTGACAATTGGTGGCACTGCTCCTGTGTGGATATGAAAAAACGTGAATGCGCTGATTGGTGACTGTTTTACCTCCCAAACCCTTCGACCCAAGGTGCGATTTCTGTGGGCATGTATGGATGGATGTATGGATGATGAGCTTTCCGTCCTGCTACTTCTGACAGGGGTGCTTGTAGATGGGATCTAGTTCCTTCACTGATCCCTGATGGGTATAGTTCAGTCCAGCTGCGACTATGCTCCTTGTTGGTGGTAAGTGTCTCTTGTCTTTTCCTCGTTCTATATTCTGTTTTGGTATTATTGCTCTCAAAGTTAATTCCTGAATAACGTTTTCGCTTCTGCTTTCTTCCAAAATAGATGGAATTGTGCCCCAATAGTAACTGTGAAGACGCAGAATGCGGCCGGGATGAAGATGGATGAAACCGCAATGTCCGACAACAGGTGAGTGATGGTTTAAGGGAACGCCTGAGGTTTGATGGTAGCGTGACCTTAAACTATGTCTAACTTTGCCTTTCGTTTTTATTTGCAGATGCTGTGGTCGTGAGTGGAGCGCGTCGTGCTGTGGTGTCAGGATGAAGATTCCAGCGTCCCTGAAGAATGGAAGATGAGCCGCGGTGCCAAGATGAAGATGTTTGGACTCCGGGAGATGTGAAGGTGAGCCGCGGTGCCAAGAAGGTGTTCTGAGAAGCACACGAAGACGCGCACAGGTGAGAGCAGGATCCCCCAGGTGGTACGTATGGAGGCGGATGACAGGACTTCTAAGGTAAGTTGATTCCCAGGCGCCGGTGAGCGTTACGCTGCATGGAAGTGCAGAATACCGCGAAGCGTCTGCCTCAGGGATCAGAGTAGCATATATAGCTGTGATCGTGGGTAAGCCCGCTTGGCTTGCCTGCTACACCCTGCCACTCTTAGTGAGTCAGCACGTGCCAGGCAAACCAATAGCATTAGCCCCACCCAGGTGTGCACGTGAGGCTGCTTTAAAGAGGAAAGTTCCAAAGTTAAAAACACGGTGCACCCAAAATGAGGTGCTATATCCATAATAAAGGTATTTTTTGACCCAAATGAATGTCTTGTTCTCTATGAGCTTGCCGCCAAAGGCACCAGGACTGTGTCCACCCGTGCCCCCCTGTGTGTGTGACCCTGTAAGGTTTGTGTCCTTGGCCTGATGACCATGACACTACCCCATCCTTCAACCCTCCCTTCCAATAGTTCGGGACACCCTCCCTCAGAGCCGAGGTTCAGAAGCTTCTAGACCTCAGGGCGGTGGAACCTGTTCCCCTTGGGAAACAATGGGAGGGCTTCTACTCTCATCTGTTCACGGTGCCCAAACCCAACCAGGCCGGCCTGCGCACCATCCTCAACCTTTCCCAGTTCAACCTTTCTCTTCCCCAAGAGAAATTAAAGATGATCACGCACTGCCAAATAAAGTCCTCTCTTTGGAAGGGCGACTGGCTCTGTGTAGTGGACCTTCAGGACGCATATATACACATCCTGATATGGAGGCTGCATAAAAAATATCTGCAGTTCTCCCTGAGAGGGGAGCATTTCCAGTTCTGCGTGCTCACTTTTGGTCTCAGCTCGGCGCTGCATGTCTTTACAAAGATGTCAGTCATCGCAGCTTTCCTTCGGCTAAAGGGTGTTAATGTATATCCGTATTTGGACGACTGGCTCCGATGCAGCCCTTGTCCACTGACAGCTTTGAGTAGTCTCCAGTCTCTCCTCCAGCTCCTGTTCCATCTTGGGCTGTCAGTGAACTGGTGGAAGTCTTCCATGATGGTCTCCCAAGACCTGATTTTCCTGGGTTTCCGTTGGAACACGATCGACTCCAGGGTGTATTTGATGACGGACAGGATTACGGAGCTTGGTGATTCCAGAGTCCTCTGGCCCTCATGGCCTCATGCGTACTTGCTCTACCCCTTGTGCATCTCAAAATTAGGTGTACTCAGCTGGCTCTTCAGAGCTCTTGGTGTCGGGCTTCGGACTCGGATTCCAAGATGATCCCAGTTCCATCCTGCATGATGGCAGACCTTCTATGGTGGTCTTCGACCAACGATCTTACACTGGGGGCTCCTTCCAGGAGCCCTTCCCACAAGTGACGATTACCACAGACTCCTCCCTTCTGGGGTGGATTGCGACACTGGATCATCTCCAGGTTTTCAATCTATGGACACTTAAGGATTGGCAGTTTAATATAAATTATTTGGAACTACTGGCTGTATTTCTGGCGCTGAAAGCTTTCCAATAGTCCATCACGAACTGGGTGGTCCGCATCCACACGGATAACTGTCCATGTTTTATATCAACAAGCAGGGTGGCACCAAATCACCACCTCTTGTCGACCTTGCCATTCAGATTTGGGAATGGGCCACCCAGCACGGCATTTGGCTACTGGCGGTGCACATTCCGGGTCAATTCAATGTGACTGCAGACTCACTCAGCCGACAAACAGCAGCCAGCTACGAGTGGGAACTGAACACGGAGATCCTCGCCACCATCTTTCGGCAATGGGGCACTCCAGAAGTGGACCTCTTTGCGACTTCTTCAAACAGGAAAATTCCTCTTTATGCATCCATGAACGGTCTCTGGGCCTCCTCTCTAGGGGACGCTCTCGAAATTCCATGGCACAACATGAAGGCCTATGCCTTCCTGCCTCTTCCTCTGATTCATCGGTCATTTTGCAAGCATAGGATTACATCGAATTGCTGTCTCCTGTTCATAGCTCCTTGTTGGCCAGCCAGATTCTTTTTCTCAGAACGTCCGCATCTGTCGATTTCTCCTCCTATCGGACTGCCGTTAATTCCCAACCTGCTTCACGAGTGCGATCAGCAGATGTGGCACCCCTCCCCACAATCATACAGCTTGTCGTCCTGATGCCTGAATTCAAAACCTTAGCGCGGTTTAACTTGTCCGTGGACAATATGCGCATTATCCAAGCAGCCAGGAAACCCCCTACTAGGTCTCAGTATAGAAGCAAGTGGCTCCGGTTTTGCCACTGGTGTTTAGCTAAGCAGCTGGACCCTCGACATTCTACGATTGACACTGTTCTCTCGTTCATATCTGATCTGGCATCTTCGGGCATTCATGTCTTGTCTTGTAGCACTTGCATGTCGGCTATCGCTGCCTCCCTGTCCACTGACTACTGTTCCTTTTCCTTGGCAAACCCAGTCATTAAAAGGCATTTTGCAGGTCTAGTGCATAGTTTTCCACCTGTACGCAATCCTCATACAAAATGGGATTTGAATGTGGTCCTCAACGCCTTATGCCATAAACCATTTGAACCCATAGATACGGCGAATCAAAAGTACCTTTCATTGAAGGTTGCATTTCTGATTACAGTAACATCGACAAGGTGATTAAGCGAGCTTCAAGCTTTGTCTGTGAACATCCGTTCCTCACCTTCCATAAGGACAAGGTTATGCTCCGGACTCGTCCTCCTTTCCTTCCTAAAAAAGTGATGGATTTTCATTTGAATCAATCCATCATTACCTGTCTTTTTTTCTGAGCCCGGCCTCGGATGCAGAGAGAGTATTACACAATTTAGATGTCAGACTAGCGCTAAACTTCTATCTGGATACAACTGAACTCAGGAGCTCCTCCCAACTCTGTGTTACGTTCAGAGACCCGAAAGGGAAACTCGCTTCAAAAGCTACTATATCCCTATGGATTGCCTCCTGTATCTTAGAGGCGTATACCATTCAGGGCCTTCAACCTCCGGAGGGCATTCATGTCCATCTTGTATGTGGCAAAGTGGCTGGTGTTGCCTTCCAAAAATATGTTCCCTGAGAAACCATTGTTAAAGCTACCATCTGCTTTTTATAAGCATTACTGCTTGGATCTGAGCTCCAGGGCCGATGCTCAATTTGGCCAGGCTGTTCTCAAAAACCTTTTTTATTGGGGATTGTCCATCCACCCCTATTGCCTGTGAGGAGTGCTTGGGAATCTCCCACAAGTATGGAGTAAAGGGGGCGGCACATAGGAGTATCACAAAGTTACTCACCGTAGTGACTACCTTACTCCTAGTCCATTGTCCCCTTTCCTCCATACACCCGCCCGCCGTCACCTCTAATAAGTATCCTCTATTATTGCTTAAGTGGTTGCAGACCTGATGATAGAAAAGGACTGAAGGGCGATGCGGGGGTGGAGCTCAGGAGGGCTGGGTTACGGCCACATGCGGTACACCGCGTAAAAAGAGGACAACAATTTTCAATCTTTTATCCTTTTTGGAAAAAAGGACGGAATGTCCCACAAGTATGGAGTAAAGGGGACTATCGACTAGGAGTAAGGTAGTCACTATGGTGAGTAACTTTATTATTTGTTACTGAAAAAGCTATTGTAGTGACTTCATCTGTGATTTATTCTCCAAATAATATTGCAAGTGTTAATTTATTGTTTAACTGTTACAGTACTTACTTGACTTGAAAGTGTGCCTTAGAAGTTATTTAAAAAAATTATTTAATATGCACACTAAGTGTATCAGTGTTTACTTGCACTAAGTGTATGCGCTGGGTCCTTTGAATTTCACCACAGCTCTCCTCCCTCCTTAGAACGAAGCATGGCTGCTGGCCATTCTACCAAACCTGTGTGTGCTTCGGGCTAAACCTAAGAAGTGGTAACCTGTTCACCCTAGGTGGGCTTTCCTAAGTGCTTTCTCAAACAGTAATTTTGTAATACCCGAGACACACAATTTATTTAATAAATGACATAGTTAAACTACTGTTTAAACGTCACATTTTCTACAATTCCCATTTTTCCTGTAACCACCGAAATAACCCCCACATTGCCCAGTGGAAAGTTTTTTTCTGCATGTGTAGTGATAATTCGTAACTTCTGTAGTACGACTGCAGTTCCCATCATGGAATGATTGCAACCATGTATGCTTGGATAAACCTAGGGTCATTCGTAATATTGCTTCTTTCACAAGTAAGTCCCTTTTCAAAATGTTTCCTTGGCTATTATTTTATTATTTACACAAATTGGCAAGCCTATTCTCCTTTGAAACTAAAGCAGTAACATGTTTGTAGCTATATAATATATAGGTTTTGTGTAAATTACTGCGCTCAGAAGTAACCATTATAACTCAACTCTTTTGACGTTTGCTACACAGCCACTGCTATACAGCCGTGGCTGTATCCAGTTGAATTCTCACTAAAACACTGCTGAACTCCTACGATTTTGCAATACAACTCTTCCAAACCTATGAGGAATCTCACAATAGAAATGCTGCTGAACTGACACTGGTAGCAGTAGGCTACACCGCACCGCCTCAGGCAGCACTTCTCCCGCACCACCCCCTCACTGCACAGGGTGGATGTAAGACGGACACCATCTGTTAACTAATAAGAACCTGGCCACCACAGGATACAACCAAGGCACTTGCATGGAGAGACAATCGCACAGGATCTCACAAGGAAATGTTTACCACCTCAGTGACCTAAGGGACCAACACAAAAGCCTGCAAAGGGAGACAACCATAATGCCCCCCTAACCCAGATACAATAAGACCCAGCTTAGAGACCATGCAAGGAACTAAAGCACACAGGAATCCACAAGAGAAGAACCAACCACCAGAGGCGACTAAAGGAGGCACCCACAGTTGAAACAGATGCAGGACCCGCAAGGGACAATTTCAAATAACTAATCAACCACAAAGGGGGCTACTCACCGCTGTGAATCCCGTACAACTACAAAACCACAGGTTCCCACAAAGGAAGACCAAACACAGGGAACCACAGGGAGGCTTTCGCAACTGTGAACCCGATACTTACAACAGGCCAACACAGATCACCACAGGTTTGCCATTGCACCCGATATTCCAAAACAACTACCATTATGTCAAATTCAAGACCCCACATGAAGAGACGGCCACACAGGAATCCTCAAGGAAAGCTCGAACCACAGTACTCCACAGGGAAGCGATCATCACTGCAATTCCAATACAACTGTGCCAAAGCTAATCCCGATCACAAAGTTAGTCCCCTAACATCTAGGCAAATCCTAGAAAGGCTGAGTTAGTCTGAGGCAGCAAAAGATCTTCCCTACAGCCAGGTAACTAATACCAGGACCAGACAGCAACCCTAGACAAACCTACCGAAGGGATATATATTCCAGTGCCCAGATAGCCCGGCCCATTACAAGTTTTCCACCCTCCACTCCCAGTCCCCGAGAATAAAGCCACCCTCGGAACAGTACCTGTCCCAAAATGCCACACACACACACCAGGAAAGACTGACGTACAAGGAACAACCAAAACTGAGCAAATTAAATGAAACAATCTCCGAATACCACACCAGGAAATACACACACCAAGCGACAACACGCCTGCATTCCCCATGGAAAGAAGTCAATTTGCGTGAACAAGACCAAAATAGCTTTACGCTGAACTCTACATGTCAACCCACCACCCGCTTGGACAGCCACTGGCACTCAAGAACATTGAGGACATCAGTAGGATAACAGGACAACAAGGGAAAGATGTGAAACACACAAACAAAATTGAAGGAAACATCACCACACCATTCAGCACAAAAAACAGCCACGACCAAAGGCACTATAAACCACAAGAAGACCATGAAGAAGCCCTCAATCCAATTTGGAACCTAAACCAACTACTCAATGAAAAAACATATTCCACAAAGCGAAACATGCAATCAGGTGGCAATAATGAACAACACTAACATGACTACCAAAAGACAGAGCCAAAAAACAAACTGACCACAACAAACAAA
Organism: Ambystoma mexicanum; assembly: GCF_040938575.1. Taxonomy (NCBI): domain Eukaryota; kingdom Metazoa; phylum Chordata; class Amphibia; order Caudata; family Ambystomatidae; genus Ambystoma; species Ambystoma mexicanum. The sequence goes on along the minus strand of NC_090934.1, from coordinate 1,364,222,395 downwards.
GATTCACTGCAACCTAGTCCACGCTAAATTGATGTCTAAGCACACAACTGAAATAGACAATCTGCTATGCGACGGAGGGATAGAATCCCCCCACCCTTATTCCTCACCGAAACCTAACTAACCCAAAACTACAAGGTCATAGTGCACAACTGCCTAGCTAACAACTTCGAATTCGAGCAAGCCAACAAAGAAGGAAAAAGACGAGGATTCGCCAAGGCTTAAAAGGTGTACCTAAAAATAACAGATCAACCATAAAACATCCCAAACTGCGAATCACTCTTACACCTAACCTCAGAGACTGAAACCACTCTAAAGTTTGTACTCGTCTACAGGCCACCAACCTATGACCCTACATTTGTAGACATCTTTGTGGAAGCCATCGCCAATATGGCCATTAAGCAGGACCATTTAATCATCCTTGGAGACTTCAACATCTGGTTCAAAGAACATCATCTCACCCAAAACACTAACCAACCAGCTAGTGACAATGCAACTATAATAGATGATGAAAGGAGCAACACACACAGCAGTCCATACTCTACACGCCATCTTCGGCAACAAAAACCTGGCCACAGCTGCACCCCCAATGCAAATCTTTTGGAGTGGCCACCTCATTAAACCCTTTGTGAGCCAGTCTCCATCAAGAACACCCAACAAGCTCCCTAATAACTCTCCAACCTTATTAACAGTGCAGACCTCAAACTAGAAGCCACAAAACTGTCATTCATCACCCTAGATGTAACAGGCATAGAAGAACAAACGGATGCAATCCTAAAATGGGTCATGAAAACAATGTATGACATGGCATCGGGAAAACATTTCAACCCATCACTAAAAAAAGAGTGGCAAGATTGTTCACGCCACTTCTCAAGCACTCAAAATACAAACCAGAAACTAGAACAAGAATGGAGGAAAAGCTGCTAGTAACACCAAAAAAAAAATATCGAAGACAAATTAGACTACACAAAGCTGAAATACTCCAAGCAAAAAAGACCTACCACGATGAACGGACCTTTAGAGCAGGTAACACCCAAAAAGAAATGTTCAACATAAGCAAGATGAGAAACCCATCCATGTGCAACACACCGACTACTATGCGACGACTGTTAGGGAGAATTCTCTCTTTAGGCTGAATTTCCTAACCTAGTGAGTCCCCCAGCAGCTTTGCTGGATTTCTGGAGTTTTTTTTCTCCTGCCAAGAGTGGACATGATTTATGGTGTTCCTTTGACTGTTAATGTGTTTTATGGGCTATGGGGTCCTTTACTCCATAGGGTCTCATGTGTTTTTACTGTGTGTTACACAGCACCCTCCGTGCAGTAACACAGGGGTGTCATAGTGACACCCCACCATAGACTCCATACCCTGGGACTGACTACTGTCTCCCAGGGCATGTAAAGTCAACATTTACTAGTCCCAAATTATGAACAGAAACCAGTACAAACCATCATATTGTGGATGTACTAGTCGGGGCAATTCGATTGCCCCGGGGTCTGTTAGTCGTGGGGGCATGTCTCCGTCCCCCCTGATCGAGATTTGGCTGGTGACAGTGGATACTACTTTTTATATTTGACCGCGAATATATCCCTATGGGATTTTCCGATTGTTCGAGGCTACTAATTTTAATTATTTAATTCTCATAGCCTCGAACATACCGCCGGTTTATTTATTTAATATTAATTTGCCGGTTGGTATTTTTTGCCAGGACTTGATTCTAAAATGGCGTTTGTGTTCTCTTCTGTGACTCCAACCCAAGTCAAGCCTTTTGTTCCACTTTTTGGCGGGCTTCTCCAAAGAAGCCTCCAAAAGTGGTGCCACTCTGTCTGGGTACCACAGGGGGTGTGGGAGGGGGTTTAGGCACCCTGGACTGAGTTACCTTGGTAACTCAAGTCGCACTCTTGTGTGATTGGCCCAAGTAGCATATTTGATTGACAGCTAGGTTGAGTGAATAGAGGTGTGCTGCATAAAAGCAGGGCTTTGGGGACTGGAACTTCAGAAGTCGCCACAGGACCTGAGAATCCGACGAGGGAGAAGCTGAGCCGACCTACCACGACGACGCCACCGGTGGAGCCCTGCGGAACCGACTCACCACTTCCCGACGACAGAGAAGATCTCCCGACTGGAGAGGCTTCTTCCCCTGACTGGTGGGCACAATCAGTTTACCTTCTTCTCTTCACATCCCAGGCCGTCTTGTGGTCGAATTGCCCGTGCCAAGCACCCCGGCAACCAGATAGCCACTTACCTCTGGACCGCGAATAAAAGGACCGCTCATTTTACCCGAGAACTCTGCAGCTCGTTTCTTCCCTGGCAGTGCAACAGACTCCTGTCTTCCTCCCCGACGAGATCCTCTCTTCCCCTGGACGAAGCACCGACTTACATCTGCTGCCAGGAACAACTGCCCCCGCTGGAGTATTCTCACCACTTTAAGGTACCGTGTCCGCCAGGCCTCCCTTTCTAAAGATTGCTACAAGGTAATAATAATCCCTTAACCTTCTGGACTGGGCTGGCCGCCTTGACCTTCTAACTGGTCCCTTTCTTTTGGTCCAACTCTTTTTGAGCCTTTGCAAGACTCTTGTGCACTTCAACCGTGTGACCTTGGACACATTTCGTTCTGATCCTCTTAAAGTGGATCCGGCCTTCTGAACTCTAACTTCACGGTTTTACTTGCCTTCCTCTCTTGTTTTGTTCTTATGAAAGTGTTGAGATCTGTTTCATATTATACTCTGCTTTTCTCTCCCTTTTAAAACGAATTATTAGAGTGCCATCTGCATTAAGCACTCACCGCTGTCTGAAAATAAGTGGGGCTTTACTTAAGACTTGTCTAAAATTCTTCTAAGGGAGTGTATATCTTTTAGTGACCGTGTTTTTGAATTGCTTACTATTAGTGCCTGTGTGTTTTTCTAGATGTGGTTTTAAATAAATGATGACATCTCTTTTACACCAAGCTCTGGTCAGTGTTTACTTGTTCTACTATGTTCTACACAATGTTCTTTTGACCTATTGTGAATACTCTGTATACTGCCTAACTCTTCTTGAGGGAAGTCTGACTGCTCAGCCACAGCTACCAAGTGAATCTATGTGGTACAGACTGCTACCAAGTGGGTTTACTGCCAAACACCTGTAGTCTTAAATCTTTTGCAGTGGTCCCAGAGGGAACTGCACAGGTTTCTGCCTAACGACCAGACCAACCTAAGAACAAATTAACCAACCTTCAGCAAATCATACAAAGCAGGCCAAAAGAAACCATTTAACACCTCAACCAGCCAACACCAGAGCCACCAACCAGACTAAACCACCTCCTCTCAATGTCAAAAGATAAGTTCATCAGCCTGGTGAGGAAAAGCAACAGAGCGGGTTTCACAGGAGATGCCTGCCTACCGGACCTCTACAAAACAACCCTCTCCCAGAGAACACTGGCAGAAATACTACCTCAAATTCTCTAGCAACCAGTACAGTGCCACAAGCCTTAAAATCTGCTTACATCAAATCACTCCTTAAAGACATGTCGGGGAAACGTGGAGACCTTACCAACTACTGACAAATTTCAAATATCCCTACCCGGCAAAGCTACTAGAAAGCTGTGTCTACGAACAAATCTTGGAATACGTGGATAACAACCATCTGCTAGATCATGCACAAGTAGGCTTCAGACCTATGAGTGGAACTGAAAGTGCTCTATTATCTATCTGGAATTATCTCAAAACCAACGCAGACTCCAACACAAACTACTACTTGATCTCTCAGCCGCCTTCGACACAGTCAACCAAGACACTTATCAAAAGACTACACGATATTGGGATCGGCAACACAGCTTTCCTCTGACTAAAATAATTCCTGGCAGAAATAACATAAATAACTTGGCTACCGCCATTCAAATCAACACCTTAGAAAACATGTGGAGTCCCACAGGACTCGTTGCTGTCGCCATTCCTCTTTAACATATACATGACACCCCAACCAACTTCATCAAAAGAGATGGCCTCACCTGCAACAACTACGCAGACTACACCAAAATCATCTATAAAATGACCTCCAGTGAAGAGGACAACCCAACACAAACAGACTATCTCAATGAACTAAAACAATGGATGTGCACCAACAGCCTTAAACTCAACCCAGACAAAACTGATATCATGATTACACCCAAAAACCCGACAAACAACCAGCACTTTCTATGGCTGACTGAGCTGGGAAACTCACCAGAACCATCCAAGGTGGTCAAAAATCTTGGAATTCTAATGGACACTGAGCTAACGCTAGAACCACAAGTCAACACAACAGTTAAGAAATGCCTTTTCCACCTGCACCTGATCAAGAAGATACTTCCCCTCTCCTACACACAAAGAACACTTACTATCCTGTCTCATGTCAAGAACAGACTATGCCAACAGCATCTACCTGGGAATGCCAGATTACCTGTTGAGAAAGCTACAACAAATACAGAATGCAGTGGCACGATTACTCCTTAAACTCACCAAAAGATAACACATCACACAGGCACTAAAAGCTCTGCATTGGTTACCAAAACAAATCTTCAAAACGCTCTGCATAACACATGGGGCAATCCACAGCCAAGGAGTGGAATTCATTCAGGAACAATTCCCCATCTACAAGCCAGCACAAACACTAAGATCCAGCAACGACATCCATCTTGAACCAAAACAACACACAAAACAGAAATGTGGAGGATCAACGTTCTCCTGCATAGCAGTGAAGCTCTGGAACTCGCTCCCAAAGGAAATGTGAAAAACGGAGGATCACATCAACTCCAGGAAGCTGTAACACTCAGAACTGAAACGCCTGAGCGACCAATTCCATCCACTGTAATACAAGAGAAATCCATGAAACTGCCATTGGGCTGTGTCTTGCCGCATGCAAATTGTAAGGGTGGGCAATGCATTGACCGTGGGGGTGTTTGAGGGTGGGGCAGTGACACATTGGATGTTTTGAGATGATAAATGTGTTATGCTTGGATATACGTCAAGATAACCAGTGTGTTGAGTTAGGATGCAATTCAGGGGTAGCCAAGGTGCTAAATTCATGTGCGTCTTGAGGATAGCCAATGCATTAGATTTGAATGAGCGTGGGGGTGACCCATGCATTGAACTTGAACGTGATACAGCTGCCCTCGAACCCACTACCACCCTAAAATACAGAGTGACATAAAACATACTTCTATTGCAACAGAGACCATCACTAACTACAATGAGCTACACACAACACTAAACCAGAAACCAAGCCAACCACACAACTACACACCCACACACCAAGCACAACCACCACCAAATATCACAAACCAGCACAGTGTCATTTTTTTCCAAACTGAAGATACCAACTGCACATCAAAGCTCTGCTGCTTTTCCCCTCTCAATTCCACTAACAAAGTTGTCCCCACCCAAAGCTTCATTCTGTTTCAGATCTGTCAGGGCGCAAAGAGATCACATCTCCCCGGCAGTAAAAACCTTGGGGGTATATCTTGACGCTAACACATCCCTGGCCTGCTAAGTGAATGCGATCTCATCAGCAGCAGATACAACTAAACTGATGAACATGTATTTAACCATTGTTGAAAAAACTAAAAAAGTACCGAATAGTGCATCACCTAATGGGATTTACTTCCGGAATGCTAGTTGATTTGTTTTTTGTAAAGCAGTAAAAGCTGTTTTTCAACCAACCCGCAGCGTTTTTAAGGGGATGTTGAGAGTGGCAAGAGGAGCCAAAGAATGTTTTAATCCTTTATTCAAACAAAAGTCCACAGTTCTAAGATTAGGTGTTAAGGTCCTCTTAACAAGAGGGGAAATGCCTCTATTTCATGACTAATGAAGCTACGTGATAATGTCAGTCTTATGACATTTTAAAGATGTTATCCATGGGCAGAACTTACTGTGGTACTGGACTGTGCCAAAGGCAGTATGGGGTTGTTTTACAAGCCTCTGGAATTTCAGGATGTCTATGAAGTCATTGATCTGATGTGTTTTCCCCTACAGTTATACCTCTGCTGTTGGTGAAAATCCCACTCTTCTACTGTCCTTATATGCTATGAGGAGTCAGTCTGCCTTCACCACATCCCTTGACTTTGCCAAATCAAACTACTCAAAAACATTTTGTTTGTGCTCTCTTCTGCTAACTTCCCTATCCTGCAGGTCATGCTGGCCCCCTGCTTGCGCCTTCTCAATCGTCGCCTTTCTCTCTGCACATGATTTCCCACTTTGCTTTTAAAATACGGAAAACTCTTACTACCCTCTTAACGTTCACTCCTGCCTCTTCCTTCTCTGCATCCTCACCCACTACTAATAGATCTATTGCGCAGTCCCTACTCCTGACCTCACTTAATAAGCGGTTTTCCATCCTCTGAGAAGCCAATTTATCCTGTACTCCTTTAGAGCCTTTTGCATCACAGATTATCGAAGACCATGCTGTACCCATTACCCACTCCCTCTTCAACATCTCGAAGTTGGGATTTTTCCAACTGCTACAAAGTAGTAAATGCCCCACCTCTTCTAAAAGCCCTTTAGCTGAACCCAGCAGCCTGCAAACATTTGTTCTTTATCCCCCACATTTCGTTTCTTGCACTGCTCCTACGTCCTGTCCATCCATACTTGTGGGACATTCCGTCCATCGAGATGGGACCGAGTACTTTTGTTTAAAAAGCATCAAAAATGTAATTTTTGACTTTTTATTTTTACGCGGGGCCACCGCACGTGACAGTAACCCTGCCTTCCTGAGCTACGCCCCGTGCATCGTCCTTCAGACCTTTTCTATGAGCGGACAGGTTCGGACGCACTTGCATCACTCAGAATATTTGTCTTTGTGTTCCCTTGTTCTTCATCCTGCTGCGGTTCCACGATCATCTTGTCCTCCGTCTATGCTGGAGCATATGGGATTCGTGTCCTGTTTATCCTGTGAACCTCGTTTTGCGAGCGCGGATCCCCACTCTTTGCCTGGAGTGCTCAGGCCCGGAACACCGTTTGGACTCGTGCTTCTTTTGCAATTCCCTCTCGGTCCGTGCACTCAAGCGTCGGCCTGTCAGATGGGAAGAGGTGCTTCAATGCGTTCCTCCACCACACTTAAATCTTCAGTGAAGAAAAAAGAAACAACTTTTCCTTTTCAGGGCACCCCGGCCGGGGGACTCCTTCCCAGGGTCTTTCAGGTCAGGGAGGGGCCCAAGTGGCTCTATTACCAGGGATATCCCTGAGGTGCCGCAAAGCACCTAACAGGCGCACCAGAGTTTCCTCCAAGGGCCCCCGCAATGGGGCTGCCAAAACCAGATCATCTTCCGAGGTTCCCCATTTAGGGGCTAAGGTCAGGCCCAGTTCTTATTAGGCTTTTGGCACCGTGGTCAGTCCCGAGGTTTCCACATCTGGAACTAACTGCACTGAGTCGCGGCTCGAGGCACCTCTCAAGGTGGCTAAACGTCCCGGGGTTACTCCCGAGGTTCCCCTTCTTAGGGCTATATCTAACACCAGCAGGATTGAGGGACCCCTCTTGAGGGTCCTGGCTTTAGGGGGCAACTCTCAGCCTTCGCACGCTCAGACCAAAGGTGACACCAGTCCTGCTGAGAGGGCAAAGAAGCCGGTCGCGCACCATAAGCCCTCCATTACCGGCTCCGTCGAGGGTCCCCCACTCTGGGCTAATTACTCAGCAGTCCCTAAGGTGTCTGGTACCCTGGATCTGCGAGTACCGACTCTGCCGAAGTTCTGTGCTCCAAGGCAAAAATGGCACATAAGACCCCTGACTCCCCTGTGGTGACTATGGCTTCACTTAACTCCTGTGACGCAGTTCGTCTCAAGCATTGACAAAATGGTGGCCCAACCCCACGGACCACGGCAGCCATTTTGACTACCTCTCTTACACCAATGAGGGACCTGTTTTTGGGGCAGAGCAGCCTTTCCCATGCTTTGTGGAGAGTAAGAACCTGTTCCGCACTCCAATGGATTGGCGTGCTTGGACACCGCTGCCGCATACAGTCTCACGCCCTCCTGAGTCTGCACCTTTGTGCTACGTTGATCCAATTGGTGGGGGTCCATCTTGGCAACCATCCTCCTTGCGTTCATGGGGGCTATGCCCCTTCTGAGCACTCCAGCGCCTACACCTTTATCTGAGGATGCGTTTTTTGGAAAATTTCAGACGCTTATGCATTCTAATCCATGAAGGCTTACTTTAAGGATTTGTTTAAGGACATTTATCCTAGGCTGCCTGAACCGCCTCCTGTTCCGGCAATTCCCATGCAGGTTCCGGTAGTGCCATCTTCTCCACCTCTTCCCGTGGGACCTCCTCCTCCACTGCCTCTTCTGCCTCCACTTTCCCCTGTAGAAAAGACTCTGGTTGCTCTGCCAAACACTTTAGGGCCTGTGGCGCCACGTGCTGTGGATCAGTCTTCTGCTTCCGCTTCACTGGATGAGTACCAGGAGGACCAGGACAGGTATGAACCGCCTGCTCTATTAGAGCCTTTCATGACCACCTGCTGGATATGATGGCGCTGCTAGACATCACGTACCAGAGGGCCCCGCTCCACAGGAGGGGGTGCTTTCTGGAGCCTTCACTCTGTTGACACAGGAGCACACCGGCCTCTTCCTCCAGAAGGACGTCTTGGCCAAGGCCTGTAAGGTCTAGGAAAAACCTAATTCCAGGCAGCATCTGAACAAGAAGATTGATTCTCACTATAAGCTTCATCCTTCTGAGGACATATCTTTGTCTGCTTGCCTGCTCCCCTCGTCGACAGTGGTGGCAGCAGCTACGCTCCAATCCAAGCCGGCCTCTACATCCTCCACTGCAGCGTCCCAGATACTTTCCAAGGAGGACAAGCTTCTTGACGCCATTGGGAAAACTTTTTTTTTTCTCAATTTGGCACTTCAGCTGTGTCAGGCTAATGCTGAGCTTATCCTGGCAGCTACCAATGTCAAACTGTGGAGGGAGCTAGTTGAGTTTTCCTGCGTATAGGCTTCAGGACTTCTAAAACGGCTTGTTGGATGCCAGGTTTTTGGTGCAGGATCTACCTGAGGCTGTGGCATCACGTAGACACTACCGCTCGAGGCCTTATGGTCTGTGTGGACATGTCCCGCTAAGCGTGGTTCCATGCTACGAAAATCTCGAAGAAAGTTCAGGACAAGCTGTTCTCCCCTTCAAGGTCAAAGATCTGTTCCACTCCTCCATGGATGAGGAACTCACGAAGATCAAGGCAAGCACTCAAACTACCAAGTCATTGTCGGTCCTTGCGCAAACTCCAGCAGAGGCATCTTGCATTCAGAGGTCGGGGTACCAAACAAGGTCCTTCTCTGGTTTCAGAGGCTTTCAGCACCACCGCACGTGCTGAACAAATGCGCCAACTGGAGGGCCACACCATAAACAGCAACAGCAAGATGGCCCGTTTTTCTCTCTGCCAGCAGCCTCCTCGTCTGGAAGGGCTGGTCTCCCCGCCGATGAAACATCTAAATGATATTTTCCATCGGTCGCACGAGACTCCGATGGGAGGACGTATTTTGCCTCATCTGGAGGCGTGGCAGACCATCACCGACGACCGATGGGTTTTGTCAATTGCTCAGGCGGGCTTCTGCTGGCCCCTCCCCGCTACCCAACCCTTCAATCCTCCCTTCCAGCAGACTCGGTTGCCTTCCCTCGGAGTCGAGGTGCAGAAGCTTCTAGACCTCTCGGGGGAAGGCTACTACTCCTGTTTCTTTACAGTGCCCAAACCCAACCAGGCTGGCCTGCGCTCTACCTCCAGTGTAATTCAAGAGGATTACGCCCAGCCAGATAGTCCTCTCTCCGGAAAAGCGATTGGTTCAGTGTGATAGACCTTCAGGATGCATACATGCACATTCTGATCTGAAACTCGCATGGGAAATATCTGCGGTTCTCTGTGGGGATGGAGCACTTCCTGTTTTGTGTGCTTCTGTTTGGTCTCAGCTTGGTACCGCGTGTCTTTACGAAGATGTCTTGTCATCGCAGCATTCCTCATACTGCAGGGGGTTCATGTATATCCCTACTTGGTCGATTGGCTCATGCGCAGTGCTTGTCCACAGATGGCTACGACCAATCTTCAGTCACCCCTTCAGCTCCTGTTCCATCTTGGGCTGTCGGTGAACTGGCAGAAATCTTCCATGACGGTCTCTCGACCTGATCTTTGTGAGTTTTCGTTGGGATACCGTCAGTACCGAGTGTTCCTGACGGGGGGACGGGATTGCAGACCTTTCGACCACGTGCTAGCTCTACCTCTTGCACGCCTAAAGATGTGACGCACTCGGCTTGCTTTTCAGAGCTGCTTGTCCCAGGCAGCGCAACTGGATTCCAAGATGATTCCGGTTCCATCCTGCATGACGGTGGATCTTCAATGGTGGTCGTTCCGACAGCAACCTTTCAGGAGGGATCTCCTTCCAGGAGCCCTGCCCACAAGTAACGGTTACCACAGACTCCTCCCGTCTGGAGTGGGGAACGACAGTGTCACCTTGAGGTGTACGATTTGTGGACAATTCAAGATAAGGCGGTTCCATATCAATTACTTGCTGCTCTAGGCAGCTTTCCAACCAACTATCACCAACAGTGTGGCTAGAATCTGCATGGACCATTCCGTAGTGATGTTTTACATCAACAAACCGGGGCACCAAGTCTCCTCTCCTGCTAGACCTTGGGCTACCAATTTGTAATTGGGCCACCCAGCACAATGTCTTGCTCCAAGCTGTATGCATGGGTCACATCAATGTAGCTGCAGACTCCCTCAGCCGCCAATCGGCAGCGAGTTACAAGTGGGAGATGAACAACGATATTCTCACCTGCATTCTTCAGCAATGGGGTACTCCAGAGGTGGACCTCTTTGCAACATCGTCAAACCGGAAACGTCCTCTTTGTGTCCACGGAAGGGCTTGATGTGTCTTCCTTGGGGGACACCACGAGATCCTGTGGGACAACATGAAAGCATATGCCTTTCCTCCATTACCACTGATTCATCAGTCACTTTGCAAGCTCATAAAGACATCAAACTGCACTCTCTCTCTTCATGGTTCCTTGGTGGTCAGTCAGGTTCTGGTTTTTGGAACTGCAGCACCTATCGGTGCTGCCCCCGATCAGGTTGCTGCAGATTCCCAACCTTCTTCACCAGAGCAATCACCAGCTGTGGCACCCTCCCCACAATCTTTCAGCTTGGTGGCCCGGTGCCTGAGGTCCGATCTTAAGCACAGTTCAATCTGTCTGAGGATATCCTGCGCATAATCAAAGCGTCCAGTAAGCCTTCTATAAAGACTCAATACAGGAGCAAATGGCTCAGTTTTGCCATTGGTGTTTAGTAGAAGAGTTTGATCCCAGACATTCTTGTATCGACACTGTCCTGTCCTTTGTTTCGGACCTGGCAGCTTCTGGCATATATGCCCTGTCATGCAGGACTTATTTGTCCACCATTGCGGCCTACCTGTCTATAGACAGCTGTTCCTTTTCATTGGCTTATCCAGTCATCAAGAGACACTTTGCTGGTCTCCTCCATCTTTTTCCACCGGTTCGGGCTCCTCATCCTAAATGGGATCTGAATGTGGTCTTCACCACGTTATGCCATAAGCCCTTTTGAACCCATGACTACTTCTGAACTTAAGTACCTATCCTGGAATGTGGCTTTTTTAATTGCGGTAACATCTGCAAGACGGATAACTGAGCTTCAGGCTCTTTCTGTGGAACATCCGTTCCTAACTTTCCATAAGGATAAGGTGGTGCTTCGCACCCATCCTTCTTGCCTTACTAAAGTGGTTTCGGAATTCGATCTAAACCAGTCTATATCTCTACCGGTCTTCTTCCCGAACCTGCTCTCTGATGCTGAAGGGTTTTGCACAGCATAGACATCAGACGGGCTCTGAAGTTCTACCTCGACAGGCCTAGTGAACTCAGAAGCACTTCTCAAATGCTTGTTACATTTGGTGATCCAAAGGGGAAACCTGCCTCAGAAGCATCCATCTCCCGCTGGGTTGCTTCATGTGTTTCCGAGGCCTACAAGGTTCAAGGCCTTCAACCTCGCAAAGGCATTCATGTACATCTGGTCCGGGGCAAAGCGGCTGCTGTTGCATTCCAAAAAGTATGTCCCTTGGGCGTCCATTGCCAAGGCAGCTACGTGGGCCTCCCCATCAGCTTTTTGCAAGCATTACTGTCTAGACCTGAGCTCCCGGGCTGATGCCCAATTTGGCCAGGCAGTTCCGAAGAATGTATTCCAATAAGGGACATTTCCATCTACCCGTAATACCTATGGTCCATGCTTGGGAATCTCCCACAAGTATGGAGGGAAGGGGACGGGACGTTGGAGTATGACAGTTACTCACCGTAGTGACTACCTTATTCCTAGTCCCCTTTTCCTCCATACGCCCTCCCGCCGTCTCCTCTAAGTATCCTGTTATTGCTTAAATGGTCTCAGACCTGGTGATAGGAAATGACTGAAGGGCGATGCGCGGAGCTCAGGAAGGCCTGGTTAGGTTCACGTGCGGTGGCCTGCGTAAAAACAATTACATTTCTGATGCTTTTTCACAAAAGTGCTCCAGTCCCGTCCCGATGGACCGGATGTCCCACAAGTATAGAGGAAAGGGGATGGGACATAGGCGCAGTCCAAGAAAAGAAATGTGGGGGTTTTCCATCAGCAGCGGGATGGGAGTGGTGTTCCCAGAGTTTCTCAAGATGGAAAGATCGAATGACTAAGGCAAGCGTTAGGTCTTGGATCCCTATGTCGTAGACGGTGGTGGGATGGAGGACTGGTTGACCATATAAGTATGCAGGAAAGGGGACTATGGACTAGGAGTAAGGTAGTCACTACAGTGAGTAACTTTGTCATTTTCACCCCCTCACTCTGCAGAATGTGTACCTTTCATGTTTTTTTAGTTTGTTCACCACATTTGCCAGAGGTAACCCAAATCAATGTCCCCTGAATTATCATTCCATCATAGCCTGTCTGCCATTTGACACTGGATGGCTCCCTATTGGTTTTTGCTAAATTACTCCAAAACCAAAGTAATCAAGCGTTCTACTTCCATTGCTCCACCCCTACATCCACATTGCCTTTTCGTGTTACCTTACAGCATCCCCCAAGGGTCTTAACCTCTGGGTCTTTGTCAGTGACCTAGGCTCAAGGATGTGATCACCTCAACAGCCACAGAAACTAGCTCAAACCTGCTAAATATATCCATCCACACCTTATCTATCACTGCATTAAAACCTTGATGTGTGTACCAATGTTCTCATACAACACAACTACTGCTCTAGTCTCGTCCTGTCCCAACCCATTTGTTTGTTTCACATGTGCAACCCATTTCACCTTATACACACTCCCTTCAGAGGTGGTTTACTGCTTCACGACGAATGGTAATTCGGCTGTAATAGGGATGAATACTAGCCGGCAAAAGGACACGTTTTTTTAAGAATGTGTGCTTTATACTTGCTATTTTCCTGATGTTGGCATATCCTCAGAGTTCAGAACCACATGTGGCTGCAGATACAGCTTGTTTCTTGTATAGTTCCAAAGCCGGGGATATTTCATTGCTGCCATGCCTTCTGTATGATTAATTGCCCCACTGTATTTTTCCAGAGTAATCCCAGATTTGAGAATTTGTTGTGACCATGCTCCAGAGTCTTGAAATCTTACACCCAGATAGTCAATGTTTAAACTGCTCCGGCTCGACATTGTTCACTTGAATCGGCATGGAGCAGTGCTTGGCAGACTGCAGTTTGAACACCATTACTTTTGCTTTTCCTGCATTCAATTCGAGATGCAAGTCTTTCCTTTTTGGCAAAGGTGTTCAATGAGTTTTTTCAGGCCCATCGTTGTAGTGGCCAGGATGAAGCGGCATCCGCATAGAAGAGGGCAGAGATCTCCAGGGATGCCATTTTGGGTGGTCGAAGCAGCCCTTCCCCTGAATGTAGATGCAAAACAAGAGTGTGGGGCAAGGACACATCCTTACCTCACCCCCCTTTGTTTTATTTTTTTAGCATGGTTCATTTAATCCGCAGAGTCAAGCAGAGGTTGCAACAGACAAAACTCTAATTTTTGAAGTTGCATACATTACATATAGAACTTAAGTCTCATTAATACAATTCATGTTTTTTATCAAATTTCTTAACCCAAAACTCCTATTCCCAACAGCCCCCCCTTCCCACTCCGCCAACTTGCACATTTTCTGAGTCTGTCCTTTGAGCAGGGTTTGCATCTGTGTGCTGTCGATTGATTTTGTTTATCTTCAGAGTTTCAGGCGACATGGGCATTCTGAAGTATCTTGGGTCTGTAGAAGTAAGCCTCCCTGTACTTCACAAATTCTCTAAAGTATTTGCCAGATTTAAGGGTGCATATCTTTTCCATTGCCGTAGTCCCCCATATTTTAACCCACCACCAAGCTATTATCGGCCCAGTTCAGTTTTCCATCCTTGAACGCGTGTTATTATTGCTGCGGACAATAGATGTGTGATAAGTGCTGCTCTATTCCCAGATGCTGCGTATGTGTTCTCGGCCACCGTTCCCAGCAAGATTACTTTTGGTTCATATGGCAGGGTCACTCCTGTCATCTCCTTTATATTTCCCAGCACCTCTTTCCAGAATAGGACCGCTTTTGGGCAAGTCCACCACATATGATAGAGGTCCCCCTTTCCCGCACATTTTCTCCAGCAGTTCGGGGGGGGGTGCCAAATTTTAGTTTACAAGCCTCAAATGCTACTGGTTCCCCCTCCCCCCCTCTGGTACATGTCCGGTAGGGTCACATTTTCTGCCTCTGTCCATCCCTCCCAGAATCTCGTATGTAGCCCAGGGGTGAATTTGGGATTGTATGCTATTGGGGAAGTGAGGGGACAGTCCCTGACTGATTTCCCCCCATGCCCCAGTGCTTTGTCCCAGCTACGAGAGACATTTTCGTGGTTTCCAAAATTTGACCTCCTTTTTCACGGCTCTGAGAATTAAGAGAGTGCAGTGCTTTCAGGAGGATCGCAGTTACATCCTTCTCCGACACCATCTAGCTTTCTTGTCCTGACCAGCGGTCCATTGCAACATGGGTGTTATGAGCCGCAAGGATATATCTTTCTATATCAGGGACCCAGAGGCCACCGAGGAGGGGAGGGTGCATCATGAGTTTTTTTTTTAAGCCTGGGTTTTGCTCCCTGCCATATAAAGCTGAATTTTGACGTCTGCAGGATTTTGGACATGCGGGTCGGTATCTCTACAGGAATCGAGCTGACTACATAGTGTAGGTGGGGGTGGAGGGTCATCTTTATTGCTGCGATTCTGGCAAACCAGGATAGTTCCTGAATATCCCATCTGTGCAGATCATCCTGGAGCTGTTTTCAGAGGGGTTTGATGTTCGCCACGTACAGCTTTCTCTGATCCCTAGTTAGCCGGATTCCCAAATAGTCTAGGGACTCTTTTTTTTTTTTTCCCCATACTAGAGGATAGATCTTTCCTAGTTCGGTGATCATTTCTTCCTCTTCTGTTATGTTTAAAGCTTTTAACTTGGTGTCATGTATTGTAAATCCTGAGATTTTGGAAAACACTTGCAGTTTTAGCATTTCCTGGGGCAAAGTGTTTCAGGTGTCGTTCATAAATAGCATTACATCGTCCGCATACAATGCGATTTTGTGTGTAGTGTTCCCACTTTTAACTCCTTTAATGCCCGGCTCTAGTCTGATTTGTACTGCAAATGGCTCCATAGCCATAGCAAAGATCAGTGAGGTTAGGGGACAGCCCTGTCGTGTGCCTCTCCTTATGTCAATTTGGTCCGAGCTTTGTCCGTTAATCAGGAAGCAAGTGGAGGGGATCTGGAAATTCGCCAACACCAAATTGGTGAAATCCTGCCCACATCCGAACCCCTCTAATACCTATTTCAAATATTGCCAGTCTAGGCTATCGAATGCTCTTTTGGCATCCAGTGGGGCAGCCGAGAATCATTGGCCCGTTACTAGTTCCTAGGTTAATGATGTTTATGGCTCTTCGCACATTATCCCGGGTAAGTCTCCCTGCAATGAACCCTGTTCTACATTTATGATTCGGGGAAGAATCTTTCCTAGTCTAGTTGCTAGTATCCTGGCATATATATTAGCATCCGAGTTTAGGAGCGCAATGGAGCGGTAGCTAGCGCACTCGGTCGGGTCTTTCCCCTGTTTCAGGACTAGTAGTGTTGTAGACATCCCCATATCAGGTTTGACTGACCCCTTTTCCCTTATGAAATTAAGATGCATAGTATGTGGTGCAAGCAGTTGTGCGCTGAATGTTTTGTAATAACCATTCACTAGCCTGTCCGGTCCCGGCGTTTTTTCGGCAGCGCAGCAATTGCATCCTTGACCTCCTGGGCCGTTATCCTGGCTCCTAATGTAATTTGGTGAAGGGGCGTTGCTAACCTATATGCTTTTTGTTTTTTGGGCGCCAAGTTTTCCTGCTTAAGTAGTTCTTTGTGGTAACTGACCATTATTTCTTTTTTCTCCTTTTCGTTAGTACACAATTCCCCCTCCGGGTATTCTTAAGCTGTGTGATGTAATTGTGAGACCTCTGTTTCTTTAGTTTAGCCGCTAGGAATTTGTTCACCTTCCCTCCATGAACATAATGATTGTTTTGTGTGTAGAAGTGTTTGTGCTACCCGGTCAGCCCTGCAAGCTTCCAATTGCGCTCTAATTTTCCCGAGTACCCTAAGTGTTTTTTGTCTTTCTGGTTTTGTGCTGGTGTTCGGCCTCTTTTAGTTTCTTTTCCAGGTTTTGTGCGACAAGGGCCTTCTCTCTTTTGGATGCTACAGCCTGTGAGATGAGTTCCCTCTGCCCCGCGTGCCACCGCTTTCCCTGCATCCCACACTGTTCTCCAGTCTGTCTCTCCGTTATCATTCTCTTTAAAATAGTTGTCAATCCCCTCTTCCATGTGTGCTCCAAGTGCGGTATCGTTCAGCATCATCTTGTTTAACCACCACTAAGGCTGCTCCCATCTAGTGGTCTCCCCCAGCTCAATTTTTACTATCACTGGTGCATGGTCTGTGAGGTATTGCACTCCTATTTCTACTTTCGTCACATGTGCGATCAGGGTTGCTGATACCAGGATCATGTTGATCCTAGAATAGCCTCTATGTACTGCCGATTAGTGCGTATGTTCCCTGCATTTTTCTTCGAAAAACCTCCATGTTTCTATCGCCCCCAAGTCCCGAAAACATTTGCCCAGTCCTCGTCTATTTTTTCCGTCCGACACTGTTGGTGGCGGCGTTTTATCAAGCGATGGGTCCATTACGCAGTTAGTCACTGCCTATTATTATTGGTCCCTTCGCTTTTCCCCCTCTATCCTGGTCTCCAACTTCCCTTCCCCTTTCTCCCCCCCCCCCCCACTTCCCTTTCTCCCCTTGACAGAACGTGGTCAGGGTCCAGCAGGACCCCGCCTGGCGTCAGCCCAGGGCGATCAGTTGGCAGATTGGCATTTTTCAATTTAATCTGATTGCTTGTATGCACCCGTCAGTGCAGAGGCACAATCCTACCTCCTTTCAGTTGTCCATTCCCAAGGCTTGGGTGAGTCTCTCGTTGCACTTTGCCTCGGGCTGCGATCCGCCTGATTTTGGTCCTCTTCTATGCAAAGCATTGTCGGCCCCTCCTCGCATGTGCTAAAGTGTCGCTTCTTGCCCTCCCAGGAGAAAATGAGGCCAAAGGGATAGGCCCATTGATACGTTATCTGTTTATCCATCAAGGCCTTCGTAACTGGCCGCATTAACCGTCTGTTGTGGAGAGTCGAAAGAGCCAAGTCCTGATAGATCTGGACACTACTTCCATTGATCGTCGGGTCAGTGTGTGTTTAGCAGCTTTCAGGATTTCTTCTTTTTGCGTGTAGGAGGATAAGGCCACCAGGATTTCCCTAGGTCTAGACCCCGGCTCTTTCCACTTGGACCCCACCCAGTGTACTCAGTCTGAATTTCCTCGGGTTGGGTGTCCCTAATTAAGCTGCTGAAGCATTGTTGAATGGTGTCCCACAGGTCCGCATTCAGTACCGACTCCGCCAGGCCCTTGACCAGGATGTTAGATCTGTGCGATCTGTTTTCCAAGTCTTCGGCCTGTAATTCTAAATTGTTTGTCGCTCTGGCCACTTGTTCCAACAGGCTACTTTGTTTGTCATATTCAGTCATGCTGAATAGACCCCTCTACACCACGTCTACTCCAAGTTCCATCATCTCCTTTCTGACCCCATGTAATGCTAGTTTCAATTCTTCCTTCATTTGACCCATTTGCTCCTGGAATGTGCTTGTCATTCTGGTCTCCATTCCCTTCAGGCAGTTCATTAGTTCCTCTTTGTCCAATGACATTGCGGCCGTTGCTTTTTTCTCTCCCTGTTCCAAAGTTTCTTGTTGCGATGAGGATGAGTTGCTGTACTCTGTTTTTGTTTCCAGCACCTCTCGATTTGCCCCTCCTGTCGTCTCGACGCTCCTCTAGCTTTCGTTATAGCACTTCTGGATTTTATCCCTGGCATCAGGGGCGTTTGGGCTGGGTTTGTTAGTATTGACTCCCATGATTTATTTCTCCTGCCAATGTGTTGCTGGATTTAGTGTAGCCTCTCCGGCTTAGGTTCCCCCTTCTCTAGGTGCTGTTCTCCCCTTCCTTTTAGGGATCCTTCCTACTTTGCCCCAACAGTACCTTTCTAGTTTGTTCTCCTCCGTGGTTTTACTTGTGTGTGGGTTATTCAGATTGCGGTGGTACTTCCCCCTTCTTTGTCCATGACCCTTTGCTTGGTTATTTCCTACTTCTTTTATATAAGCCCTTTGGGTCAGTGTGTGGATCGCCTTCTAGTTTACCCCACAGTTCCTTTCAGAACAATATTCTTACATTGCGGTTCGAAGGGGGTGGAGGGCACGACTGTGGCGATCCCTCTGTATTGTTCCAGATCTTTCAAGTGCAGTGTTAACCAGGTGTCGTACCTATTCGTGTGTCAGTCTTACTATCTGCTGCAGCGTACTGTCCATGCTCGGTCTGCTCCTCTCCCCCTCCGGGATGCCAACAAAGCAGGATTCTCTGCGCTCCTTTGTGTTGGGCCAGGACCTACAGTCTGCGGTACCCGTGGCCAGCCGTTTTGCACGCGTGCACTGTTTTGAGCCCTGGGCCCTGTGTCCCCCTCTTACCGGGCAGTTCCGGGGTCGTTTGGTGTTCGGGATCACAGATGTTTAATCGGTGCCACTCCGTTCACTCATCCTCCGACTAGGGTTCCTCAGACCAGGCTTGTAATGTTTTATGGGGTGGGGGGTTCAGATGCTGGGAAGCTTGTGAGCAGTGTGGCGTTGTGCGTTCTTCTCAGGGTGCAAACCTTCCAGCGGTTGCCATCTCCGCCAGAGAGCTCTCGCACTGTTACACGCTTTCCTCTTGTGGGTGGATGACTGGTACGGGTCAGTACTGCTCCTAGTGTGTCCCTTGATGCCCACGTTTCCATCAAACGCTTCCCTAAACTGATCCTCCTGTCTCGATGGTGCAGACCGGAGGCGTTGTCCAAGGTTCCTGTTTAATTTTCAGAGTTGGGTCTTCCTCAGGCGGGCAGTCTGCGGTTCACACACTCGTTCCCCCATGTTACGGTCCTGTCTCTCCGGACCTTCGCCTTCCGATCCCGCAGTCAGAAAGGAGGGCCGCTTCTCCGGGCTGCCTCGGCTTTGATCCAGCGGTATATCAGCTACGTCCTCTTCTGCGCTACTCCCATAACCGGGGAGCTGCAGCCCCTTCTCGGTGCGCTTTGTTACAAGGTCTATTTCTCCACGGGAGTCGGCTTCTAGGTGCAGCGCCTCGGTTCTGACCGAGGATTAGAGTGCAAACGCGTGGAATTTGGGTGCTTTAAATTGCTTTTAACTCCTTTCACGTTCCCGCTCGGATGGAGGACGAGGAAACAAGTCTCCTCTAGGCAGTAGCCATCTTGGAATCGCCTCACCCCGTTGTAACAGAGAAGGTGTCAGTCTGCTCCCCTCCGAAGCCATAACGTACAGTGGCTTGATTTTCCCCATATAGCAGCATTATGGAGATCAAATGTTTAGTGGGGATTTTAAGGTTTCTTAGATTCTGCCATAGTAAATTCATTGACAGTCGAACGCAGTTTTTTGGTCCAGAAATATGGCATATAGTTTAATTTTGCGTAATGCCATGTATTTCTGGATCATTGTGAATAATAAGAAACGGTGGTCAATTGTGCCCCTTTTAGCACGGAACCACCTTGCATGTCGATCTGCACATCATCAAACCATTCTTGAAATTTATGGGGATTACCTTCCCAAATATAATCCCCACACAATCTATTAGGGAGATCGGGCGGTAATTCCCAGGCCACTCTCTGCCCCCTTTTTTGTATATTGAGACTATAACTGTATTCAGCCAAGACTTTGGGATAGACCTTGAGTTAATCACGGCATTGGAGTTTAATCAGTACGGGGGCCCAAATTACTGGCTCGCCCTTGTAGAGACCGACGGGATCAAATCAGGGCCTGACGTGCGACCACTTCTCTGCTCCTTCAGTGCCCTCGCAACTTCATCGAACGATATTGGCTGCTAGACAATATCAAGGTCCCTGGAGAGCAGGGCTCGCTTAAACAGAGCACTGAAGTGGGAATGCCATGAAAGAGCAGATATCATACAACGGTTGGTTTAGTCGCCCTTCGATTCTTTCCCCGTGACCAATTTCCAGAATGTGATATCTGTCAATCATTGATTTTCTGAGAGCAGCCCAGTGGTTGGCAGTAAATTAACTTTTTCCGTGCAATCAGGTTTTTGTATTCCCATCTGAGGGACCGTAGCTCATTCTTATTCCTCATCTTCCACCCCCTATGTTACTGTCACACCATATTAGTTTTTGTTGCTATGGCACAGGTGTCATCGTACAAGCCAGTAACTAGCTGGACTTTCTTTTTCATAGCTGTTATGGGCATGTAGATGTGCAGGAACAGATTTTTCAGGACCTGAAACTCCTTTTATTATTTCAGTATCATTATCCCTGCCATTACTTATTGTCTCCAGGTTACCTTGAATCGCACTATACAGTGCAGGTATGCCTCTGATCTTTTATGCTGTCCCATTTTATTGATTTGCGCACCTGGTTAATCAGGGGGGTGGTATGTTGGCTCGTGGCATTGCGGGCCATCTCCTTGCCCACATCTAATAATTGAATGCTCATGATCAAAGGGTAGTGGTCCTCTTCGGGTCTGACTTGAACCTCAAAATCCGGAACAATTTCCCATCTACTGCCTGAGACCATAATGTAGTCAGAGATGACCCCGGTCCCCCGCTAAAGGTCAATTTGGCCAGCTGGTCCTTAACAAAGCGGCTGTTGCATGCTCTCATATTGAGGTCCTATAAAAGACCGAATGATTCCTCTGCAAATGGATGGATTCTCTTAGGGGGATCAGCAATAAGGTTGGGTATATCCCACACCTGGTCTTGATCGACCGAGAGTCGCACTATGTTTTTCAATTTGGAGGTTCAAGTCACCTGCCACCAATGTACAGTTATTTAGCAATTTGGAATGACCCCTTCAATTGACCATGCTTTGGAGGTTGTGTAGTGATAACATTCCTTGCTGGCCCTCTGACCTGTTATACAGATTGCAGAGCAGCATTTTTTCTCACGTTTTGATTGACAGCATTTGTAGATCGGGCGAGTTTGAGCACACATCGGTTACTTCCCATCCCAGATTAGCATCCAGCTAAACACATGTAAGCTGCCCTTTAAATTCCCCTTCTGTCCTTTGACAGTTGGGATGTAGAAAGTTCTGTACCCTTGCAACATTACTGGTTCGACTTGCCCATGTTTCTTGGAAGAGGATTACCTGGTGCCCACAAATGAATTGACACCATTCCGGATCACCAATGTGGCGGGACAGACCTGCAACATTCCAGGATGAAAGTGAGACTGTGAGCATGTGCATATTATCCCTTGTGGTGTTCCCAACTCCGTCTGTCCAAGGCCTCCAGACTGACCTGTTCCCTAGCAAGACCGGGTGGATGACCGGGTGGATGAAGGAGCTGGGGATGAATGTTATTATTTGACCTTGCGCTATCATAGTGCGCAAAGCTTCCCGGGCCCCACTGGTTTGATTGGTTTAAATTCCCGCTTTTAACAGACTATTTTATGATTTGTGTTTTTAAGACAATTGTGACACTACTTTGCCTTTTCTTCAGAATGCCTTTATTTAGAAACTGATTTTTTTCCTGGAGCAAATTGAGTATTTCATGGCTTGCTGTGTTTTCTTTTGATTTTATAGTGTTGCATGGAGTTGACCATCTCGTAACTTTTTGAACTTGTCTGGGTGGTTGCAGCAATCCATATACTTCTGTTAGATCATTTACAGAAAATTCAGACATTTCTATTTAATACCGTGAATCTTTGTACTTTAGCTTGTTGTTAATACTCCTACGTCCCGTCCCCCTTTCCTCCATACTTATGGGACATTCCTCCGTCCTGTGGGATGGGACCGGAGCACTTAGTAAAAAGCATTACATTTTTCAAAAATGTGTCCTTCCTCTCTTTTTACGTGGGGTACCACACGTGGCTGTAACCCCGCCCTCCTTAGCTTCGCCCAGCGCATCGCCCATCAGTCCTTCTCTCTGCACGTTCGGGACTGGATGCACTTGCATCTTCAGAAGATTTTTTTCCTTCCCTCCTGCTCCGGCTTAGCGGTCGCGTAGTAGTCCATCTATGCCGTTTCAGTTAGATTTTCCTAACTGTTCTTCCTACGAGCGACGCTTCACTAGGGCGGATCCCCATCCTCTTTATTTAGAGTGTTTGGGTCCGGACCACCGGTGGGACTCGTGCTTCTACTGCGATTCCCTTTCGGTTCGGGCACTTCAACGTTGTCTGGAGCGGTGGGAGGAGGTGTTTCAGCGCGTTCCTCCTCTGCATTTTCAGAGTTTCATCGACGAGAAGAGACGCCCGGTAAGTTCTTTAGTTTTTAGGGCAACCCGACCAGGGGACTCCTTCCTGGGGTCTTCCCGGTGCGGGAGGAGCTTTAAAAGCTCTGTTACCAGGGTTCCCCCCTGAGGTGCCTTCCAGGCCTAAGAAAAGTACCGGAGTTTTCTCCAAGGGCCTCCGTAAGGGGCCTGCTCACACCGGATTGCAGTCCGAGGCCCCTCCTGTTGGGGCTATTCAACAGCCCAGTTCTACTGAGGCGGTGGGTACCGGAGATTGCTTCGAGATCTCCTTGTCTGGAGCTTCCCATATAGCCACCGGGGCATGCTCCGAGGCCTCTATTGAGGTTTTCTGTACCGAACCAAGGTTCGAGGCTCCTCGTGAGGGAGCGGGTACCAGACTCTGGTCTGAGGTCCCTCTATCAGAGGCTAAGGTGACCGACAGAACTGAGAGGTCTGTTAAGGTCTTGTCTGTGAGGTGGCTTCCTCATTGGTCCCGCTCTAGTAGGGATACCGGTTCTGTTGAGGGGGCACAGAGTGAGTTCGCTGACCGTATTTCCTCTGTTACCAGCGTGGCTGAGGTTACTCTTTCAGAGGCTAATTTGGCTATTAGTATATCTCAGAAACATCCTAGGCCACACAGTACCGACTCTGCCGAGGTTTGTTGTGTCAAGGCTAAAGTCAAGACCACTGACCTGTCTGTGGCGACCCCTGCCTCACTCACACATGTGACGCAGTTCTCCTCAAGTGTTGACAAAATGGTGCCCGTTCCTGCGTGAACTGTGACGGCCGTTTTGGACTCTTCCCTTACACCTACGCCATCAGGGTTGAGTACTGGGAGCATTTTTTCAGGTGATCCGCGTTTTCCTTGTGCACAGTATTGTCCAGTGAATGACTGGAACGCTTGGATGCCATTTCAGTACTCTATCTCTCCCTGCGGTGTCTGCGCCATTGATCTATGTCAACCCGGCTGGTGAGGGCCCCTCTTCGCAGCTCTCTCTCTTGCGCCCCTGGAGCGATTTCTCTCATGAGACGCCCCTGCCTGCCACAGTGTCTAAGCCTTCGGCGGGGATGCCTTCTTCGGAAAATTTCAGAAGCTAATGCACTCCGACCTCATGAAGGAATATTTCAAACGTCTTTTAAAGGAAATCTGCCCTCCTGGGCCGAATTCTGTACCGACTGTTCCCGTTGCAGCACCGGTTGTTCCGGCAGCTGTCCCACCTCTACCAGTTGGCCCACCTCCAGCCCTTGTCTCCATTAGACAAGTCTTCGGCGGAGCCTAATGTGACGCAGGTCGATCCGGACACGTTGGATGACACGCAAGGGGATCCGGATGGAGACGACCAGCCCCGTTAGGGCGTTCCATGACCGGGTACTAGACATGACTCTTCTGGATGTTCCAGTACCTGAGGCGCCCCCTCCGAAAGAAGGCGTGCTTTCGGGCGTTCACTGTTAGGACAGTTTTTCTGAAGTCCAGTTAAGGGCCTAGCAAAACCATTCTACTGAGGCAGTACAAGACTCCACTCTTAGTATAAGGCTGTACCCCCTGAGTTCGGGGTAGCGTAGACAGAGCAGCCAGGCTTATCTTAGGAGGGAGAGAGGGCAGTAGATACAGTACAAGTGGAATTGTAATACAAATGATCCAAAGAAACACTGAAACACTATGTATTGTAAAAATAAAGGATTTATTTAAATGCAGGTAGGCCCAGATAAATCTAGGGGTAAGTAAGTACTAACACGTTATATGAAATCACAATATAAAACGCAACACTATACTTGAAAGTACTCAGACCCAAGTATAGAACTTATTTGGAACACCTAACAGTAGGTCTAGGGAAGGCAAAACCTTGTTATACACATTTAGTATAGGTCAAGCCTATTCTTTGGGACTAAAAGACCAATGGTTACTTTTAGATTACTTTTGGTAATACAAGGACAGTAGGCCCTTCCAGTTGTACAGTGACTCTTGGAACAAATCACATAAACAGTCAACTGGACAATATACTTTTGGTGAATAGTGAAACACTTATTCTAGGTGCAGTAAAAACCTATAACTACTTTTGTCATAACAGTTATACCAGGTGAGTAAAACCTAAGGATGTAATATACAATTACAGATGCTTTGGAAATCAGGGAAACCAAGATTGAGGTAAGCAATAACTCTGGTAACTTGTTTTGGATGGCACACAGCTAACACAAGGTAAGTAAAACCCACGTACTTTAACTTCACAATGAAGGGGAAAGTAAAACCCAATGTCACACTTTACTGAATAATTATTCTAGGTAGGCAACAACCTAATGTAGACTTATTAAGGACAGGCTAGCAGGTAGTCAGGGGAAGCAAGACCCAGTTGAGGGACACTCGTACAGTTATCCTAGCACGACTAACCTGGTGATGCCAACAGTTGGAGGACACTCGTACAATTACCCTACAGGAATAATCTGGTGAAACCAACACATTACTTTTGTAAAGAGGCACAACCTAATCACAGGAGAGTGAAATACCTTTACATCTACTTTATTTTAGACTGGTAAAACAGTGGCTACAGAAGAAAAGATGTTAACCATACTTTTAAGAATAGTGCATCACACATTCAAGATCAGTAAGAACTTTTGTAACTGTTCACTCTGAGAATTACAGTTACCCACCAACTCTTTACAAGTAAGTAAAACACGTGATTTCTTTTCTAGGCAGAAGTCCCAATCCCTTCAAAGTCTTTCCCTTAGAGCATGAGTGTTCTCAGTAGCAGAAGGGGGGGTCACCAGTACTAGTGACCAATAGGCAGTGTTAGAATAAGTTCTTTAGTAGCAAAAGTCAGTTTCCTTAGGAAAACTGGCAAACAAGTGAGTACTTTACTTCTAGGGTTAGAAGAGGGTCCAGGGGCTTTACAGAAGACACCCCAGCAGGAGTCTAGCAGTGGGACTTGGTGCACTGGGGAAGGGATCACCCAATTACAGAAAACACCCGAGGACTACACAGAAATCCCAACAGGCTTAAGGTAAGTATATACCCAAGCCAACACAGTACCTCAGCAATGAAGAAGAGATTGCAGCAGGAGAACTTCAGGGACTGCAGCCAAATACCCGGTCAGTGGAGTCCTTGTCCTGGAGACGGAACACAAGACCTCAGAAGGGACTTTGCAGCAGGGATCGATGAAGAAGGCTCTAGGCAAGATTTCTCTCGCGGCTGAATGCGGTTCTGTGGGTTTGGTGCCTTTTCAAGGAGCGCAGAAGAAGACAAAGTCGCGGTTGAATTCTCGTCGTTTAAAAGGTCCAGCACTCTTGTGTGGGGACTTTTTGGACTCGGTTCGCGTCTCTGGAGATGCACCAGGATGCCCACGAAGTTTCAGCGAGATTTGGATTTCGGAAGACCGTGCACTGCACAGTGGCTGGAGATCCCGGGGTATTGCAAGAACGCAAGGTCGCAGCAACCCATGGGATGGCTCAAAATGCAGGTCTTCTCGAGTCTAGTGGGTCTCACCAGGCTCTGGGTTCGGGTCGTCGTTTTCGGAGACCCCAGGTCGATCGGAAGGAAGGGCTGCAGCAGGCTCCGGTACACAGCAGGCTCTACGGTCGCTGGAAATCATTCCCGCCGCTTTTCCTTCGTCATCCTCTTCGGTTTTCTGTTCCAGTGGTCGACATGACTTCAGCTTCCAGGTTTCCAGTATTTATCAGGAATTGCAACACAACCTCTGCATTCTCTCCCCGCATTTTACAAGAAAGGGGCGTTTGGCTGTCCAATCAGGACAGCCAACCCCCCA
Source organism: Ambystoma mexicanum (assembly GCF_040938575.1). Classification (NCBI taxonomy): domain Eukaryota; kingdom Metazoa; phylum Chordata; class Amphibia; order Caudata; family Ambystomatidae; genus Ambystoma; species Ambystoma mexicanum. Next base: position 1,364,195,816 of record NC_090934.1, on the reverse strand, counting down.
CTGGGATTTGGCCCAGTTGAAGGAAGGCCTAAGACAAAGGAGGGGGAAGTTTTGGACTCCTCCCCTACTTCCTGTGCTTAGAGACTGACTGGAGCCTAGGCGGGGTGTCCAGGGGACTCCCGCCAAAGACGAAACTCAAACAAAGGCATTTCCCACCCTAGATGTCAGGGGAAGGAACAAGAAAGGACAAGAAACACTAAAATGGCAGAAAAAGAAGACGGGGGGGCCATTTTGGTAAAATGAGCACCCTTAGGTGCCTTTACTGCAGCTGTGATTACAGCCTGCGGTAAAGGTGCACCAAATTAGTAAAAGGTATCACTGCACCAGCCATTAAAGGTAAGCTTGTCACTGTAACATAATTGTTAGTTTTAATGTGAAAGGGGATACATTGTATCTCCCCAGCACTCCACATAAGGTGGGGTGTGCTGGTTTCACAGAATAAAATATAAAAGGGATCCAAAGATCCTTTCTACCCTTGGGAACTGTATTTCACTCAAGGTTAGCACAAAGTTAAATGGGGAGCCCCTAGGGCAACCCAGCAACAACAGGCACTTATTGCCAATAAGTTGTTAGACATGATAACTTTAAAAAGACACTATGGAGAGTCTTAAAAATGACACCCATAAGAAGAGTTAAAGACAGGTGTGTGTGGAAAAAGGTTCCCACTCACTGAGGTATTAATGAGAAATATCCCACTAGAAAAGCAAAAAGTTCTGGAGTTGAACCCCCCCGACTAAGGAACAGGAGAAGCTAATCCTCACCTGGATGGAGCTCTTGTTTCAAGTCGGTTAAACTGTTTGCGTCAACTAGCAATCTTTTTGTAACCCTTGCTGTGATACTTTTTCTCATATTAGTTATCATTTGCAAACTATATGACCTACAAGTAGTGTTGGACACTTACTCTTTTCTAAGGTATAGGGGATCGAATTAAACAGTCCCTCAGAAGTTGTGACAACCTCCGAACCTACAATAGGCTTTTTAAAAGGGTTCTTATAAAGAAATCCCTTAGACCTAGAGGGGGTCTCCCTGATTCCTCACCACCTCTCTCGCATGAGCAGGTTGGGGTCTCAGGTATCCTAGTTGGAGGGATTGTGGCAAAGCATTGTACATCCTTCCACTTCCTCTTAGTTCTGTTTTTTTCCTTGGTTAGAGTTTTCCCCTCTAACACTAGGATTTACAAGGGGGTCTTCAGCAGAAGATGCCACAATGTCAAGGGGTTTAGCCTTAGACATATCTTTTCTGGATTTCCACCAGCTTTGAGGTTTACCAGTCCTCAAAGGCCTAGTTAGGTTTCCATCTCGTCTATCCACCCCTTTCTCAGAAGCAGTGTGGGTCAAAGACTTTAGAATTGGAACTGAAATGGTAGAGCATGGTTTGGGCTCCCCTCTCCCTAATATTCTAGCTTTTGATTTGCCTTTCTTAGAGGTTTCCCTCAGGCTTAGAGTGGTTCCTTAAGGTGGCCTCTCTAGCCAATTTGGTTTGGTTCTGGGTCTCCATACTGGGAGGCCTGGGGGTACTGGATACTGCTCCTAGACTTCTTAGATCATTCCCCAACAGGACTCTCCCAGGCACCTCAGTCTGAACACTGACAGGAATCATCACTGTCATGTTGTTACTCTGTATGAGGGCTGATAGAATTGGAACCATTTGGACAGGGCCTCCAGACATCTAGTGGGACCTTTGGGTGCCTTAGCAACATCCTCAGGACTAAAAAAGCTTTCATCCATTACTGTTTTGCTGGCCCCAGAGTCTCGCCTGGCAGGAGTATCCTGGCCATTGACAAGAACACTGTCCATATAATAAACTTTAGAGTTTTCTGGTATGGAGTTGTACACACTCCTATTCTGATTACTAACCAGACCCATGGACTCTGCCTGACTCTTCTGGATGTTCCAGTACCTGAAGTGCCCCTTCAGCAAGAAGGTGTGCTTTCAGGCGTTCACCTTGTCTCCTCGGGAGCGCATCGGCTTGTTCTTCTGGAAGAACGTTTTGGCCGAGGTCCGCAAAGTCTGGGATAAGTCGCACTCTGGACTGCACGTTAACAAAAAGATTGACGCTTGTTATAGGCTTCATACTTCGGAGGAGGTAGCCTTAGCGTCTTGCCTGCTTCCTTCCTCCACAGTGGTGGCGGCCGCCACACTTCAATCCAGACCGGCTTCAGAATCATCTATGGTGGTGTCAGTAGCAAGGCCGGTTTTTCTCTCTGTCCTCGGCCTTCTCCTCAGGATCTGGGGTTCTCGCCTCTGAGAAGCCCGCTAAATTAGGATTTTCGGTGCTCGCACAAGACCCCGGTGAGAGGGCGCATTGCATCTCACTGGGAGGCTTGGCAGACCGTCACCGAGGACCGGTGGGTTGTGTCAGTAGCTCGGGCGGGCTTCTGCTTGCCCCTTCCCCCAACCCACCCATCAATCCTCCCTTCCGGCAGTCGGGGACTCCCTCCCTCAGAAAAAAAAGTCCAGAAGCTTCTGGATCTCAAGGCGGTGGAACCCGTTCCCTTAGGGGAGCAAGGGGAGGGCTTCTACTCCCGTCTGTTTATGGTGCCCAAACCCAACCAGGCTGTCCTATGCATCCTAGACCTTTCCCAGTTCAACCTTACTCCTACATCCCGTCCCCTTTCCCCCATACTTATAGGACATTCCTCCGTCCTGTAGGACGGGACCGGAGCACTTTGTAAAAGCATCAAAGATTTTGCAAACATTTTAGTCCTTCCTGTCTTTCTATGTGGGGTACTGCACGCGGCCGTAACCCCGCCCGTCTTAGCTCTGCCCCGCGCATCACCCATCAGTCCTTTTCTCCACTCGTTCGGGACTGCACGCACTTGCATCTGTGGAAGAATGTCTTCCTTTTTTCCTCCTCTCTGGCTCTCGTTAGCAATCGGGAAGTAGTCTGTCGTTTTAAACTAGACTTTCCAAATTGTAACTCGTGTCAGCGGCGCTTCGCGAGGGCGGACCCCCATCCTCTTTGTTTAGAGTGCTTGGGTACCCATCACCGTTGGGACTCTTGTTTCCATTGTGATACCCTTTCAGTCTGGGCCCTTCAACGTCGGGTAGAGCGGTGGGAAGAGGTGTTTCAACGCACTCCTCCTATGCATTTTCATCCTTCATCGACAAAAAGAAGAAACACCCGGTAAGTAATTTACTTTTTAGAGCACCCGGCCGGGGGACTCCTTCCTGGGGTCTTCCTGGGCCGGGAGGTGCGTCGACCGCTTTACGAGGGCTTGCCTTGAGGTGCCTTCTGGGCCTAAAAAGTGTACCAGAGTTTTCTCTGAGGGTCTCCGTAAGGGGCCTGTGGACACCGGAGTAGAATCCGAGGCCCCTCCGTGGGGGCTGCGTGTAGACCTAGTTCTAGTGAATCATCGGGTACCGGCGCTCGCTCCGAGGCCTCCTTCTCCAACATGGGTCTGGCATGGATTCACATGCTCATGAATATTCCCCGTCAGGCTGGGAATCCTCTGTAAAGAAAAAATCAGTATCAGTTTCGTTTCAAATCTGCCTGTTTTAGTAGTAACCAATCACTGATCTCTGAGTCATACTGCCCCCAGCCAATGACTGCCCTCTCCCTAAGCCCCGCCTCTGGCAGCCATCCTCAGATTTTTACTCTATGCTCAAGTGTTGGGAGTCCTCGTGTTTAGCTCTCGAGTTTTTTACTGCGTTTTCACGTTTTTTTCAGGAGAATTTCTCATTTTTTCGGCTAATCGAGCCTCAAGCTCCACCATTTCTACTTCCGATAACGGGGGCCCGTTTCGGAATTCTTCTACGCCCCTCAAGGGTGAAGTTTTCGTCGAGTTTACACTTCTTGGAGGATTCCGGAAGATCTGCGGCCTACCTCAACAGACATGGCCCAGGACAAGGGGAGCTCGACGCCCGGGTCCAAGCTGTTCAGGAACTGCCCTGGATGCGGATTATATAACGTTTTCAAGGAGGACGAGCATTCGCGATGTCTCTACTGCCTCCATCGGGACAAGACGCACGTGGAGGAGGACTGTGCGTTCTGCAAGAACCTTTCGGAACGGACCAAACAAGATCGTCGTTCCTGCCTCGCCGCCTGGCAGGTGAGAAGGCGAAGAAGTCGTCTGAGTGGGCTTCTAAGTCCTTTGAGGGCACCCCGGTGACGGGGGGCCCAACAGAAGGCCAAGCACCGCCAGTACGCGGGCTCCGGGAGCGCCGAAAGGTCGGGCTCTTCGGTTGCCAAGCAGGGCGCTACTTCCCCGGCACGTTCGACCACGAGCCAGTGCTCTGGTTCGGGGAAGAAGTAGTAGTCCGAGAACCCGGGGTAGGCCACTGGAGCGGACCCAGTCGATCTCGAAGGGGGAGTGAGGCACTGACCCCCTCACCCCCTGCCAAGGCAAAGGCCCAGGACTCGCCTAAGGTGGTGAGGGCTTTGATCCACCCGGCTAAGGCCTCTACCGAAGTGGTCGCTGCGACCCTGGCGGAGCCGGCTGAGACTACGCCAATGGAAACAGCCTCTGGGCCCAGAGTATCCCTGCCTCCGTGGAGGAAATCCTCTTTCCAGCCCATTGCTAAGACCCCCGTGAAGCCCCTGGCTGAAAAAGAGGGGGGGCGGTGGCCATTACAGACTCAATCAGCCTCTGAGGAGGAACTGGTGGAGAACGACCCTAGAGAGGTTCGAGAAGGTTCGATCCCAGGGGACGGTCCCTGCTGACGTGATCGTCGTCGCTATCTTCGAACAGGGCCCAGTGGAGCGGCCATCCCATCCGTCGCAGCCATTGCCCGAGCCCAGGATAGCTCGGCGGCCATTTTGTTGGCATTCCAATCCTTCTGTATCAAGATAAGGACGAGATTACCACGCGCCCCGATGGAGGAGCCAGAACTAGGGCCGTCAGGAAGCCCTCCGAACAAGCGGAGGAGAGTCCAACCCGCTCTGCCCTTCGTGCCTGCGAGACCGGTGGACCCCTCATCCCCCTCGCCGGACTCTAGAGAGGATACAGCGACGGGGACGGACGACGACGGTGGCGATGACACAGCAGACATCCCGTCGTCACCCCCCTCCCCCCTTCCTCCACCCCGGGGCGTCTCCAGCCGACGAGGTTGGCTCTTTCCACACCATGATAACCAGGGCATCCGAGCTCTTCCAGCTCTGCCCTGAAGAACAGAAAAAGGAGGGGTTTCTGTACCAACGACGAGAGGCCAAGAGAAAGACGATCCTCGCGGTGCCTTTTACTCAACGACATCTGGGACGAGGGGCTTGCTGTCCTCAAGAACCCTGCCACGACACCCGCCAAGAGGGACAGGTACGAGAAGAAGTACTGAGTCCCCGATGTCGCCTGCTTGTGCCTCTTGGCCCAGCCCACGCCGGACTTGGTCGTCTCGGCAGCGGCTAAGAAGATGGCAGCGGGCGCACTTCCCCGCCGGACAGCGAGGGCAAAAAGTTGGACTATACGGGACGACGAGTCATCTCGTCAGCGGCGACGACTATTAAGGCGGCCAATGCCTTAGCGATCGTGGCCCGCTACCACAAGGAGCTCTGGTTCAAGATAGCTCCCCTGCTAGATTTCCCGCCTGATGACAAAAGGGCGGAGGCCCTAGAAATTCTGCAGGAGGCAGAGGTGGCGTCGGATCACGCCAGAACGGTGGCAACGGACATTGCCGATATCGGATTTCGCCAACTGGGCAACGTAGTTTGCCTCCGATGACAAGGATGGCTTAAGGCGACAGATTTTCGCCAGGACGTCCAGACCAGAGTGTTGGACATGCTGTTCGGCAACAACCTCTTTGGTAAGGCGGTGGATGAGTCTCTACAGGCCATCAAGACCGACTCGGGAGATGGCCCGGGCCCTTGGGGGTGCTTCAGCAGCGACGGCCCTTTCGGAGCCCCGGAGGCAGACAGGGTGCCTCCAAAGGATCCAGCGGTGGCTCCTCCACTCGCCGCCAGGCAACCAGCTCCTCTTCCCAGGAGGTCTACAGAGGTTGTGGCAAGCAAGGGGATTCCCGCCATCGTCGCCAAGGAGGCCAAGGCGGCAAGGCCACTTCCAAGCAAGACTGACCCGGCCGGGTTGTCGGGCCCCCACCGAAGCACCCCGGTCGGAGGCCGGCTGACGAAGTTCGTCAGAGTGTGGGAGTCCATCTCCACCGATAGTTGGGTGTTGGACACCCTGGCCAACAGGCACTCGCTGGAATTCCAAAAGAAGTGCCCTCGCATTCCTCCCGTGGCCAGGAAGGAGAATCACGTCCCTCAACTGCTGCTGGAAGTAAAGGCGATGCTCAAGAAAGGTGCCATCGAGCTCGTCCCCAGGAGGCTCCGGGGCTCCGGAGTGTACTCAAGGTACTTCCTCGTCAGAAAGAAGACAGGTGGTTGGTGCCCCATCCTGGACCTGCGTCGGTTAAACAAATATATCAAGACGCAGAAATTCAGGATGGTCACCCTCCAGCACGTGCTGGGACAGCTGGAGGAAGGCAAATTCCTATCGTCGTTGGACCTGGAGAAAAAAGGCACAGGAAGTTCCTCAGGTTTGTGGTTCAGGGACGCCACTACCAATTCAGAGCCCTACCGTTCGGATTAAAGTCGGCACCCAGGGTTTTCACCAAGTGCCTGGCACCAGTGGCGGCGTGGCTGCGCCTACAGGGATCCACGTCTACCCCTACCTAGACGAATGGCTATTGCGGGCAAGGTCAAGGGAACTTGCCATCGATCATACGGCGACGACCGTCCGTTTGCTCACGGAGCTGGGGTTCGCCATCAACTACCCCAAATCCCACCTGGTTCCATTGCAAGTAGTACTGTTTTTGGGAGCCAAGCTCGATACGTTGGAGCAATTAGCCTCCCCTTCAGAGGAGAGGATCAAGACCATCCTGGGCAAGGTGCGGCGCCTGTTAGCCACGGACGTGGCCAGGGTGAGGTCCATCAAGTCCCTTCTCGGGATGATGTCCTCATGCATCTACCTTGTGCCCCTTTGCAGACTTGGGATGTGTCCTCTACAGGAGTTCCTCGACGCCCGCTGGTTTCAGGCGAGGTGCTGCTTTGAGGACAGGATCCCTCTCGACGAGGAGTTCCGTCGGGCGATCCTATGGTGGGGCACCCAGGCTCACCTCACTACGGGCATGGACTTTCAAACCCTTGCGTTTCAGGAGACGGTGAATACGGACGCCTCTCTGGAGGGTTGGGGGGGCCCACACCAGAGATCTCCACGCAAAAGGCCTTTGGCTCCCGGAGGAGAGGTCTCTTCACATCAACATTTCGGAGCTCCGAGCAGTGTTCTGGGCGCTCAAGTCGTTCCACCCGTCCCTCAAGGATAAAGTGGTGAGGATCTTCACCGACAACACCACCACAATGTTCTACATACGGAAGCAGGGGGGCACCAGATCCCCAGCCCTAACCAAGGAGGCCCAGGATCTGGGGCACTGGGCCGTCGCCCAGGGGATGTTTCTGGTTCCCTTCCGCCTGGCAGGAATAAAAAAACAACATCGCCGACTCACTCAGCAGGGAGCTGCGCTCGTGCCAAGAGTGGGAACTGCGCCAGGATCAAGTGGATCGACACTTCCAACGATGGGGCAAACCCCAGATTGACCTGTTCGCGACGGCGACAAACTCCAAGTGCCAGAGGTTCGCCAGCAGGCTCCCACAGCCAAGGAGCATGGGCAATGCTTTCTCGTTCCCTTGGGACGGCCTGTTTCTATACGCGTTCCCTCCGTTGCCGTTGCTGCTCCGCCTCATCAACCAGCTCAAGAATTCCAGGTGCAGGATGATCCTCGTCGCACCAGCGTGGCCGAGGCAGACCTGGTTCCCAGACCTTCTGGACTTGTCAACGTCCCCGCCAGTCAGGCTGCCGGCGGATGCGGATCTTCTCTCCAGAGAAGGAGGCGCCATTCTCCACCATGACCCACAGTCGCTGAACTTGCAGGCCTGGCTCCTGCAGCACTAGAGTTTGGAGGGTACAATATCCGGCTGATTGCAGAGAGGTTCTTGCAAAGGCCAGGGCTTCCTCAACTCTCAAATGTTACGGTCATAAATGGAAGAGGTTCTCTGTCTGGTGCCGTACACAGCAGATTAACCCTCTGCGAATTACTGCCCCTCAAGTGTTGCTGTACCTGCTGTCGCTGGCCAAGGCTGGACTGGCTCACGCCTCCATAAAAATACATCTGGCTGCCATCTTCCGATATACCAGGACGACGGGACGGGCGTCCTTGCGGTCTCATCGCCTGGTGAAGAAATTTATGAAGGGACTATTCCGATCATTCCCGCCGGTGAAGGCTCCTGCCCCGGCGTGGGAGCTTAATGTGGTGCTGACTAGGCTCATGGGGGGCCCCATTCGAGCCTATGCATTCGGCGCCTTTGAAGTTCCTGTCGTGGAAGACAGCATTCCTCGTGGCCATCATCTCTGCACGACGAGTGGGAGAGATTCAGGCCCGATCTTGCAAACCTCCATATTTGACTTTTCATGACACGAGGGTGGTGCTGAGGACGCACCGCTCCTTCATGCCCAAGGTGCCGTCGGACTTCCACCTCAACAAGCCCTTGGTGTTAACAGTTCTTTCCGTCGTCTTCGACGCCGGCCGAGAGGACTTTGCACTCGCTGGATGTAGCTAGAGCGTTGAAGTTCTACGTGGACCGCATGAAGAGTTTTCGGAAGACGTCACAACTGTTTGTGAACTTTGGGTCTGTGAATCCAGGGAAGGCTCTCTCGAAGACTTCCATTTCCAGATGGCTCTCCGGCTGCATCATGCATTGTCACAGGTTGGTAAACTGACCGCTGCCCGGCCGTCCGAGAGCCCATTTGACCAGAGCGATCTCTGCTACCACGGCATTCCTGTCTGGTGTGCCCCTGCTGGACATCTGCAGGGCTGCTATGTGGAGGTCGACGCACAACTTTTCAAGATTCTACTGCGTCGATCGGGACTCCAGGGATGAGTCCAGGGTCGGCCAAGCAGTGCTGCGCAACCTGTTCGCTTAAGGTAAGCCTGGTGAGGAGGTAAGAGATGCTTAATGTTGAGTTGTTGTATTGCTTAATATTGAGCCTGTTGCCACTTCCCGTGGTTGTGCATGTGTATACTGCTATGTATTCTTTTATTCATGAGCATGTGAATCCGTGCCAGACCCCATGCTGGAGAAGGAACAAGTTACTTACCTGTAATTGTTGTTCTCCAGCATGGGTCTGGCATGGATTCACATGCGAACCCACCTACCCCTCTGCGGCTCTTCACTTGGTCATACTGCCACTTTGCGTGCTACCAAATTTGAGGATGGCTGCCAGAGGTGGGGCTTAGGGATAGGGGTGTCACGGTATTTGTTTTATGACGGTACAATAATCTTCTTGCCAAATGACGGTATATCATGGTTATCGTGGTATAGCAAGTGGAGTTAATTAATCTTAACAAATATTTTCTAAAAGGTCATAAATTGTCAGATTTATCATCACAAACAAAACCAGGCACCCAGGGCCAGAATTGGGCTTTTCAACATACTTTCCACTGAAATGCCACCCCTTGCTTCCACCAAACACAAACACACGTGTGGAGAGGGGGAGGGGGGAGCAGAGCCCTGCTGCGACTGGCAAAGCGAACTGAATAGCTTTTCTTAGGTTATCATTTTTAGGCTTTTAGCTCCCCCACTGGCTACTGGTGAAGATGAACATGGTGCCATCTTGATAACCTGCATGCCACAGATCAATGGAGTCTGATGGTAGTATACGCTTGTGCACATAGACACACACATGCACACGCACTCTCTCTTTACGTTGCAGCCTTTAGTTTACTTCCGGGCCAAAAGGTGTTCAGTAATCATGGACATGTTACCCTTTGGTATGGCAGCAGGGAATACCCACAGAGATGAGTACATTTCGTAGTGTGACTTATTATATGTAAATTCAATGATAGAACCAGGGAAATCCCCCATTGTCATATGTTTAGAAAACATTATCCATTATAAATATATAAACCCCAAAGCCGCCAACCCAAAGTCCCAGGAGGATAGCTCAGTGGCAACGTGCGTGCATTGGAAGCAAGACGACACGAAGCAAAACAGGTTCGATCCCCGGGTCCGCGCTTAGAAACCTCTGGGTGTTTAAGCGCGTTATAAATACGCAACTAAGACAAAAACAAATTCTTTAAAAGTGCCTCGATGCCCGCAGGCTGTGTGAGCGCTTTAAAAGAAAAATGTAAATTAAAAAAAAAAGTAAACCCTTTTCCTTCTTGGCACTGTATTTATTCTTCCTATTGCTAACATACTGATTTTGTGTCAGGCACGTGTGGTTTATGGAATGGCATTAAAAACCTCAAACTACTTGGCAGACGGCACATCCAACAGTGCCTTACCAAGATTGCACATGCACAGCACTTGCTTACTGCAGCCTTTCCAAATCAGATTGAAAAGCACACCTAACGGTATGAACGGTATACCGGTATAAACAATGTGACGGTTATTATTGTTCAATTAAGTGGTTCACGGTATCTTTAACGGTATACCGTAATACCGTTACATCCCTACTTAGGGAGAGTGCAGTCATTGGCTGGGGGCAGTATGACCCAGAGATCAGTGATTGGTTACTACTAAGAAAGACAGATCAGAAACGAAACTGATACTGTTTTTTTCTTTACTGAGGATTCCCAGCCTGACGACGGGGAATATTCATGAGCATGTGAATCCATGCCATACCCATGCTGGAGAACAACAGTTAAGTAACTTGTTCCTTATCGGCTTCCCTCAAAAGTACCAGGGTGTGCCCAGAGTCCTCAGCTGGGTTTGGTAAGACCGAACGTATGTTCTAGGCCTGCTGTGAAGTCTTCTACCGCATTCTGGTCCGAGGTCCCTCGTACAGAGGCTAAGGTTACCAACAGTTCTGAGCGGCCTGAGAAGGCCTCATCGGTGAAAGGTTTTTCTCAGCGGTCCCGCTCTTGTGGCGACACCAGAACCGTTGAGGGGGCAAGGGGTGAGGTTTTGAATCGAAGTTCCTCCTTTACCGGCAGTGCTGAGGTCTTTCCTGTGAAGGCCATTTCAGCTATTGGTATGTCGCAGAAACATCCGACCTGTTCTTGCAGAAGGACGTTTTGGCCGAGGTCCGTAGAGTCTGGGAGAAGCCACACTCTGGACTTTTCGTCAATAAGAAAATTGACGTGCGCTACAGGCTGCGTTGTTCGGAAGAGGTGGCCCTAGCATCTTGTCCGACAAGGACAAGTTCCTCCACATAAATCTGGAGCTTCTAGCGATTTTCCTAGTGCTCAAGGCGTTCAGACCGGTCATTGCCAACGTATCCGCATGGACAATGTGGTGTCAATGTATTACATCAACAAGCAAGGGAGCACCAAGTCTCCCCCCTCTCGAGGACCTGTCCATCCAGATTTGGGAATGGGCGGTTCTTCATGGTGTCTGGCTGGTAGCAGTACACATCCCGGGCCAGCTGAACGTCACGGCAGACGCCCTTTCGGGGGACAATGGTCAGCTACGAGTGGGAACTGAAGGCAGAGATCCTCTCACGGATTTTCCTTGGTTGGGGCACTCCGGAGGTGGACCTTTTCGCAACACCGGCAAACAAGACACTTCCTCTGTATGCCTCCAGAAATGGTCTGGAAGCCTTCTCTCTGGGGGATGCGCTCGAGATTCCTTGGCACAACATGTGGGCCTATGCTTTCCTGTCTCTGATTCATCAGACGATTTGCAAGCTGAAGAACACAGTGAACTGTTCTCTTCTGATCATAGCCCGTGGTGGCCGGCCAGGTTCTGGTTCTCCCAACTTCAACACCTGTCGGTGTGTGCACCGATCAGGCTACCTGCGAGTCCCGATCTGCTTTACCTGGGGGGGGGGGGATCAACAGCTGTGGCACCCTCCCCACAATCGTTCAGCTTGGCAGCATGGTGCCTGAATTCAGGTCCTTGGAACATCTCAACCCGTCTGCTGATAACATGTGCATTATTAAGGCAGCCAGGAAACCCTCAACAAGGTCTCGGTATAGAAGCAAATGGCTTAGGTTCTGTCATTGGTGCTTAGACAAACAGCTGGACCCAAGGGGCGCTACGATTGACACTGTGCAGTCCTTCGTAGCCCACCTAGCAGTGTCGGGCATTCACGTTCTGTCATGCAGAACTTATCTTTCGGCGGTATCCGCCTACCTATCTCTGGACCAATGCTCTTACTCTGTCTAATCCAGGGATTAGGAGACCTTTTGCAGGTTTGACGCGCCTTTATCCCCTGGTTCGCAAACCGCAACCAGCCTGGGATCTGAATGGGTCCTTATGGCGTTGTGCCATAAACCGTTCGAACCGATGGCCACGGTGGACCTCAAGCACCTTTTGTGGAAGGTGCCTTTTTTGGTTGCCGCTACTTCAGAAAGGCATGTGAGTGAGCTCCAGGCTTTGTCAGTGGAGCATCCCTTCTTGGTTTTCCACAAGGATAAGGTGATCCTACGGACAAATCCTTCTTTCCTGCCGAAGGTGGTCTCTGATTTCCATCTGAACCAGTCAATCTCCCTGCCGGTCTTTTTTCCGAACCTTGTGTCAGTAGCGGAAAGGGTTCTGCATTGTTTCGATGTTAGAAGGGCTCTTAAGTTCTATCTGGACAGAACATCTGAATTTAGGACCTCTTCTCAACTGTTGGTAACCTTTGGTAATCCACAAGGTAAACGGGCCTCTAAGGCAACTATCTCCTGTATTATGGAGTCTTACACTGTCCAAGGACTGCAGCCTCCTAAAGGTTTTCATGCACATATGGTGCGGGGCAATGCAGCAGCAGTTGCCTTTCAAAAATAAGCCCACTGGGAGACCATCACAAAGGCGGCTACTTGGACCTCCCCATCAGCCTTTTGTAAACATTTTGTCTAGACCTGAGCTCCAGATCTGATGCTCAGTTTGGCCAGGCTGTGCTGAAGAACCTTATCCAATAAGGGGTTTTCCATCCACCCGTAGTTCCTGTGAGGAGTGCTTGGGAATCTCCCATAAGTATGGAGGAAAGGGGACGTTGGAGTATAACCAGGTTACTCACCGTAGTGACCACCTTACTCCTAGTCCATAGTCCCTTTTCCTCCATACGCCCGCCCGCCGTCCCCTCTAATAAGGTTCTTCTGGTATTGCTTAAAGGTCTCTGACCTGGTGATAGAAGAGGACTGATGGGCGATACGCGGGTGGAGCTAAGATGGGCGGGGTTACAGCTGCATGCAGAAAGAGAGGAATGACTAATGTTTGCAAAACTTTTGATACTTTTACAAAGTGTTCCGGTCCCGTCCCACAGGAAGTGGTGGACCTTCAGGATGCTTATTCATATCCTCATTTGGAGCTTGCATCGGAAATACCTATGGTATCCTTATTTGAACGATTGACTGCTGCGCAGTCCTTGTCCACTGAAAGCCTCGAGCAATCTTCAGTCTCTCCTCCTGCTCCTGTTCCACCTTGGGCTGTCGGTGAACTGGCGGAAATCCTCCTTGACGGTCTCTCAGGACTTGATTTTCTTGGATTTTCGTTGGAACACGATTGATTGCAGAGTGTACCTGAATGGGGACAGAATGGCGGATCTGTTCCCCACATGTCGGGTGTTTATGCAGTCGGAGAGCATTTCGGTCTGGTGGTTCCTGAGGCTTCTGGGCCTCATGGCTTCGTGCGTGTGCTGGCTCTTCCTCTTGCTTGTCTCAAGATGAAGCGGACCCAGATGGCTCTTCTGAGCTCATGGCTTCAAGCAGTGGATCCAGATTCCAAATTGATACTGGTTCCACCTTTCATGAGGGCGGACCTCTTGTGGTGGTCGTCTCTCAGCAATCTGTCGGTGGGTGCTCCCTTCCAGGACCCTTGCCCACTGTTGACTGTCACGACGGATTCCTCCCTTCTGGGTTGGGGTGCGATGCTGGATCATCAAGTTTCAGATCTTTGGTCGCCAAAGGACAGACCGCTTCATATAAATTATCTGGAGCTCCTGGCGATATTCCTGGTGCTGAAAGCGTTCAAACCAGGCATTGTCAACAAGGTGATTAGTGTCCGCACAAGACAATGCAGTGTCCATGTTCTATATCAATGAGCAGAGAGGGGGGTACTAGGTCTCCTCTTGTGGATCTTGCCATTCAGATCTGGGAATGGGCCATTCAGCATATCATCTGGCTGGTACCAGTACACATCCCGGGCCAGCTGATGAATATCACTGCAGATGCCCTCAGCTGACAAGCAATTGTCAGCTACGAGTGAACTGAACACAGAGATCCTTTCAGATATTTTTTGCTGTTGAGGCACTCCAGAAGTGGACCTCTTTGCAACATCTACAAACGGGAAGCTTCCTCTGTATGCCTCCAGGAACGGGCTCGGAGCCTCGTCACTGGGGGATGCTCTCGAAATTCCATGGCTCAACATGAAGGCCTACACTTTTTCGCCTCTTCCTCTGGTCCGGCGGGCGCTTTGCAAGCTAAGAAACACTTTGAATTGCTCCATGCTGTTCATAGCCCCTTGGTGGCCGGCCAGGTTTTGGTTTTTGGAGCTACAGCATCTATCAGTGTGCCCACCGCTCAAGCTTCTGCTGGTCCCCGACTTGCTTCACCAGAGCCATCAACAGCTGTGGCATCCCTTCCCACAATCATTCAGCTTGGCGGCTTGGTGCCGGAGTTCAAATCTTTAGAGCGCTTCAATTTGTCTGCGGATAACATGCACATTATTCAAGCGGCCAGGAAGACCTCAACAAGATCTCAGTATAGAAGCAAATGGCTATGTTTCTGTCACTGGTGTTTGGCCAGGCAGCTGGACCCCAGGGAGGCTACTATTGACATGGTCCTGTCTTTTGTTTCACATCTGGCAGAGTCGGGCATCCATGTCTTGTCCTGCAGGACATATTTATCGGCTGTTGCCGCTTTTGTCCACTGAACAGTGCTCCTTTTCACTGTCTAATCCAGTCATTAAAAGACACTTTGCGGGCCTGATGCATCTTTATCCTACTGTTCGCAACCTGCATCCAAGGTGGGATTTGAATGTGGTCCTTACGGCCTTGTCGTAAGCCTTTTGAGCCCATGGCTACTGTCGATTTTAACTACCTTTCGTGGAAAGTGTCCTTTTTGATTGCTGTGACTTCGGCAAGGTGTATAATTGAGCTTCAGTCCTTGTCTGTGGAACATCCATTCCTTTTCATAAGGATAAGGTTGTCCTGCGAACAAATCCCGTCTTTCTTCCGAAGATGGTCTCTGATTTTCATTTGAATCAGTCAATCTCATTGCCTGTATTCTTCCCAGACCCGGCCTCAGCGGCTGAAAGGGTTCTGCCCTGCCTGGATGTTAGAGTCCTTTATCTGGACAGAACATCTGAGTTTAGGAACTCTTCGTAGCTTTTTGTGACCTTCGGAAATCCGCAAGGAAAGCCGACCTCGAAAGCGACCATCTCACGGTGGAGCATGGCCTGTATTTCTGAGGCGTATACCATTCAGGGTCTTCGGGCCCCAAAGGGAATTCATGCTCCTCTTGTGCAGGGCAAGGAGGCTGCCGTTGCCTTCCAAAAATATGTTCCCTGGGAGACCATCGTGAAAGCGGCTACGTGGGCCTCCGCATCGGCTTTTTGTAAGCATTACTGGCTGGACCTGAGCTCCATGTCTGATGCTCAGTTCGGTCAAGCTGTGCTTAGGAACCTGTTTGAGTAAGGAGTTTCCATCCACCCGTGATTCCTGTGAGGAGTGCTTGGGAATCTCCCATAAGTATGGAGGAAAGGGGACGGGACGTAGGAGTATAATAAAGTTACTCACCGTAGTGACTACCTTAGTCCTAGTCCATAGTCCACTTTCCTCCATACACTCGCCCACCGTCCCGACTAAAAAGTTTCCTCTGTGAATGCTGAAAGGTCATAGACCTGGCGATAGAAAAGGAGTGATGGGCGGAGCTAAGGAGGGCGGGGTTACGGCCGCGTGCGGTACCCCGCATAAAAAGAGGACATTTTTTTAAAAGTTGCTGCTTTTTACAAAGTGCTCCGGTCCCTTCCCACAGGACGGAGGAATGCTCCATAAGTATGGAGGAAAGGGGACTATGGACTAGGCGTAAGGTAGTCACTACAGTGAGTAACTTTATCATATCCGGATGCAGAGTCTTTGTGTGCAGACTCTGGTAATCTTTGCTGGCGCTTGAGCTACGTGACTGTGGAGGATTCAAGTCCTTCCTTGCTGTTTGCTGCCTCTGATCCACGGAACTCTATTGCCCTTAAAAGCTGCAAGACTCCGGAGCGGTCGCGGGGTCCGGACACAGTCTGTGTCTTTGGGCTCTTTGGCTCTCTATCTTGACTCTCTACCGACTACAATCTACAACCCAACATCTTAAAACGCCTAAAAGCCAAGACCGATTTGCAGATTTTGCAGATCTCCCTGCTTCTTAAAGATACTCGTGAGTGGAATCTCCAAAACAACTACGGGTGACATAAGATTGAGGCGACGTCTTCTGCTGTATACCAGAGGAACAACACACAAGTTCAGCAAGATGGAGGGCCCCATAGGACAGCGGACCCGACAACGTGTAAAGACGCAATCACTTTTGGACATATCCCTCAATGCAATGTCAGCAAATATGGACTTTCCTACGGCCCAGCACACAGCCACACCTCCTGAGACCATACAGAAAACACCTGCGGATTCAACAAAGACAGTGAGTGAAAAATGTCCCATTTGGTGACGTCCTGACATCTGGCGTAGCATGTGACCAGGGTAAACTGAACGGGGGGGGACCATTAGATGGGAAACTGCTCCTGTAGAAATGTATATCGATGTAATTAATTTACAGTTTCAATGTGAAGAACTACAGTCCTCACAAGTTACACAGTGGGAAGCAGGAGGGACCGGGAGTCAGAATTTGCAGACACAGAATTAACAGGATGCCTTCGAACCAACTAATAGATCTAAATCGAGGAAATGACATCAGCTGTTGTTGGGACCAAAAATACATGAAAGTGAGCGCTTGGACTCTTATACTCCTGCCTCGACGGATTTGTCACAAAAAGACAAAGCCGTCCTTGTAAAACAAAGCTGGCACAATAACTGTGGGCAGAGAATTTACTCAGAAGCCATCATGCAGGAATTGACCTTTTTAACTAATCCCTAGATATTACGCAAATTGAATTTTTAATGAAAAATCACGATAAGAGATGCGTTTGGCCATCATAGGGAGCGAAGGAGTGTAGACACCGAGAATACACTACACCTCCCAATTTCAAACACAATCAACAAACCAATGAATGACATGCACAAACTATCAACTGATAAGAGGATGAGTACCCTGATACCAAACTTGGCGAATGCAGATTGAGAAGATACCGAAAGAGAGGTTTATAGAAGAA
Source organism: Ambystoma mexicanum (assembly GCF_040938575.1). NCBI lineage: Eukaryota > Metazoa > Chordata > Amphibia > Caudata > Ambystomatidae > Ambystoma > Ambystoma mexicanum. The sequence continues at coordinate 1,364,178,596 of NC_090934.1, read as the reverse complement.
GTGACAGAATAGTTAACTATATATGCCAGTGTGACATGCCACAAGACCGCCAACAGGAGTCGATGCCAACCACAATGGTTGATTTACAGAACATGTTAATAGCAATAATGTTGCTAGCAATGATGCAATTTCTCAAGCTACACGAAGCTTCGATTGAGACCCTAAAAGATCAGGCGACCCTGTTGGCACTCATTCATACTAAACAAATTCATACTGATGCATTTATGAGCAAAATTAAAGACCGGCTAAATAGTGAAGCAGAAGCCAGTGCAGATGTTAGCTGATATTGCAAGGAACGATCGGCAGATAAAACTCAGCTGACAGCCGCTATCACAGCCATGATGACTGCTACTAATAACCAAAAAGGATCACGGGACATGATGAGAAAAGAAAATAACGAAAGCAACTTAAGAAACATGGGGGAAACCATCATACTGTCAAAGGAGTGCAACATGGTCTGCAAGGCACCTATCAAAGAAATGAAAAAGTCCAATGAAAGCAGACATCCAAGATTATAACTCCTCTACGCCTCAAGAACTACATAAAAGACCAGACTACCTTTAACTGTACCGTGCTTATAACAAAAGAGACAGATATTTGCTCCAAATTGTACTAAACACATCAAAACAGAAACAAGAGCTGATGAAAATAGTTTAAAAAAAGGCAATGTGTCTAGAGCCTTTTTGCAAAACCTTTTTTGCCATAGAAGAATACCCTCACAGCAAAATCAAAAAAGAATAATTCTTCGAACAAAGAGTCTGACAAAAAATCCCCACACCTTTCTCCCTTTAAAGATCAATGGGGAGACAACCAAACCAAAGATGAAGTCCAATTAGAGCTGCTGATAAACATGTCAGTATATATCAACAATGTTGAAGAGACTGGTAATAGACTTCCTGTGTGAATGAATTGACACTAATAATCATTGACCAATACGAGGAAGGCCATACAGTTCACGCCATAATGTTCGATCTCTGGTGAGGATATATCAGACGTCCACTCTCGATAATACGTTAATGCAACAGCCACGAGACAAAAAAACCAACTGACAATGAAACTTCACTAACTCGCAAGCAAAACCTTCATAGCTCGCAAAAGAACGACGAAACAAGCAACGTGAGGGATGGAAGCCACGATGGAATACTAAAGTTGCCACAGTTCATTGATCCTCAGAAGCTGAGAAATTGCAACACAATAACACTAGAAAGAATGGTAACATCCAATGATGGTCTTATTCTAAACAGAACTAACACTCTGTCTCTTCCATGCAATACCACAGTTTAAATCTATAAGATCAGAACACATAACAGTGGTACAGTTTTTTGACGACCACAGGCTCCACAAGGTACGGATAGACTTCCACACTATCGATATGGGGAAACATTTAAGAGACCTAGGTTTCAGTTGTACAGCAGACCAAGAACGAAGCCCTAGAGATGATGAAAAACACAATGAACAAGACCAAGATTCAGAGCTTCTACCTAATCGACTGAAAGGGAATAACCAAAATGATACATATCAGGAAGAAAGCTCATTGGAAAATTATAGTTACTACTCGAGAAGCGACAACAGCGAGAGACAAACCTAGAGGCCATGAACAAATCTCACTAAACACTTCTTTTGAAGAGACACTGAAGATATAAATACGTCTGAGTGCTAAAAGGAACGGTCCCATCTAACAATCATCTAGATGTGAAAAATGGTCTAGCACTCTGTGTTCATTGAACTCACGTGGCCAGGCTCACCTGTTTTATCCAAAGACACATCACCTGAATAAATAACAAATAATGTGTCTCCAAGAGACCTGGTTAATAAATCAACCAGTGTGCGAGGGGTATAATACATACATAAACCCCACGATCCAAAGGAAAAAATGGTGGACATCCTCTGGACTCCTGCCGATGATTAAAGTGGAAGTAAGACTGCAAATTATCAAAACAAACTTGAATCCCTGGGCTCAACTGACCATCGTCCAACAGACCAATAACATCATACTTAGGGGAAACAATCCTTAGATGTTCGCCCAGAATAGAATGCTAGGTATCATGAATGTATACTGGAAACCAGCCACGCTAAACAACTAACTTTTCATAGATGTGGTCTTTATGGCCATGGACTGGGCATGCGAGAGATTTACCCAGATTGATTTTATAATATGTGGGGACTTAAACTTTAATCTTTTTGATCCGGAAAGGAAGAATAGTCAAACATGACCAATTACCTCCCAGAGTCCAAGTCCAAAGAAATAGTCATCAGAAATCTCCGCCGGTTGGATTACTTGGATATAAAACGGATCGACCTAAACCAACCTGGTCGCATGGCAAATCAAACATCATAATTGACTATATAGATACTTCTGGCGAAATAAAAGAAAAAACACATGAATCCAACAGTATTCATTCTGCGAATAGTGACCATCATAGCTTATAATTTTCATGGTTCAGCGGAGGCCCTCCAAAGTCGGAAACTGCTCTGCCACACCTCGAAATTATTTTGGGCATGGACAGACTGTGGAAAAATTCATAGAAAGATGCTCAAACTTTAATCGCAAATAGAGAAAATGAACTACAACTGGATACTGTGATACTGTGCCCATTCCGACAGCCACAAAATAATCAGCGTACACTGAGAAAGAACCACTTACATTGCTATAGCCCGCAAAGAGTGGAGAAAAAAAACTATCTCCGAAGGAATTTGAAATTGATAAACAAAACCAGGAAGACAAATATATTGTTATGAAAGCGGAAAAACAGCGATAAAAGAACTGGCTGAAAACAACAAGAATGATTCATAAAACATCCTGAATAGCAACTCCCGAGACCTATGGAAGTTATTAAATTTGCAAGCCAATCAACAAGATTTAATGATCCAGGATGTGCCAGAGAAACGATGGACGGAACACTTCTCTGAACTTTATAAAGAAAGGATGCTCTGTAAGGACCAACAACTCAATCAACCTTTGAAGAAATGGTATATTGACTGGGATCGCGAAGAGCTTCTGCTTTTGACAGTAGTAAACAAATTAAACACATCACGAGCACCGGGTCCCGATGGGCTCTCTAATGACAACATTAAACATAATCCAGAGATATGGGCAGATTTTTGTAACCAATTATTTGCCCTTATTAATGAAACAAATAACATCCCCATGACATGGAAACTAGCGATCCTCATACCCATCTATAAACGGGGTGACACGAAGGAACCGGGCAACTACCACCCCATAGCCCACTTGGATCCGCTAGGAAAGATTTTTGCCTTCCCATCTACTGGGAAAACTCATTGCATGGGCTGCGATGATGCAGAGGCAAGCCATCAGACAAACCGGATTTGTAAAAAATGTTGGTACAAACATTAACGTACTCCGCTTGAATATAAAAAAACAAGAAGCAATAAGGAGCAAACCGGTTTACGCAGCCTTCATCGACCTGTAGTTAGTGTTTGATATGGTAAACCGGTCCAAACTGTGCAAAAAACTGACAGTGCGGTTGCCCCTGAAAAATTTGTATGTAATTGAAACATGGAATGGCCTGAAACAAGGTTGCCCACTTGCTGCCACCTTGTTTAACTTATTTAGATCAGATTTTGAGGAACTGACCCAAACCGCAACATCAAATCCACCAAAACTTAACGCCACGCCTCTTCCGTGCATTGCTGATGATATTGTACTGACGGCCCAAACCCCGCGAGGTCTGCAAATAAGTCTGACAAAGCTCAAAGATTATATGAAAACCAATGAGCAGAAGATCAATACATTAAAAACAAGTCATGACTCTGACCTTTGAAAATACTACCAAGAAGAAAACCCAGGCCTTCTTCCTTGAAGGGAAAAACCGAACACAAGTCAAAACAATCAAATACCTTGGAATTTGGCTGAATCAGTCGAGAGTCGAAAAAACCGTGGGCGGACCACCTCCAAGCTAAGGCACATTCCCTGGCGCATCAAGGGCGCTCTATTCACCACAAATTTGGGAAATTCTCTTTAAAACCGGTATTACTATTCTGTCGACAGAAAGTGACATCAATACTGACTTATGGAAGCAAAGTGATGATCAAAATAGATTGTTCAATTTGGCAACAATTTGAAGCCATCTTTTGGAGAAAAGTCCTTGCGCTCCCACCTGCATATCCAATGCCTCGTATAAGATATGAGATTACCACTCAATCTTTAGAGGCAATCGTAACCTGGAAACAACTAGATCTCTACAGGAAAATGATAACAAATGAAAAAATACAAGTAATAGACATATTACTGACCGGATCCAACGCAAGCAATGATTTAATATTAAATGAATGGAGAAGTGCTGTTGAGAACAAAATATTGGCTACTGACATATCGACCGAAATGCTAATTGAACGCCCGCAAACCACAAAAGAACAAATCTTTCGGAAAGACTGGATTAAGACGCTAAAGCTAAAAGCTCAAGACCAACTAGATCTACATTGTGAATCTGAGATAAGAGCGATCAATCAACTTCTGAAATATTAACGCTCTTCCCAGCACAAAAGACACAAGGCTCATTCCTGAGACTGTCTCAACCTGTTACACACACGTGCAGTGGAGTAAATTTGCTGAAAATGTTGGGGGGACATGACATCGGAAGAAAAGGTGCCCCAGCCAAATAAATGGGGACAAAATGGTGTGCCATGGAAGTTGAGGAGGGGGGGGACAAACACCACAGCCCCCCCTAAAATTACGCCAATGCACACGTGAAGTGTTTGGGCCCACATACTTTGGGAAACGATAAAAAAATGATCATCACTATTATTCTTTTTCTGAACAATATTATGGAACGTAACAAAGACGAAACATCTCAAACATAACAAAGGAACAGAACTGAGAAATGTTGCGATTATGTAAATGATTAAACGGAACTAATACAGTTGCAACAACAAATGAAATGTTTATAAATGAAACTAAACCATTTAAATAAAAAATAATAATAAATCTTGTTTAGGTTTCATACTCTGTCACCTGTCTGTAGCAGGGCAGTTTGGGGTTTTCTTCATACTCTTCTATACTTTTGGAAAAAGTGTTTTACAGTTTGTTTTGTGTTCATGGGGGGAAAAATGTTGTTTAGTGTAACTGCCACAACCTGCGGGTGGTAGCTGAAAAAATGTAAGTCTGCTGGGAGCATATCATTTAGTAAGAGGTTGTACGTATTTTCTTTGATTAGACAATACGAAGGAAGAAAAAAGTACAGCTTCCAGTTGTTCGACATGATCCAGTCCCAGTTTCCGAAAATGAAGATGACAGTTTTGAAGATGATGTGGCTGATCAGAGAACTTCACGACCCGTTAGCAGCAGAAGAAATGAGAGGAGCTGGGTAAGAGACCGAAGTGCAAGTCGAGAGCGAAGTCTGTCTCCGAGATCAGACAGAAGATCTGTGTCTTCGAGTCAAGCTCCAAAACCGACCAAAGTGACACTGGTGAAATCTCGAAAGAGTGAAGGCAAGTTATTAAGAGTTTACTGCTTCCTTTTTGTCTTTGTGTTTGAAATTGTGATGTGCTTACATATTATATTTGTTAAAATTTGGTTGAGCAATTGCAATAGCCGCAATCAATTGCTTAAGAATAAGCTTTGCAATTTAACAAAATGACATTGCTAAATATTTAACATGCTAGGCCTACTTGATGTAGAACTACATAAAGACAGTTTTGCTGCACATCTCATTAAGCACTTGTTTGTTTATTTATTTTATTTATTGGGCATTTATATGGCGCCCATACACAGGTGTTTCCAGGTGCCACAAGATAAGATGGGTGGGGGACATCGGAAATCAACAAAAGTAGAACAAGCAACAACTTGCTTGGTGGTTATATTGGCCATGTGACAATCTTACCGTGCAAGTGCATGACAAGGTGATAATTGCCGCGGGGTGGAGCAGAGGGAGAATTGCAGGAGTGGAGTACCCCCCCTGGGTGGGGGATGGGCAAGTGCTGGGGGGAACAAAACCGGCAAGTGCCAGGGGAAAAAGGGGGAGGGGAGGATGAGTGCGGTGGACAGGGAGGACCAAGTTGGTCTAGTCCGTGAAAGGGATCCTGAGTGAAACTGCTGGCAAAGGATGCTGGGGGAGACAGGTAGGGGGTGGTTTTTACCCCTGAATAACTGAAGGGACGAGGCCCCAGTCGGAGCGGCAGATGGAGAGTTTAGCATGGGAGGGGGAGAGCGAAGGAAGAGGAGAAAAGGAAAGTCTTGAGAGGTTTCTGGAACTTAAGAAGATCGGGCTCAAGTCTGAGGGGGAGGGGAGGAAGGCTGCTCCAGAGGGAAGACTCAGCCGAGGAAAGGGATCTACCTCCCACTCTCTGCTTGGAGAAACTTTTGACCTGCAGAGAGTTAGAGCCAGAAGACTGCAGGACTGTGGCCGGAGGTATTTTGGGAGAGAAAGCTGGATGTAAAGAGGTCCCAGGCCCCAGACAGCCTTGTGGATGATGTAGAGGGTCTTGAATTTGATCCTTGCGGTCACCGGCAGCCAGTGTAGAGATTTTGGAGCTGGAGAGATGCAGTCCCTGGACTTTAGGCCAAGAATAAGTATTGCAGTCCCATTATGGTTTAGTCGAAGGGGGTGAAGGGAGGAAAGAGGCAGGATGAGGAAGAGGCTATTGCAGTACTTTCTATGTTAAATATTTAAAAGCATGTGTTTCTTAAAGTGCTCAGTAATTTTCATACTATGATTTTTGGTTTACATTAACTAATTGTCTGTTCTATTAAAATGCACTTAAACTTTCAACCTTCAATGGTTATAGAACATATTCATGTCAACTTTCATCTTTTCCAACCGTTAGAGACCGACAACTTAAATGCCTCTAATCACCCCATTATTGTGCGATGCGCATGCCTACTACTGCTATTAGTTGTAGCCTCTAATTTGTTCTCCTTTTCCATTCACAGGCAATTGAAAGGCTCTGCCTGTCCAAAGATGTTTAGTGGGTGTGAGGGGTCAGAAATGTGAGGAGGCCAAGTAGCCATTTTGTTAAATAAGGGTGAGAAAAACGCCTCACTTTCCCTAACCGAAAGAGGATTTCCCTGCCTGTCAATCTAACACTAAAGGAAAACACTCTAATATTGCGAAGTATCTGTCCCTCACATGCCGTTCAAACTCAACAGAATAACAATTCTATTCAAACATGAACCTTGTAACCATGTATCCTTATATCCAGGGTTGGATCCCCTTCCCCAGGATTAATGCAGGATTTCCCAACTCCGTTTCAATCAGCTAAGTTCTGTTCCAAATGCAACAGAGTTCCTTTCACTCCATGAGTCTTTCACTTGGCACTTGGATTGAGTTATTACCAAAAATGATTTATGAATCTTCCAAAATGACTGTGCAAAGTTTCCACAAGCTCTTGCTTAACGCACCAAAAAGACGACGTCTTCAAACTTCTAGTCGGTATTCACTATAACCTCTCTTATTTGAAGAACCACTTTACATTTCTTCTCCATAAACAACAATGCTTTGTCAGGATGGTTTTGCCACAGTTCATCAGAACACATTAGTGGATTTACCACTTTCTTTCCACCACAATGCAGCACTTCAACTTCAACGCCTTCTGGCTGGTCCGCTGACCTGCCAGGACTAACCACTAAAGTCCCTTTCCTGGTACATTCACCTGCCGGGATAAAACTCCTACTACTACTACTCTGTGGTGAGGCTTGCTTCGAACTTTAGCAAAGTCGTTGGGCCTGATCCACAGAAGCGTTTTATAATGGCGCAATCCCATATGAAAATGCTCTGTAAATTGGGACCTATGACTTTAAACAACATTGAGATTCACAACTTCTTTCATAAGGGTACAATACCCTTTGATGCTGTTTGTTCCACTGATTTGTTTGCCCCATGCAGTGGAGATTTTATTCTGCTCCCCCTGATAATTTCTACAAGAGGGGGCTTCTCTCCTGCCACCAGAATTCCTTCTACCACACCAGCTTATTCAAATTTCTATCTTTAGAAAAGCTGTATCCTCTTCAATTTATAATTGCCTTCCTTTTGCTTAGACAATGATGGTTGTCATCTTGTTCAAATATTGCCTCCTCTTTACTTTGGCAATGATGGTTACAATCTTCCTCCTCTCACTTTCTCTCAATATTCGTATCACACAAAAATTGCTTTATTTCATTAGTTTGGTATTCCAAAACATTGCTGACAGTCAGCGGTCGATTGTGGAGCGTCCCGGGGTCACCTAATGAAGGCCTACTCACTGGTCTTTCTCTGTACGTCCGTTCGACCCGCTGTAACTACTTCCCTTGTCTAGTCCTGGGTGTCTGACTGCTCTGGTCTGATTTTTGAAGGGATCAATGTTTGGTTCCTAGCTTTTATAGTTCAAAATCAAGGGAGAATGATAACTATTAGAAGTAGTGATATTGATTCTCTGACCCTTGCATATATCATTCCTCTGTTGATCATGTTTTGTTTTACCACTGACAATTTGGGTACCACCCCCAGGGTTAGGATCAGGTAGAGGTTGCCTACCCCTGGCCACATGGGAGGAGACTTTAGGCTGGGATTCTGTGATGGCTCCACAGGATTCATCACATGGGTTATTCTTGCTTTACCTGGGAAAAGGATGACTCTTTCATGCTTTGTTCAACGAAAACTCCCTTAAGTGGTATTAATCACTTTCTGGGCTTATCTGCCAATTTATGTATGAGATGCGATGTGAATTACTTTCCATTTTCATGTAACCTATGCAACATCCATTCATACTGTTCTGAAAGAGTTCTCTTTTGGTAACTTTCCCTGCATAGTTTTTAAGGACCCCAATTTGTTTGCTTTGGTCCTGAACTTGTTCTGACCATTTGAGGGGAAGTAAAGCCTTCAGCATCACTTCCCCTGCCTTTTGCTAATTTGTTTGCAGGGAAAATCATCAGGCCTTCAGACTGTCAGTACCGGGAAACTGTGTCCCTTTTTTATATTTTTTAAATGTTTTAAACTTTTTAATATTGCACACAATGGAGATACTTTTGTATCACCCTAGCTTATTAGACAACTACTGACTGTTTGAATGGTGCATATCTGTACCATTGTTGGGTTTGGACTTGCTTCCAGGCTGGATTTGGGATAAGAGGACTCCTCCTGCAGTTATTTCTTCAGATCAGCGTTAGAGCCAAGTTTCCCTCGTAGATGAACAGCCGATTGCTGATCGAAAGAAGACTCCAGAAGAGGCCTGACATTACTTCCTGCGTCTGACACGGTGAAGCTCTGTTGGACTACCTGATCTCCAAAAGCCCTGAGCGGTGGTATTCAGCCCTGGGATTAGTTTGACCAGCTAGTTTCAACGCCTTATCAAGGATCCAGCCGTTAGGATACTTTGGAAGTGTCCATGGACCTACCAGCTGTCTTGTGGGCTACCTCAGCAGATGTGTTGGCACACAGAACTTTGATGGTCGCCAGCTTGTGGTAGAAGTCGACTTCCCTGTGACTTTCAGCTTCCCAGTGTCCAAGGGATCCTGTCCTTCAGAAGCTTCTTCAACCCTGACTGGAAGGGTGCCTGCCATTGTCTGCATGCGGTGGCTGTCGCTGGAACTCTCCTTCTCCTGCCCTGAAGAGGCCTTGGACTTTGCATCTTTTCATATCTAGGGATTGCACCTGGACCTGACCGGAATAATCCTTGCACCCACAGCTCGTGGGCACCTCTCACAAGAACCAACGGAGGGGAAATCCATCCTCCAGAGATTTTTTAATGTATTTATTATTCCCCCCCCCCCCAACCCTGGGCCACACTGCTCCCCACTGACCAGTCAATCTGTCAAGTCATCTGGGAACATCTGATTTGAGGGCCTTAGAGGGGCCGGGGGGGTAAATAAACGCAAAGCATTTGTCTCCCTCATGTCCTCCATAGGATAACATTGAGAACCAGTCTTTGTAGCCTAACATTCCATTCCACTGCCTTTTGGTCATCGAACCTGTGTGGTACAGTCTGAAAGATAAGAACTCATTTTGCATACCTAGTAACCTTGTTGCATCTCTTATTTGAGGAATTGTGCTCCTGTCACTTTTGGTCCCTATTCTTCTTAGGGCCTGGACTGCTTAAGTTAGGGCAAATGAATTGTCACGTGGGTCTGTCTCTACTGCATCATTTTACGTAAACACCTGTGCTGATTTTAAGACACTAAATGCATTTTAAGAACCGATGAAGAATGCATATGGATCACTACATGTCACAGTAGTGATAGTATTACAGGAATGCCGAGTCGACGTCCCTTTTTAAAAAAATCGAAAATCATGAAATACTCTGCACCAACCACTAGATGTCGGCTTATGCAATGCATGTGAATCAAAGCTGATACAAGCATCAGACAGATTAGTTCAATAATGTCTGGCTGAGTCAGTACTGTGCAACACCTGCTTGTTTTTAAGTGTGTGTTTAAATACATATTGTTTCTGATGCTTGTGAATCTGCTTAGAATCACATGCTGTGCATATAGTCCGACATCTAGTGGGAATTGCGGAGTATTACATCTTGTCTTTCGTCAACATGGGTGTGCTTCTAGCACTATCCCCAACGTGACGTATAGTGTACCCAAAAACCCTCGCGCGTCGAGGTCCCACAGATTGTTTATTTTCTGCCCAGCTAGCTGGTCGCCCTATGCAGAGCTCATACATTGCACAGTTATAACTTTGTTATCTACGTCAGTCGTTTAGTCTTCATCCTTTCATCATTGACGACTACTTCTGGACCTACGCCGAAAAATACAGATTTCGGCAGCTGGTGCTTTGGTTGAGGCTGTCGACTGCATGGCCTTGGCCCTGTGGCCAGACCTATACAGTAGGGAGAGTGGGGCCCCCAGGATTTAGATTCTTTGTAGAATGCATTCCCCCCCCCCCTCCTTTTCCCTTCTGGTGTTGCTGTCGCTTTTCACCTCCGCTCTGGAGAGGACTAATTTTAGGCTTTGCCTGTCCTGCAACAGCAAATACCTGTGGAAGGACACTCAGCGAAGGTGGAACAAGTGTCTGCCTCATGATCACTATGAGCGATCCTGCAAGTCTTGCCAACCATTACGTCCAAAGACGCCAAAAGATTGGCGGACGAAGCGGTCGGCGGCCTACGCCATGCAGGCCGAGAGTTGTTCTCCCATCGGCGCAGGCGCCTCAAGTGACGTGGATTCAAGCAGCAGCCATGGCTCCCTTGAGGAGGCCATTGACCTCTCTGCGGAACCATCCGGTTCCAAAGTGCCCGACCCCGGGCCCGACAGGCAACCGGTGCTGCTATGGGGAGACAACATCCCGGCATTAGGAGCACACCTGCACCACAAAAGGTAAAGCACACAACCCCACAAGCTCCCTCAATGGACATGTCGAGGAAGCTACAGATGCCAACGGGCCCGTTGAACATTTCGACAACGCCCACCAATCTGCATGATCGGCCGCCCTCCTCGCAACCATTGTCACGATATGCGTCTGGCCATACCCATAAGGGAGTCACTACCAAACACAAGAGCACTGATGCGCCACATAAAAGCGCGTCAGCCCCAAAGGTTTTGGCTGCGCTGTAAACCTCGACAAAGCCTAAAGGCGCGTTGGAAACACTGCCCGATCTGCCGGAGCTATGCAAGAGTCTCACAGCCATTGTTTTGGCGACAAATAAACGTAAAGACAAGTCAAAATGTCAACAGAAGACCCATCTGATTAATCACTATGGACCAGAGTTAGGTTTGAAGTTTATATGGACAAACTTTCAAAGTTCGTTGACTTTTCTGAGAAATGTATTACCCCAAAAAAGACCTAGGGAGGAGGATTCCTGCCCTAATCTTTCAAAAGTACAAAATCTTTCAAGTACATTTCCCCAGGAAGAGTTTTTGGAATTCTCAGAACCTAAAGAACTCTATGCGGACCGCTATGGTCAGGAAGATAATCCTTTTGAGGAGACGCCAGACCAGTGCCCAGACTGGGGTCAGGAACAGCCGGCAGAGGAAGCACCATGGCTTTCCCCCACTAAAACTCCAGATCCAGACGCCCTTTGTCTAGACCCTCCCTCGTCTCCTCAGGGGCAAGCCTCACCCATTGACGACCAAATGGCCTTAAATGCAATCCTAAAGAGGACTGCAGACCATTTTCAAATCTTCACACAAGAGGCAGTACAGGACACAGACTTTGTGGAAGACATTAGAAACCCCCCCACAAGTCAGGCAATACCAAGAAGTGCCTCGCACCCTCATTGTTGACCGCATCTCTTACAAGAGTGGTCAACCCTCGAGTAGCTGCTTTTTCGCCCTCCCCGACAGACCCGCTGTTCATGCGGGGCCATGCAAATCCAGACTCGTTGGTAGTCGATTCTACAAGAAAGAGGATATGAGTACCGGTGTCAACGGCAGAGGCACCACTTCACAAGGATTGTAAAATGTTGTATGCCCTTGGAAAGCGCATCACTACGTCAGCCGCATATTCCACTAGGATTGCCAATAGCAGTTCACTGCCGGCAAGTTATAGTGACGTACAATGGAACTTATTTCGGAAGGGCCTACAAAAAGTCCTGGAACCGCTACGATCACGCCTGCTGGCGGGTGTCTCGGAAGGGAGAAGGGTGAACCAAAATATCTTGAACACCTTAGATGCAGCTGAAACAGCAGGCCGGGCCCTGGTCTAAGCCTAGGCCCAGGGTACCCTTCTTAAAAGGCACACCTGGCTAAAGAATTCCGGCTTTAAGCCTGAGACACAGGCATCCCTTATAAACAAACCAGTGGAGGAGACTAATTTGTTTGGGATGACAGTAGATGATGCCTTAGAAACAGCAAAGAAGCATGAGACTTTCTCTAAATCAAATTACAGCAAGACCCTAACAGCGAGGAGGTAACTCTCGCTGTTCCTTTCGGGGGCAATCCTTCTCATGTCCCCTCCCCCTGCCCCCACAAACTTTATGCGACAGTGCACCATGGTCCTCCGGACAGGGCACAGCTGCCACAGGTACATACCAACAAAGGGGTCAGCGAAAACTTGCCAGTCCAGGTCCCCCCCCATTGCTCCCCGGTCGGGGGACGAATAACATCTTTTCTTCACGCATGGGAGGGGGGTCACTTCAGATCAGTGGGTGCTCAAGACCGTTGGCCATGGTTATTGTATTGAGTTCAGCTGGCCACCAACATCCAGATGCCTATCACCAGAACGTCCTGAAAATTCTGCTGCTAGAGATGGAGATCCTTCAAGAAAAGGGCACCTTCAAAGTCGTCCCCTTTCTACAGATATACAAGGGTATTTATTCAGTGTACTTCCTTGTACCCAAAAAGGATCTCACCATGCACCCTGTGTTAGACTTGCGCCAAGCGAACAACTTTGTCAAGCCACAAAAGCTCAGAATGACAACATGGCAGGAATTAATCCCACTGCTAATGCAGGGGGATTACATGGCAACATTGGATATGAAAGATGCATAGTTTCATATTTCAATGTTGCCAGCGCACCAGAAGTATATAAGGTTCATGATAGAGGACAAGCACTATCAGTTCAAGGTCCTCCCCTTCGGCATTGCCTCAGCCCCAAGGGTGTTTACAAAGGTACTGGGGGTAGTAGCGCCTCACCTGCGCAGACAGTCCATCCCAGTCCATCCTTGCCTCGATGACTGGCTAATAACAGGGGATTTGTACTTAACATGCCTATCAAATACCCAGAAGACGGTAGATCTCCTCTTCAGTCTGGGATTCTCGGTCAATGAGAAAAAGTCCAGCCTAGACTACGCCAAGTCAAGCAATTTCTGGGGTCTCTAATTCGGGCCAACGACGGCCTTGTCTTTCCATCCAACGAGAGGGTTCAAAACCTACCGTTCCAGATCCCTCACTATGTAGCAAATTGCGAGGTGACAGTACGCAAAGCCATGCGACTGTTAGGGGTGATGGCCTCCTGCATTTATCTAGTTTCACACGCACCCCATGCAAGACTGACTCTCCAGACAGCGGTGTCAGGGGAGCGGACAATGGGATGATCTAGTGGTTGTCTCGGCAGCCCTCATTCCGCTCTCTACTGGCGGTCAAGGGAAAAACCTCTTTCAGGGGAAAACCTTCCCCACCCCTGCAGTTAAAAGCCTCTCTCACAGGGGGGGTGGCTCACCACCTTCATCACACGGTGCACAGCGTTTCGTCCCCAGCAGTAGCATCCAACCACATGAACCAGCTGGAATTGTGTTCAAAGCTCTGAAGGCTTTTCAGACACAACTACTGGGAAAGACCATACTGGTCCTCCCGGACAGCACCACGGCCATGTATTATCTGAACAAACAGGGGGGCACGCACTCTCCAGGGATATCCAAACGTTCTCAAAACATATGGAAATAGGCTCTCAAACACAAGATGTTCCTCCTGTCTCAACACGTTCCATGGGAACTCCCATCTTCTAGCAGACGTGCTCAGCAGAGACTTCACTCTAACCACAGACTACGAATGGTGATTACACTGAGACATTGTCTCAAACGTCTTCACAGAATGGGGCTTCCAGAGATCGACTTGTTCAACTCTAGAGAACGCTCAATGCCCAGATTACGCCGCCAGGTACCAGCAGAACCCTTCCAAGGGGAACAGACTTTGGATAACATGGTCAGGGAAATTTGTCTACGCTTTTCACCCGACTTCCCTACCGAGCAAGATAGTGCACAAGATGCACCAGGAACCAGTCACTATGATTCTGGTGGCGCCGCCAAACCCGGTTTTCTCATCTGATAGCAATGTTAATCTCCCCTGCGACGAAGCTGCCATGCCCATTCAACATGCTGTCACAAGACAATGGGGAGACTCTACATCCATGCCCGCAAACTCTCAATTTAGTAGCCTGGCTCCTGAAGTCGTAGAGTTCGGAAACCTCCACCTTCCTCAAAGATGCATGGGCATACTCAAAGAAGCATGAAAACCAAACACCAGACACTGCTACGCCAGAAAATGGAAATGCTTTGTGAACTGGTGCAGTTCTAAAAGCATCAATCCTATTGAATGCTCACCAACACATATGATTCTGTACCTAACTATCTTGCTAGATTCAGGCTTGGTTTTGAACTCCTTAAAAGTCTGCTTAGCTGCACTTTCGGCTTCCACCACGTCTCATACAAGGGTTTTGTGGTGGAAAATTCCTGTCATCAAGGCATTCATGGAGAGGTTAAAATACTTCATCCCCCAATCTCCAACCAAGCTCCGAGATGGGACCTAAATGTGGACCTAAACTAGACTAATGGGATCTCTATTTGAACCTATGCATAAGGCAAGCCTTAAGATTCTTACTTGCAAAAAGGCCTTCCTGGTGGCAGTCACTTCAATAAGAAGAGTTAGTGAACTGCAGACATAGAAAAAGTGGTCCTACGTACTCGCCCACAATTTACGCCTACATTTCAGTCATGTCAACCAATCAGTAGAACTACCCACTTTTTTCCAGAACCCCACTAACGCAGCCGAAAGAAGTTTCCACACGCTTGATGTGAGGTAAGCTGTCATCTATCTGGAAAAGACAAAACCACTTAGAACAGTTCCTAGTGATTGCATCGAATGCAAAAGCATTGGAAAAAAAATGCATCGGAAAATTGATTTAAAAAAAAATAAAAATGTAATGTTTTTTTACCCCTTAAAACCCATTACAGTAAAAAAAAAAACTTTACCTGCAAAAAATTAATTTTTCCGATGCTTTTGCATTCGATACTATGTATTCGATGCAATGCCTGGATACCCTTAGAATGACAAAATAGCTTTTAGTTTCATTGGCAGCTGGTATAGAAGGGAAACCTGTCTCTAAAGCGGCGATTTCAAGGTGGATCATAAACTGCATCATACTGTTACACTCTTGCCAAGAGAGATCTGCCCTTCAAGCCTATAGCACACTCTACTCGGGGCACAGGGGCTTCCATAGCATTCATTGCAAATGTTCCTCTTGAGTCCATTTGTAAAGCAGCAACCTGGAGTTCTGTACACACCTTTACGAAATACTACTACCTGGATACACTCTAGGTCTGATTCTCCGGTGGGACAAGTGGTACTAAGATCCTTCACACATCCAACCACCATCTCTGGGTACTGTTCGCTAGTCTATGCACAACATGCGATTCTAAGCAGATTCACAAGCATCAGAAGACATGCATTACTTACCGTAATAACATTTCTGATGATTGTATCTGCTTAGATTCAAATTGCGCCCACCCTTCGCGGCTTGGAGTAGAAAGAACATAGACATTGTACTCCTTTCTGTCTCTCTCTCTCTCTCTCTGTCTCTCTACTCACTCACGATAGTCATAAGGCTCCCTCGCAGCAGAAAAAAACACAACCGGAGGGACCTCGACGCACAAGGGATCTTGGGTACACTACACGTCACGTTATGGATAGTGTTACAAGCACGCCCATGTCGACGTCCCCCCTTCGATTCTCGAAAGACAAAACGCAGTACTCTGTGATTACTATTAGATGCACAGCATGTTAATCTAAGCAGATACAATCATCAAAAATGCTACTACTTTAAGTAATGCATGTCATATTTAGACATTTCTGTCTAAACAATTGTCTGCTTTACTGTATGGACTCATTGTGGACCCCTGATACCCCACTCGTTCTCACTTGAGAATAGCCTTGACTGTGTTGCGTGTTTACCTTGATTGGGTTTTGGCTAACCTTCTCAGAGTTCCCTGTTCACGGTTATGTTATACCATGCACTGCTACCATTGGTATGGTTTCCTGGTACTCACGTGGCTCTGTAGGAAAGAAGGTGGGGTGGGTTAGTGAGGTAAGAGTGATTGGGTGGTTCCAGAACCAGGAGAAACTGGCCTGTGTGTGTGTTGACTTGCTGGTGAGTTGATTGCGTGCACTGGCTTGTTGTATCCGTAAGGGTAAGGCTCAGTGTCTGGGTTATGTTGCATGCACGTGTTTGTTGTGCTCTGTGTGTGTGTGTGTTTCATGTCTAGTTTGGCTGCTAGTTTGATTGTCTGCACTGGCTTGTTGTATCTGTAAGGGAAAGGTGCAATGTCTTGGATAGTTTTGTTGTGTGTGAAAATTAGTTATGTTGGGTGTATGTATATGTGTAGTTTGGCTAGCCCATAGGGCATGTATAGTGTTTGGGAGGTATTTTGGAGGGAGCAGGAGCAAGGTGGTTAGTATAGTGGCTAATAAAGTTCTTTCAAGTATGTCCTCTGAGCTCATCCAGCTGCAACACAATGGTACCCTCCAGTTCTTCCAAGTGCAATACAATGGCTACCTCCGCAACCCCTCCAAGCTCAACACGCTAGCCACTCACACAAATTCCTCTATGTACAATATGTTAGCTGTTCCCACAAGCCCCTCTCTGCATAGCAAGGATTACTAGACACACTGCAAGATTAAAGTGCCAATGTGACGCATGGCTAATCTTCAGTCCTTTCTAAATTTGACGCACAGTGTCATGATTCCTGCCCCTCATGTCCCCAGCCCTCCAAGATGTCAAGCTGGAGCCAGGCCACGATCACCTAAATGGCCCTCAAGGGCCTCTCCATCCCTCCAAAGACCCACTTGGAGTCAGACTTGGCGCTTGTGGCTCCAGACTCACTCACTCCCATAGGATAACATTGAGGATTGGACTTGTAGTGCATTGATGGGGACAAGATGGATGCCCCCACATATTTCGGTTCCCAGAACTGCATGTGCAGTCTAGTCTTTTGGGTGTGGTTCAGCCCAGACACACCTGGGATACCCAAAGACTATTTAAGCCACGCCCAGGCTGAGAAACATGCTGTGTGTTTTCTTCACCTGCAGCGTGACACTCACCGTGTTCGGATTGGTCTCCAGTAGGCCTGCATCTTTCTTCTGCGCTCAGCTCCTGCAAGAACACTGTTAGGAACAGCCTTACCTTGCAGCGCTTCTGCCCATCATTCATTGCTCCTTCTGTTCTGCGGGCATCTTCGGCGGTGTCATTCCCATCCCGGCACGCCGCTTCGTAAGGAAAAGGGAGAACAGAAAAAAGGCATTAGTAAGCATGCAAATCTTCACTTAAGACTGTACGAGCTTCAAACGCTTACCTGAACCCCAGCCGCTCTCATCCATCTGCAAGAGGGAAAAGACACACCAGGTTAGCGTGGAAACATCTAGAGGCATACCACGCTTACTCACTGCATTTCTTCTTCATAACCGGCATCTACGTTGAAAACATCGCGGCACCAAAAAGACACAGAAAAAGAACTCTGTTCAATACAAATACGAAAGGGTTGCATCGCGCATCGCATTCTCACTCACTTCAGCGCTACTCATCTCAATAGCACGTCGCCATCCCTGTACGCCAGTCATCTAAGGAAGGAAAGGAACGAAGTTACAGAATTGTTCAAAAGACTCATACTTACCTGTCAGACTCTTGCCAGTGAAGTAACTAGGCAGCAACAAGCCCGCATCAATCAACGCGCCCCTGCTCTGAAAGCAGGACGGAGAGCACACTTTCCAAGAAAACACTTTGAGCTGTGGCTCAAAGGGAAGGGTTGGGCCCCGGGGAAGAAGGGGTTCAAGCACACAGACGATAGGGAGTCAAACTCTACCAATCCTGTGTTTCAGTCCCAGTCTCCAGCCGAGTAGACTCCACGGTAGGGTTCGAGGTCGTAAGAGGTCAGAACAGGCTGAGTGACGTCCCTGTGGACACCAGGTGAGCGTTACACACGGCTAATCTTCACGGTTCTTTCTAAATGTGACGCAAGGCTAATCTCTGCAAGCGCATCACACTACTTATCTGTAACGCTCAACTGATTCTCGCAGAGGCGCCGGTCTTGACTGGGCGACTACCGTATCTTCAAAGGTGATGTGTAGCACCCGGTTGGCTCTTTGGGCTGGACCTCTGTGCACTGTATGCCTGACGTGTAGAGTAAGATGTCTGCAGATAGAAAATATGGGGTTAATGAACTGGGGTTATTGGGGTGTCCCTATCTCTTTCCTCTTCTCCTCTCCTGTAGACCCCCAAAGGTTAACGCTCTCACCTTAGGTAAGTGAATGCCGAGCTCTCCATCTGCCTCGGGGCAGGGTGCTGTAACCAGTTTCTTCACTGGATAGGTAGCGCAGGCCTCTTGACTTCAGAGGACTGCTGTCCGTCGTTTACTGCACGAACGGTAAGTTTCGAGTCATTCAAATGTCTTTAAAGTCTTTAGTAACGATGTCTCTTGTTTTGCAGGGTTCCGGCGATGGCGGATGACGGGCTGAAGTGAGTTGAAGATGGAGCCCGTGTGATGAATAGAAGCGCCTGGAAGCACGTAAGTAAGCGCTTGTTGCCTGCTTCACTATGCGCTCTAACTGTCTTTTTATTTTGCAGGGCGAGTTCGGAGCGGCTGCAGGGTGCCGGAATACCCACTGGATTAGATGTGGAAAGGAGTAATGGCACGTGAGTATTAAAGTTCCCCAATGTCTTTAAACGCACCTTGTTTTGTCTTTCAGATGCGGGATGCAGCGCCGAAGGCCTCCGGAGCGTACGAAGAGTAGGTAAGCCTTTGCCTTTCAGATGCCGGAATGCTAACCTGTTCTTTCTTGTCTTTATAGGTGTTGCTGAAGACTGGATTCAGGATGGTAAGCCTTTTCCCTTAGGCCCAGGACCGGATGCAGAAGACACGATGAGCGTTCTGCTGCAGAGGTTGCAGAATAACGCAAAGCAAGATTCATCCACCGGGTGTGGTTTAAATAGCCTCCTGTAGTGCTTAGGTGTCTCCTTCCACAGCCACGCCTAAGTAAGAAAAGAGTTCCTGGTAAGAAAAGAGTTCCTGCCTTCCAGAAGAGTTCCAGTGTTCTGAATCTAGGGAGTGGCTCCAGCCCCACCCAACAGGAAAAGTAGTTCCAAACAGAAGAGGATCAGAGGCTCAACTGGCAGGCAAGTAAGCAGCATGGTCTGCTGAAGGTAAGTCCACCCAAGCATTATGAGCCCGGCGCTTCCAGCGCTGGGACTGGGCATATTTATGAGCCTGGTGCCACTGGCGCCAGGACTGGGTCCAAAAGGTCCCAATTGGGACTGGTTGGCACTCGGAACCTGGGTTATGGATCTGCTTCCAAGGGAGTTGGGAAAACCCTGACCTTTTGGAAGCAGAGATCATGACATTATCCTCCGATTTCTAGGTGCAATACATTTCCTACCCCCAAAATATAGCTAAGTGTAACATACAGATACCTCCCAATACATCTCTCAGGTTATCTTGGGGGTTGCAGCAGGTAATCTACTCAGTGTCATAATATGATGGTGGAAAATGAAGAATTGGCCAGGTTTTTATTTGGCATGGTAATGGCTATGTTCACCGACAATGGCACCTTACCCTATTTGTTGCTGTAGGGTGCTTCGTCAGTCATCCATGAGCAGACGGGGCCAAGCAGGGATGGGAGCTGCCCAGAGGGGAGGTGCCTTTGGCCAGCTGTTTCGACAAGGCTGTCCTGGAAGGGCATCTGAAATGCAGCTGTTGCGGTCACGTGAGGGGACACGGGCCAATAAAACCCAAATGGGTGGGGGTGGTGAAGAGGGAGGGACAGGGAACAGATGGTGGATGGTGAATGCAGAGGCAAATCGCTCCAAGAAGGCTGCCCGGACAAAGCCAGAGGAATACTGATTGGCTTGTCCAATTGCTGTGGGGGGAAGGGGCGGGGGAAGAAACAGACAAGGATTCTGTAAGGGAGTGGCTTTGGGTGGGTTAGAGGGGGAGGAAATTAATAGTAGTTGTGCGTTCTTTTGGTGCTTGTGGCCTCAGGGGTTGGCATCTAGTGTGGGTCATGATTCTGTGTTTTAGGATGGTGCACACTGGTGCTATTGTGCCCAGAGTGGGCAGCATCCATTGATTGGATGTTTGTTAGCAGCAGTTGGTTGTGTAGTGGGCCTGTGTTTGGTCTGTTTAGTGGGAGGCAGCCAGATCCAGGATCATGTGAGGTAGTAGTGATCATGTGAGGTAGGAGTGGGGTGGGAGAGGGTTTGAAGCCAATGTATGGTAGAAGATTTTCCTTCTGCCCCCATTGTTACAGCTGGTTGTGCCCATTTGTTCTGGTAATTGGGAGTTGAATAGTCGAGTTTTCAGTCGTTTTCTGAACGTGAGGTGGTCTTCTTTTGTGCTGATTTCCTTTGGCATTGTGTTTCACAGTTTAGCAATTTTTTTTTAAAACTTTCTTTCTTGTTTTTTTTACAAAAAACAAACAGCAAAGCCATGCACCGGCTTCTTTGAGCATTCCCCCCTTTCATTAACACACCCCCCGCACCACCACGCCTCGTCTGGCCTACCAGCCGGATAAGTACCAAAGTATAGCACAAGTCAACATCACACATTTACAAGGTCATCAGTGACGTGTAGTGGTGAGGACCCCTGGTTGTGTGTCGGGGACGATGTCTGTGAGTTTAGATATTCAGCGGACAATATCAAGTAGGCTATATACGGTCCCCAGATGTCTGGCGGGCGCGTGTGCAGCGGCAGTGTCTTAATGAAGTTAGTCTCTACATCTTGGCAGTATGTGATATCTTTTAGCCAGCGTTGTATGCTCGGGGCTGGTCCTCTTCCCCCAGTTGCATGCCACTCTTCTTCGAGCCAAGACCAGTAGTAAATTTGTCAGCTTCTGAACTGCACTAGGTACATTTTTGGTCAGACCTAGCATTGTTAACTTGTGGTCCGGGCGTAGTTCTGTGCCGATTATCGCAGATGCTTTCTCTAGCATTGAACTCCAGAATGCGGCCACTGTTGGGCAGGACCACGTCAGGTGCAAGAAGTCTGCTCCCAGGAAACCGCATCAGCCGCACGCCGCCGAAATTGTCTCTCGCTGGGCGTGGAGCTTCGCTGGTGTATAGTATACTTGATGGAGGTAGTAGAAGTGGATCTGTTTGTATCTCATATTACTCGCCACCGTTTGGGTGAGGCGTAGAATGTAGTTCCAGTCTTCTACAGTAAACGTGGTTCTTAGTGTTTTTATCACATCTCGTTTTAGCATTTGGGGTAAGTAGTTTCCGGTCCCCCAGGAGGGACTTATAGATGTTCGTTATCAAATGGCCTTCTCCTTGAGCTTGTATCATGTTGTGAAGTAGTGGCCAGGCAGGGGGTTGTTGTGGAAAAGTGGGAATACTGGCCTGTAGCGTGTGCCGTAACCTGAAGTATATGAAAGTGTCTAGGGCATTGTTGCCTCCCATTTCCTGGGTTTGTTGTAGGGACAAAAAATGTACTTCCTGGGAAGAGGTCACACATGGAATGTATTTGGAGTTTTTCCGTCCATTGAAGGAGTATTTTCTCTGCGGTGATGGGCATTCCTGGGATGTGCTTGACTGGAAGGAGGGGCGAAAATCTGATTGTAATCTCACTTCCCTTGGCCACCTTTCCCCAGATTGAGTATGTTGTAGAGACAATGTTCATCGGCGTCTGCGGTGCTGGAAATTGGCTGAAAATGATTGCGCGGAGGAGGTGTGGAGTTGCCAGGGCCCTTTGAATCTGGACGTGTGGTCTGATAGTGTGTAGCGTACCAATGGCTAAGAAATCTGCTGTGTCAACATCAAGGGAATGTTTCAGAAGAGGTATAGCAGTATCGGGAGGATAATCATTTTGACTAGTGATATTCTGCCCCAAAGCGCGAGCGGAAGTAATTTCCACCTATTGACTTTAGTTTTCATAATGTCCACTGGTTTTTCATAATTATCGCGCATAAGATCTTCATTTGCTCTGGGCATGTAGATGCCTAGATACCTAACTCATGTGTGTTGCCATTGTAGAACAAAGTCATCAGCGAATTCAGTGGTGAAGGCGGTTAACAGAAATATTACGGATTTGGCGTTGTTGATTTTCAGCCCTGAGAAATGGCCAAATTTCAGTACTTCCTGCATCACTGGGTTGAGGTTCTCGCTTGCGTTTCTCAAAAACAGTGCAACGTCATCAGTCTACAGGGAGATAATCAGTTTGTGTGGGCCTATAGAGAGGCCTCTGTGCAGATGGTGTAGTCTGAGGCCAAGGGCTCCATTACCAGAGCGAATAAAAGTGCGGACAGTGGGCAACCTTGTCTGGTTCCTCTCCATAAGTATATATTGGTTGAGCGGTTAGTTCCCACCGTGATGCTGGATGTCGGCTTCTTGTACAGGAGGGAGATTAATTGTATTAAGCGTTTGTCTAGGCCCATGCGTTCTAGGACTGTGAAAAGGAAGGGCCACTCGACCGAGTTGAAAGACTTTTCAGCATCCAAAAGCACTGCCACCGCTTGGCTCTCAGGGTCCAGGGCTTCCGTCACTCCGAACATCCTCCTTATTCCGAATGAGGTATTTGTGCCCGGGATGAAGCCCGCTTGATCAGCTAGCACCATGGCCGGTATCAGAGGAAGCAGCCACCTGGTAAGGATCTTAGCGAAGATTTTATTATCCAAGTTTGTTAGTGATATAGGCCTGTAAGATGCGCAGTCGTCTTTTGGTTTGCCGGGTTTATGAAGGAGGATTATATTGGCCACGTAGAGCGTTGGAGGTAATTGGTCGTTGACTAGAGCTTCGGCGTATACCTGTATCAGGAGTGGAGCCAGGAGATTTGCAAAGGAATTCGGCTCCTTTTCTGTGTAATGAATTGGTGGCAAGGCATAGAGCTTTGAATTTGATCCGTTATTTTGTTTACTGGCAGCCAATGTAGGATTCTCAGGGCTGGTGTGATGTGGTCTCTTCTGTTTAGTCTCTGGAGTATCCTTGCTGCAATGTTTTGGATGCACTGATGTTCTTTGTGAGACGGTCTGGCATTCTAAGCTAGAGGCTTTTTGCATAGTCCATTCTTGACAATACTAGGGAGATGATGGCAAGGGTTCTGTGTCGTAAGAAGAGGTAGGGTAGCATCCCTTTTTCTCCGTCTTTCTCAGGAGGAAGAAGCATTTCTTTTTAATAGCGTTGATTTGTGGTTCCAGTGTAAGTCCATTGTCCATGAGTATTCTGAGGATTTATTTTTTTTACCACATTTGCTGTCTGGTTGGGTTCCCATGCCTGGCGACCAGTACAGTTGAAAGTCGGTTGCTTTTTCCTCTGGCAGTCAGACCATAATTTCTGTTTCGTTCGTGTTTAATTTGAGGTTGTTGGTGGCCATCCAATTAAATGTTGGGAGGTAATTGTTGAGTATGTTGCTTGGCTCTTGTCACCGCTATTTTGACAATGAGTTGTGTGTCTGCATAGTTGTAGGTGGGCAGTTGTGGTTTTTAATGATTTTAATCGGAAGGGGCTCATGTAGATGTTGAAGAGGAGAGGGGTGAGGCTGGATTCTGGTGGTACTCTGCAGGAGATAGTTTTGCTGTTTGAGGTAAAAGGTGGTAGGTGGGTTCTTTTGGTTCAGTTTGTGAGGGAGGATTTTGACCATTGTAAGGCAGTCTCTTACGCAGCATTCCTCCCAGTTTTTTTATTAGCGTGTGTGACTGTTTGTTTAGAACACAGCTATGCCCATTTGTATGAGGACTGATTGAGTGCTGTTGTCTGCGTTTATTTTTAAGTTGTTCCATATGGATAGGGGTGGCGATTGTTCCTCTCATGGGTCTGAAGCCGACTTGCGAGCAGTGGCGTATTCCATTTGTTGCTAAGTAGATTTTTGTATACGTGGTTCTCCAATATTTTCACCGGGTAGGGCAGGTTGGATATAGTTCTATAGTTATTTGGGTCTTCCATGCTTTCTGTCTTGTTTTTTATACTTGGTTTAATGTAAGCTGATTTGAATTATTTTGGTACTATTTTTGTTTTTAGGGATGGGTTCATCGGGTGCCAGAAGAGAGCTGCTGGAGTGCTGTGATGGAGGAATTCTTTGTAGCTGCCCGGGCGGCAAGGGTCCATTGGAGAGGCAGCTATGTTGGTGTCTGGTGTCTTTTATTAGTTTAGAGAAAGTGTCATCTATTGGTTCAAGTTGGGTGAGTCTTGCTGTGGTTGCTGAATTGCCAGTTGTCAAGTGATTCTATGATTGCGCTGTGTGCTTCAATTGTCTGTTGTATTGTTTCAGTTTTCGTTCTCAGGTAGTTGATGTCACATAGTCCTTGTGATGGGATGTTTTGTCGCAGAATGTCTTTTTTTCTGTGGGTTTGTTGCTGATTGGATTCTTGTGGCTTAGTATATATATATTTTTTTCTTATTTTTGCTTCGGAGTTGTCTTTGGTATTTTATCTAGTTGGTTGTAATGGGTCCTCCATATTTTTTGAGGTTTGTTAGTTTCAGTTCTCTCAGCTCTTGTGTGAACCACCTTGCTGCCATCTTTTTTGCTGTGCCTTTGAAAAGTTTTGCAGCTGTTAGTTTGTCTAGGGGCCCTGGTGATCCAGGTGCTGAGTATTTGTTTCCGCAGTGTCTGGGGTCATTTTGTTTTAGCTTGCCAGTGCTAGGTTGAGTTGATAACAGCAGATCTGTCAATGATTGTAGGTCGAGATTCTTAGTTTTTTTACTTGTATGTAATATTGCGTCCCGGGCAGTATCCGGGTTTGGAGTTTGATGGACAATGGTATCGGGTGGTGGTCACTGCATACCATTGCTATCTTTGGAGTGGAGGCACAAAGTCCTTCTGTGTATAAAATTGCATCCATGGTGTGTCTGGTGTTGTGGGTGGATCTGTTTGCTTGAGGTGGAGGGTTTCCAGGAGCGCAGTGTGTTCGGGTTGTAGGATGGTTATCTGTAGATCAGAAGGAACACTGTTGGCTTGGTCGTTGAGGTTGATCGTACTGAGGATCGGTTCAAAGTCTTCTATGTCAGTCGAGGGAGAGTAACGTGGCGCCGATGTGCTCTTTGTGTGCCATTGAGATTCTTCCTCCTCTTCGTTTTTCTCTGTTGCCATGTATTAGTTTGAAATTGTCTGGTATGGTTTTGTGTGCAATAATCTCGTAGTTGTCTGATTGGTTTCTGTCAGAAACAGAGCGTCTGTGCCTCCCTCACTTAGGCCGTCATATATTTTGGTTTTGTGTTTAACCATAGATCTTAGTTGAGTAAGCTGCAGTGTAGTTTGCCTATTTTCCGTTGTGGTTGGCTGTTGTGATGAAGCCTGTGGAGTCATTACTGATCCCCAGCCTAAGATCTCCCATGTGGCCAGACGAAGGCAGTCGCTACCTGATCCTGACCCTGGGAGTGGTATTACGTGGGAGAAGATTGCTGTCAGGTAGATGTGGTGACCCCATCAGGAGAGATGCAGTATTCTTCCCTGCCAAATTAAGTGGACCCTGTAATTCCTCATGGATTGTTGTCACTTCAGAAATCGCTCTTTGTGAGACTCGACCCGTTTTTGCAAAACAATCAAAGCAGAACACCATCTATACTTCATGTGCACATGATGCTTATCTCCTGTCTGTTTTTGATTCAAAGATCTAAAGCATTACAACTTTAAAAAATCTAGAGTTCATCTGGACTCCAACTCCCACAAAGCCTCAAGTACTGAGACGAGGAGGAAGGAGTTAAAGTGGATTGAACGAAATCCCAAGCCAAACTTGCGGACTGGTTGCCATAATGAAAATCGGCTGGGCAGGACATTTAAACCTGGGGGAATACTTTGCATTGGCAGGTGGCGACGAGAGATGTAGAGCCAGCAGAGCTGGAGGCTGCATCTGTTTTCAGTTCTGACGCATGGTAATGGACCATGCTAAGAGAGGCAGGCTCTTCCAAGCTTGACTTATCGAAGAAGCAGGAAATCGGGAGAAGCACAGCTGGTGCTGTGAGATGACCGCTGCACCACTGGCAACAGCAGAAAGGCTACTGGGTACACAGTCTCCTGGAACAGCAGCAGTTCTGCCGGCAGGTGAACGTGGAGTCGGTGAGGGAACTGAACAAGGGTCTGCAGAGCAAGGGAAGCCGCCCCGGAGTGAAGACGTCGCTGCAGCAGTTTGCCTCAAGTCAGAAACACCAGCAAACACTGGTGAGTCTGCTCAGAGGTGTTGAGGAAGCCCGGGCGTGCCGATAGGCATATGGACAATTCAAAAACGAATACTGACCAAGTAAATTGGAAAGACAAGATTTACACAAGTCCTTGTATAAGAGAAGTAACTATAGGGAAGGTTGGAGTAAATCTCATCAGCAAATGTACAGTAATGAAGTTGAAAGGCAATTTGAAATGGATTGGGTCCTCCCACATATTCCTCATCTTGGATATATTCGCCAGCTTGCTGCTGTTTTTCGGAAATTTTTCGCCAGAGGGCTCTGTGCTCGAGGCCACGTAGCTTGGTCCCTTGAAGGCCGCATACGAGCGTCGACGTCATCAGTCGTATAAAGGGCTCGAGCCACGGCCGTTTCAGTTCCGTTTTTCCGAGCTTCTGCTTCGCGGTATGGTAACGGCGCATCACTTTTCTCATTGAGAAATGTCTTTTTCCTCAACTCCGACAACACCAAAGACTGGTTTTAATAAGTGTCTGAAATGCGGAAGAAAGAGGTCCATTACAGGTCCTCACTGCAACTGTCTTTGGCGCCTTAGTCCTGATCACTGAGTCGACGAGTGCGGGTCGAGTCAGGCGATGTCGAACAAGGCTCTTAAGGAACGCCAAGGTAAGCTAGCAGTGGGCGAAGAGTCTAAGTCTGCAAAAAGACTCGGGAGAATCGAGAAAAAAATCTCGTCATGAGTCAAGGTGATCGAGGTCGAAAAGTCGCTCGAGGAAGTCCTCTTCATCAAAAAAATAAAAAAAGCGACAGCATATGTCTTTGTCCTCTTCTTCCTCGCCTGACAGAAGGTTAATTACTTGTCCTTCTAAACATGATTCCTCAAAAAAATGGGAGGCCTTTAGGGCTTCATTGCTGAGAATTTTTGAGAAGGCGGCCCGACCCCCTCAAAAAAGTTGCCTGAAGAGCATGCCCTTGTCCAATCTAAAAGTGACATGGGAAATCTAAAACGTCTCACGCTAAATCTGACGCAAAGTGAAGGGCATCCTCGGATGATGATTCTCCAGCGCCTCATGAGACTATACAAAAATCTTCGGTGCATAAATCAAGGTTGCCAGAGGACAAAATGGCGTCCTCATCGTCTAAGTCGGCTATCGACTTGATGCGTCGTTCGACGACTTTGTTTAAACAAAAAATGGCTTTGATACCTTAGACGTCAAAGCCCTCCTCGATGACCTCAGAGATTCCTTCGAGCATATCGAAGCCATTGTCGATTCCTTCGACGCCTTTGTCAGGGAAATCTTTTATACCGGTTCCCAAGATGACAAGTATGGCTAAAACTAGGTCTCTTCCGCCTTTACCAGAAAAAAATGTCCACCCTCAGCCCAGGCAGGAATGTTTTGAATCTGTCTGCTATTTTTGAGGAACAAACCTCTGATGAGCAAATTACATCAGCTGGTGTTCGATTTGGGACAAGAGAAGTCCCTGAGGAACTAGTAGATCCTTATTAAAAAAATGACAGACCTTTATGATTGCTTACATTCGGCCAGTGGCCTAGATACCTCATCTGAGGTAGAATTTGAAAGACCTGGCCCCACTGACCATGCTGAACCGGGGTATAGGAACCTCACGGGAAGAGTGGTAGATTTTATGGGGTGGAAGTCAGTGTCTCTGCAAGATATGACCAGGACGACTTAACTGATATTATTGATGAAGGACCTCAGAAAGACCCGGTCCTTCCTTTCCACAAAGCACTTCAAACGAGAGTTATGACAAATTGGGAGTCTTTACCAGCTGTAAACAAGAAATTTGTAGGAAAGTATAGTCCTACTCCATCGGATCCAGAGTATTTGACAAAACACCCTTCACCTGAAAGCTTGGTGATTCAAGCTGCGACTGCAAAAAGACAATCGGCTTATCCCTCCATGCCCCCTGACGGGGACAACAAAAAGATTGACGCCTGTGCGAGGAAAGCTTTTACTTCCAGTAGTATGGCCCTTAAATCTACTAATGTGACTTGTACATTAGCTAGGTTTACTTGCACCCTGTGGAGCTGTTTAGATGCATCGGCTGACCACATCCTGGAGGGTGAGAAGCGGGATGGTTTCCTGGCGATAGTAAAGGATGGGAAGGAGGCTATGGAGGAGTGCCTCAAGTCAGGACTGGATACTGCAGCGAGTATAAGCAGATCCATGGCATCTAGCTCAGTGTTGCGTAGATTCGCATGGCTAAGGAAATTTGGCTTTGCATCTGATGTACAGTCCAGATTACTTAATATGCCCTATGACGGCTTGAGGTTGTTTGGCAGCAAGGCAGACAAGAGCTTGGAGAAGCTGCAGGCCTCGAAAGCGGCAGCAAAATCACTCAGTACCGCTATAAGACAACCTCAGCAACACTCTTACACAGGCTCATCTTCCTGGAAGAGTTGCCCTTTTCGCTTCTATTCCTCTTTTGGAAAAGGGAGAGGGCATGCCAGTCGGAGAGGACAACAAAAAAACCCTTTTGTGGTGGAAAAGGGAGAGGCGCTAGATCAGCCACAGCAGCGGCTACTACCTCTTCAGTCACTGCTGGAGCCGCTGCAAAGCCACTTTGAGGTCTTAACCCACAAGACCCCCGTGGGAGGCAGAATCGCTCAGTATCTGGACGAATGGTGGGGCGTTACGACAGATGCCTGGGAACTAGAGATAGTGACCTATGGTTACTGTCTTCCTTTTCATCACTGACCTCAGGATCATCCACCGGGAGCCAACTATGTCAAAATTCCAGACCCGCTCCTTGTGCAGGAGATTTTAACCCTGCTAGAGAAAGGTGCAGTAGAACATGTACCTGTAGCGGAGAGGAACAAGGGTTGGTACTCCCCTTATTTTCTCATTCCCAAAAAGGACGGAGGATTGAGACCCATCTTGGACTTGAGAAATTTGAACAAATTCCTCAGAAAGGACAAGTTCAAGATGGTGACCCTTTCTCAGATCCTTCAGATTCTTCAGCTTCAGGACTGGCTGGTTTCATTGGACCTTTAGGATGCTTACTTTCATGTGCCAATCTATCTCAAACACAGTAGCTGAGGTTTGCAATTGGCGAATCTCACTATCGGTTTAGAGTTCTGCCATTTGGGCTGACCTCCGCCCCAAGGGTCTTCAACAAACTAATGGCGTTGGTGGCAGCGAGTCTCAGGGGGGAGGGTATTCACATCTACCCTTATCTGGACGATTGGCTAATCAGGGCAAGTTCACCTGAACTGGCCCAGGAACATCTAGCCATGACCTGTCACTTCCTACACAAACTGGGCTTCTCCCTCAATTACAAGAAGTCACAAATGATTCAGAGCCAAAGACTCCAATTCATCGGAGCGGTCATGGACACCACCTCAAGGAAAGCCTCGCCCCCCGAGGAAACAGCTCACCACATTCTGCGGACGTTAACAAAATTTCCGAATGCCGAA
This sequence comes from Ambystoma mexicanum, assembly GCF_040938575.1. NCBI lineage: Eukaryota > Metazoa > Chordata > Amphibia > Caudata > Ambystomatidae > Ambystoma > Ambystoma mexicanum. The sequence goes on along the minus strand of NC_090934.1, from coordinate 1,364,148,473 downwards.
CATCTACCGACGTTCAACTTCCTAAGGTTGCTAGGCCTCATGGCATCCTGCTTTTTTCTGGTGCCAGAGGCTCGACTAAGGATGAAATCCCTGCAATGGGCCCTCAGTATTCAATGGTCCCAGTTTTCGGGGGAGATGTCAGATCTTCTACAAGTCCCGTCCAAGGTGGCTCAAGATCTCCTATGGTGGGCTCGCAAGGAGAATATCCTCAGAGGGGAACCTTTTTGGCAACCATGGCTGGAGATAACTGTAGTGACGGACGCCTTACTCACAGGATGGGGAGCCCACACCAATGATCTGACAATCAGCAGCCGTTGGTCTCCATCAGAGTCCAAACTACACATCAACTTTTTGGAGCTGAGGGCAATCAGACTAGCGCTGAAGGCCTTTCTGCCCTCTGTACAGGGAAATAATGTCCTGATAATGACAGATAACACAGTGGCCATGTACTACCTCAACAAAAGGAGGCGTAGGATCACTCCCACTGTGCAGAGAGGCAGTGCAGCTCTGGTTCTGGGCAATGCAAGAAGGAATCTGTCGGCAGTTCACCTGAACACGGTGGCAGACGCTCTGTGCAGGCAGAGCAGTCTCCCACGAGTGGGAGCTAGCTCAGGAAGTCCTTCAAGAGATATTCACCCTTTGGGGAACCCCTCAAGTGGATCTGTTTGTGACCAGTGCCAACCGTAAGTGCGAACTGTATTACTCAAGGGAATTTTCCCCACCGAGAGGAGCTCTAGGGGACGCGTTCGTAGTGGACTGGTTATTTCCACTCCTTCATGCGTTTCCTCCAGTCCCCATGATTCCTCAGGTAATCAAGAGGTTGAGAAAGTTCAGGAGAACCATGATCCTAATTGCCCCAGACTGGGCCAGGAGGACGTGGTACCCGGACCTTCTGGACATGTCCATCTGCCCTCCGATACGTCATCCACAAAGAGAGGAACTTCTCTCGCAAGAGGAAGGTTGGGTTCTCCATCCAGAGGTCAAGACACTCAACCTTCACGCTTGGCTTCTGAGAGGTTGAGATATAAGGATTGGGACCTCCCGGATGACGTTATGGAGATTTTGCTTTCGGCCAGAAGGCCAGCAACAAAATCCTTATACCGCTGTTGTTGGAAGAAATTCAGTAACTGGTGCAGGGATAAGAATGTGGATCCTTTTCAATGTACCACTCCCATGGTGCTTTCCTTTCTGTTACATTTAGCCAACTCGGGGCTCCAATTTGGAACTATTAAAGGATATTTGGCAGCGCTATCTATCTTCAAGCGCTCCTCAGAAGTTTCATATTTCAAAATCCCTTTAGTTATCCAATTTCTTAATGGGTTAACAAATCTCCTACACCTTTCCAAGTTCCCATTTGGGATTTAAATTTAGTTTTAAAGTTTGTGTGCCCCTTTTGAGCCTTTACATTCTTGTCCTTTAATGCCCCTAAATTTAAAAACTGTTTTACCAGTGGCCCTAACTTCAGCCCGCAGGGTGAGTGAGTTGCAGGGGCTCTCTTGTAAGCCTCCGAACATGATTTTCCACAAGGATAAAGTTGTTTTAAAGGTCAAGCCCTTTTTCCTACCTAAAATAGTTTGATTTCCATCTGTCACAGAAGATCACTTTACCGTCCTTTTATCCTCCTCCGCACACTAGTAAAGGGGAGGAAAGATTCCACAGACTAGACCCTAAAAGGGCTCTCAGTTTCTACAGATCTAGACTGGAAAGATTTAGTCAGTTGTTTGTTGGTTACACTGGACACTAATTGGGCCTTGGTGTGTCCAAACAAACCTTATCCAGATGGATTATCCTAGCAATATCTGAATGTTACAAATTGGCTGGGAAGGAACCTCCAGATGGTTTAAGGGCTCATTCAACCAGGGGCATAGCAATTTCCACGGCTCTTCAGAGGGGTGTCCCAGTACAGGACATTTGTGCTGCGGCCACTTGGTCATCAATGCACACTTTTGCAAAACATTGTTTAGACACCACTTCTTACCAGGGATGCCTTTTTACAAAAGCCGTCCTTCATTCAGTGCATAATTAAAAACTAGGGTACTCCCTCTTCCAAATTACAACTGCTTTGGGAGTCTATCTAAAATGAGGAAAACGTGGGAGGACACAATCCATTTGAAGAACAAGTTACTTACCAACTGTAACGTTCTTTCGACTGGATGTTCCTCCCACGTATTCCTCATCGACCCTCCCAACCTACCCCTCCGTACAGTTTTTACGCTTTTTGCACTTGTACTTCCTAAAGAGCCTGACATCTGCCGGCACAAAATACAACTGATTAACATTGAAAAAACAGAACTGAACCAACAGGCGCAGGTCGAGCCCTTTATACAACAGATGACGTCGACGCTTGATGGCAGCTTTCAAGGGACCAAGCAACGCAGCCTCGAGCACAGCGCCCTCTGGCGAAAAAATTTCCGTAGAAAAGCAGCAAGCTGGCGAATATATCGAAGATGAGGAATACGTGGGAGGAACATCCAGTCGAAATTTGGGGTAAATTGGAACACGTTTTGCCACAAGCAAATAACTACCAGTGAAGAAGTTAACGGACAGAACTTGTACAAGTACCATATATGGTATTTCAATATGGGGAAAGTTGGAACAAGTAGTATCTAAAGTCAAATCAGTGTAAACAGTGAATGAATACAACAGTGTTTACTGAAAGAGAACATTGTAAGAAGTTCTGGTGAAAGACATGCATCAGGCAGTTTGGGAGAAAGATACCTGGCAAGGGAGTATACCAGGGGAATCTGCAACACCCAGAAGGGGGATTCCTGGCAGGGGAGCATACCAGGTAATCAATTTTTGAATATGTTGAAGAGAACTTTGTAAGAAGTCCTGGTGAAAGAAGCACAGCAGGCAGTGAGCATTTGGGCAAAATATTCCTGGTAGTGTGGTATACCGGAGGGGGCGGGGGAGTGTGGGGGGGGTTCTGCAAAACTTGAAGAATTACCGGCTGGGGAGTATACCTGGAAAACATCCTCAAAGTGTTGAGTGAAAGATATTTGTGCTCATCTTGAGGAGTCCTTGTTTGGACAAACACGTTTCCCTTCTTGCCATGTTTTTAAGAGTTGTGGAAAATAAACACTTGCTATTCTTCAAAAGACACTTTCTCCTATTTCCAAGAAAGTGTTGCATGAAGAGACCTTAATATCTGCCATCCTGAAGAAAGTTTTGTGTGAAAGGTATTTCTGCTGCTCTTAAGGAATCATTGGTTGAACATGACACTAAGTTTTACACCTGAAACAATCCAGGGGAAGGGAACCACCTCCTGGATTCACGGATTGTTTGTGGAATTTTCACATTACATTTTTACACACTTTTTACTAAATCAAAACCGAGACATTTGTCTTTGATTTGTAGAGGAGTAGGTGGACACATTTTCCCTAACCCCCACCCCTTCACCGCCATCATACTGGAGCAGCAGGAAAATGGCCTTATGTGAGACTCCATGTGTTATGCCTATAACACATCAAGTGTACGAGAGACTGTATGCACTCAGAACACCATGTAGCATGTACCCTTGTACTGAAAGTGTGGAAGGATGCCGTATGGAAGGATGTCAGCACGCACCATTGGACATAATGGAGCACTTGGTGAAACCTGGCGTGGGTAGAATGATTCATAAATATATACGAAGCCATACTGAAATATGAAAATACTTAAGTGACGATCTAACTGAAGCAATAAGAGAAACCTGTACGAAATGATAAAGTAATCATGAATCTAAAAGAACACCAAGTAACTTGTGACCAATAAGTGTAAATATGCAGTAACGCAAGGTAGAAAAGATGCGTAGAAGCTTGCTATAGAGGAATATATAACGTGGCAAGGACAGCCACAGTCGGAAAACTACCTCAGAAATAGATCAGGGTTGCAGAGTCAGGAGATGCTGTAAGAACTGCTTTGTGTGCAAAACAAAGAGGAGTCTATGTTGGCTTGGGATCAAGGATGCTATTTTAAGGAAGAGCTGTAAAACATGAAGGTAATTTCATCTAGCACAAGAGACACTTCAAGGTGCTAGAGCACAGATTGTTTATTCTGGTAAGAGGGTCAGATACGTTTTGGACACAAGGACAGTTTGCATAATTTTGATGAAGAGACGCAGACTGATCTTTAGTTTTAGCTCCCTAGGAAGGGAAACACTCTTTAGGGTAGGGACAGAAAGGCCTTTATCCAACCACTTTTCTTTAAAGATGTCTTGTTGAAAATATTGCAACTTTGTGTCCACCTCTCATTTCTGATCCCTCACACTGTTCTTTCCCATGTCCCAGCCGGCGTGCTGTTTGTTGTGTTACCTTTACTAGGGATTCTCTCCTGGGCGGGGCGGTTTGTTTTGGCTGTTCTTCGATGTGTATCCTCGTTGAGTAGTCTCATTAGGTTGATGGCGGGATTGGTTAGTTTTGGTTTGTGCCAGTTCGTAGTTGGGTATGTGTGGGTCTTTTTTATTACAGTCTGGTAATGTAGGGCATGTTGATGGTTATGGACTCGAGTTTACACCTTGTTCTTATTGGTGTTTTCCCAAAGGTTTTTTGCATGTTGCTGTGTTTTGGTGCATTTGTTTCGCCGTCCTGATGGGATCTGGGTCTGTTTGGGTTCATGCTTGTGGGTTATTTGTCTGTTGTCCATTGGGTTGGAGTCATAGGTGGAGAGGTAGTGTGAGAAGTATTCCATGTTTGCTCTTTTGTTGGTCTGTATCCATAGGTTGTTTAGAGGTGTCCCAACAGGGTTTTTGGGGGTTGAGTCCTAGTGGATAGGCTCTATCATGTTGGGCTGCGGTTTCCCTTCTGTTTCTGTTTTCCTTTCTTGCCTCCGTCTGTCTTGTATCGGGGCATGTTGGGGTTATGCTTTTATTTGGTATTGTTTGTAGTGTAGGTTTCTTGGGGCCTGGCGTCGTCTTTGGTCAGTAGCTCTCTTGTCCTTAGTTGTATTTCATTGTAGTCCTACGTCCCGTCCCCTTTCCTCCATACTTTTGGGACATTCCGTCCTGTGGGATGGGACCAGAGCACTTTTTGTAAAAACGCATCAAATTGAAAATGTGTCCTTCTCATTTTACATCATAACCCCACCCTCCTTAGCGCCGCCCGCGCATCACCCTTCAGTCCTTTTCTCTGCGCGGTCGGGGCTGGTTGCACTAGAATCACGGGGAAGACCTGTTTCTTCCTGTTGTCCTTCTCTCCTGCTCCGGTTCTGCAGTCGAGTAGTCCTTCGTCTATGCCGGATCGTTTAGGATTTGCCACTTGTTCCCCTTGCGAATGTCGCTTCGCTAGGGCGGATCCCCATTGTCTTTGCTTGGAGTGTCTGGGACCTGATCACTGTTGGTACTTGTGTTTCTTCTGCGACTTCCTTTCGGTCTGAGCCCTTCAGCATCGTCTTCGTCGGTGGGAGATCTTCCAGAAGGTTCCTCCATCACATTATCAACTCTTCGACGGAAAGAAGAGACACCCCGTAAGTTCCTTACTTTTCAGGGCCAAGGGGGTCCTCCAGGTCTGGACGAGGCTTCAAAAGCTCTGCTACCAGGCGTTTTCTCTGAGGGTTTCCATGAGGGGGCCTCCCTATACCGGATCACGATCCGAGGTTCACCGATGTGTTGCCAATAGCCAGCATAGTCGTGCTGAGGCGTTGGGTACCAGAGTTCGCCCCGAGATCTTTGTCAGGAGCTTCCCACACAGACACCAGGATGCGCCCTGAGGCTTCTGTTGAGGCTTTCTGTACCAAACAACGGTTTGAGGCCCCTCTCGGGGGAGCTATTAAGACCAGACTCTGTTTCGAGGTTCTTCTTAACGAGGCTAAGGTGTGTACCAACAGAACTGAGAGGCCTGTTAAGGTCTTGTGTGTGAGGTGGATTCCTCAACTTACCCGCGCTCACGGAGTCACCGGTTCTGTTGAGGGGGCACAGGTCGTTGACCGCAACTCCTCTGTTACCGGCATGTCCAGTAAACATCCAAGGCCCGATAGTACCGGCTCTGCCGAGGATCCTTGTGTCAAGGCAAAAACTTTGTCAAGTCCCCTGACCAATCTGTGTAGTCAGATAGGAATAGGAAGGAACAATCCGGGAAGTCTAGATGAAACGGCATAGACGGACTATCAAGCGATCGCTAGCGAGAGCCAGAGAGGAGGAAAAAGGAAGAAAAAAACCTTCCGCAGATGCAAGTGCGTCCAGTCTCGAACGAGCGGAGAAAAGGACTGATGGGCGATGCGCGGGGCGTAGCTAAGGTGGGCGGGGTTTCAGCCGCGTGCAGTAACCCACGTAAAAGAGAGGAACGACTAACATTTTTGCAAAAGTTTGATGCTTTTACAAAGTGCTCCGGTCCCGTCCCACGGGACGAAGGAATGTCCCATAAGTATGGAGGAAAGGGGACGGGACGTAGGAGTCTAAAAGAAAAACCGATCGGAGCAGCCGGGGCTGGGGTGGAACTGGAGTGAAAAGACGCTTAAAATGTCCTCATAGGGTCAAAGTGTACGAGCATCTGAAACTTCCCAAAAACGTATCCTCCGCTGAGGGCTTAGGTGTCGAAGAGGAAGAAACCACTCATAAGGGACCAACCCCCCGAACACAAGGAGGATGGTTGCCAGGAGGGTCCACCACCGGCGGGTCCAGATAAATCAGTGGAGCAAAGCAGGAGGGAGCGAGACAGTATTAGGCAGCAGAGTTCATGCACGCCGATCAAAGAAGGGCAGAACGGGTTACTATTGCCAAAAGGAATGCTCCAAACACCAGACGTTGCGAACGTAGGTGTAAGGGAAGGTATCCAAAATGGCCACTATAGGCCACGCAGGTTGGGCCGCCATTTTGACGTCGCCTGAATAGAACTGCATCACATGCAGAACTGAGGCAATTGAGTCAGGGGAATTAATTAACATTTTAGCCTTACAAGGATCCTTGACAGAGCCAGTACTGGGTGGTCTCGGATGTTTAGTCCACATTTTCGAACCAGTTTCAAAATTAGCCTCCAACGGAGGAACCGGTACCAGAGGGAATACAGGCTGCATTCTTCGGAAGAGGTGGCTTAGCCTCATGTCCGCTCCCCTCCTCCACGGTGGTGGCTGCGGCCACTTTGTAGTCCAGGCCTGCGGCATCCTCTTCTATGAAGGCTACTCAGGTCCTGGGCAAAGGGGATAAGCGTCTGGCCTCCCTTGGGAGGAAGATTTTTACTAACTTGGCCCTGTAATTGCGTCAGGCTAATGCAGAACTGGTGTTAGCCGGGGCGATTATGAAAGTGTGGAAAGGTCTGCCGGAGTTTGAGGAGTTCATCCCTGCTGAAAAGCTTGGACTTCAAGGCGGGATTGTCGGATGCCAGGGTCCTGGCTCAAGATCTGCTGGAGGCAGCGGCTCCTCATGTTGACACTCTGGCCCGGTGCCTTATACTTGGAGTGGATACCTCTCGGCAGGCTTGGCTACACGCCACCAAATTCTCTAAGGAGGTGCAGGACAAGGTTTTGGACCTTCTGTTTTATGGCAAGGAGCTTTTTAATTCCTCAACGGATGTGGAGCTGAACAAAACGAAGGATGGCACCCAGACTGCCAAGTCCTTGTCTGTCCTGGTAAAACCACCTTTTAGGAAACAGAGACCGTTGCCACAGTCCCGGCCCTCCTCTGGTTTCAGGGGTTTTCTAGATCCGAAATCCTGCAGAGTCGATACCCCTTCGGGTAATTCCCGCTGGAGGCAACAGCGGAGTCTGTTTTTCTCCCGCTCCTCAGTCTCCTCATCAGGTTCAGGTGGTGCCGCCACCGAATAACCAGCCAAATGAGGGTTCTCTGCGCTCGCATGAGACCCCGGTGGGAGGACGCATTGGGACGTGTGGCAGACTATCACTGAGGACCGGTGGGTCTTGTCAGTCGCTCGGTCGGGCTTCCGCTTACCCCTTCCCCCTACCCCACCCATCAATCCTCCTATCCAGCAGTCTGGTTCGCCCTCCCTCAGCACCTAGATTCAGAAGTTACTGGATCTCAGAGCAGTGGAACCCGTTCCCCTGGGGAACGAGGGGAGGGCTTCTACTCCCGACTGTTTACGGTGCCCAAATCCAACCAGGCTGGCCTGCGCACCATTCTAGACCCTTCCCAGTTCAATCTTTTCCTACCCCAAGAGAAATTCAAGATGATCACGCCTGGTCAGATAAATTCCTCTTTGGAGATGGGTGATGATTGGCTCAGCATGGTGGACCTTCAGGATGCGTATATGCATATTCTGATCTGGAATCCACACTGGAGATACCTGCGTTTCTCTGTGGGAGAGGAGCATTTCCAGTTTCGAGTGCTTCCTTTTGGCCTCAGCTCAGCACCACATGTCTTTACGAAGATGATGTTGGTGATTGCAGCCCATCTTCGTCTGCAGGGTATTCATGTGTATCTGTATTTGGACGATTGGCTGTTACGCAGCCCTTGCCTCAGGACTTTATTTTCCTGGGTTTTCGCTAGAACACGATCGACTGCATGACTGCAGAGTTTACCTGACTGGGGACAGAATGGCGGATCTGTTGGCCACGTGTCAGATGTTTGCGCAGTCTAAGAGCATGTCGGCCTGGTGGTTCCAGAGGCTTCTGGGTCTCATGGCCTCGTGCGTATTGGCTTTTCCTCTTGCCCGACTCAAGATGAGGCGGACTCAGATGGCTCTTCGGAGTTCTTGGCGTCAGGCTGTGGATCCGGATTCCAAGATGATTTTGATTCTGGCTTCCATGAGAGCGGACCTGCTGTGGTGGTCGTCTCTCAGCAACCTGTCGATGGGCGCAGGATTTTAAAACCCTGCCCCGATGGTGACGGTCACGACTGACTCCTCCCTTCTGGGGTGGGGTGCGACGTTGGATCTTCAGGTCTCGGACCTTTGGTTGCCCCAAGACAAGCTCCTTCACATAAATCATCTGGAGCTTCTTGTTACACTCACTTGGTATCCACATGGACGCCACCCAGCAGGGTCACTCGCTGGTATGCTTCTCAGCTTTGCCCTGATGTGGTCTGCAGGGAAGGTTCTGCCTGAAAATACAGGAGGACTGTGTTCAAGGCTGACCGACTGCGGTAAGTATCCTCCCTCCACCCCCGTATGATTTCAGTCCCTCTGGCGCCCTCTCCTCACCTGTGGTAGAATTAGGCGTGCTCTCCATCCTGCCTTCTTTACAGGGGCGTGTTGTCTTTCATGGGCGAGTGCGGTCCAGTTACTTCACTGACGCCGGCCCGTTTGATATTGTTCAGGTAGGTCTTATTGCTGTTCTTTAGTTTTGTTGCTATCCTGCATGCCTTTCTTTGTTTAAAATGTCTTGTTTTTTTCTCCCTTAGGTATGTTGAGCTTCAGCGCGGCGAACTGGCTTGGTTGAAACCCGCTGGTAAACGATGGCACGTTAAGAGCGCTATGATGCGGTAAGTAAGCGCTATGTGCAGCGCTGCGAAGTCTTGCCTTTGCTAACCTGTGTTTTCCTTCCTTGTAGGTCGCGGTGTTCTTCAGTGCGAGTGGAATGTCCGGAGTGGTGCCAGCCGAGAGGCGACCAGCCAGGTAAGCCTTTTGAGCAGTTAGTAATTTGTAAATGTCTCTACTGATTTCTTTAATGTTTCCTCTATCTTCCTCTTTCAGGTTGTTCTGTCCGGGAGGCATGCAGGTTCGAGAAAGCTGTTCTTAGTAGCTGCGAGTGTTTAAAGATGAAGTCTGCAGGTAAGATGCTGCTGCTAATGATGATCCTTTTGTCTCCTTGCAGGTTCTGCTTCTCCGAGGTTCGAGGGAATAGCTGGACACGGTGAGCTTCAAGTTGCAAGCTGCAAAGTAATGCGAAGCGTGTTGTCTTGCTCGGGTGTGGTTTAAATAGTCCCAACAAAATAGTCCAGGTAAAGTAGTCCCTAGGCTACCACACCCAAAACACTAGACCGCATAGCTTGGTTCTTAGGAACCAAGCTATGTGGATGCCTCCATGTTGGCTGACAATACAATAAAGTAGTTCCCAAGCACATTGTTTTTCATGGTGTATGAGCCTGGCGCCATAGGCGCCAGGTCTGGCCCCATGAGGGCTTTTGAAGAGGATGCCAGGCTCTAGAGGCCCGAGTCCTGACTCCACCAGGGCCAATGGGTTTGCCAGAGGGGGTTTTGGGCGAGGGTCGTGACACTTCTAGCGATTTTCCTAGCGCTCAAGGCGTTCAGGCCGATCATTGCCAACAGAGTGGTCCGTGTCCGCACGGACAATATGGTGTCAATGTATTACATCAACAAGCAGGGGGGGCAGCAAGTCTCCTCCTCTTGTGGACCCTGGCCATCCAGATTTGGGAGTGAGCGATTCGTCATGGTGTCTGGCTGGTAGCAGTACACATCCCGGGCTAGCTGAATGTCGCGGCAGATGCCCTCAGTCGGTGGACAATGGTCAGCTACGAGTGGCAACTGAAGGCGGAGATCCGTTCATGGTTATTCTTGTGTTGGGGCACTCCGGAAGTGGACCTCTTCGCAACATGGACAAACAAACTGCCTCTGTATGCCTCCAGAAACGGTCTGGGAGCCTCCTCTCTGGGGGATGCTCTTGAGATTCCTTGGCCCAAAATGAGGGCCTATGCTTTCCCGCCTCTGCCTCTGATTCATCGGACGATTTGCAAGCTGAGGAACACAGTAAACTGTTCTCTTTTGCTCATAGCCCTGTGGTGGCCAGCCAGGTTCTGGTTCTCAGAACTTCACCAACTGTCAGTGTGTGCACCGATCAGGCTACTGGTGAGTCCCGATCTGCTTCACCAGAGGGATCGACAGCTGTGGCACCTCTCCCCACAATCGTTCAGCTTGGCGGCATGGTGCCCGAGTTCAGATCTTTAGAGCATCTCAACCTGTCGGCTGATAACATGCAAATAATCCAGGCAGCCAGGAAACCTTCGACGAGGTCTTGGTATAAGAGCAAGTGGCTTCGGTTCTGGCACTGGTGCTTAGCCAGACAGCTGGACCCCAGGGTGGCTACGATTGACACCGTGCTGTCCTTCGTGTCTCATCTAGCAGATTCGGGCATTCATGTTCTGTCATGCAGAACTTACCTTTCGACGATAGCCGCCTACCTATCCACGGACCAGTGCTCTTATTCACTGTCAAATCCAGTGATTAGGACACACTTTGCAGGTTTGAGGTGTCTTTATCCTCCGGTTCGTAAACCGCACCCGACTGCGATCTGAATGTGGTCCTTACGGCGTTGTGCCATATACCGTTCGAACCAATGGCCACATTGGACCTTAAGCACCTTTCGTGGAAGGTCTTTTTTTTATCGCCATTACTTCAGCAAGGCGTGTGAGTAAGCTCCAAGCTCTGTCGGTGGAGCAATCCCTTCTTTCCTGCCAAAGTTGGTCTCTGATTTCCATCTGAATCAGTCAATCTCCCTGCCGGTCTTCTTTCCAAACCCAGCTTCAGAAGCGGAAAGGGTTCTGCATTGTTTGGATGTTAGAAGGGCTCTTAAATTCTATCTGGACAGAACATCTGAATTTAGGCGCTCTTCTCAACTGTTGGTGACCTTTGGTAATCATTGTTCATATACAATGTATTTGTTGTGTTTAGTTCATTTAACAAACTTTTATAACAATTATTTCATTCAAATTTTTTTACAGCAATACCTTTCATTTACACTTTCTTAAAGGATAGTTCCGGGACTTTTTTTTTTATTGTCCCTACGGTTCGACCATGTGTTTTTAAGCATAACTCGGTAGATCGTAGAAAACTTTCCTATGGACCTTACCCGACTTTTCGTCCATTAACGCACTCAAAATCAGCCGCCATTTTCTGATAATCCTATAATTTCCCCCCATCGACCTGGCTCACCTGCTTTTGCGGCACTAAATCAAATCACCTGCCCCTGAAACAGACTTTATCAAAACATTCATATTCCCCGCCTCTATCCGTGACGTGACTGAGCTGCGTAGGCAAACGCGCCCAGGCGTCTTCTACGCGACTCCACACAGAACCCGGAAATCAACACAGATGAGCTCACACAACACAGCGCGCCACAATTGGGAATATGAAACTGTACTTTTAAATTAAACCGCAAGTTTGTAAATTTGGTAAAGTACATTTATTTGACATCAAATGTTTTTAGAATATTCAGCGATTTGCATTTTTATTTGCTCACGTTCCAAAAAGTTTGTTTTGAGGCACGCGATGTTCCTTTGCTGTACACAGGGTCTTAGATCATCTCACAATACAGCGCCACAATTCGGAATATGAAACTGTGGTTTAAAAGCAAACGGCAAGATTGTACATTTGGCATAGTACATTTAATTTGACATCAAATGTTTAGAGAATATTCAGCAATTTGCATTTTTCTTTGCTCTCGATCCAAAATAGTTCGTCTTGAGGCAAGCGATGTTCGTGTGCAGTACACAGGGTGTTGGTTAACGATAAAATAAGCTCTTCGGTCGCACTGATAATCGCATGGCTGTTCCAACAACGAGGCACTAGGCCACCACAACGGTCTGTATGTTGCATCTAGCCGTTAGTACCGCGTAAGGGCATACTTGTACTTGGCGATCGTCCCATAAAATGGTCAGGGTGGTAACGTTGTTCACGCGGAGAAGCAACTGGCGGTTAAAAAAGCCATCCGCCGGTGTCTGGTACTCGTGACACAGACAATAATGAAGGATGTACCTGTTTTAAAAACATAAAAAATGAAATTAGTCTCACCATCAGATCTTTATTAAAATTATTCATTTTATATATTAGGTCGGGAAATTATTTCATAGCTAGGACAGTGCAACTGGGTATTATACGTCATTTCCAGTAACCCACCCCCTCTCCTCTGCCTTTTTCAGAGCCGCCTGAGCGCCAGTGGACCACTTCGTCACTGATATGATATAATATGGCATTTGCAACGCGCCTATACACAAGTGTTTGAAGGCGTGGCGAGGCAGGGAGGGGGGGGGGACAAGGAGAAGACAGACAACGATCCTACTAGGCCAGGTGTCATTCAGATCGCGCAAGTGCAGGGGTAGGGGGAAGGTAAAAGTGCAAGGGGAAGGGGAGGGGGGAAGTGGAGTACAAGGTAAGTAGCATAAAATAATAAATACATAGGGCCAGCTGGTGGCAAGTGCAAGGTAAGTGCAGAACAAGTGCTGGGAAGGGGGGGGCTGTAGGATACTGAGACAGTCCCCCAGTGCAGGGGTTGACAGGGAGGCAGTGCAGGTGGAGAGTGGAAGGGCCCAGGACAGAGGTCGCAGACAGTGGACCAGTTGTAGCAGGGGAGAGGGAGAGAGAAAGCAGAAGCAAAGAGGAAGGTTTTGAGGTGCTTCCGTAAAAGGAGATGGTTCTCCTCAAGATAGTGCGCGGTACAAAACAATATGCCACATAGAACGAACAAGTACAATTTAACCCGTCTTTAAAGCTACTGTATAGTAATTAAATTGCGGTATAAACTCATCTAAAGAGTTACTTACATTATATTTGCATTTTCCATTGTGTCTGTGCGTAGGGCAGCCCCGTAATACCACTCCTTCTATGCCGACGTTATTTCTTCTAATGAACGAACATTAAATGGCTTTCGTTTCTGAAATTATATTCATTATCGTTTCTTACGTTATTGCACCACACCCCCAAAAAGAAGTCTTTCGGGATGGTCCCGGCCTGTCAAGGTCAAATAACAATAGAACCTTATACTGAGTCGTGGGCCATTCCGGCACCCGAGCAAAAAATCAAAGCAGCTGACCTTCACTTTGAACGAGCACACATTCCTAGTTAGCTACATTCAGTGTAAGGCCATCTCACAGGACTTGAAATTTACACTCCATCTTTGCATTTTGTCTGCGTGCTTTGCAGCCCCAGAGAACCATAAATACGGAGACATTCTATATTTTTTGAAAAATGATTTATATTACTGTTTGGTTTAATTTAATGCGCAAATGAACAAGGTTGGATAGACACATTGCATGTACACTGAGCAATCACTTTTATTTACACAATACATAGCTACACATATTCAATGGGCCTGCGACATGAGGAGACTCGAGAGCAAAGTCACCGGTGACACCCGGGTGGTTCGCACTACTGCACGGTGAAGGGAGGGGCAAGGGTGTAGAGGCACATTGCATGTACACTGAGCAATCACTTTTATTTACACATTACATAGATGCACATATTCAATGGGCCTGCGACATGAGGAGACTCGAGAGAACAGACAATCAAATTACAATCATTTAAACCGTGATGTGTATTTCTCAATGAGCTCTTCTTTAGGTGGACATGGAACAGAGGCAATGTTGGGTGGCAATGCAGTTGTCCCCTGCACAGGTTCATTCACAACTCCATGTATGTGCCTATCTAGGACATCAACAATAAGTCTCTCAATAAACTCATATTGCATATCCTCAAACACTGGTTTGATCACCCATTGTTTACTTCTTTTAGTGAAGGCCTTATTGTAGCGAAGCGTCCCTAAAGTTCCGGTCGTCCTACTTTGTTGACGGCCAACATTATGGTTATGTGCCAAGACCGCTAGAAGAGTTCGATTTATCATGCCCTCCATGCCAAAATGCAATCGTTTTGGCCGGTACTTTAGGCACATATTGTGGAACACCTCCAAATCTCCTGTGTGGCAGAATTCCGCGAGTCCCCTCAAATCTCTTGTTATAGTTTTATCAAATACAATCTTTTCAATGGCTTTGTGAGTGGGTGATGAAGGAATCAACCACTTCTTCTTCCGTGCCTCCTCTGTGGACAAATGGACATGTTCACAATTGTGGAAATGTTGGTTTGTGTTCCAACGGTGAACGTTGGTACAGTGTAGCATTACTGACCTCCATTTTTCCAGTAGAATTTCCAACGACCCTCCACATGTTTTTGAGCTCCACCAAAGATGGTTGCTGATTGACTTGGACCACTGTGAAATACCTTGCATATCTTTTTTTTTTACCTGCAGCCGACATTTTTTTATTGATTGTTTTTGCAAGATGCCAAACGTCAAATTGGTGATTTATATTTTTGTACTCTTCTCTCATTGTCTTGGCAATTGAAACGTGTCTGTCCGTGGCTATCAGGTCGATCACCATTCCCCGCGATTGTAGTTCTTGCAATGATGCTACAAAGCCAACTTTCTCCATGGCCACTGAGGATGTACTTTGTGACACCTGCACGACCACCGAACTCACAATTTTCTTACTTTCCATGTCCTGAAAGTGGTAGGTGCAGTACTTGGCTGAAAATCCTGGGCTGTCGCACTGTCCATCACCGGCTAGCCTGAACCGTTTGCCCGCGAATGTACTATCAATAGACATTTTTTCCATTCTCCAAGCTTCGCTAATGGCTGGAAATAGATAATCGGTTTGGTATTTGTAGAACTGAGTTTTCGCAATGAAATGGATTCCCACAAACTGAAAGAAAGACTCTAACTTTTTAAAACTTGAACCATTAAAAAGTGCAGCCGCTGCACAAAGTAGATTGCCTGCTGGCAGTTGCCCCAGCATGGGTTGTGCAGACCATGAGAAAGGATGATATTTTGTACAGGTGGCATGTATTTTAAGGTTAGTGCCTCGAATTGCACGAGTCACATTAATCAATGGCTCCCCACATACTTCCCCACCAACCGAATGCCCACATTTCATCCTAATAATGATATCAATCAAACAACTATCGAATACAATGAATTTGGCCTCTTTCCTTATACTGTCACTCTGCATCCCAGCTGGTTCGGCCTGTAACGTTGAGGACATGTCACTCACATGAAAGGTAGAATCTCTGATATCGTCTTCCGCTATGTTCAGTGATATTGATGGTGTTTCATTGTCGTCCACTTCATTCTCTTCCATTGCAACATCTGTTCCTTCTCCGGCGATGGGTGAATAAAACAATTTCTTCAACTTTCTCGCGGTCTTAGTTTTTGCGGGTGTGGATTCTGTGAATTGATCTCCGACTGCATCCGAACTACCAGGAGGACATTCACTATCAATGGCTGGTGGTGGTATAGATCTGTTGTCAATCACTTCATATTCTTCCCATTGGCACGATGCATCTCCAGTCTCAAGTCCCTGCCAAAAGGTTTGACAAGCAACATCTCTCGTTCGCTTCACTGTCTGTGTAGATCTAGTTCGTACACCCACTCGCAACTAGAGGACAGATTGGAAAAGGGATGTTCAGTTTAAACACAACTTACAGTATTGAACTATTAACAGTGAAAAACAACATAATATAGTGACCAGGACACTAACCTTCTTTTGCTTTCTTTTCTTTGAAACTTTCTTGCCTCAAACTTCAACATCAGGACGCTGTTGCTCCGACTCGTGTGTGCATGTCTCCACTTCCTCTTGCGCTGCAACGACTATATTTTCATGATAAGCACATCCATCACGCACTGACGCTCCATCGACTCCCTGAAACATAGAACTTTCATTAGTATGTATAATATCATCGAAAACACAAAATGTACTTGGGGACCAATACCCACCTACATCTCAATAGCAAAACACGAATGAACGCTTTGTGTAGAACATTCAAACGACAATTATTCACGCATTGTTTATCTAGTTAGATGGAACTGTCAAGATCCATACCTCGGGCTCCTCATAGACTTCCATTGATGATATTATTGAAGATGATGCTTCAGTAACTCCCTGAAACACAGTAATTGCATTAGTATGGTTTTCTATTTTGTTAAAAAGAACATAAACTTTGTGCAGGCGTCAACGGCTCATCTAAATAGACCTGCACAAATGATCAGTTGTCTAAAATAAATAATGGATATGTAAATATGATTCGATTTGCTCGATCGTTGGAAGTGTCCCCACCCAGAGATCTGCATCAACTACTAGGGGTGATGTTCTTGTAGAAGAAGCTCTGTCATCTCCCTGAAACATAGTACTTGCGTTAATAAAGAAGGAAGTATAGCGGATGTAATCACGTCATATGATTTCGCTTGATCGAACTGTCAGTATCCATACCTCGAAATGCATAAGAACATCAAGGGATGATGTAACTGCGGTGCACACTTCTGCAAGCTGTTGCGCCGACCCGTAACTGCATGCTCCCGCTTCTTCTTGGACTAATGCTCCATCGACTCCCTGAAACATAGGACTTTCGTTAGTAATGAACACAATATTGAAAAAAGAAGAGACATAGGAGGGCGACGACAGAAGGACATATCAATGGCTAAAAACGAAAGAAACATTGTGTGTAATAATCACGCTACAAGAATGCAAGACCTGATGATCTCCATCGATGGAACTGTCCGGAAACGTACCTCGAGCATCTGAGTGACATCAACGGTAGTCGTCAATACGTTGGACTCCTCAGCATCTCCCTGAAAGACAGTACTTGCATTATTTTGGATAACAATAATTATAACTGAAAACAAAGACTAGAGGACGAGTACAAGGGTGTACCATTAGGTAAAATAATTACACGATAAATTAAAACTATTGATTTACATGCCTAAAACAAGTCGGTGGCAGAATAGCCAAGTAAGATTACCCGATAGGCGCTTGAAGTGGCTGATGACTGCAATAACGACACGGATGGAGAATCTTCCGCCTTCATATTGAGTGGATACATAAATGGGGAAATTATTGTTAGCTAATGCTACACACTACCGCAAGGCCGAGATATAAATACGTAAACTTGACTCACCAGTGGAGGGATGTGGACGAATAGAGTGGGAATAGCGGTTGAGAGCAATTTTCGCCTCGCTTGCGGTGTGTTCTTCTTTATTAGCAATGATGTGGAGTACATGTCAGAGGTAAAGTGCCTGCTGCAGATGCGGTATCGATCACCCCTCTTGTCCGCAAAGACTTCTAGGACTCTACTTTCAAGCTCAGACGGTGGATATCCGCAATATCGGACCCATTCTCGTATCTGATCTATTGTCTTAGGGAAAACATGCATTATAGTACCTTCAGATTTATTATGGGTCTTCGAAGGGCAACCGCCAATGGAACAGGCAGGCATTGTGGAAAGTTCTGAAAAGTAAAGATCAACAATTCTCTATGAATACCAATGTAAACTCAGAACATGTGACTAGTTCCTTGCATGTACTGTCTTGAACGAAAAGAAATTGGAAGCAAAATGATTATGGTACATGGCCTTACCTTGACGAACAAACAGTTAGATGCAGGGATCAGAGTAGTTTCTTGTCGTAGAACAGGGAGCAGTTCACAGGTTGCAAACTAAGGAGTTTCCTCGAAGTGTTCACGGAATTCACAGAGACGAAGAGCAGATAACCAGCACCTTCACGGGTTGACTAGCAAAGCGCAAAGAAGTGCTCATTAGAAATATGAAGTGGGTTATAAAGAATTCGAAACAGGGGTGTGTTTGTGAATGAATGACGTGTATATGTCGTGGCATTATGCGGTTTGCAGGGGGCCGTCCAGCGTGAGGGGGGATGCTTGGCAGGAGACACGGGGTCTGGAGGTAGACATGGGAACAACAACCCATGCTCTATAGACCACTTTGAAGTGTACATGGTCTTTGGCACCTCTTGGCCTTTATCGCTCCCTGACAGCTCCACTTGGCAGCGCAAGTACCCCGGTGCGAACTGCCTTTGATAGGGCGGGGGAGGGGTGTGGATTAGGGCGCTGGTCGTGCAGACAAGACTCTTTTGCCGCAGGGCCTCACCAAGGAGAGGCCATCTCACTGCATGTAAGAGGCAGGCTGAAGGATCTAGTACATGGAAGGCAGGGGGGTGAGTTTATAAATACCTCAGCCTCCCAGGAGAATATATGGGTGCAGTTCACCCTGGAGACCCTGGATGCCTAGGCAGTTAGTCAGCTGCAAGCTGGCCTGTGGTGGCAAGGCGGCACGGGCCAGAGGGGGTCATCTCTGTACCCGGTGCCCAAAAGGATGATTTATTACGATCAACCATATTGATTATTTACTTATAACCATGTTTTGTATCAATAAAATCCAACGGCCTTTTATTGCCAACGCTTGAACAAAGTGGTGTGGTAAGTATTTTTGGGGGAGGAGGCAAGGCCGGGAGGCTTGATGCCAACCCGCAAAATAACATATGTATGTCTGCTGCATATGGGTTCAACGGTTATGTGGATTGAAGGTGGGCGGCCAGCGTGAGGGAGGATGCTGGCCGGAGACATGTGGTGTGACAAGACAAGGCACAGGAAGACTATTCAATGGAGACACACTAGATTCATTTAAAAAATCAAAACAACCATTGTTAAAATATATGTTGGGTTTTATTTTAGATCTTTATTTCAATTGAACATAAATAATAAACATTACACATTGTAAAGTTCCGGTTGCAGCACATCCAGGGAAAATCCGCGGTATTGTCCACTGTCGCTGGGGAAATGTTGTCTAATGGCAAGTACCGCACAGGCAGGTATTACTCTCCGAACGCGGTGTCCGAGCCTCCCGTGAAGCCACCAAGTGAAGCAACGATAGGCCACCAGCCTGTACCACCTGTGAAAATGAAAGATGCAAACTGTATTAAAATGACAAAACTTTCTTATCACTGTCGATTCAGGTAAAAAATGTCATTCTGCTTTGAAAAAAATTCTATCTAGAAAATGCACAATATGGAACCAATTTACATGCGTTCGAATGATATGTAGATGTAATTATATATGTGAGAGACGACCATGACATAGTAGTGCCATCACTGACATCACAACCAGAGTATACTTACTCGTTACTCGGATTACGCGGACGAACAGTGCCGCGAAGTTCGTGCATAAGCACCATCATCATCCTCAACACGGTCCGTGAGAGGCAGGCTTCCCTGAACTCTGGCAGCTCGGTGATGCATTGCGGACTTGGCTCGCCTTCCGAAATGTAGGCCAAGCACCCGGAATTTTCACGGCAGCAGCAGTTCTCCTCCTCAGTTGGCATTAGCTCGCACCGATTGCACGTGCACCAGGTGGAGACGCCGTCCATGCGACATGGTCCAGGCTCTTCATTCGTTGACTGGTCCTCCCAACTGCCGTCCGAATCCCCATCGTTTTCGCGTGCTTGCCTTTCCAGTAGTTCCTCCTCGGTGTACTCAGGCTCGTACATATACGGCATTATTGTAGCCATTGTGTGGTAAAGAAAGTAAAATAATTTACAGAGATGGTACAGGTGTTGACGAGGCCTAGAAGCGGCGAAGGTAGCTGACCAGAGCACAGAAACGAGTCACAGAATACTCAAAGTAACACAGAGAGAGTAATGGAATCAAAAATCTGCTGCTGTGTGTTGTGAAACGGTGTGTTTATACTTATTGAGGAAAGAGGCGTCCTGCCATTTCCATGGCGACACTTCATTAGCTGAGGCGCAGCGATTGTTGACACGAACCGTGCTTTGGCGTTGGGAAATGGGCGGTACGCGTCTGCTGATGTCAGGCTCAGGGGCGGGGGATTTGATTTAGTGCCGCAAAAGCAGGTGAGCCAGGGCGATGGGGGGAAATGATAGGATTATCAGAAAATGGCGGCTGATTTCGAGTGCGTTAATGGACGAAAAGTCGGGTAAGGTCCATAGGAAAGTTTTCTACGATCTACCGAGTTATGCTTAAAAACACATGGCCGAACCGTAGGGACAATAAAAAAAAAGTCCCGGAACTATCCTTTAATTACAATATTTGTTTACATTCTCATATAGTACATTAAAATGATACTCATATTTATACTTAATACAGAAAAAGAAAGGGAAATGGAGAACAAAAAAAACAAATTCGCTCATATTCCATTTTTTTTTTCTTTTGGTTCAAAAAGACAATTAAAGTTATTGTTTCTCATGTAGTCAGACTGTTTTTCACAATTCCAGCATGTTATTAACCAGTGTAAATCAAATTCATAAAAAGAAATGGGTCCCCATGTTCAACTGATAGCACAACTGTGATACTGTATCTCGAGGCTATTATACTCCTTTGTTGTGAGTAAGTTAGGAAGAGCTCCTAATCCTCTGTATATCTGTCTTCTCGCTATCTAATCTTACTGGATGCTCAAAAACTTCAGCCTACCCACTTATGTGTTTGACATATACAATCAAGGATATTCCATTCATTTGTTTCCATCAGAATATTTCACTTGTCTTTTTCCAAAGGTACTCAGACAAATTCATGCATTTCAGCATAATGAGCCATGAAATGTAGCTAACTTTTGCTGTAGTTCTGCGTCAATAACACACAATAACTTTGCCAGGGCCAGCATTGCGTTAAATTTGTGCCCCACATACAGCAAATCCACAACCATTCCCTCCCACATAACGTGGAGCTAACATTGATCTCCCAAAACATGGAATTGTGATAGATATCAAAATACTTGCAATATACAGTAAGATGTTTGAGTGGTTCCTTTGTTGTCACGTTTGCACAAAACCGACAACCACCAGGGTTAACTCATTTGGGTTTTTTGTACCAGTATTGTATTTTTTCATAGGTGGGAAACTGATTTAGTTTGAAACTTAGGTATATATCACGGTCCATCCTACCCGGAAATTGTATCAAGTATCTCAATCTAGGAGTATGCTTGGTGATAAACTGTGCAATTTCTGTGTATAATTTGAACTTTCAGAGGGTCTTGGTGGTGATAATCCAATCGTTTTCATAAAGCTTTTTTTTTTTTTTTAAACTTATATCGGGCGCAACTGAAGATCATCAGATGTAGCATTGTTATTGTCTAGTAAACTTAGCATTTCCTCATGGTATTTTTTGATGGATTTTGGATGTGCTGCCATCATGTTCGCTATGTTCTCATATGGGAGTTCTGCGGAGGGTCGAGCATTTTTGGCAATTATTGAGATGCCTCCAATTGAGACGGGCAGCAAGTGATATTAGTTCAAGCTCATGACGCAACACTGCGCCGGGGATTGAGTTAGAAAGTCTTGTTTTCTTTCCAAATCAAGGCTTGGGCCTGATTGAGCTCAGGACCAATTTTCAACAAACACATATCTAAACCATAAAGCACTACAGCTTCTACTTTTAGGGTCTAATATTCAAATAAGGGAATCAGAGTATTCACAGTATCTGTTGTATATGATTTTCATTTGCAAATATGAAGGTTTGATTTTGTCTTGGATCATAGTTTTCCACATATTCTTGGACGCAAAATTGGATAGATTGTAGCCAAGATATTTGACTACTGGAGTTCCTTGTATTCGGGAACCATCCAGCGACCATTTGTATGCGACAAATTTCTTCCTTAGATGATTGAATATTATGATGTTAGATTTTGCTGCATTTGCTTTTAGATTATGTGAGTGCCCATATGTTGCAATTCTAATTTTGTTTGCAGACCAAATGGTGTTAAGACAAATAATAAAATATTGTCCGCAAACGCCAACCACTGTATTTTAAGGTTCCCAATCCTTACTGGATAAACTGTTACCCCCTGCCATATGTCGTCCATGTCAGACAGGTATGCACTGAACAGTGTAGATGCTAAATTGCATCTCTGTCTGACACCGATGCTGGTGGAAATTGCCTTGGTCGAAGTTCCCTGTTTGGTTATACAGATGCGTACATGAGTGTTTTCATGCAGCAGGACCAACATATGGAGAAGCGCAGAATCAAACCACATCTTTGCTAATTTGGACCATAGCAGGGAGCAAATTACTGTCGAAGGCAGACGTTTGATCCAGAGATGTCATATAGATCGGGCCGCGTTCGCCCTTTTTTGATTTTGCCAAAAGATGTGCTAGGATAGTGGCATTCAATGGGGTACTCATTGTGCGGCGAAAACCCACTTGAAACATTGATAGCATATTAGTATGTTTCATGTGAAGTTCTAATTCTTTGAGAATAAGAATGGAAAATAACTTCTCTGATGTGTCTAGTAGAGCAATAGCTCTAAAGCTTGCTGGATCTTCATGCCTGCCTTTTTTCCATATGGGAACCACTATAGCGATGTTCCATGAAGTTGGAATTTAAAGATGTTATCATATTTAATTTTACATATCCAAGCACAAAAACTTGGGTCTTGTTTCATTACGCAAGCTGGTATCCCATCTGGTCCTGGGGCTTTTGAATATTTCAGTTTCTCTATTGCCCATTCTATCTTTTTCTGACCAGGGACAGGTTAAAGCTTTAGATGGAATTACATGGCCAGTGATTTTGTTAGAGAATCTGGAGGGTAATTGATATTTATTCTGAAAAAAGCTGGTCCAACTTCCCGATATAGGAGATTCCAGCACATCAGTTCTTTTATCCATACCAATACGGAGCATAGCCCATATCAACCTCCTATTTGTGCAAAGGCAGGATATCATGTCTTGATTGTCTCTAATTTTGAGACTCCATTTTATGTTGTGACATTTTGTTGGTATACATATTGCAAATATTTCTTTTCCGTTTTATATATTATTCAATATTGGGGCTGGTCTTCCTTAGTTTGCGGATATGTCTGTTTTTTTAACACATTTTGGATTATGGATTTCACAGTTACGAGGTAGACAGTGAGTATTGCCCTGTCTGTGATCAGATCCACCTAGTCATAGCAGCGTGGCTGATATGATCTCAGAAAGACGCTTCTCTGTGCTATTGGTGTCACTGTAACCTTGAGGTCCTGAGTCCGACCATGGGGTTGCCACTTTGATCACTCTGTTTAGTTTGCAGCATAAGTTATCATTCCATCTTATGGAAGTCGCAGGACGGTCAATCTCTACATAGCATGACATTGGATCCTTCAGTAATACTGATACCTTCACCCTAATGGTGGTACCAGTAATAACGTAATCTCCCAAATGTACATTTATAGTGTAGGTAGGGGAAGCAAGAGGAGCCAAAGTATGTGAGACAGCCAAATAGTCAATTCCGGAATGTAACTTGTCTCGCCGCCACGTGTAGGTTAGAGCAGTAGAATCAAATTCTAAAAAATCTATGTCCCAACCTTCCAGAAAGTAGTTCCATCTTTCCCCGCTGTCCTGTGCTTGCAGTTGATGAAAAGACGGAGCATATCTTAAGTTCCCCACTAAGTGAAAGTTTAACGGCTAGCAAGTTGTCTGTTTCCTGTAACATCTTAGATCTAATATTTAGACTGTTGTTGAGACAAATTGCGAGCCCTCCATAAGGACGCTCTCCCCTGCCAATCTTAGCCTTTAATACATACGTTGTAAAGCCATTTATCATAAAATCCTGTATGTTCATAGTTTCTTGTACTATGGTTACAGACGTTTGAGTGTGTGAGGGGAAATTGTGTTGCCATGTGTTGAAGTTCTTAAATCCACATAAGTTCCAGGATAAGATGGTTAACTCCTGGTTACTATGAGGAATTGGAGGTTGATTTTACTTCATTTAAGGTTTTTGCCAACGGGATTAGCCATGACCAGTCCTTGCTTGCCGAAGTCAAAGTGGCAAGTTGGGAAAGAGTGGATATTTCTGTATCCTTAAGGCCTTGATTTGCTCCAACATTTTCCTTGTTGATGGTATATTTAGGAGGTTGGAATTGTAGAAAATGTTTGGCAGCCTCATGGGATTCAAATTGAAAAGGTTCGAACCCCAACAACTCAAAATCCATACAGTGTTCACGCAACATCTTGGTGATAATAAAAGAGTGGGTTTTGCATACCATTCTATTATTGGAGTTGTGGAGTTCGGACTATTCAATGTCCTCTGATTTCAGATTTCTTAAGGATGGAATAAGATTGAAGATTTGGAGTAAATATGAATGGTTAATCTGTTTCTTGCCATTTACATCTTCATCACTTTGCCAGCCTATTATGTTCATTTCCCTATCCATTTCATTGGTAACGTGAACAGTGTTTTCCATGTGAGGACTCATACTCTTCACCTGTTCATGTACTTCATCAGTGGTGACTGATGAATTGTCACTTACAACAACCTATTTAGTTGTTTGTTCCTTCTCTGTGCTAGATGTGGAGGGTACAGGATTCTCAGAACCCTTCAAGGTCGAAGACACTGTGCTAGATTTTAATTTCATGTCAAACTTCACTTTTGACTTAATATTTAAGGGTTTGATGCCTCCCTATAAAGGGAAAAAGGCAGAGAGTTATGATTGCCTAGCAATTATGGGTACTGTTGCACCCTTTGCTGTCAGTACATTACTGGTCACCTGAGTTACAATTTTTACTATTTTTTTTTTCTTTGCATTCTTGGTTTTATTTTCCTCGTCATTTGTGATTGCCAAATTTGTTTTTTCTATCTAAAGTGCTTTTTTGCTTTCATCATCTAGCTGATCTAGATACTGTGCCCTCCTCAACTGGATTGACACCCAGGGTGTCTCCCATCTGCTTTCCTTGTCAATAGGAGAGAGATTCCCTGAGTCTGTGGTACTACTCGTCTTCACCTCCTTTTTGGGCCGTGAGTTTCTTTTTAACTGGCGCGTATGCATGCGCTTTTGTCTACGGGACATATAAGGGCCCGAAGTGAATCCCTTGTTATTGGTGGATAATGATGAAGATACCATACTATTTAGTTCTCCATCACTTTCTCCTTCTCAATTATCTCAATTAGGACAGAGGGACTGTCGCTAGTTGCTCCATAAGCCGGTTGATTATTGAGTGGAGAATGTGCGGAGCATGTGGATGAGAAAGATGGTAGTCTGCTTGTTATCTGAGTTAACAATAATTCCAGCATATCTAATTTTGAGTGAATTGCGTCGGTGTCTATATGTGTTCCACCAGAAACCTCAACTTGTGTGCTTTTTGTCAACATTGGTTTTTTGTCCAGCACTTTTGCATATGATCTTGAGGAGGCCACTAATGGTTTCTCCAAGAGGTTGGTTTGTACGGTTTCGAATGCACTATAAGTTCATCAGTTTGTAAGGCTACTGAATTGAGAGCCTTTCCCTTCTGGTAACATTTTGCTTAATGTTGATTCATCTGCTTCCTTCTTTCCCATTAGGTACCCCTCTATCTTGCTCATCTTCATGAGGGTCTCTTTGGATGACTGTTTTAATTCTCTTATTTCCAAATGTGAGTTCATGCCCCCTGTCTAATAAATTCAAAATCCTTGTCAGTACAGGAAATGTATGTTCTGCATTTTTTAAGTCATTGAGTGCATTAGTCGTGCCCATAGATGAAGTTTGAGACGCTACATGGACTGCCAGAGCCATCTGTTTAGCATCTACAGGACTGGAACAAGCTCTAGCACCTTCAACAGCAGATTGATTTACCTCTTAATTGTGTAAATCTTTGCTGTCTGCAGGCAAAGATGTAATCAGTGCAGCTAGGGCAGGGGCATGAGTTCCCGCCAAGGGTGGATTGGAGCGATCTATATCTGCACATCTTGCTCCAAAAAGATGTACTTCCTCGATCGCTCCATACCTAGGAGTGATGGGAGTAGATGGCCCAAACCATATGCGAACCAGTTTCCCCAACTCGGCCATTATGGTGGGGGCTAACATTGAATAGTCAGAGCTAAGGTAGACGGGGTTACGGCCGGGAGAAGTACCCAGTGTAAAAGAGAGGAAGGACTAAAAATTCGGCAACATTTTGATGCTTTTACAAAGTGCTCCGGTCCCGTAACACAGGACGGAGGAATGTCCCATAAGTATGGAGGAAAGGACTATGGACTACGAGTAAGGTGGTCACTAGGGTGAGTAACCTGGTTAAAACCTGAGGTGGTAGGCGTGGAAGACCAGTCTTCTGTTCCCGCCTCGTTGTGATGAGCCTTAGGCTCATGAGGACGGCGATGAGCAGCTCCACTCGGTGAGAGCAGTCAATGGCTGGGAGGGGCTTGTGTAGCTCTGTTACCAGGGATTCCCCTGAGGTGCCTCAAGGGCCTAATGGGCGTACCAGAGTGTTTTCCGAGGGTCCCTCAGAGGACCTGCCAAAACCAGATGTGTTTCCAAGGTTCACCATTTGGGTGCTAAGGTTCAGCTCAGTTCGTCTGTGGCTCTGGGATACCAGGGTTCGCCCTGAGGTCTCCATTTCTGGAGCTTTCCACACTTTCTGGTGCTTGTCACACCAAGCCACAGCTCGAGTCACCGCTTCAGGGAGCTATATGTCCCAGGTTAAAACCCAGGATTCCTCTAAATACAGTACCAACGGAGTCTAGGGATCCTCTTAGGGTCCTGTTGGTAGGGTATATTCTTCAACGATCCCACGCTCGGGGTTGTGGTTGTACCGGTTCTGTTGATGGAGCAAAGGTGATCAGCAACAGGCCTTCCAGTACCGGCTCTGCCGAGGTTCCTCCATTGGAGGCTACCTCTGGGTCTGTTCCCAGGATGTCCACTAAACATCCTAGTTCTGCTAGCACCGGCTCGGCCAAGAATCATTGTTTCAAGGCTAATGGTTTAAGTCCCCTGACGGGACAGTTGTCTATTTTCTCCTATGATGCAGTTCTCTTCAGGTGTTGACTAAATGGTGGCCCAACCTCCTAGGTCCACGGCAGTCATTTTGGATACCTCCGTGTCACCAACTTTCATGACTGGTGCTGGGAGCCTTCCTTTTGGGACTGAGCAGTTTTTCATGTTGTGTGGACAACAAAGACCCGTTGTCGGTCCTGGCGACCGCTTCAGCTAAGGCCCCTTGTACAAAGAGGTCAGGGTCCCAGACTTGGTCCTTCTCTGGGATCAGGGGGTTTTCAGGGTCACTGTGCGTGCTGATCTGAAACTCTTGTTGGTAGCCCCGCCTTAAGCGGCAGCGGCAAGGTGGTTGGTTTTTCTCTCGCCCATCCGCCTCCTCTACAGGGACAGGTAATCTCCCTGCCGACAAATCGCCAAATGATATTTTTTTCAGTCACACTACACTTAGTTTGGGGGGAACAAATCTCGTTTCATCTGGAGGCGTGGTAAACCATCACCCAAGACTGGTGGGGTTTGTCCATCGTTTAGGTGGGTTTTCGCTTGCCCTTTCCTCCTACCCCACCCTTCAAACCTCTCTTCCGACAGATCGGGATGCTCTTCCTCAGAGTAGAGGTACAGAAACTTCTATACCTAAGAGCGGAGGTACCTTTTCCCCTCATGGAGCAAGGGAGGGGTTTAGTACTGCTGTCCTTTCACAGTGGTCAACCAGGCTGGCCTGCGCACTATCTTCGATCTGTACGAGAGAAATTCATGTTGATCACGCCCTGCCAAATAAAGTCCTTTCTTCGGAAGGGCGATTGGCTTAGTGTAGTGGTCTTCCAGGATGCGTAAATGACATTTTAACTGGAGCCCGCATATGAAATATCTGTGGTTCTCCGTGGAAGCAGAACACTTCAGTTTCTGGTACTCCTTTTGGTCTCGGCTCAGTGAGATGCACGGGAAACTCCTCTGAGGGGCGCCGCAGCGGTCCCAATACCGGATCTTCTTCCAAGGTTCCCCATTTGGGACTAAGGCTGACCCCAGTTCTGCTGTGGCTTTTGATACCAGGGTTTTCCCTGAGGCGTCTCCATCTGGAGCTAGCTGTATCGAGTCTTGGGTCAAGGCCCCTCTCGAGGTGGCTATAAGAGCAGGGTTAAACCTGAGGTTCCCCTGCTTGGGCCTAAATCGGTCACAACAGAATTGAGTCCCTCAGCGAGGGTCCTGCCTGTAAGGTATATCCCTAAGCCTTTCTGTGCACACCGCTGTGGTGAAACCAGTTCTGTTGAGGCGGCGAAAGAAGGCGGTCACGTACCACAGACCTTGCAATACCGGCTCTGCCGAGGATGATCCACTAGAGGCTAATTCTGGGGAAGCCCCTGACGTATAAAGTAAATACCCTTGGTCTGCCAGTATCGGGTCTGCCAAGGTTCCTAGTTTCAAGGCTAGGATTGCACGCAAGGCCCCTGACTTCCCTGGGGAGACTATTGCTTCACTTGCTCCTGTGACGCAGTTCGCCCTGGTGTGTGATAATGTCGGCCCAACCACCGCGGCCAGGGTGGCCATTTTGAATACCTCCCATAGAGCGAGGTTTTACATCAACAAGCAGGGCGTCCGATTCTCCTCTCCTTGTGGATTTTGTCATACAAATTTGGGATGGGCCATCCAGTATATGGTTTGGCTCCAGGCTCCACACATCCTGGGCCACCTCAATGTGACGGCAGATTAATTCAGTCGCCAGTGGGCGTCGGTTACGAGTGAGCTGAACAGCAATATCATCTCCAATTTTTCCAGCAACGGGGCACGCTAGAAGTGGTCCTCTTTGCAGCTTGTGGGTCAACATGAAAGCTTATGCTTTCTCCTCATTGCCTCCTATCTATTCGTCGCTCTGTAAGCATATCGAACCGTTGCCAAAGCAGCTGTGTGGGCTTTCCCACCAGCTTTTGTTAAGCATTACTGCTTAGACCTGGTCTCCAGTGCCGATACTCAATTCGGCCAGGCTGTTCTTAAAACGAGGGTTCCATCCACCCGTATTTCCTGTGAGGAGTGCTTGGTAATCTCCCAAAAGTATGGAGGAAAGGGGACAGACGTAGGAGTATAACAAAGTTACTCACCGTAGTGACTACCTTACTCCTAGTCCATAGACACCTCTTTCTCCATACGCCCGCCGTCCCCTCTAATAAGTATCCTCTATTATTGCTTAAATGGTCTCGGGCCTAGCAATAGAAAAGGACTGAAGGGCGATGCGCAGGGCGGAGCTAAGTAGGGCGGGGTTATGGCCGGGTGCGGTACCCCGCGTAAAATGAGGACACATTTTCAATTTGATGCTTTTTTACAAAAAGTACTCCGGTCCCGTCCCAAAGGACTGACTGTCCCAAAAGTATGGAGGAAAGGGGCCTATGGACTAGGAGTAAGGTAGTCCCTACAGTGAGTAATTTTATTTTTGCGACATCCTTTTGAGTATGTGATGCATGTTTGTTGTTTACCAGGGGCGTGTGCTCTCATGTTTACGTTGTTTCCTGGTCTCCAGTTATATTTCCGTGCTTTCTCAGATTTCTTTTGGGGTTGGTGTGGATGACTGTGCAGAGTTGTATGGCACTTGTTTGCATGTTGTGTGGGTATTTCTATATTTGTTGAGGTTTGTATGTGTCTGGTTCAGTTGCTAGGGCCTCCCTCTGTTGTCCCAATATTGCTACACAGTGGTGAAGGCCTCTCTGTGGTGGTAGATGTATGTGCTGGTGTCAGTTTGCAGCGGCAGAGGTTTGTTGTAGTCACCCGGGGTGCCCTGTGGTCTCAGAAGTGGTTGGGTTTGTGCTTGAGTTGGGTACACTGGGTTACAGATCGCTCAGTGGTCGTCCTGTGCTCGGATTGCAGAGAGTCTTCGGACTGGGCTGTGCTATGGAGAGGGATATACTGTGGTGTAGTTGGGCAGGCAAGGACCTATATGGTTTGGGTCTGAAGGTGGGAGGTTGGGCTGTGAGGGAGTGCAATATTAACAATATTCTGATAGCCTTGTCATCTAGGATTTTAAATGTAACTTTACGTGTAGATTTACCTTTATGGCGAGGCCTTACCCAAGAGCAGTGGGCAATTACTTTTGTGTCCTGCTGGTAAGGGAGTGGGAGTCACTCTAGAGGAGATTGTTTGGGGAGTTCTCCTAAAGTCCCCTTGAGGTAAGACTTTATAAAACTATCCCAATGGCAGGACCCCAACTCTTGGTATCAGTCTGTTCTTCTCATGGAACCTTGGTAGAGTGGCAGAGCCGTCCAGCTTATCATAAGAGGAGGATGTGAGCTGTAGTTAAGTACACTGAACCCAGTTAGTAAAGCGGATCAAAGAAACACTTATAATATATATTTTATATAAATGTATTTGTGTATTTACACAAGGAATGTTCTTAAAATGCTTAGAAAATTAAACCAACATACATGGAAATACTACTTTTCAAAGGTTACTGCTTACTAGGTTATTGCTCGGTGTAACAATTGTTAGTTTGACACTAATCACAGTTCTACCGTATTATCGGTAATAACGCGCACTCGCGCACAGACAAAGATATACAGTAATTGTATTTAGTTAGCAAAACCACATTAAGATGGTCTTTTGGGAAGGAAAACCGTTTGTTAGTCAAGCAGTAGCAGAGTTTAAGGTTCAAGGGCCAGTTTTTGTCCAAGTTAACACTTTCAAATTCTGATCCCTATCTATATGCAAAAGTCAGTTTGGAGAGGGCTCAAAATCTCATGAAGTAGCAGAACCGCAAACATTTCTGTGCATACTTTGAGTCTCTAGATAAGGATAACTCAACGGTAGAGACCCTGTTAAAGGACTCGCAAAAGCGACACAAGCTGGCAGTTTGGGTCAGAGGTAAGTGTGGACACCCTGGACACAGCTACGTGTACTCCAACGCTCTGTAGAAACTTCTTGGATCAAGGTAAGAAATAGCTTTTCTCCCCACAGTGCCTTGGGTTAGAACAAATGTTTGTGGCTGGATTCTCTGCTGCATAGCAGCGCTGGACCCGATCTCCAGATTCCTTTGTCTTGTGACAGAAAGGCTGGACTCTGAGGGTTTCTCAGCACCTCTGGCACAGATTTCTTCAACCTCTGTTCAGCCTGCGGTTTTGGCGCCTTTTCTGCAGTACCAGCAAAGGACACAATTTACCCGGTCAAGCTTCTTCGATTCCTGCAATCTGGTGAGGTGACTTGGATGAGTTGGATTGTGTCTCTTGAAGTTCATCTAGAGCCCAGCAAAGACTTAGACGGATTCGGCCTTGGCAAGACGATGCACTACGATTGGGTCAAAGGTCTCCTGGTATTGGCGGTTTGCAGCTCTGGATCGCCACAGCACCTCGGGCGATGGCTCAGATTGTAGTTTGTCTCAGGGCTAGGTGGTACCAGCAGCAAAGGGAAGGAGTAGTCCTCTTTGGAGTTCCTCTGTTGCATAGAAAATCGGGTCAGGACAGCAGTGGTCGCTTTAGTGTTGCAAAGGATCTGCAGGCGTCTCTGGCCATCTTCCGTGGTTACTTCAATTGCCAGTGGCTGACTTGCCTTTCACCTTAGGAACCTCACCTTTTAATCCGTTCCAGCACAAACGTCTCTGCAATCTCTTTCAGCAGTTTACAGAAAGGGGCAGGTGGCTGTACAATCAACACAGCCAGACACCTCACCCACTTCCTGTCTGCCTAGACACACTGGAGCATAGGAGGGGCCCTCCAAGGGTTCCCCCAAAGGCAAACCACACACAGACCTCCCCAATGGTAGGACTAACCAAGAACAACCATGCTAGAAATGGCGAACAAAGAAAGAAGCCACCAAGTTAGTACGTAGGTTACCCTATTGTGCACAACCGGGGCTGTGAATACTGTCTGCAGAAAAATAATAGCACTATAGTTGCTTGAACACATCCACTGCCACCAGCCATAACTAACAGGTTGTCTATGCCACTAAAAAGTCACAGGAGCAGAGAGACTGGCTCTCCACATAAGGTGATGTGTGCCAGTCTCAGAATATAACGTTTTACAAAGTATCCCTCTATCCTTCAGTACAATAGTAAGGATAAAGAAAGAATCTCAAAGGAGAACCCGAACAGTTCCCAGCAACACTGCCCATAAGGAGCTGCCTGCTGCAATAGTAAAATACAGATGCCTTAAAAGAGATATGGAGAAAAGTAGACTCCCTAGTAAAGGTAAAATACAGAGAGCAGAGTACCGAAGACCGAGCCCATAAGAATGTGGAAAAAGGTTCCACTAATTCATGATTTAAAGAAGAAGGTCCAGAAGTCCAGCAAAAAGTGCTGGGGGGGTCTCACTAGGGGAGGGGATGAAGCATAACGGTGAATGCATCTCCCTAACAGAGATTATTTCTGTTATCCCCCGGGGAGGTGTAACAGGGACTCGGAGTAAAGCTTTTGGGTGTGGAAGATTTCACGGTATTGGAGTCGTGCGCTGCACCTTGGGCCTTAGCGCAGTAGACTTTTAGCCATTGCGGGCTGGTGTTTGAGTGCAGCAGGATCCGGGAGGGGACACCATGAAGTACAGTGGGCGGCTAAAGAGCGCAATAAGGACTACCTAAAGGCACAGCACAGGTCAGCTCAATGGATGACCAGAGAGCGCAATATACTTCAGGGCTACTTGAGGGCACAACACTGTGGGTTACTGGGGAGTGCGGCAGTGCACCTAGATTCAGAATGTAAGCAATGCCCCCAAGACACACAGATCCGGAGTAAAAACAATTACCACAATGCACCCACATTCAGATTAACCAGCAGTACCCCACTGCAACTAGATGCAAGATGTGGCAATACTCAATGCACCCAGATTCAGAGTACAGGCAAACCCCACAATGCACCTAGAGTCAGATTACAAGATTCACTGTAATTACTCTCAATTTGAGTGCATTGTGGTTATCCACAATGCACCCAGATTCAATGTACAAGCAATATCCACAATGCTCCTACATTAAAAATGTGAGCCGTGTCTCTGGAGAGGCCTGTGCAGTTATTCAGGAGCAATGGTATCTACTCATAGTAATGTAGGAGTTGTAGAGTTTGTCTGGAGTACAGTAATGGCTGTGCTCCCTGCCCATACCACCTTACTTGGATGTTGCTTTAGGATGTCCTGTTAGGCTTCAATGGGTAAACTGGAGGTGGGAGCGGCCCTGAGGGGAGTTGTGATTTGCCTCTGGGCCTTAGCCGGCTGCCTGGGTAAGGCTGCCCTGAGAGGAGTTCCGGTCCCATGTGGCCGTGCACAACACCAATGGGAGGCAAGGGGTAAGAGACAGAGCAGGACTACTATGTTAGACGGTCAAGAGGAGACACTGGAAAGTACCGTAGGGGACACAGCTCGGCAAACACAGGAAGCTGAAATTAAAGTAAAGTTAAAGTAAAATAAAAAATTAAATAAAGAAAACGAGAACGCTGGTACTATGGAGCTGGATTCTTAGTCACAGCTGGCAAGCAGGCTGAGGGTGCAGAAAATCTAGAAGTAGGGTGACCTGCTAAAATCTGTCAGACTCACGAAATCCATCTTAACGCATACGTTGGCTCATTTTTGACTGCACCGTGAGTATAGGATTGTCCCTTCTACTATCTCCTCTGCATCATTTCCTGGCTTCTGTTTTGTTGCAGTAGGTTTTTCTTTTTGACTGTAACCAAAGTCCTTAATCTGGTTTTAGTCAATCTCTCCATGTTCTCATGAACTTTTGATATCGGGCTCTTTTTTTCCAGTATGGACCTGCCGAAAATGGTGCATCAAAACCCTGTGCTCTGTTTCCTACAGTTCTAGCCATAAAAATAGAGAGCTCTTTTCCATGATAGGCTTTTAGTCAAATTGTGTAAGGTAGCTGTACCTTGCGTTTAGCCCTACTGTATTAGTCAGCCACATTTTGCATTTAGCCTCATTGTGTACGGTAGCCATATTTTGCATGTCGCCTAAGTGTGTAGGGTAGCAACATTTTACATTTCGTCCCATCTGCGCTAGGTAGCCAAACTTTAATTTAGCACTTAGATCGCCTGTGAAACGTTGCACTGCTCTTTGTATATAGAATGAACCCAGAATGTAGAGCTTGTTTGTACAGCTAACCCACTTTCTCCCCTTGAACACTGCACCTCGTAACTCAGCAGAAGGCACGGGCTCATTCCATACACCCTGCACTCACGTATAATGCACATTACTGTACAATACCTCTGCCATTACAATGAAGCTACCTTTAACAACAAAAATTAGAACTGTAGCTTCTTACATAATGCTTGATCTCTTAAACACCACCCAACTGTTTAGTTCATAGCTTAGCTCTGCTGCGCCCATCCATGTACCATTCAGACTACTAGCAGACTCTTGGCCACCCTCGCATACATTTTAGTGACTGAAATGCACACACGTATAATAGCACCCCCCCAACTTCTCCCAAATGTGGACTCCATTGCCTCCAAGGGCGTTCAACCAAGTGTTGGGACCATAATTATGGTGAAAGGTGCTATACAAATGACGAAATTAATGAAGATGTGAATTGCATCAACCAAATACAGGTATTGTATTGTATATGCGTTTGTAATGCGCACAAATGACCCGTAGGCTTACGGGCGCCGACAGACGCACACACACAAAAGAACGAGGCCAAACAAAGGGGGCAGATAATTAGGTAGTTTCAGGGAGAACATTTGTCGATGAATCCAGATGCTAGGAGAGCGGGTTTAGCAAAAAAGTGTTTTAAGTTTCTTCTTAAACGATTTGATAGACTTTATATCTCTCAGATCATCAGGGAGAGCATTCTAAGCTCTCGGGGCTGCATTAACACCCTTCAGAGATTTGTTAGTTGCATTGTGAAGTCTCTAATAGATTTAAATTGTTTGA
This sequence comes from Ambystoma mexicanum, assembly GCF_040938575.1. NCBI lineage: Eukaryota > Metazoa > Chordata > Amphibia > Caudata > Ambystomatidae > Ambystoma > Ambystoma mexicanum. Next base: position 1,364,113,550 of record NC_090934.1, on the reverse strand, counting down.
TCTTGGAGCTCTCGTGTTATATTTCCTCACCAAACAATCTTAGATAGGATGGCCTGAGTTCCATTCGGCATTTGTATGTGATCAATAAGAGAAGAAACTGGATTCTAGCCTTTGTCAGCCAATGCAGGCCTCGCCTTGCCTCTAAGATATGGTTGCTCCATTTCAGCCCAGTAACCGCCCTTACGGCACTGTTTTGCATCACCTGAAGTTGGTTGAGCTCTGCTTGAGGGCTGCCAATTAGCAGGCTGCAACATTTATCGATTTTGGAACCGATAATAGCTCGGGCAATTGTCTCTGCATTCTCTTGAGATACAAAGCCAAATTGAAGTCAGATGTTTAATATAATAGGTGGAAGTATAAACTAAACTACTGATCTGTGATCTCATATTAAAATTTCGGTCCAGAGTAATGCCCAGAGTTTTAACTTTATTCTGAACTACAATATTGCAGATGCAATGGAGAAGCAACTCTATAAATGACCTGAATTTTGAATTTTATTTGGAGAACCAACAACCATTAGTTCTGTTTTATCCTTGTTTAGCGCCAATCAATTTTGAAGCATCTACGTTAGAATTTTATCATATATTAGGTTGACTTTGTTCTCATCCTCCTTGTGCATTCCTGTTAGCGGAATGACACACTGCGTATCATCCCTTTAGTTTTGTCATTATAATATGATTACTTTCTAAGGTATCAAAAAACGGGATCATAAAAAGATTCTTTCAAGTCAAGCAAAGCAGTTTCAGTGCCATGGTGCTGTCTGAATGCAGATTGATAATTATTCAGAATCTGATGTTGGTTTAAGTATTGGGAAATCTGAATCTTTAACAAGAAGAGTGTGTTAGAAATAGGCCTATAATTAGCTGTCAAAGGACATAAGCCAATTTTCTTTTTAACAAAGGTAGAATCCACACCTTTTTAATTCTATTAGGAACAGTGTTCAGCAAAATATTTGTTAAATATACAGATAGCTGATGAGAGTGGAGCTGGACTAGTTTTAATAAACATTGAAGAGCCGGGATCCCCACCACATTTAGAGTTCTTCAGCTTTGTAATGACCTTAAGTAATTCTGATTCCGAAATGGGACCTGCATTGCTGTGCATAAGCTCTGCTGAGCCATCGAATGGTTGATTATGCAGTACCTTCTGCTCCTCTATTGCTCTTTAGATATTAATCAATTTCCCTACCATTGCGTCCTGTATTTTATTGCACCAATCACCATCATCTTCATAGATGATTTCCTTGCCTGGTCCTTTGAGAGTTTCTTGTTCTCTCAAGATCTTGAACAATTCCTTGCTCTCCGAGGCAGCCTTGGAGATTGTTGTTGTACAATTCACTTTTAGCCAGCAGAACAACAGCCTTGTAATTCTTGGCTGCTGTTGTATAGCATATCTGGTTTTGAGGATCCTAGTTTTTCCTCCAGTTGTAAAAAAAAAAAAAAAAAAGTTTCACTTTACATGACTTCAACTTTTGAAGCTCCATGTTGAACCATCTGTTTTTATTGTGCACATTAGAGATAAATTTTTTCTTAGGTGGGGCTAAAATGTCCAAGGTCTCTTTGCAAGTATGTACCAGTAAATTAGTTGTGCCTTGCAAATCGTCTGTCTGTTAATGACATTTTCAGCGCTGCAGACTCAAGCGGCAGCATTAAAGCCTCGGGTCATTTTTTCCCAATTTCTAATCCGGTAACCTCCTGTAGACCGCTTTCCCGGTCATACCTATTGTGGATCTGGAAGTGGATGCAATAATTATCAGACCATGGCCAAGGGAAAACCTTCTGCTCGGTAATGTCAAGCTGATGGGAGGCCACCCAGTCCAAGCATGTCCTTTATCATGAGTGGGCTTCCTAATCTGCTGTTGAGAGCCCAGCATAGCAAAGGCATCCTCTAAAGTCTTTCGCATCCTAGCCAAAAGTTGGTCGCCCATTAAAATAAATTTAGAATGATGTTTTTTAAGGAGGTGGAGTAAAAGATTGCTCAACAGAGTAGGAAAATGCTTCCCCACACCTGGGGCTCTATAGAACCCAAGTACGTTAATGGTGGTTTCGGCATTCATACCCATTTTAACTAATAGTTCTGATTCTGGAAAAAAGATGGTAATCAGCCTAATGAAATGAACTTGTCCACGCTAAATTGCGTTCTAAACTCCCTAGTATCTTTGTTTGAATTATTAAGAGCATAAGTCCAAACACAGCTGGGGTCTTATTAGAACTAACAAAAATGGCAAGCATGGACTCATCCCTGGTGGGGTGTAATAGCGCTTTAAACTACACAGTGACTCCTATTATGAAAGACCTCCAATTGGAGGTAACCAAACAAGGTTTGCATCTGTCAGCCGTCCAATTGGAATTTTCGACCAAAAGGAAAGAGGAAGATTCTAATAACACCCTCATGCAGGACATCGTGAAACATGTAATTTCAGCATCTCGAGAAAATGGATCAAGTAAATGGAGACACGAGGGAGGAATCAACATCTCCTTTTGATGAACCCCGTTATCAGACTCAGTATTGGAGGAGTTTAGAAGACTGGCCAATGTGGCAAAGGAACCAGCGGAGGGAAACATGACTACCCCACAGGTGGAACAACCACCCTGTAGAGATCTGGAAGTAGTTGCACATCCCAATACAGAAACTGGGTATTGCCTTTCCAAAAATAGAAGGAAATTGAGGAAGAGAGAGGCGAGAAGACGGAGAAGAAATGAAGAAACCATTTCACCCAAAGAAGAGCAGAAAAAACAAAGAAGCAAAATTGTGTAAAATATAAGAAAACCAAAACAAATTCCTTTATGAAAGCACTAGGTAAATCGTTGTCAGTGGTGAATCTCAGGGGCTAAGACTATCCACAACTATGACCAGTAAAGAGGAGAAAGTAAGTGCCGCAAAAGGTCAGCAAGAGACAGGCGAGCAAAACCAAAAGGAGAAGGGATTGGAACATCAGCAGCAAGAGGGTGTCAGGATTCGAAGCGTGAGTGTGGGACTACAAACGGACCGGTGGACACAAGAGAGAATAAGACTAGATGAAGAATCCTAAGGAGAATGGAGATAGTACTGCTATAGTGAACCAGTCGGGAAGGGAGAATCTGAAACTCGCTCCTATCTTCCTGAATTGCCCCAAAAAGAAATCTGGACAAGATGAAGTAAGACTGGGTCAAGGGAAGCACTGTATGGTAGACAAAATTTGGAACAGAGCAGGAAAAACAACAAATGTTGGACGGAAAACTGTGCTGCCTTTCACTGAGAGGAAGGAGTCGGGACAATTGGTTGAAAAAGAAAAGACAAAAGAGGAAGGAAATTCCATCTTTGCAATGCCAAATATTTGGCTCTCTACAAACACAAATCACAAGAAAGTGGAAGAGCAATTTTATCAAGTTTGAAACAAGTACCAAACCTTTATCTCTTTAGTTCAAAGGATATTGACTATGTGCGCTTTCCAGTTAGCAAGAACTCCCATATGGCGGAGGTTTGCCTAACAACAAGCGAGGGCTTTAAAGCCATATTGAGATCAACAAAAGAGGTAAAAGGGGGTGGAGTTGTTGGTATCCAGCTCACTACCATTGGAAAAGGAACTACAAATCCAATCAATAACATGGTGTCCTCTAAGTGTAGGTGGGAATGCAGGGCCCAGCGGGCAAAGTGAAATATCCTGGGGGAAGGGTAGAGAATAGTGGAGAGAATTCTCAGGCAAAGACTTTCACTTTTGCCAGAAATCCTGACGCAGGTCCTTGGGAACCTGGGCCTGAGGAAAAACGAGGCATTTTCTCTCTTATAAAGGTGACATTCTGATGCTGCAAGAAACGTGGCTGGTCAATTCAATAGCTATTGAAGGTTTTACGATCTTCTCTCAACCAGCTCTACAAAAAGCAAAAGGAAGACCGGCAGGGGGTCTTCTTAGAGCATTTAAAAACACCACAATTGGAAACCCCATAGTACTACATAATAGCAAAAATGGAATTCAGGTGTGCAAGGCAGCTTTAAAAAAAACAGAGCCTTACCATCGAGTTGATTAGAGTAAATTTATTTCTGATGCTTGTTAATCTGCTTAGAGTCACATGCTGTGCATATGGTCCGACATCCAGTGGTAACCGCAGAGTATTGCATCTTGTCTTCCGGGGACCGAAAGTAGACGTCGGCATAGGCGTGTCTGTAACACTATCCCTATTGTGACGTGTAGTGTACCCAAAATCCCTCACGCGCTGAGGTCCCTGAGATTTTCTTTCCGCCCAGATAACTGGTTGTCCTATAGCAGAGCTCTTCAATAGAGACATTGTTTATCTTTATACCAACTTGTCGGTTATTCTCCCATAAGTCACTTTAACTGTGATTCAAGCAACTTCTGCGAAGACTGCGGGAAGATTCTATGGCGGTGGATTTCGGCACCTAAGATCCGGCCCCCTCTTTGCCCTCTAGGTCTGGTCATCTTTGTTTATACCTTAAGCTATGGAAAGGACACCATTTAGGTTCTGCCCTAAGTGTAGGGTCAGGGACCCATGGAAAGACTAGCACAGAACGTGTCATTCTTGTCTCCCCCTAGATCACAAGAAGAAGCGGTGTGCGGCTTGTAAGCTCCTTCGGCCCAAGACCCTTAAGGAGTGCCGTGTAAAGAGGTGGGCCGCGTACGGTATGTCACGGGTTGAACCCTCTTCCCCCATCGCCACACCCGCCGAAAGTGACTGGGGCACCGATGATGACCAGACCTCTGTCGGTTGTTATTGACCTTGAGGTGGACACTTCTAGGTCCGTCACGCCCGTCCCCGATCCCTCAAGGCCTGACGCGTGTCTTGCTTCATGGACAACACCCGACCACAAGGGCGTACAAAAACCACGAAACACTAAGCACACAACCCCACCACTGATTTCAATGGTTCCGTCGAAAAAAGCTGAAGGCAGCAACAGGGCTGTCAAATTTTGACGGAGTTCTCCGATTGGGTAGATCAGCAGCCTTCCCCGCATCCGCAACAACGTTTTGCGACTGGGCACTCCAAAAACAAGCGCTCCGGAATCCAGTGTACCAATTTTCTTCTCCTTGCCCTCTTGTTGAGGTTCTTGTCCTTGTTTCCTGCCCTGCTTCTCCTTGGTCCTCTGCCCTGTGTACTGCCCGCCTCCTTTTGGTTGTCTTTTTAGTTCTTCCAGCCTCTCCCTGGCTTCCTTTTCTGTCCTCCCCCTGCTGCTGTACCTACCTGTTCCCTTGTACTAGTCCCAATTTTGACCTGCTTGGGACCACACCATTCTTGTCCATATATTGACCTGCTGGGGCCACACCATTCCCTGGTTTTTGCCTACCATCTACTTCCTCTGCAGGGACAGGCTTGGACTTGAGAACCCAGTTTGACCTTCCCAGTCAGTGCTTGCACTGTTTCTACGCCACATTAATCTGGGAAGGTCTGTCCCGTCCCGTGGCGTGGGAAGTTGATTCAAGATTACCCAGTTTCATTCCGGAGGGTCTTGGATTGGTTTCTCGCGTCACATTTTCTTCACTGCATAAGACAGCCTGGCGTCATCAGCACAAGCACCTGGAAAATCGGGAACACAGCCCCAGTGAGACGTCATACTTAATACTGCGTCCCCCCACCCTCTTCCATTTAGAAAACAGCCCTGCTACTCCTGTATGCTGCAAGCATCATGAAGATCTGTTGTACACAGAGCACAAAGATGCTTAGATTTACACCAACAAAATGTTCGTCTATAGCTGGGCAGGCCCACACTCTGCTGCTTACTTTTGGTATGTACAGCTGTGGGTTGTCCACGTTTGTACAGGACATGCCTTTCAAATGAGCCACTGTCTCTTGTCTCCAATGGCGAGTGGAAATTTTGAGTGCTGTATGTATTTGTATGAATAGATAATATATGAAATAAACTTTCCCTTTTAGATGTGTGCACCCTTCAATGCGTTTAAACTGGTTAATATCCCCCATGTCCCTGCATTAGCTTTAAACCTTTTTTTCTTTTCATAAGCTACTTTAAAAGCGTTTGCAGAGCACTTTTTGTAGGGTACGTTCGGAATCTGGAAGACCTAATTTGCTTTGAACTGTTTAATCAAATGACTTGATGGTTTTATCTCCTTTTTAAAGATCAAAATGATGTCAGGATGGAATGCGAGACCCTTGTATATCATGCTGTGATTAATTAAGCGACTTTTAAATTGACATTTTTGTGCTGTTTTCATGAATGAGGTGAATGTATTGCCTTTTTGTACCCTGAATCCAATATTTCAGTGCATGGTTTTAGCATTTATTATTTCTTATCCTGGAAAGTGAGTGTGAAATGTAATGTGTAAACTAACTTCTAATGGATTGTGTCTTCCCACGTTTTCCTCATCTTAAGACAATTATCCTTCCAGCTTTAGTTGCTTCTGATATTTATTTTTCTTTGACACGGGGCGCTGTGTGCCGTCTCATTGAGTTGATGTCCTTCAAGGGTCTCCGTTCAATTGTAAATGTCATTAGTATAAATAGCACACGCAGCGTCTGTTGGGTTCAGTTCTGTTTTTCTGAGCTAGCGCTTCAAAAAATTACATCGCTCTTCGGTTCTTCACTGAACTTCTTCACTATTCCTAAGACGGGCTTCAAAAAGTGCCAAGACTGTGGATCAGAGTTGTCGTTCACTGACCCCCACCGCATATGTCTGTGGTGTCTTGGTATTGGTCACTGTACCTCCGACTGTAACTCCTGTCAGGCGATGACCAAAAAGGCTTTGAGGGAGTGTAAAGGTAAATTGGCGGTGGGGAAGTTGCCTTTGAAGTCTACTTCGAAGAGTTCAGAAAGAAAATCCAATGAGTCAAGGGATTCTCCTCAAGGGAAAAGATCTAAAATATCTTGAGCGAGAAGTCGATCGCACCATTCTTTGTCTTCTAAACAGGCCAATAAATGGCATCACAGGTCACCTTTGACCTCTATTAATTCCTCGGCTGATGTACTCAAATGCCCAACTAAGTCGGACTCCCCAACTAAATGGAGTGTTTCGTCAAGAAATGCTTAAAATCTTCAAGATGCGGCCCGACCCCCTTGAAGAACAGAGAGCCCATGCCCCTGTTGATCTGCATCAAGACGGCAAAGGGAATTTGAAAACGAAACCACTGAAATCTTCATATATGAGCCAAATAAGCCGGATCTACATTGGGGAAAAATCTCGATCTGACAAAGTCATCCAGGGCTTCGACAAGCCAGGAATCCAGTCCATCAAAGGTTTTTTCAAAAAAACAGTCGATAATTCAGGCGGCCTCGCTAACACCATCAGCATCTGAGCAGTCGACGCCAGTGTCGAAGTAGACTCTGACAAAATGGACTCAACCTTCGAAGGCCTTGTCGACTATTTCTTCGAAGTTGTCGAAGCCAATAGTGACCCAGGAAAAGATTTTCAAAGTCTCTAACCTCAATCTATGAAGACAATGAGCCTTCAGATGCTAATATACCAGCATTTGGGTTAGAACTTGTTACCCCAAATGTGCCAGAGGAGTTGATTTCTGAAGAGTCTAGGCTAAAAGACGTGTATGATAACCTACAATCAGCCAGTGGTATAGATAGCTTTCCATAACTGGAATTTGGTAAACCAGATCCTACTGACCACGCTGACTCCTCATAAAGGCAACTAATGTGCAAGGTGGTCGAATTTTTTTTGTTTGGAGCAGGCCTACATTGTCATGGGCGCTACTCCCGAGGGGCCAGGACTGGCCCAGCGCCCTCGGAAGCAGACCCGTCTTCCACTACTCTGGACCGAGCAGACCCCTACAGGGGCCCTTTGGACCATGTCCTGGCGCTTTTGGCGCCAGGCTCATGAAGGGTTTCAGTCCCGGCACCATAGGCGCCGGGCTCATATTGATAAACAGTGTAATAATGCTTGGGTGGACTTACCTGAGGCAGACCATGCTGCATATATACCCAGAACAAACCAGTCTGGTTGAAGTCCCCAGCCATCAGGGCTGGGAGGAACTATTCCCTCCATTCAGGAACTCTTTTCTTACCTGGGTGGAACCGGTGGAAGAACACACTGGAAGCACTTCTCTGCTATTTAAGCCACGCCCGATGGAAAACATGTGCTTCGCGTTATTCTGCAGCAGCAGCAGGACGCTCGCCGAGTCGGCTCCTGCATTCCAGGTCCAGAGTCATCTTCAGCTTCCGCGCAGCAACCTGTGGATGAAGGAAGACGCAGAACAATACTTACCAGATCCCGGAATCCAGTCACCGGCAAAACCTGCAAAGAATAAACATAAGGTTAGAAAAGTGCAACTCGCTCGCAGCCGCGCCTGCTTACCTGATCCATCCGTGATTGCAACGGAGCTAACCGCGGCCTTCTCTTCGGCAGCTTCTCTGCACCTGAAAGGCAAAGGACATAATTAAAAAGGGGTTCGGGTGAAGGCAGTCGCATTCATCTTAACTTACCAGTTTTTGCACGCGCAGTAGCGGCCGCATCAACTTCAGCATCCCGGCACCTGAAAAACAGGAAAAAGACATTATTTGAGGTGCCATTAAAAGCGGCCAACGATCATTATACTTGCGTGCATCGGCACGTGCAGTGGCAACGGATATAAAGCCCGCAGCATCCCGGCACCTGAAAACTAGGAAAAGGACATTATTAGAGGTGCCATTAAAAGCGGCCAACGAACATTATACTTACGTGCATCGGCACGTGCAGCGGCAACGGAAAACTACGCCCACAGCATCCCGAGGCCTGAAACAAAGGAAAAGGGACATTATTGAGGTGCCCATCTTTTAAAGCCTAAAGACTACAGTATACTTACAGGCATCCGCTCGTGCAGTAACGGCGGCATCGCTCTTCGGCATCCCAGCACCAGTGCCACAACTAAGGCCGCAAAAGACTTGAGCCTCAACACTGAACTCATCCAGTGACGTAACTGGAATCCACGCACCCCTGCACCAGACGCAGGATGGAGAGCTCAGCATTTATACGCCTAATGTGAGAGCTCGCCGAGACAAGTAGAAAGCTAGGCTGTGGGAGAAACTGGCGATTGGTGGGAGAAGGAATCCCATCAAACTGTGATTAACCCTTTTTCTTCCACCTGCAGAAAACTTACCCTGCAAGTCAGACATTCGATAAGAGGAAGCCCAGTCCTGAGAGTCGTCCGAGCTCTACGCTTCTCAATTGAAGAAACGATAGCAGCCCAGCTGGGATCAGCGCCTCCGTGGGAATCAGGTGAGCGTTACATACATCTTCTTACGAGCATGATGATCCGACAGATATTTGGCTTCCAATTTTGCCTTTTCACATTGCTCTGCAAAAAAGGGTCTCCACAAATTGGGAAACATCAGAGACTGCGGCTATAGTAAATAAACATTTTGCCCAAAAAAATAGGCCCTCTAGCAGAGACCCAGAGTACTTAACAAAGCACTCAAAACCAGAAAGTTTGGTGGTTCAAGCTGCTACACCTACCAAGCAATCGGCATACCCCTCTATCCCTCCCGATAGGGAAGATAAGAGTAGATGCCTGGGTGAGAAACATATTTACTGCTGGTAATATGGCTTTAAAATCAACGAACACGACCTGTGCCTTGTCAAAGTTTATTTACCCTGAGGGACTGTGTAGCTATGGCGGCTGACCACATCCCAGAAGAAGAAAAACGGCTTCCTGGCTATCAAGGATGGTAAGGAGGCAATGTGTGAATGCCTCCAGTCAGGTCTGGATACTGAATATAGTATGAGCAGATCCATGGCAACTAGCACCGTGTTGCGCAGATTTGCGTGGTTGAGGAAGTCCGGATTTGCACCAGATGTGCAGTCTAGACTCCTTAACCTGCCCTTTGACAGCTCGAGGCTGTTTGGCAGCAAGGCTGATGAAAGATTGGAAAAGCTGCAGACCTCCAAGGCGGTGGCTAAATCTTAGTTCCGCCATTAGACAGCTTCAACACTCCTACACCGGTTCATCTTCTTGGAAGGGTAAGTCCTTTCGATTCTACTCCTCAGTTGGAAGAGGATAAGCCAGGCATAGAGGTCTGAGAAGATTCCCTCGTGGTGGACAAGGGAGAGGTGCTAAATCAGCCCAAACAGCGGCAGTTTTACCCTCGGCCGCAGCTTCAGCCAACTCAAAAACCACTCTGAGGCCTTGACTCGCAAGACCCCTTTGGGAGGCAGACTTTCACAGTATCTGAAAGAAAGGCCTCAGGATATCCACCGGGGAGCAACTCTTTCAAAGTTCTAGATTCGCTCCTTGTGCAGGAAATATTGACCTTGCTAGAGAAAGGTGCTAAAGAATTGGTACCTGTGGCAGAGAGGAACAAGGGTTGGTGGTACTCGTATTTTCTAATTCCCAAAAAGGACAGAGGACTAAGACCCATCTTGGACTTAAACTTGAAAAAGTTCCTCAGTAAGGACACGTTCAAGATGGTTGTTCCCTTTCTCAGATACTTCAGGCTCTCCAATTCCAAGACTGGATGGTGTCATTGGACCTTCAGGATGCTCACTTTCATGTGCCTATCCATCACAAGCACAGAAAGTACCCGAGGTTCGTGGTTGGCAGTTCTCGTTATCCGTTTTGAGTTCAGCCATTCGGGCTGACCTCCGCCCGAGGGTTTTCACCAAGTTAATGGCGGTGGTGGCAGCGAGTCTCAAGGAGAGGGGGTATTCAAGTCTACCCCTACCTGGACGATTGACTGACCCAGGCACGTTCCCCCGAACAAGCCCAGGAACATCTTAGTGTAACCTGCCACTCTATCGACAGACTGGGCTTTTCCCTCAATTACAAGAAGTTCCACATGATACCTTCTCAAGAGACTCCAGTTTATTGGAGTAGTCCTGGATGCTTCTTCTGAGAAAGCCTCGCCACCCAAGGTGAGGGCACAACATATTCTGCAGATGGTCCCCAAATTTCAGAGGGCCCAGCGTCTTCCGTCCTCCGATTTTCTATTTTCTTTTTTTTTTTTTTAGGTTTCTCCGTCTCATGGCATCTTGCATTTTCCTGGTGCAAGAGGCCCACCTGAGAATGAGTTCCCTTCAATGGTACCAATTCTCAGGCAGGATGTCAGACCACCTTCAAGTTTCGAGCGCAGTAGCACAGGACCTTCTGTGGTGTGCTTGCAAGGACAACATTCTGAAGGGAGAATAATTTTACCAGCCATGGCCGTAGATAACAGTAGTGACGCACCTCGCTCATGGGATGGGGAGCGCACGCCAATGATCTGACAATCAGTGTCGTTGGTCTCCATCGTAGTCCAAACTACTCATCAACCTTTTGGCGCTGAGGGTAATCGTATTAGCGCTGAAGGCCTTTCTGCCCTCTGGATGGGGAAAGAATGTCCTGATAATGACAGACAACACAGTGACCATGTACTATCTCAACAAGAGGGGTGGTGTAGGGTCACTACCACTATGCAGAGAAGCAATGCAGCTCTGGTTCTGGGCAACGCAAGAATGAATTGCCATCAGCAGTTCACCTAGCCAGAGAGGAGAACACTGTGGCGGACGCTCTGAGCAGGCAGAGCAGTCTCTCATGAGTGGGAACTAGCTCAGGAAGTCCTTCAGGATAGCTTCACCCTTTGGTGAACCCCTGAAGTGGATATTTTCATGACCAGTGTCAACCTGATGTACAAACTGTTTTGCTCCAGGGAATTTCCTCCAAGAGGAGCTCTAGGGAGACGGGTTCATAGTGGACTGGGAGTTTCCATCCTGTATATGTTTACTCCAGTCGCAGTCATCCTCACGGGATCAGGAGGTTGAGAAAATTTGGGAAACCCATGATCCTAATTGCCCCGGATTGGGCCAGGAAGATGTAGTACCTGGATCTTCTGGACATGTCCATCCGCACTCCAATAAGTCTTCCACAAAGAGAGGTCCTTCTCTCACGAGAGAAGGGTCAGGTTCTCCATCCAGAGATCAAGATGCTCAACCTTCACGCATGGTTTGAGATACAAGGATTGGGACCTTCTGGATGACGTAATGGACATCTTGCTTTTGGCCATAAGGCCAGCAATGAAATCTCTGTACTGCTGCCGTTGGAACAAATTCAGCAGTTGGTGCAGGGATAAGAATGTGGACCCTTTTCTTTTTGACACATCTATGGTGCTTTCTTTATTACATCTGGTGAATCTGGGGCTCCAGATTGGAACAATTAAAGGTTACCTAGCGGCGCTGTCCATTTTCAAGCGCTGTTCAGAAGAGGATTCATATTTTACAATCCCTGTGATTTTACGCTATACTTATTCCCACCAGTTCTTTTCCAAGTCCCTGTATGGGATCTTCCTGTCGTTAACATTTCCAACATGATTTCCTTTTGAGCCAATACATTCATGCCCATTAAAAATTAACTTTGAAAACTGTTTTGCTAATTGCAATAACATCTGCCTGCAGGGTAAGCGAGTTGCAGGCACGTTCCTGGAAACCTCCACATACTGTTTTCTATAAAGACAGTGGTGTTTTCAAGGGTACACCTTCTTTCCTACTTAAGGTAGTCTCTGACTTCCCAATAATAATAATTAAAATGTAGCATTTATCTAGCGCTACGAACCCTCAGGCATCTTAGCGCTGCCTATTATTACCCACAGTGTCTGGTGCTCCTTTATCGACCTCAGAAGGATGAAAGGCTGAGTTTGGCCACGCCGGGATTCGAACCTGCTTCAGCAGGCTCTGCACAGATGTCAAAGCGAGAGCTGTACTCGCTGTGCTATCGGACCGACACTTGTAGTAATGTTGCCAACTTTCTACCCACCTCATCCTGGACAGGAGGAGGAAAGATTACATAGGCTAATCCCAAAAAGGACTCTCAGCTTTTACATATCAAGAATGGCTGAAATGTATCATAATGATCAATTATTCATTAGGTATACAGGCCCTAAATTGGGTTTAGCTGTGACAAAACAGACCCTTTCCAGATGATCATCCTGGCTATTGGGGAATGTTAGAGGTAGTGGGCAAAGACCCGCCGGAGGGCTTGAGAGCACATGACACAAGGGGCATGGCAACATCTGCTGCTCTTCGGAGAGGTGTTCCAGTCAAAGACATTTGTTCAGCGGCCACTTGGTCGTCTGTTCACACGTTTGTGAAACATTACTGCCTGTATTCATTTAAGCGGTCCTTCATTCAGTCCATTGCAACAGGTAAAACAAAATATAATTCATACTCCCACCATCAAATTATTACTGCTTTTGGAGTCCATCGTAAGATGAGGACTACATGGGAGGACACAATCCATTTGAAGAACAAGTTACTTAGCCCTGGTAACGTTCTTTCGATTGGATGTTCCTTCCACATATTCCTCATTGCTCCCCCCAGCTTAGCCCACCGTTGAATTTACGTGTCTTTACACTATGCTTTCTTGGAGCCTACGGTCTATTGTACGCCCGGTAATTCCTCTGCAGGAGGGGGGAAAACAGAACTGAAGCCAGCGGACGCTGCATGCACTTTTTATACTAATGTTGACATCGACGGTCGTACGGAGGCCCTCGTTGGACATCTACTCGACAAGATGGCACACAGCTCCCCATGCCGAATTTCTTTTCCAAAGCAGCAAAAGTTGGAAGGATAATAAGATGAGGAATACGTTGGAGGAACATCCAATCGAAAACATTACCTGAGTTAAGTAACTTGTTCTTCTACTCTGTTGAAAGTCCTAGCCAAACAGGGCCGAATATTAGAATTCAGGCCGTAGACCTTCCTCTCCACTTCTTTTTAAACTGCATCATGCAAGCAACTTAATTTTTAATTCAAATGCATTTCACGTTTTCACATTGTTGCTCAATTTACATCATATGTATTACCCTTTTTGTACACTGCTTTTTGGTAGTTACTGAACATATAGTGAAGTTTGAACCAAACTCCATTAGAGAATCTGCTAAATTAAACTTTTTCTGACATTTTTCTTTTTTTTTTTTCTTTTTAAAGAATTGCGATTTTATTTATTGTAATTTTTTTTGGGTTTGTTCGTCAATTCAAATCTATATTTTGTTAATCCTGGAGTTTCGCTTTACTTTGTTTAAAACAGAATATGGTTTACGTTTGGCCAGCCACATCTTTGTGAAAGAAATTTCCCAGGACAGCTTGGCAGCGAAAGATGGAAATATTCAAGAAGGTGATGTTGTACTTAAGGCAAGTTATTTTTCTGTGCTTTACATTAAAACATTTTGCAGCAGTTGAGATTTCTTTTCATAAACTGACGGGTAGTTTTTTTCTTGTTGTGTTTATTTGAATGTGTTTGTTACTTAAGTCATCTATTATTAAATGTTATTTTTCCTCGCTATCGAACAAAAAAATGTGCAAAGACTTGCCACACCTCCATTCGCTTGCCAAGGCAGGCGATCTTCGAAAAATGCAATGCGACTATTTATGAAACGGGTTCAGTAGTCTGAGGAAGTTTTTACAAAAATAGGCCGTTTAGGTGGCCCGAGCCCTGCTAGATATCCTTAAGAGTCTGTCTGGCATTCAGCGTACGGCCACTTAAACATTGAGGCGATTCATGGAAATTAAGGTAGTGTGCCACACTCTTCTAGGGACAGGATATGTTGTAACCACACAGGTCAGCAGAGTAGGAACTGATCGTGATTGTGAAGACTCTACAGGCGTAGTAGGGAGAACGCAACTGAAGTTGGAAGTAGAAGTTATGCAGAGGAGTAATCTCCTCCCATACTTCCTTTGTGACGCACCAGCACACTTTTCTCAAGAATCATACTCGCCTATTTATTCATTTGTTGGTCTGCTCTTTGAAATTTTATTTAGGCAATGCAATTGTTATATCAGTAAAACTGAGCACATTTAAGAAACTACCTATTTCAATGCATGGCTTTTCATCACATATGTACCGTTTTGTCTCATTAAGTTGTACTAGTCATTGAATGTTATTTTTTGACTTCCATCATGTAGTGAAAATCGGACCTTGTTCAAATGTGGAGTTGTAAGCTTCACGTTATAGAATTGGTGGCCGGAATGTATTTGGAACAGTGGGGCAGATCAATGTGTCCTTGTCCATGGTGTCTGAAGGGCAGAGAGAATCCTGGGCAGAGGGCAGTCCTAACTAGTTCCTGCTCATATAATTTAAATGTTGATATTTGATACGAAAGAGAGCCCTTGTAGCTAGATTGATGCCATTTGTTGCTGAATATACCAATGTATAGCCCGGAGCAGTAGACTGCCTCATGTTGAAAAGTCCTTAAGAGACAGGAATTGGTTATTGAGAGTACACATTCACTTTACTTGTCTCTGGGCTACTGTATACAAGGCCTTCTTAAATGTATTCACATTGAGTGCTCTATCATCCTTCAAGTTTGATATGTGCTTTAAAGTGCAATTCTCATCAATTGTTAGTCTGCATTTGAGTTCTGGGTTCGTGGGGTGGAAAAATTTAAGAATACCCGTTGTACAAACATATGGTGTTCTCGGCTGCAATGAAAAACTTGTACTTTTTTAAAATAATAAACTTTCTGTTCTATTTCAGATAAATGGCACAGTAACAGAAAATATGTCTTTATCTGATGCCAAGACATTAATAGAAAGATCGAAGGGCAAGTTGAAAATGGTGGTTCAAAGAGACGAGCGAGGAACCCTGCTTAATGTTCCGGATCTTGATGATAGTATACATTCTGCAAATGCTTCTGAAAGAGATGGTAAGTGAGAGCGAGAACATGAGGGATAACGCATGACATTTTTGGTGTTGTTTTTCTGAATTCTTAGATTGCCGAGTGTCAAACATTCACTTTAGAAACTACTTACTTTACTGCTTGCATTTTCAAAAATGTCTGATCCTTAATCCTAAATTCCAAGAGTGTTCTCTTCCTTGTCACATTATTTACACAGCGGGGTCCATGGGCATCTAAAAGCTAGGCCCTCTGCTAGCATGCAGTATGTATTTCACACTCCCCTCTTGCCAGGCAGTCTTACAAGTAGGACCATATTCAAGAGTAATTCTGTGCCTGCAAGATAAACCAGGTATGTGTTGTAATGACTGTGATGATGAAGATGGGGCAGAGTTTTGCTTAAAATTACTGGTAAATTATTAAATCATAGCTACCATATCCTCTATCCTTACAGTTCTTATGTAGTGGAAAAATGCTGAATTAATGTGTGTGGACCCTGCTATATGACCCCTATCACGCGAACAAGACGCAGGAACCCAGAAAAGAAATGGTTGGGCAAGATTTGATGTAGTAACCCTGTGGTAGACTACACAACACTTGTCCTCTTGGTATTAGGTAACCCACCTTTTGGTATAGGCCTGTACTACACACGTTGGTAGTGTTACTGAGCAGCCAGGGCTATCTCAGAGGGGTAGATGTGAGCCGTAGAGCTGTAGCAATGACATCTACAAATACAAGTAGCCAAGTAACACTTGTATTCATAGTTTGTTATAAATATGTATTTAACAATAGTTTTTAAATAAGCATTCTTTAAAATGGGCAATATATGTAGTAATCAAATACATTTTAAAATACTTTTTTAGAATCAACATAAAGATAGTAAATACTCTTTAGAGATGCTGCTTACACACTTCATACAACCTTAGGTGACTTCACTAAGTAGGACAGTAATGGCATTCATATATCACTAGTACACTTTGCAAATGGTAGGAAGGAAAGGTTAAGTCAAGGAAAAAGGTTAAACATGTTCTCGGAGCATGTGAGCACTTTTAAATCTTAACTCTTCCAATGAAGTCTAGATAAAAACCTTTCCCAGCAATATTAGTTTAAAACCACTGTATCAGCTATGAGCGAGAGTACCAAAGTGAAATAGAAGAGTCTGCCGGGAGCCAGGGCAGCCAAAGTCAATTGGAGCAAAGTATATGGATCTGAGGCACTTGTAAAAGTCATGCACAAAGTTAGAGAGCTTGTTGATGAAAAATCACTTTAGGGTCACAGGTTGTCCCACTTGTGATAGGTAGAGCTAAAATCAACTCTAGCAAAGTAGCTACTGCAGGGCTCAACTGAGACGAGCAAGGCTAAAGACACTGAGGTATGTACCTGAAGTCAGAACAGTACCTTTGGTTAGAAGAAGAGTAGTCCAGCTGGCTTGTGTCTAGTTGCAGTGATGCAGATCCTAGGTTCCTGGGCCTCAGTCGTGGGGACAAGAGGGAGGACGTCTGGGGACTCAATTCGGAGGTCGGCCGCAGCTACGGGATATTTTCTGATCAGCGAGGGTAAACTGCACCACCACAGATCTTGGATACCGGTTGGGCTTCCTTCACTCCTTGAGTCCTGCACTCTGGTGAGAGAACTCGAACTCTGGTCGTCCTGCTTCTCGAAGGTCCGGGAGGGACCCTTGGAGCTTCTGGTCGGATCACAGACGTTGCACTCGACTATGGATTTCTTGACTCCTGGCTCTTGGTTTTTGCAGCAGCAAAGTAGTACAGCCAGTCGGGGAAGGTGTTCCAGTGGAGTTCGTCTCGGGGTTAGTTGGTCCCACTAACCCAAGGGAAGAAGTCGTCCCTTCCGGAGGTTATCTTGTCGATCAGAAAAAGGAGTTTCAGCACAGCAGCAGGGCTTCACCAGGCAATTCAACGGTCCAGGAGGATGCCGCAAGCTCCGTTCACGGTTTCTTCAGTGGTCGCCTCTTGTCTTCAGTCCCAAAACCCTCACCTTTTAAGCAGGTTTCTCCCATTCATGCACAGCCACCTAGCTGTCACTCAAACAGCACTCAAACAGCAGGGTGGCTGTCCCAGTGCAGCTGGGGGATAAACATTAACAGTTGCACCTTGCGGATCATCGCAATGTACGACCACATGGAGTGGAGACACAGCCTGACCTTGCCTGCATGCATACACGCTGGCTTCTAGTGACCCCTCTCCCACCGCATCTGTAGAGGTTGGGACAGCTGAAAGGATACCGTTCAGTCACTGGCCCTGGCTACACAAATACAAGCAGCTGACATCCCCTTCGTTCCCCCCTCCCCCTCCCTGCTGCCCAAGCACATACCCTTCCTGCAATACTGCACTAGTGACACCATCCACCAACAGGGCATTGTTCCCATCATTACTACCTCCACTGGAGCTTGTTCCAAATGATGAGTCATGCTGGCACATCCTGTCTGTATTGCCAGATGACCCATTCACGTTATCTGAATGATAAATGATAATGTGCTGGTGGATGTCATGGAGGGGCACATGCTCTGACGCAACCTTCCTCTCTTGTAGATGACTCACTGGGCTTAGGGTAGGAAGAAGGCAGGTGCAGTGGTTACGAAATGCTTCAGGAATGTTCAAGAGGTTGACAATGAGTTGCAGAAGCCACTTAGTTATGCCCTTGACTGTAGAACTGAAAAATGATTGAAAATGTTATCTGCCAGAGAGATGAAGAGCTGCAACTCCAAAGAAGAGGAATGCTCTTCGAATGGATTGTCCTCCCACGTATTCCTCATCTTAGATATTCGTATCTTCAGCTTTGCTGCTTCAGAAAACATTTTCTCTCCACCAAAGGGTGCTGTGCTCGAGGTCGTGTCGATGTCCTTCCAAGGTTGCCGTCGAGCGTCGATGTCATCCGCAGTGTAAAGGGCTCGAGCCGCGCCTGTTGGCTTCAGTTCCGTTTTTCCGATAACTTTCGCTTCGTGTCACAAACGGTGCTTCAGTTCTTCGAACTATGTTTTCTTCATTGAATCCTTCTATGCCAAAAACTGGCTTTAAAAAGTGTCAGAAATGCAGGAAGAAGATGTAAATCGCCGACCTCCATCAAAATTGCCTCTGGTGTTTGGTTCCGGACCATCGGGATTGACGAATCCTGTCTGGCAATGACCAACAAAGCTCTTAAGGAACGAAGAGGTAAACTGTCGGTGGGGGAGGAATCCTCAAAGTCTTCTTCGAGAAAAAAGTAAGACTTGTGGGAGTCGTGGTAAATCTCGACGCAAGTTGAGGAAATCAAGATCGAGAAGTCGTCAAAAAGATCGTAGAAAAGGCGACGCTGATCTCCCTCTTCCTCGTCTTCGTCATCTGAGAGAGGGGTTATCACCTGCCCTTCAAGGCATGATTCCCCTAGAAAGTGGGAGGATTTTAGAGCCTCGATGATGAGAATCTTTGAGAACGTAGCCCAGACCCCCCTCAAAGAAATCTCGTGAGGACCCATGCCCCAGCTCATTCTAAAAGTGACAGAGGGAGGTCAAAGACCAAACAGCTAAAATCTGACGAAAAATCATCGAGGGTGTCATCGAGGCAATCCTCTCCGATACCTCATTCAAAAAGTAAATTGCATCTACCAGTGCATATACCGGAGGCAAAACCGACAAAATGGGGCTAAGTGCCCAACCGCCATTAAAGGCTGTGTCTAAGGTTTCCTCGACGTTTCTGTCGAAGGCCTATTTGACACCAAAATCAAAGGTGTCGACAGTTAACGCATCAATGCTTTCATTGGGGGCTCCTTTGACAGTGTCGAAGGCTCCTTCGACTGTGTCGAGGCCTGCATCGATAACATTGACGTCATCGATGCCTTTGTCGAAGTCAAATCTAATTCCGGCACCCAAATCGTCTTTGTCAAAGCCAAGGTCTATGCCCATTGAATCACCAAGTAGAAGATTTCATCCTGAGTTTAGACAGGATTTTTTTCAGATCTATGTCTTCCATTTTTGAAGAGCAATCCTCTGAAGAGGACATCTCTCCTTCTGGTGGTAGATTTGGGACAAAAGATGTTCCTGAGGCGTTAGTTGATCCTCACTCTAAAATGG
Organism: Ambystoma mexicanum; assembly: GCF_040938575.1. NCBI lineage: Eukaryota > Metazoa > Chordata > Amphibia > Caudata > Ambystomatidae > Ambystoma > Ambystoma mexicanum. Next base: position 1,364,093,975 of record NC_090934.1, on the reverse strand, counting down.
CTGACTTCTTTGAGTGTCTACAGACAGCACGTCTCCAGAGTTGATTTTGAAAGACCTGACCCTGCTGATCATGCAGACTCAGGATATAGGAGATTTATGAATAAGGTAACAGAATTCAAGGGGTGGAGCAGAAGTTTCCCTACTTACCAGCAGGATATGACATGACGGACATTCTCTCTGAGGGTCCTCAAAAGAATCCTGTCCTTCCCTTTCACGTAGCTCTGCAAAAGAAGATATATGGCTGCATGGGAAGCCCCTGAATCGGGACCTGCAGTAAATAGAAAATTCACCAGCAGATACAGGCTCTCTTCCTCTCCTGAATACTTCACAAAACATCTGTCACCTGAAAGTTTAGTGTTCCAAGCAGCCACATCCACTAGACAGTCGGCATACCCTACAATTCCCCCAGATAGGGATGACAAAAAGATTGATACATAGCCTCGCAAGATTTTCCCTTCGGGAAGCATGGCCTTAATCGACAAATGTGACTTGCACCCTTGCAAGATTCACATACACCCTGTGGGATTGTATGACAGCGGTGGCGGAACATATTCCTGATGGTGAGGCGAGAGAAGGTTTTCTTGCAATTGTGAAAGATGGAAAGGACACTAGGGGGGAATGCCTTCAATCAGGACTGGACACTGCTGACAGCATCAGTGCGTGGCTGAAGAGGTCTGGCTTCGCACCGGACGAGTGAGCAAGGCTACTTAATATGCCATTTGACGGCTTGAGGTTGTTCGGCAGCAAGGCGGATGAAAGTTTAGAAAAGCTGCAGACCTCAAAAGCAGCAGCTAAGTGTCTCAGCGCTTCTATAAGACAACCTCAACAACACTCCTACTGAGGCTTATCTTCCTGGAGGGGTCGTCCCTTTCAATTCTACTCCTCATTTGGGAGAGGGAAGGGACAGGCTAGTGAAAGAGGACAGCAAAAGAAATTTCCTCATGGTGGAAGAGGAAAGAGTGTTAGATCAGCCCCAGCAGCGGCAACTGTCCCCCTCAGCCGCTTCTGCAGCCGCCACAAAGCCACTCTGAGGTCTTGACCCACAAGACCCTGGTGGGTGGCAGGATCTCTCAGCATCTGAACGAATGGCGGGGCATTACTTCAGATGCTTGGGCACTGGAAACAGTAGCCCAAGGTTACTGCCTTCCTTTTTAGAAAAGACCTCCGTATCATCCACCGGGGTACAGCGCTGCCTAAATTCCAGATCCGCTCCTGTTGCCAGAAATTTTAACCCTGCCAGAGAAGGCTGCAATAGAACATGGACCTGTAGCGGAAAGGAATAAGGGTTGGTACTGCCCATACTTTCTCATACCGAAAAAAGACAGAAGGATTGAGACCAATCTCGGACTTGAGAAACTTGAACAAGTTCATCAGGAAGGGCAAGTTCAAGATGGTCATACTTTCTCAGATCCTTCAGGCTCTTCAACTCCAAGACTGGTTAGTATCATTGGACTTTCAGGATGCTTACTTTCATATGCCAATCCATCTCAAGTACAGGAAGTATGGAGGGTTTGCGATTGGTAATTCTCACTATCAATTTCGAGTTCTGCCATTCAGGTTGACCTCCACCCTTAGGGTCTTCACCAAGCTGGTAGCGGTAGTGGCAGCGAGTTTCGGGAGAGGTGGGATTTATGTCTACCCCTACCTGGATGATTGGTTAATCAGGGCACGTTCACCCGAACAAGCCCAGGAACATCTGAACATGACCTGGCACTTCCTACACAGACTGGGCTTCTCCCTCAATTAAAAGAAGTCAAATATGATACCATTCCAAATACTCTAATTCATCGGAGCAGTCCTGGATACTCAGTGGCTCAGGATCTTCTATTGTGGGCTTGCAAGGAAAGTATCCTCAAGAGAGAATATTTTTGGCAACCATGGCCGGAGATGACAGTAGTGACGGACGCCTCACTTATGGGGTGGGGAGCCCACACCAATGATCTGACAAGCCCACACCAATGATCTGACAATCGGCGGTCATTGGTCTCCATTGAGTCCAAAACTACACATCAACCTTTTGGAGCTCAGGGCAATCAGACTAGCGCTGAAGGCCTTTCTGCCCTCTGTACAGGAAAAGAATGTCCTGATAGTGACGGACAACACAGTGGCCATGTACTACCTCAACAAGAAAGGGGGCCTAGGGTCACTACCACTGTGCAGAGAGGCAATGCAGCTCTGGTTCTGGGCAATGCAAGAAGGAATCTCTCTGTCGGCAGTTCCCACTAGCCGGAGAGCAGAACACGGCGGCGGATGCTCTGAGGAGGTAGTGCACTGTTTCTCACGAGTGGGAACTTGCTCAGGAAGTTTTTCAGGAGGTCTTCGCCCTTTGGGGAACCCCTCAAGTGGATCTGTTTGCGACCAGTGTCAACAGGTTATGCGAACTATGCTGGCCAAGGGAATTTCCTCAGAGGAGCTCTAGGGGACGTGTTTGTAGTGTACTGGGAATTTCCGCTCCTATATGCGTTTCCTCCATGCTCTGTGATTGCTCATGTAATCAGGAGGTTGAGAAAGTTCAGGAAATCCATGATCCGAATTACCCCGGATTGGGCCAGGACGACGTGGTACCCAGACCTCCTGGACATGTCCAACTGCCCTCCAATATGTCTTCCAATAATCAACGTTCTTCTCTCGCAAGGAGGTCGGGTTCTCCATCCAGAGGTCAAGACACTCAGCCTTCACGCATGGTTTCTGAGAGGCTGCGATGTAAGCATTGGGACCTCCCGGATGACATAATGGAGATCTTGCTTTCGGCCAGAAGGTCAGCAACAAAATCCTTGTACCGGTGTCGTTGGAAAAAAGTTCAGTAACTGGTGCAGGGATAAGAATGTGGATCCATTCTTATGTAACAATCCTACACTACTTTCTTTCCTTTTACACATGGCCAATTTGGCGCTCCGAGTTGGTACAATAAAAGGATACTTAGCAGCGTTCCTCAGAAGAAGTGTCTTACTTCAAAATGCCCTTGATTATTCAGTTCCTAAAATGACTCACAAATGTGTACCCTCCAAACCCTTTTCAGGTACCCGTCTGAAATTTAATTTTAGTTTTAAAATACTTCACGTATTCCCTTTGAGCCCTTACATTCTTGTCCGTTAAGGCTCCTTACTCTAAAGACAATACTCCTAGTGGCAATTACATCAGCCCGCAGGGTGAGTGAGTTGCAGGTGCTCTCTTGCTTCTCCTCACACCATTTTTCATAAGGACAAGGTTACTCTTAGTCAAACCTCTTTTCTGACAAAAATAGTCTGACTTTCACCTGTCCCAAAAAATCTCTTTACCTTCCCTTTATCATCCTCCTCATGCAAGTAAGGAGAAGAAAGGCTACACAGATTGGACCCTAAAAGGGCGCTTAGTTTCTGTATCTCCAGATTGTCTAAATTTAGGCAATCTGATCAGCTTTCTGTGGGATATACTGGACACATTGGATCGAACAGTAATCAAACAAACATTGTCCAGATGGCTAATTTTGGCAATCACTGAATGCTATAGGTTGGCTGGAAAAGATCCTCCAGATGGGCTGAGGGCTCATTCAACCAGGGGCATGGCAACCTCAACAGCTCTTCAGAGGGGTGTCCCAATGCAAGACATTTGTGCAGCGGCCAACTATGCATGCTTTTGTGAAGCATTATTCTCTAGATTCAACATCATCACAAGGGCGTCTCTTTGCCAAAGCTGTCCTTCATACAGTCCATGATTAATACTTTTTGGTACTCCCTCCTCCAAATTCATACTGCTTTGGATGCCTATCTAAGATGAGGAGTACCTGGGAGGATACAATCCATTTGAAGAACAAGTTACTTACCAACTGTAACGTTCTTTTGATTGGATGTTCCTCCCACATATTCCTCATCGACCCTCCCATCCTACCCCACTGTACAGTTTACGTATTTTACATTCCACGTTCCTTGAGAGCTTACGGTCTAAGGGGTACGCCTTAACAACTCATCAATGGAAAATATACCAAAAAACAGAACTGAAGCCAACATGCGTGACCCATGACCCTGTTTCTTATAGTTGACGCACCCCTCGAGTGATTTCTGCAAACCTTCCTGGTTTGAAAAGGTGCAAGGATTGGTTTACCTTGTTCCTGATACCAGGACTGGGTCTATCCAACAAAAGAACCAAGGAAGAGATCCCTGGTTCGCTCTGCATCGGTGAACTGCCCCAGTGCTGTTTTGGGCACCTTCATTGCCATCCAAGCCACTACTGCAAGGGAATAAAGATTTTCCATAATAACTTACTAGAAAGTCTTAATTCTATTAAAGACACGGAGGCGAGCATTACGCTTCCCTTTCTTTATTTATATATTTAAAGAAAGTGCTCAGCAGCAAGATATTTTCACATAAACAGAAAATATGAACATAAATTTAACAGTGAAATGACAAAAGGTGGTTTATAAACCTTGTAAACAAACTACATTTCCCAGAGGCCTGAGGGAAAGTCCAGTCCAAGGTCAGCAAACATGTGACCAGCATCCACCAACGAGGTAACAAGTCCCCACATAAACAGTCTTGAATAAGATGCACTTCCTCTTTCGACGCTGCAAACTTGAGCGAAAGAAGATTCGTAAATGTAGTCAACTCGTAGTAATAAGTAAAGGAGCTCTAGATTAGGCAGATTTGTCGGCAGGTGCTGTCAAGAGAGAGATATATAACTGGAGTTAGATCATGTACATTACAACCCTAGTTCCCATAGAAGGGAGGGAGAGAAATATGTTATTCCAAAGAAAAACAAACAGTCATGCATCTGAAAACATAACAATTATCAGCGCAGATAAATGCTCATTAGACTTGGTGTAACCCGATTTCTCGCCGGGTGGGATAATGCTTGCCTCAGTGTCTTTAATAGAATTAAGACTTTCTAGTAAGTTATTATGAACATCTTTATTCTATGTAAAGACCGGAGGCTCCCATTATGCTAGTTTAAAGCTTACTTACCACAATGGATGTTGGATGTTCTACCGGTTTCAGGTAGAATTGCTTAAAACCCAATTCGCTTGACCAATCCGCCATTCTCATGATATCTTCTAGTCGGATCCTGACTTGAAACGCTTTAGAAGCCATTGCTCCTCTCACGGAGTGGGCTCCGAAGTGCAAGGTATCTATACCTGCCTGGGTTAAAGTCCACTGCACCCAGCGTGCTAGGGTTGGAGCGGAAACTGCTCTATGAGGCTTGCGTAAGGCTATTAACAGCTGCCCATCAGGGGATGTCCTGAGAGGAGCCGTGACCTCCTCGTAAGCCTTGAGACATCTGACCAAGCAGAGCTTGGGCTGATCCCTAAAGGCAGGGTAGGAAATCACTCTGGAGTTGCACTTCGTCCTTATATGTATGTGGAATACTATGCCGTTGGGGGAGAAGGTTCTGCCCGCCAGATCGAGGGCTCTGACGTCAGAAACTCTCCTACAAGAGACGAGACAGAGGAGTGTAGTGAGCTTACCAGATATGGCCGTGCGAGATAACTCCTTATTATCTGGCCAGGATAGAAAGAGGTTCAACACTTTGTCAATGTCCCAAAATTTACCGTAACGAGACAGAGCAGTAAGCCTGATACCCTTAAGCAGCCTGCAGACTAAATGGTGTTCACCGGCTGGAATTCCGTTTATGGGGTCGTGGCCTGCTGAAATAGTGGAACGATATGCATTAACCTTTCTGTAAACCAGACCCCTTTCCACCAAGGACGCTAGGAAATTGAGAATTTCTTCTACAGGTGCTGAAACTGGATGTACGCCCTTGTCCTGACACCAGCTTCTCCAGGCGTTCCATGAGTAAGAGTATCTTTTGAGTGGCCGGGGCCCAACTCTCCTCGATGAGGCTGACTGCCATGTGGGACATGCCTGGAACTTTCCACCTAGACCTGAAATCCTCCAAGCTGCTAGGACCAGAGACCCTTGGAGGAGAAGAGGGTGACGCTGTCCTGCAGGATTCAGCAGAAGATCTGGAAATTGGGGTAGAAGGTTTGGAAAATCTGTTGAAAGTTCCAGAAGAACTGGATACCATATCTGAGAGATCTAGACCGGGGTTATAAGAAGCAACTCTTTGTTCCTGACGGACCTTCGCCAGGGTCCTTGTTATCATGTTGAAGGGGGAAAAGGCGTAATGTACTCCTTCGATCCAATGTTGGAGACAGGCGTCCGTAGCGGCCGCTGCTGGATCTGGATTCCAGCTGAAAAATACTGGTAGCTGGCCGTTCAGGCGTGAAGCAAAGAGATCTTTGGACATGGGACCCCAAATCTGCTGAAGCCAAAGGAAGACTTCCCTGTCGAGCCTCCAGTCGCTGTAATCGACTGTGTTACAGGAATACCAATCCACCACTACATTAGTCAGGCCTGGTAGATACTCCGCTGTGATGAAAATTCGGTTCTCTAGGCAGTAATGCCAAAAGTCTTTGGCTAGTTCCGCCAGAAGCCGAGATTTGGTGCCACCCAGATGATTGATGTATCTCACCGCCGAAATGTTGTCCATTTTGAGTAAGATGCAACAACTCACTCTATTTGGTAAAGGAGCGTACCGCGAAGGAACCCGCTAGGAGCTCGAGGCAGTTTATATGCATACCGAGTTCCTGGGGTGACAATGTCCCCCCTGTGGCGACTGGCCTGCATCTCGCTCCCCAGCCGGAACGACTGGCGTCTGATTCTATCACTGTCGGGAGCGGATCCGAAGATCGCCCGGCCATTCCAGGCCTCCATGTGTACGAGCCACCAGTTGAGCTCTGTTCTTGCCTCTGTTGATAGTCAGCTTTTGTGAGTAAGAGATGCTCCATCTTATATGCTGCCCCTTTAGTCTCTGTAACTCCCGATAATGTAGGGGTCCTGGAAAGATAGCTTGGATAGAGGAGAGAAGGCCAATCCCTCTCGCTAAGTCTCAAAGAGATATATCGTCCCTCTGCAGGAGTCTACGGATCTCCTGTTTGGTAGAGTGGATCTTGGACGCCGTAAGGCGGAGTTGAGCTGTTTCGGTGTCGATGACGAAACCTAAAAACGCTAGGGTTTTGGATGCCTGAAGGAAAGATTTCTTCCAATTTATAAGGAATCCGAGACTGTGTAGCAGATATATGGCCAACTTGGTCTGCTGCTCTACCAGAGCTTGGGATTGCGCCATGAAGATAATATTGTCTAAATATATTAGCAGTCTGACGCCTTGTTCCCTCCAACGTGCCACAACTGGCCTCAGGAGTTTGGAAAAAGCCCACGGAGCTGAAGAAAGACCGAATGGAAGGCTTGTGAATTCCCTGTCTTGGTGTCCTCAGGAGAATCTTAGGTAGCTTGCGTGATCCTGTTGTAAGGGCACTGCGAGGTACGCATCTTTCAGGTCCAGCCGCATGAGCCAGTCGTTGGGTCTCAGAAGGTCCCTGAGCATGTGAATACCCTCCACCTCGAAGTGGCGGTAAATGATAAAATCGTTGAGGGCCCTGAGGTTTATCACTGGACGTTCTTTGTTTTCTGCGCTCTAGAAATATGGGGCTGAAGAAACCGCCTAAACTTGTGCAGGGACGAATCGCTTGCTTTAGTGCTAAACTGTGAGTTTACTTGTCTAGTTCTATCTCGTCCTGCTTGGACATTGCGATTGGAATGGGACGGCCTACCTGAAAAGGTTGTGTGAAGAATTCTAGGTGCATGCCACAAACTGTGTCTCTGACCCAGGCATCCCCTGACGAGGAATCCCATGCATGCGCAAAAAGAGCTAGCCTCCCTCCTATAGGCACTAATGGCGCGGGCGCTGTGATAGGTAGACTGACCTGAGGTCTGTTGCTGTGCACGGTACCGGGCGGCTCTCCTCCAACCGCAAACTCTTCCTCGCCCTCTCGATGGGGAGAAGGTGTCTGACCGATCCTGCCAGGTTTGATGGTCCTTGTATTGCTGAGGTCTTCGGTCAAATAAGTATCGACCGGCCCTGGCAAAATTTTGCCATTTCCTTGACGAAGGAGTCGCCGAAGAGTAGACACTGGGCGGTGGCTCCGGACTCTGTGTCTGCCAACTCGGCTAGATTTGCGTCTATTTTTGAAGAATACCCTTGCGGCGCTCGGCTGAAATGGCACAGCTAGCGTTGCCCAGCAGACAGATAGCTCGTTGAGCCCATCCCAGCAGAATCACTGGATCAATGGTATCACCTGTGGCTATGGCTGCCTCAGCCAGATCCATCATTTTCGCTAATGGACCCAAGACGTCCAATGCTCTGTCATGGCGAGATATCCAGGCGCGATCTATCCCTTTTCTTGGATCTTTAGCATTTTTTCCGAGGAAAGTTATCATTTTGGAGTCTAACTCCGGTGTCAGGGCGATTTTGTCCGGGATTACTTCTTTCTCTAATGGCTTACGAAGCCTGTCTTTGATCTACTCCAATGTCTTTGGGGACGGCTCCCAGTCGCAAGATCTGGGATGTACCAGATCTTCCGGGGAAAATATCCCTTTAGAGGAATACTGCTCCTTAAGTGACTTCTTGGGGACGGGGGCTACCCCAATCGCTGAGGTAGAGGGTTGCGACCCTATTGATTGAGCATCCTCATTAACAGAGAGGGGAGACAAACTGTTGTCGTCATAACCTTCTTGTTCAAAGCTGTGTTGGTATCCCTCTGGGCTCGAGGGTCTGGTGCCCCTGTTTTCTTCCTCGGGGCAAGGGGGTCCATAGGCGGAAGGGCTTTCCTTCCTTTCTAAAAAGGCCTTTTTCAGCCTTGAGAAAGCGTCAAATGGCAGCAGTGGCTGATTCTGGCTGGCTCGGGGGGGGGGGGGGTGTGTCATAGAGTCTTTACTCAAGCGAGCCGGAAAACATCCCCCTTCTGAGAGGTGCTTGCTTTTTTGTGTTCTTGTCTTTGGCAGGGAGTTCTCATGCAGCTGCTCCTCTACATCGTCCAGGCACTGCTGGATAGGCAGGAGCATGTCTGATATAGCTTTCTTGATACTAGTCTCCACCGAGGAACTTAGCACCTTCTCTAAGCTGCTTGCCATCGCCACTTCATCAATTTCATATGCTTCTTCCTCATATTCAGGCCAATCCTGGTCCTCTTGAGTGAAGTACTGAGCTGCCATGCTGTAATCTGCACCTCTCTACTCCCTGATCCATTTTTTTTATTTTTAAATTCTTGTAATGAAATATATATACTTCTCAGTGTGTGTGTGTGTGTGTGAACAAAATGCAATACTCAACAGTGACCACTGGATGTCGGACCTATGCACAGCATGTGAATCTAAGCAGATACAACCATCAGAAATGCTTTTACGGTAAGTAATGCATTGTCATATATATATCTTTTTTTTTTTTGGTGTGGTCAGACTGCCTTCTCTCCAAGCCCACAGTATGGGGATTTGGGGATTCAGTATATATAGCCTTGTGAGAAGGGCTGTGTTAGCTTTGATTATCTCCAAACGTCTCCTTTTTTTTTTTTTTTATGCTTCCGTAACGTCTCACTGTAGACTTTCCCTTAATCAAACAAGTAAGTAAAGGTGAATCTGCTTCTGGCGCTCACGATCGTAAATTCGTTAGGACACGTAACGAAAAATACGATCGCGAGCGCCAGAAAACAGATTAAGGCACCTGGAAAGGCAGGAATGCCCTCTGGTGACCGCAGTCATGCGAAGCTAGATCCGCTGCTTCCTCGGCCTGCTGATCTCAACGCGGGTCAGGGAAGCAGGCGGACAGAGCAGACGAGGGCTCGCGAAGGCAGGTCCTCGTCTCTGTGGCTAATGCGGCTCGAGAAAGCCGAAAAAATATATATACTGTTGCCGTGCTGTGTTCTCGGACGCCAGCAGGAAGTAGCTGGCGTTGGATGAAGAAGTCCTGAGCTGACGACGCGTAGTGCGTTGGTAAAATAAATTAACCCTTTAAGGGAAAATGATACGGCGCACAGCGGACTTAGCATTAATTAAGACATCCAACTTAAATAATCATGTAATAACATACATGCAATACATATTGATGATCAATAGAACAGATTGAATATGATGTACTTATCTCTTGCTATGAACAGCAAAGAAAGAGGAAGTGCATCATATTCAAGACTGTATGTGGGGACTTGTTACCTCGTTGGTGGATGCTGGTCACATGTTTGCTGACCTTGGACTGGACTTTCCCTCAGGCCTCTGGGAAATGTAGTTTGTTTACAGGGTTTATAAACCACCTTTTGTCATTTCACTGTTAAATTTATGTTCATATTTTCTGTTTATGTGAAAATATCTTGCTGCTGAGCACTTTATTTAAATATATAAATGAAGAAAGGGACGCGTAATGGGAGCCTCCGGTCTTGACATAGAATTGCTGTAGTCCTCTTCTACCTCCATGCCCGACCACTTCAACATCTCTGCATTTGGCTGGATACCAAAGCCATGCTTTCTCCTTGTGCGAGACCCGCTGAGTCTTCTAGCGTTCACAGTGCGACACCACCTTCCTGGGTTAACAAGTTCTTTGAGCTCCTAACAGTCACCATTGTAGTACCCCATGCAGTGTTGCCAAGGAAAGTCTTTGTTTCTCTGCATCAAAGGCCGCTTAGCTTCCTAGCGTTGCTAAACCAACATGGCTTGGTGTCTCTCAGCGTCTTCAGTCCACCAGCCGACGCTGCTACGAACCACACTGCTTTGTTAGAACCCCTTGGTGCCACTCCCAGACTCTACCTCGGCTTAGCACTAAAAGCGCTCCCTGAGAAACCTGCTAAACTCTGTTAAGTAAAGGTATTTCAACTGGCTCTGTACACATGGTCCCTCTTAAAGAACGCAAGTGGCTTTTAAGCCCCCTTCTTTACTTTTTGAAAGACCCATTTAGTAACTTAAATTTTGCTGCTGAAATCGAATCTTTACCTGAGGAACCTTGTCTACCAATTCCAAGGGCCTCTGTTTATTTAAAGTCTACTTTTTTTGTGTTTTTCTTTACAGTGGTAAGCCAGTAGTGTTTGTTAGTTGTGTGCCTTTTTATTAGTTTAAAGTTTATATTTTTTTTAATACAACCTTAGATGATCATTTTTTGTATTTTGTTACCCCCATACTGTTCTTTGTTTCCAAATGAGTAGAGCCTGCACTAACCTTAACTGCAAAGGAGTTTTCTCGACTGGCTGTGCCTGCTTCACCTTCGATTGGGATAACTGCTGTTTTAGTGGTAGTGTGGGGTTGAGTAGGTGCTTCAGCCACTACTCATGCCTGTACTCCTGCAGAGCAGTAGCCTTTGCGTCACACGTACTTGAGTATTAACTTCAAAATCAAAGGGCATCCAAGATACTTGGGTACCAGCTCTCATTGTTTGTACACTGGGGTATCCCTAGTAGGTGTCCAGGATCCTGTGGGATTCACTCTTCTCAGAATCAATGATGAGTTGGACCGGCTACTGATTGCTTGTGCTGGATACTAGCCATGATGGTGCTCACTGGCAGGTATAAGATCCAATTTTGGCCTGCCCAAGCGTAAGGATAGGAATTGGCTTTAGAATCATATATGTACCTTTCAAAGGCAATTGAGTAACAAACTTAAGTCAGTAATTTTGCAACTGCTGGAATTAACGCTAAAGCATTAATAAGGTGAAAAGGCAATGACAGCACTTTGTGTTCAGATTTTCCTGTGGTGGCTCTGGTGGCAGAGTATCTTTGAGCGGGACGAACTGCTGTAGAGCCACTCCTGGTGTTGATGTTCTTACAAGCAGAACTACTGCTGTGTATAGTGCAGGTGTCTGGTTCGTTGAAAGCACCTCGCTAGTGCAGGTGATCTCCAGTAGAGGCAGTTCTGTTAGTAGACAAAGTCAAAGTAAGAACACAGGTCCTCTAGATATATTGAGCAAAGGGAGTGGAGAGCATCAATCATCTGAATGTCTGTGTTGTATTAATTCAAGCTTTACTAGCGGGGAGATGAGGGATGGGGCATAGAAGCCAGACTTACATTTTACTTCATTTAAGCATTTTTTCAAATATGGATCTAGGCTAATTCCGGACACCATTTACAAAACAAACTGGTTATGGCAACTGTAACCAGTCTCCCAGAGATCCTCCTTTTTGTGTAGAAAAAATTTGCCCATTGGACACAGGTAACACCAATGGGTTATAGAAGGCTGAATCCAATCCAACAAAAGCTTCCACCAACGTGTAGAGCCCACTGCGTCAGCTGGGTGAAAGAATGTGCACAGGAAAAATTGCACCATAATACTGATGTACTTGGGGTCCCATAGAGCCCAGTCTGTATTCATGTCCTAGATGCGGTCTAATAAAGAAAAGTTGGTGAGGGGAATTGGCACCAGAATGTGAAGGTGGTGGGTGGAGTATGAAGCAAATGGGGGAATGCGTCTCTTGGTGGGCTGGCAAGGGCCAGGATGTGTGAGCCTATGGGCTGGTATGGTGTGGAAATGAAGGGGCCAGTGACCACTAAAGATTGTTGGGTTGCCTGTCTCTAGGCTATGAATCGCATGATACTTAAGAGGAATGAGATGGTTATTATGAATCCATGAATACGATTCTTTTAGGGAAATGCATGCTTTTAATAGATATGTATATTGCCATAACATCACCCTATTACCATTTCATTGAAAGAAAATCAACAACTTTTATTTAACAGACATTTCTGAAATTCAGTCTCTGGCATCCGATCATTCCAACCGATCACATGACCGGCCCCGCCGCAGTCGTTCACGATCTCCTGACCAGAGATCCGAGCCTTCAGACCATTCCAGACATTCTTCACAGCAGCCCAGCAGTGGCAGGTGATTGTTAACAGCGTTTTCTTTACTAGCGGTTCAATTGTATAACAATATCCATCATTCCAAATACAGAGTATCTTGTTCTCTATAAGGATTTAAATGGTGAAGGAGACAGTTATTCATAAATTAATTCATTTTAATTAAAATAATTAATTTATGGCTTGTGCTGGTCAGACTACTGTTTTTATAAAAATGTGCCTAGGTCCACCCATATGTTTAATTTTTCTCACTTAATTCCATACAGTTGCTAATTGCTTGCATGCAGTTAAAAAATATATTGTGCAATACATGAGCTGCTGAAAACCACCACAAGCCCCAAATTGTTATCCATATACAAAGAGAGCAGAGGTTTACAAAATCATATTCTAGAAATAAGTTGTTTAGCATAAGGAGTATATAGTTCCATGTGTTTATTACAAAATGTTTTGATGTTCTTTGCATTGATGTTTTCACATCACTTTCTAGTTTGTATTTTGGGAGTGGAGGTTGCGAGCCAGGTTTTCTATTACTATGATGGATCTTTTATTTAAAGGTTTTATCTTTTTATGGGGAGACTCCAGGTCATCTGCTTCGATCTCCTAGTTTTTTTTGCACCTCGCCACTTTCTTTATCCATAGCGAGTCGAACCTTTTGACTCCCTGTACCTCTCGTTCCCCTGTTCCCATGCCAAGGATACAAGATGGATGTCCTTTGCTTCTAAAGGAGGTAGACTGAACATGGAGGCCATAGAGTTTGCCCCTCCAGAAGCAGTACCTAGATGTTGCTTCTTGAATTTTTATACTGCCGCAATCTAACCAGGTGGGCCTGCGAACTATCCTAGGCCTATTGAATTTCAACGTGTAGCTTCCCACTAAGAAATTAAAGATGATTCTCTACACAGATATTGGCAGTGTTACGGCAAGGAGACAGGATCTGTGTAGTAGATCTGCTTATCTGCACATCGCGATATGGCCGGAACAGTCTTTTTCTCTTTTCTGTGAGGAAGCAGCATTTTCAGTACAAGGTCCTCCCCTTCGGCTTGAACTCTGCCTTTCGAGTTTTTGTAAAGATGGCTGCATTCGATGGGCACCAACCTCTCCAGAAGGTACATGTTCAATCTTACCTGGACAATTGGCTCACAAGGGCATCATGTCAGCAGAAGGCCAGAGAACACCTATAGTGTCTGCTCAACACCTCTTAAATTTGGGTTGGTCTGTGAACCTAACAGAATCATTCCTGACTCCTTCACAGGGTCTGATTTTCATCAGCTTTTGCTTTAATACTCTACAACCTTGAGACTTTACTACATCAGATTGCGTCCTGCTCCTGAATGAATTTACAGCAGTTTGGTGCTTCAAGAGACTTGGGTCTCATGGCGTCCTGTATTTCAGCATTCTTCTGGCTTACCCCAAAATGAGAAGTCTGCTGTTTGAGGTCTTCCTGGTCTCGGCTTCAGGCCACAGACCAAATCCCTCCCAGTTCTGGAGGGATTCTGACCAGCTCTAACTTGGTTGATATATCCAGCGAATCTGCTGGTGGGATTCCATTTCCATATCCCAGCCATCCGGTTACTATCCTGAACCATTAAGCTCTCCGTAGGTGGTGCGCTATATTAGGAAACCTACAGGTATTCATTTTTTAGCTGCTTCAAAAGAGCAATTGCATCAAACATTCTCGAGCTCTGTGCCATTTTCTTCGCCCACTGGGCTCTATTGCCCAATACCAAGTCATGTTCTACATGACAAAGCAGGGAGGAACCCAGGTCTAAACCATTGACGAGATTGGTGGTAGAGATATGGGAATGGGCAGTGAAGCACAGCATTTTTCATCGGACTGTATTCCTCCTGCGTCAGGCGAATTAGGAAGCAGATTGCCTGAGTCGTTTAGCTTCCCTCGGCCCTGAGTGGGTGCTGAATCGGTAGGTGATCCAATTTGGAGACTGGGATTTCCCCAGGTACCCATCTGTGACGTACCAGAACAAGAAGTGCAATCAATTTGCCTATCGGACAGTAGGGGTCTAGGCTCCCTTTGTAATACCCTGGATATACAGTGGGAAGGGATGTTCGCGTATGCATTTATCCCTCTTCTCCTGGTGCCCTGAGCCCTGCTAAGGATTCAAAGGGCAAGAGACTGCTTCTTAATCTTGGTTACCCCATGTTGGCCAGGAAGGTTTTGGTTCTGCGATCTAATGTGATGGCTCTCGATCCAACTACATAATCCCAATTCCTGGTGACATCCTTCCCTGCAGGTCCTTGGTAACCCGGTTCCTAAGCAACTAGTGCTGCCATCTGAGGCTAGCTGAACACCATATGTGACTAATCCAAGAGGCTAGGAAAACTTCCAATAGGACCCAGTATAAAAGCAAGTGTGTACGGTTCTGTTACAGGTGTCTTGTAAATAATAAGAATTCTCTTTCGTGCAACATTGTTGATGTGCCATCATTGCCCTCTGATTTCTATTTTTCTTGCCTTCAAATAGATTTCAGAGCATACCTCTGCCATTGAGGCTTACTTCAACTCTGAGTCCTCTTCTTTCTCCTTTTGATGTCCTTATTCATTTGTACCCTTCAAAAAGGCTCCTTGCTTTGTGTTCTCTGTGTGGGATTAGCAGCAATCTCTGCTACAAACCTTTTCACTGTATGGCAGGATTAGACATCAGTCTTGTGTTGTGGAAAAACTGTGTTCTTGTTTGCACTTACATCTTCTAGTAGAATAAGCAGGCTCAAGGCATTATCTGCTGGAGAGTTTGTTTCTTTGGTTCTCTAGGACTCGCCTGTCCTTCATTCCTTATGTTAATTAAGAGTTTGATTTTAACCAGGAACTATCCTTACTGGTCTTCTTCCCTAATCTGTCCTCCAACCCGCAAGAGGATTTCATTGCCTTTCTGTCCAGATAGTGCTAAAGTTCTACCTGGACAGGACTAAAGATTTCATATCCTTAAAGGCTAATTACCTTTTGGTAATCATAGTAAAGGCAGTGCGGCATTAAAAGCCTTAGTAGCCAGATGTATTACTTCTTGAATCACGAAGAGCTACTCTGAGCAAAAGCTTTCCCTTCCCCAGAGCGATTGCATTCCAGTTTCATGGGATGTTCTAGCTAAGGCCACTACATAGGCTACCCCTTCAGCATTTTGTAAGAACTACTGCCTAGAGTACACTTCTAGTACAGATGCACTATTTGGCCAGTCGGTCGTCTAGCACCTCTTTATTTGGTTTAATGTGAGGGCCACACTCCCCAGATTTCCCAATCCTTGATAAAGTCACACAAGTATGTAGGAAACTGAACAGGGTTTAGGAGTAAGTCAGTTACTTGGTGCAGAGTTTACTGCACTCCTAGTCAATTGTGATCTTTCCTTCATATGCCTGCCCACTTCCCCTCTGAAACTTAACAATTGTGCAGCTACGCACGGAGGTCTGAAGCCGTGGGTGGGGCTGTAGCTGTGCATGCACCTGGCTTTGCATAAAACAGGACAATCAATTTTGCGCCCCTCAAAAATGCACCAGTCCATCCTGCAAGGACGGAATGTTCCCAAAGTGTGGAGGGAAAAGGGTTTGTGAACTAGAAGTACTGTAGTCACTCCAGTGAGTAACTTTTTATTTTCAGTATTCAAGACCCTGCATTTGCTTTTTGCTCCCTACTTCTGACCATTCTGTATCTCGATCAGTATTAACTCAGCTGAAAGCACCCATCCCTCAGTAGCGTGCCCCACAGAGTTCTGAACTTGGAGCCTACTGTTTACCCTTTACCTCGATGTCAGCAAATGGGAGAGGACATGAGTAGTTTATCCAACCTCCAAACCTGAAGACTCCTCCCACATCTGGAATTGACTTTCTGCCATCTTCTAAGCCTGAAATCCTCTATTTTCCAGTTCATCAACTTCCACCACTCTCACACCACATTGCATACATTATCTAAGAAGTGCAACCTCTAGATGCTTTTTGACAGCAATCTTAAACTTCAAAAGTTTGTCACACCCTGTAACTGCTGCCAGGCTGAAATTGCTAAACATAGGGAAATTCCATTCTCTTCTTACCGATCACTGAACTCGCTTCTCTCAACACTTGTACTCGGTCATCTTGACTTTTGTTCTGGCCTCCTTTTGGGCGTCCTTTACTTATTTTCCCCTTTAGCAACTCTTAATCTTTCAAACCTGTTCCATGTCAGTTTTGCTGTCCCGAGGGCCTTCTGAGAGGTTGCCCTTCAGCTACATCTCATTTTGAATGTGCTTCATTTAGTAGTTCATAGGACTGCTTGTGCCCTTTTGATCCCTTCAGCACATTTTCATAGTTTTTGGAGTAGGATGGCAGCAACTATTTAATTTACATTTCGTTCTATCTTTCAGTAACACTTTTATCTTGTTGGTCATAATGTGTCCCTTTATGGTGGCAAACTCACTGCCAATTCATTTTAAGTCCTATATTATTGTTGTGGTTTCTTTGTTTGGCCCTTGACTGATGATTCATAGCTGTGGATTGGTGGGTAGGGCTAACACCCTGTCCCCTTTCGCTTACAGCTAGTGCAAGCCCAGGCAATTTGATTATTTCTATTGTGATTGTTACCCATAAGAAAGTGGAGGAGATGGGTCGAATGAGCAACCTGAAGCTGCTGGACTGGCTGTAACTCCTTTCTGCCTGACTGAGCAATCCTTCCCCTCTGTGCTGTGCGATCTTGTTTCAAGCTCATTCTTGCCTTCCACAATGCATTCTCTGCAGGAACAACCATGCCCGCAGCCTGTGTTGCCATCATACCCCTGGGATGGCAGTCTTCACTTGATATTAGGTGGGAGCCCTTGCTGCCAAGACTGGATCCTGAGAGGCATGTTGCTGCCCTCCCAAACTTGCTGCTTCATTGTGGGAACCTCTTGACGCCCACCCTTGAACGGCTCCACAGTTCCTGCTGCCTGTATGTAGATATTGGTCTCCCCGTGAGCTGCCCCTCACCTGCCATAACTGGTCACCTCCATTTGGTGCCTCAGTGCCTGTTAGGAAAGATTTCTCTTTGAGGCAACTTTACCTGCATATTCTATGGACCCCCAAACCTTTTACTTTTGTTTTTGAACCTGACTTATTACAGGGAAGTGAAGCCTTTAACTTAATGCCCCATGACTTTTGCTCTTTTTGTCATGGGGAAACTGATCAGCCTTTCACACCATCAGTAATGCGCAACTTTTTCCCGTTTTGTCTTTTTACCTTCTTGGTAACTTTTTAACAGTGCACAGAGCATCATGCAATGCAGTGGAGATAAGTTTTGTCTCACCCTAGTCTTTTACACTTGGTTGTTTTGGGTACTTTTATATGTGCCTAAAGACAAGCTGGTGGTAGCAGATAGCTTTTTACCATTTTTGCCTTCTTTTTAGTTTGCACATTTGCATTTACCTTGTATGGCTACTAAGATTTTTTGCTTGTCCTACTCGTACGTCCCGTCCCCTTTCCTCCATCCTTGTGGGCGTCCCTCAACATGTGGACGGTATTGGAACCTTTGGCAATGAAAAATTGAGCTTTCCCTTTCAATTTAGTATAGCGTGAGGTCGTGGGAACGCCCTGCTCTCTGGCGCCTTGCACCAGTCCCCTTTTTCCGCATGTACTGTTGGACCTGGTAGCCAGCGCTGAGACTTTTTTTGCTTTCCTTTTGCTCATAGTTTGTTTTTTCAATCTTATTTAAGTTCCCTTTGGTGCCTCGCCTCCCCGGCACATGTCTGCCGCATGAGGATTCACAAGATGTGCCTCATGCGACTGTTTGTTCCCGGCCTCGGACCCCCATGCACTCTTGTCTTGAGTGTTTAGGGCCAAATCACTGCTGGGACGCATGTTCGGCTGGCAGTGCTCTTTGTCACAGGACATTGAAGAATTGGTTGTTGCAGTGGAGGAAGATCTTCAAAACTTCTTCTCCGCCCCACCTTAAGGAATTTGTCTCCAGGACCTTGCATCTAGACAAGGTAGGCCCTCTGTTAAGCACGGCTCCGGAGCACAGCAACTCCTTCTCCTGGGTTCCCACGGATCGGGGTTCATTGGATTCAGGTTCTGGCAGGCCCAAGGCCTCTAAGGCTACCGGCTCCCAAGTCGAAGGGCCCTGGGGCTCTTCCGGGCGCTCCAGGGACAGACCTGAAGCCATCCCAGCTACCGGCTCCCAATCTGAGGGGCTCAGCGGCCCTACCAGGCTGTCTTCGAAAGGGCCATCAAGTTTGTCCTCTTTTACTCCCCCAGAGGGTAAGGGATTGTCGATTGCCATATCCAGGGGTCTGTCCTCAGCTAGATCAGCACTACTACCAGCACAGGTGGGCATCCAGCCTACCGGAGCTCGCTCCGAGGTCGTGAGTCTGGGCGTTACGACTACTGGCTGAGGGCTCTGCTTCGGGGTGCAAGACCCACGCTGTATCCTCTCGAGTCTGAGGCCTCTCTAGTCTCATGTCCTCCATGCCCTCTTGCCCAGGGCATGGTACAAGCCTCCGAAATGGTAGAGCAGCACGTGGCAGAGCCTGCCAGGCAGGCACCCATCTTGGATCCAGCTCGGGGCCTGCCAGTGCTTTTGCCCATCAAACAGGCTTTGCAGGATGATCCCAGTCCCTTCCCTCTGGAAGTGGCAGCGGATCCTATGGTGCAGGTTTTTGGTCCCCTCAGGGATACATCTATCCATCACATCCGTACGACTACACGCATCGGGCGCCTCAGTGCTTTGAGCAGGAGCGGAGGCCCAGCGCCTCAGAGGGCTGGGCCCCTAGGAACCTGATGGCTTGCAAGGACTGCTTCTTCGAACGTGTCCTCTTCCTCGTGCGTTCCCCTCAGAAGGGACTCTTGAAGGGCATTGTGAAGGTCATCCCACAGGAAGTGCCGTTCTGGCCCACTCAGGCTGCTCCTCCCGTTCCTCCTGCACACCTGGTTCTGGTTCCTCCACCAGTTGAGGCACTACCACTTGTACTAACCCCTCCACCTCCTCCTGTACCACCAACGCCTCCCCCTCAAAAACCATTGGACCTGTCTGCGACTCTGGGCCCTGATTCCCCTGGTCTGTGAAAAAGGTGGGACGGGACAATGACGCCCAGGACGATGAGCCCTCAGAATCAGTTTAGGCCTTTCTACAACACCTTCAGGGCCTTGCAGAGTTCTTGGGGTTCCTAGTCCAGAGGAAGCCCCCCTGGAGTCAGGTGTGCTAGCAGAGGTCTTGGGAGGGGGGGCGGGGATGGCTGAAACACCACGATCCGCATCCCCCTCCAGGAGGCTGTCCTGCAGGTGGCGCAAAACTTCTGTTGGACAGCAAGTTTAGGCAGACTGTTGGGGGCGGGGGGGGTAATCCTCCTTGCCTGCCACCCGTAGCCCCATTCATCTGTGGTGGCTGATGCCTTGTTGTAGTCTAAACCATTGTCTTTGTCGTCTTCCTCCATGGGAGCCACCTCCAGTTGCCACTCTAAGGAGGACCAAGTCCTCGGGTCTTTGGGAAAGCGCTGTTATTCCGTCTCTGGACTGCATCTGCTGCAAGCCAACGCAGGTGCCTTCTTGGCTGTGGCTAACCAGAAGCTGTGGCAGGAGCTCTGGGAATTTCTGCCCGACCTCCCTTTGGACAAGCGAGCCTCGTTCAAGGTCGGTCTGGCAGATCATTGCGCACGATCTCATGGAGTCTCCGATCTCCCACATTGACACAGCCTGCAGAGGGTTGTGCCTTGGGGTCGAGATGAGAAGGATGGCGTGGATGCATGCCACAGTTTTCATCTGATGTGCAGGAGCGGATCCTGGATCTGCATTTTGAGGGCATTGACCTTTTTCATTCATCTATTGATGCTTAGTTGACGAAGAAGATGACCTCCACTCAACCCACCAGGCCCTTGGCCATCCTGACAAACTAGGTCAGAAATCCTTACCTCAGTCCCAGGGCAGGACAGAGTTCAAGCCCCCACGCTTTCTCTGGTTTCAAGGAGTTGCGGCATCGTGGTACACGGAGGCCTGACAGGTCGCCCAGCGACAACACCAGGAAGCAGCAGAAGAGATCATGCAGATTTTTCTGCTCCTCCTCGGCACCCGCTTCTGACGCCAAGATGCAGTGACGTCAAGGTCGGGGAACACAGCTGGCCTGTCGGGGGGGGGGGGGGGGGGGGGGCTGTTTGGCTCTGTTCCATGACACCTGAAAGCACCTTTCCAGCAACCTGTGGCTCCTATCCATAGTCTCCACATGCTTCCGTTTTCCTCTACATTTGCCTCTATCATCCTCTTGTAATACAAAGGCAAGTTCAGCGCAGTCAAAAGTTAAGCACTCCTCAGTTGCGAGAGTAGCAATCTAAAAGGGGTGGGGGATCCTTTTAATCGTTATAGAGTCAAGCCTAAAATAAAAGTAATTCACACATAAAAGAAATGCAGGGGCACAGGTAAGTATAACCAAACTTGGGGGTAGGCTGAAACACGGTAAATCAGCCTTACAGCATGCTTTTGCAAAAAACGTGTTCGCTTTTTTTATTAATCTGCAATGAAGCCACAATGGCTGGTAACACATTGCAGATCCCACAATCCCATGCTGGTATGGTAAGAAGCAAATAGTTATTTACTCCTACGTCCTGCCCCCTTTCCTCCATACTTATGGGACATTCCTCCGTCCTGTGGGACGGGACCGGAGCACTTTGTAAAAGCATCAACAAAAAAAGGTTTGCAAACATTTTAGTCCTTCCTCTCTTGCTACGTGGGGTACAGCACAAGGCCTTAGACCCGCCCATCTTAGCTCTGCCCCGTGCATCGGAGTAGAATCCGAGGCCCCTCCAATGGGGGCTGCGTGTAGACCTAGTTCTACTGAATCGTGGGGTACCGGAGTTTGCGCTGGGCTTGGTAAGACCGAACGTATGTTCGAGGCCCGCTGTAAGGAGGTTTCTACCGGACTCAGGTCTGAGGTCCCTCGAACATAGGCTAAGGTTACCAACAGTTCTGAGAGGCCTGAGAAGGATTTTCTCACTGGTCCCGCTCTTGTGGCGACACCAGAACTGTTGAGGGGACAAGGGATGAGCTTTTGAATCGAAGTTCCTCCTTTACCGGCAGTGCCGAGGTCGTTCCTGTGAAGGCTAGTTTGGCTATTGGTATGTCACAGAAAAATTCCAGGCCGCATAGTTCCGGCTCGGCCGTGGTTCCTTGTGTAAAGGCTAAAATGAAGACCCCTGATCCATCGGTGGGGACCCCTGCTTCACTTCCACACGTGCCGCAATTCCCCTCAGGGGATTGCAAAATGGCAGCCGTTCCCGCCACAACCGCGGTGGCCATTTTGGGCACTTCCCCTACAACTATGCCATCGGCCTCAGGTGTAGGGATTGGTTCTGTGGGCGAACATAAGGTTCCTTGTGCGCATCCTTTCTGTCCAGTTTATGACTGGAACGCTCGGATGCCCCTTCCGCACAAAATCTCGCTGCCTGTGGGTTCGGCACCCTTGATTTATGTGGACACCTTGGGGGATGGACCTGTTTGGCAACCTTCCCCTCTGCGTCTCTGGAATTATTCTCCTCAGGAGAGGCCTCCTCCGGCAGCTCCAAAGCCTTCTCCGGCGGGCGCCTTTTTCGGCAAGTTTCAGAGGTTCATGCATACCGAACCCATGAGGGAGTATTTCAAGAGTCTTTTTAGGGAGATATGCCCACCTGCGCCTCCGGCTCCACCCGCACCTCCGGTGGTTCCGCCGGCGCCGCCTTTGCCTGCGGTGCCTCCCGCTACTCTTCCGCCCTTGTCCCCGGTACACAAGGCGGTGCCCGACGTAGTTCAGCAATATCCTGACCTGTCGGATGATGTGCAGGGCGATCAGGACAGCGAAGACCATCCCCGCTCTATTCGAGCTTTCCACGACCGGGTGCTGGACAGGTTTATTGGATGTTCCAGCGCCCGAGGCACCCGCTCCGCAGGAGGGTGTGCTTTTGGGGGCGTTCACCTTGTCTCCTTTGGAGTGTACTGGCCTGTCCTTGCAGAAGGATGTTTTGGCCGAGGTCCGTAGAGTCTGGGAGAAGCCACACTCTGGACTTTTCATCAATAAGAAAATTGACGTGCGCTACAGGCTGCATTCTTTGGAAGAGGTGGCCCTAGCATCTTGTCCGCCACCCTCCACGGTGGTGGCTGCGGCCACTTTACAGTCCAGGCCTGCAGCATCCTCTTCTACGACAGCTACTCAGGTTCTGGGGAAAGAGGACAAGCACCTCGACTCCCTTGAGAGGAAGATTTTTGCTAACTCGGCCCTGCAGCTCCAGCAGGCCAATGCAGAACTGGTGTTAGCGGGGGCGAATATGAAAATGTGGAAAGATCTGTCGGAGTTAGAGGAATTAATTCCGGTCGAGAAGCTGGGGTACTTTAAGGCGGGATTATCCGATGCCAGGGTCTTGGCATAGGATCTGTTGGAGGCCGCGGCTCATCATGTCGACACTTCGGCTCGGGGCCTTATGCTGGGAGTGGATACCTCTCGAAAGGCGTGGTTGCATCCCACCAAGTTCTCAAAGCAGGTGCAGGACAAGGTGTTGGACCTGGCGTTTGATGGTAAGGAGCTTTTCCATTCCACAATGGATGTGGAGCTGACCAAAACGAAGGACAGCACCCAGACAGCTAAGTCCTTGTCCGTCCTGGTTAAAACTCCTTTTAGAACCCAGACACTGTTGTCGCAAAGCCGGCCCTCTGGCTTCAGAGGAATTCTAGATCGGAAATACTGCATAGCGGATACCCCTTCGGGTAATAACCACCGGAGGCAGCAACGGACTCGGTTTTTCGCCCTCTCCTCAGCCTCCTCCTCAGGTTCAGGTGGTAACACCACTGAAAAGCCTTCCAAATGAGGGTTCTCCGCGCTCACACGAGACCCCGGTGGGAGGACGCCTTGCGTCTCATTGAGAGCATGGCAGACCATCACTGAGGACCGGTGGGTCTTGTCAGTCGTTGGGGCGGGCTTCTGCTTACCCTTACCCCCTACCCCACCCTTCAACCCTCCTTTCCAGCAGTCGGTGTCATCCTCCCTAAAAGCCGAAGTTCAGAAACTGCTGGACCTCAGAGCTGTGGAACCCGTTCCCCTTGGGGAACGAGGGGAGGGCTTCTACTCCCAGTTCTACTCCCAGCGGTTTACGGTGCCCAAACCCAACCAGGCTGGCCTGCACACCATCCTAGACGTTTCCCAGTTCAATCTTTTCCTACCCCAAGAGAAATTCAAGATGATCACGCCCGGCCAGATACAGTCCTCTTTGCAGATGGGCGATTGGCTCAGCGTGGTGGACCTTCAGGATGCGTACATGCCTATTCTGATCTGGAATCCACACAGGAGATATCAGTTTCTCTGTGGGAGAGGAGCACTTCCAGTTTCGAGTGCTTCCTTTTGGCCTCAGCTTGGCGCTGCGTGTCTTCACGAAGATGTCTGTGATTGCGGCCTATCTTCGTCTGCAGGGTATCCATGTGT
This sequence comes from Ambystoma mexicanum, assembly GCF_040938575.1. Classification (NCBI taxonomy): domain Eukaryota; kingdom Metazoa; phylum Chordata; class Amphibia; order Caudata; family Ambystomatidae; genus Ambystoma; species Ambystoma mexicanum. Next base: position 1,364,069,958 of record NC_090934.1, on the reverse strand, counting down.
ATCCATATTTAGACGACTGGCTCTTACGCAGCCCTTGCCCGTTGAAAGCTGTGTGCATTGTTCAGTCTCTCCTTCAGCTCCTGTTCCATCTTGGGCTGTCGGTGAACTGGTGGAAATCTTCCTTGACGGTCTCGCAGGACTTGATTTTCCTGGGTTTTCGCTGGAACACGAATGACTGCAGTGTGTACCTGACCGGGGACAGAATGGCAGATCTGTTGGCCACGTGTCGGATGTTTGTGCAGTCGGAGAGCATGTCTGCCTAGTGGTTCCAGAGGCTTCTGGGCCTTGTGGCCTCGTGCGTATTGGCTCTGCCTCTAGCTCGTCTCTAGATGAGGGGGGCTCGGATCGCTCTTCGGAGTTCTTGGCGTCAGATTGTGGATCTGGACTCCAAGTTGGTATTGATTCCGGCTTCCATGAGAGCGGACCTGGAGTGGTGGTAGTCGCTCAGCAACCTGTCGGTGGGTGCAGGGTTTCAGGACCCAGCCCCTATGGTAACGGTCACGATGGACTCCCCCTTTCTCAGGTGGGTTGCAACGTTGGATCTTGTTCAGGTCTCGGATCTTTGGTCGCCTCAGGACAAGTTCCTCCACATAAATCATCTGGAGCTTCAGGCGATCTTCCTAGCGCTCAAGGCGTTCAGACCGATCCTTGCCAACAAAATGATCCGTATCCACACGGACAATGTGGTGTCAATGTATTACATCAACAAGCAAGGGGGGTAGCAAGTCTCCCCCTCTTGTGGACCTGTCCATCCAGATTTGGGAGTGGGCGGTTCTTCATGGTGTCTGGCTAGTTGCAGTACACATTCCGGGCCAGCTGAATGTCACGGCAGATGCCCTCAGTCGGCGGATGATGGTCAGCTACGAGTGGGAATTGAAGGCGGAGATCCTCTCATGGATTTTCCTGCGTTGGGGCACTCTGGAAGTGGACCTCTTTGTGACCGCGGCAAACAAACTTCCTCTGTATGCCTCCAGAAACGGGCTGGGAGCCTCCTCTCTGGGGGATGCTCTCGAGATTCCATGGCACGACATGAGGGCCTACGCTTTCCCGCCTCTGCCTCTGATTCATCGGACGATTTGCAAGCTGAAGAACACGGTGAACTGTTCTCTTCTGCTCATAGCCCTGTGGTGGCCGGCCAGGTTTTGGTTCTCGGAACTTCAACACCTGTCGCTGTATCCACCGTACAGGCTACTGGTGAGTCCTGACCTGCTTCATCAGGATCAACAGCTGTGGTATCCCTCCCCACAATCGTTCAGCTTGGTGGCATGGTGCCTGAATTCAAATCATTAGAACATCTCAACCTGTCTGCTGATAACATGCGCATTAAGGCAGCCAGTAAACCTTTAGAAGGTCTCAGTATAGAAGCAAATGGCTTAGGTTCTGTCATTGGTGCTTAGAGAAACAGATGGACCCAAGGTCGGCTACGATTGACACTGTGCTGTCTTCCGTGTCTCACCTAGCAGAGTCGGGCATTCACGTTCTGTCTTGCAGAACTTATCTTTCTGCGGTATCCGCTTACCTATCCACGGACCAATGCTCTTACTCTGTCTAATCAAGTGGTTAGGAGACATTTCGCGGGTTTGATGCACCTTTATCCCCCGGTTCGCAAACCGCACTCTGCCTGGGATCTGAATGTGGTCCTTATGGCGTTGTGCCATAAACCTTTCGAATCAATGGCCATGGTGGACCTCAAGCACCTTTCGTGGAAGGTGTCCTTTTTGGTTGCTGTTACTTCAGCAAGGCGTGCGAGTAAACTCCAAGCTCTGTCGGTGGAGCATCCCTTCTTGGTTTTCCACAAGGATAAGGTGGTCCTACGGGCAAATCCTTCTTTCCTGCCGAAGGTGGTCTCTGATTTCCATCTGAACCAATCGATCTCCCTACTGGTCTTTTTTCCGAACCCTGCTTCAGAAGCGGAAAGGGTTCTGCATTGTTTCGATGTGAGAAGGGCTCTTAAGTTCTATCTAGACAGAACATCTGAATTTAGGAACTCTTCTCAACTGTTGGTGACCTTTGGTAATCCACAAGGTAAACGGGCCTCTAAGGCGACTATCTCCAGATGGATCGCTGCCTGTATTACGGAGTCTTACACTGTCCAAGGACTGCAGCCTCCGAAAGGTATTCATGCACACCTGGTGTGAGGCAAGGCAGCCGCAGTTGCCTTTTAAAAATAGGTCCTCTGGGAGACCATCGCAAAAGCAGCTACTTGAGCCTCCCCATCGGCCTTTTGTAAACATTGTCTAGACTCAAGCTCCAGATCTGGTGCTCAGTTTGGCCAGGCTGTGCTAAAGAACCTTTTTCAATAGGGGTTTTTCCATCCACCCGTAGTTCCTGTAAGGAGTGCTTGGGAATCTCCCAGAAGTATGGAGGAAAGGGGATGGCATGTAGGGGTATAACCAGGTTACTCACCGTAGTGACCACTTTACTCCTAGTCCATAGTTCCCTTTCCTCCATACGCCCACCCGCTGTCCCCTCCTAATAAGGTTCCTCTATTATTGCTTAAAGATCTGTGACCTGGCGATAGAAAAGGACTGATGGGCGATGCGCGGGGCGGAGCCAAGATGGGCCGGGGTTACGGCTTTGTGCCATACCCCGCCTAGAAAGAGAGGAAGGACTAGCATTTTTGCAATTTTTCTTTTTTGATGCTTTTACAAAGTGCTCCGGTCCGGTCCTGTCCCACAGGACGGAGGAATGTCCCATAAGTATGGAGGAAAGGGGACTATGGACTAGGAGTAAGGTGGTCACTACGGTGAGTAACCTGGTTATTTTCATGGTCACAGATTAAAACCCATGGGTCCTGCCGACAAGCATGGAGGGCAAAATGTGAATTTTATATGGTGTCAAAAGAACCACAGCAGTTTCAATTTGCCCCTTAGTACATTTCGCCTGGGAAGAAGGTTGAAGAGTTTTTAATATGCAACATTTTTACAGCAGTATGTCTGGTTCAAGGCTCTGACAGTGCCATGATAGAGAGCTTTTCTCATGAGAACGTAGATGAGGTGACCGGAACAGATGAATGAAGTTCTGCTGGTCATCTCAAATGTTTCAATGAATTGTCATTATAATGTGGGAAGTGGGTGTTGGATTGTGACATCACAAATTATAATTAAGGGTTGTGCGGGAACATTCCTGGATCTAATAACAGAACATAATGTATGTTTTTCTATAAGGATTTAACACCAAACAGCTTTGTGTTTGAAGATTTTTGCATGTTGCAATAGTTACTGTTAATTAGCTAGAGTGGTATAACAATTTTAGATTAGGGGCTTTCCGTTGACAGCGTCTTTTCACAGTTCTGTTCCACAACGTTGAATACATCTGGCCCAGTTGAGTCTGGTCCCTGAATAAACCTGTGCTACGTCTTGCATGCGTACACTCCCTTTTTGACTATTTTTGTAATGTTTTATTGGCAAGTCCCAAGGTGACCGCAGACACATTTTTGGGGGCCCCAGCGAGATATCTCAGCATTCCAAAACGGGATTCCAGCCGTGCTCCCGGTGGAGTGTGGGACAGTGTCCATTGGCCAGTACTAAGAGCTCAAACAATGAGGTAGTCTGTGGACACAGAGTTCCTGAAGGTCCGCCTGGTCCGGTGCTGCTTTCACTCCGACTGGAGTTCAGGCCTTTTAAAGGGAGACTCTTGAGGTCGAGTGAAGTGAAGTATATCTTAAAAGGATACGTGAGTGTACCAGGCTTTTCCTGATCAGAAACCCTGCACTGCTTCCGGGCCTATGACGCACTTAGGGGCTGTAACTGTAAACTCTGCAATACCTTGCCTCTTTGCACTTACCCAGAGCTGTGCTGCCCTGGTTGCACTTCCTCAGAGCAATGCTGCCCTGTTTTCCACTTCCCTCTCCCCCCTTTTCCCTTGCACTTCTCGTTCTCGTACTTGAACAATCTGAATGACACAAGGCCTAGTAGGATCGTTTGTCTTATCCTGCCTCTGTCTTCCCTCCCTTGTCAAGCTTATAAACACTTGTGTACAGGCATGTTATAAATGACACATCATGAAATTGTAACGGTCGGAGGGACTATTTTATGGTGTATAGCGACGCACCTTCAGAAGTGGTGTTGGTGATTGACCGCAGGAGTCTTAGATTTTAGGTCTGCCAATCTGATAGGGAGCAGGTGGACAGTGGCACATCTGCTTTGGAGCAGAGTGTTGCGTAGTAAGTGGCAGGACTTTGTTAGACAAGGAGTTGCATGTAGTGCAGGGAATTGGTATAGTTGCGTCGTTTTATTTTTCGCTGAAGAATTTTAAGGGAGACATTCGCGCACATGCTTTGTGAGTAGCAGCACTGTTTTATTTTTGTGGAAAGTGGTTTTAGTATTTGTTTAATGTGACTATGGAGATGACGGAAGGGCCGGAGCCGAAATAATGTATACATATTTACACAACTGCGTAGCGCTAGTTAAAGGTGCAGTAGATTGAAGGGAGGAGTTACTGCTCTTTTAATGTACTAACGTAGAGCATTAAGGTGTTGGACCTGGTGAGATTGCCATTCATGTACTAATACAACATAACAAGACCGGGCTTGTGTTTGCAAGTGTGGAGTGCTGGGTGTGAAAGGGTGGGACTGTGGAGTCGGCCAGAGTAGATGAAAATCGGGCGAACGAGTAGATGGTAAGTATAAAATTGAGTGGGATTGATTGAATAAGATTTGAGAGTTCAAAGTATAAAGGAAAAGAGGAAAAAGGGAGCGAGGAGTATTACAACAATAAAGATTAAGGTGGGATAATGACATCCTATTGGATGGATGCAGTGCTTAATCACATGTGTAGGAAATTGCCTCAATATCATGACAAGATAACGAAGAACCATTTTGAGTGGGTGCATGAAACAGTGGGGAAATGTTATAAAGAATGGCTTGGAGAGGACTCGCACACAGTTGCCCCTTTTTCAGAAATTGAGGGGTGAGGTTCACTACATACCATGGTAGACAATGGATAGGGACTATTTGGTTTCCAGTTTACCTTTGTTAATAGCGGGGGGGGGCGAATAATTTAAAGGGGGATCTAAAGAGTTTATGGGCAGTGTTGGTTGGGGAGAGAAGTGACAAAATGGCAAAAGGCCGGTTATGCCGGGGTAAAATTATGACCGAACATACATAATGGAGCACTCTTTAATAACTATCGAGCACATGTCTCTAAGGGAGCTGTAAAATATTGGCTCGTAAAATGAAGCCTGATGAGGACCCTGTGGAATATATATGGTCCATACAAGAAATGTGGACACAGGAGAATAAAAAGTCTTGTGATGACGAAATACCTTGTTTTACCACATCTTAGTGAGGGGGCTCCCTACAGATGTACAGACATCGCTAGAGAAGATTGTGGGAATTGAGGCAATACTGTATGGGTGTCCTTTCCAAGGGAGACGGAACCTTTTTCACCAGAAAAAACCTTCCTCCTCTTTAAATTTAGAGGCACCAGCGCTCCTATGTTTGGCTTTGGATACTTCTTCTCTTTTGTCTTTTTTTGTCATTCAGGTACTTGGTCCTCATGCGTCACGCTCCTCCCCGGCTCATGTCGACTTCTGCAGGGTTCAGCAGGTGTCCATCCTGCAACGGGCTCTTCCCAACTACAGACCCCCAAGCACTCTGCCTATGTTGCCTTGGCCCATACCACGGTTGGCAGTCCTGTTCGACGTGTGACTCGCTGTCCTCGAAGGCGCTGATGAACAGACCCGCCTGGTGGAGGGAGCAAGAACTTTGTGACGCATAGAGCCAGGTCCAAGGTAGGGCCAATATTTTCCAGCGCACCCCGCAAGGGAGATTCCTTCCCAGGGACTCTAACGGCACACGCCCGAGGCTGCAACAGCTACCCGCCTTCGGGTCGAGGGGTCCTTGCATCCTCCCGGGCGGAGTGTCGAGGGACCGGAAGGCTCTTGTACAGGTTCTACACCTGAGGGGCTACGCCCTTTTACAGGCACCTTGGCTGAGGGGCTACGCCCTAATACTGGCAATACATCCGAGGGGGCGCCTAAACGCAGCTCTCCAGACGTCCGGGTCGAGGCCCGAGGAGCAGGGTAGGCCTCGTGATCCACACGCAAGAGTCTTGGATGAAGCCGAGCCCAGCGGGACGAGCAACACGTCGCAGGCACATGGTAGGCAGCTCGACAAAATGGCTGCCATGCCAGAAAGGGGCACCCGTCTGACACCATTCCACGAATTCGGCGAAGAAAGAGTGTCAAGCTGGGACTGTGGCCTCAACCAGGTACATGGCCTACAGTCTATCCTTCATTTGCCCAGGGTAACTTTCCTTTGCGTCCATATGGACCGGGTACGCAGAAGCTCCAGCAGCCCCCTGCTGCCCTGTCGGTACCCCCCTGCCACCTCTTTGGCCAGTGAGGAGGTGCTCTTCGAGAAGTTTCCCGGCCTCATGAGGTCTCCTCAGATGGGGTTATCATCAAAGACGCAGTCAGGGAAGTCCTCCCCGCCATGCTAGAGGCACCACAGACTCCTTCATCGGGCCCCCAGGCCCTGGTGCAGCCGGCTCCACAGCCAATTCTGCCTCCTCAACCTCTGGCTGCGGTCCCTGTACTCCAGCCTCCGGCGCCATCTACCCCGCCTTCTCCACAAAATCTCCAGGATACGGACGAGTAGGAGGATCCAGACACGCCATCCTCAGCCAGGACCTTCCATGAATGTCTTGCTGGCCTGGCAGAGTACCTGGGCCTCCCCCAACATGAGGTCGAACAGCCGGCACAAAGGGTTCTGTCTGAAGTCCTCACAAGACTCCCCTCTGCCAACACAGGGATTCCATTGCAAACCGGTGTAGTCTCCCTGACCAAGAAGGGTTGGCTGGAGCCCCACTCGATCCAGCTGGTCAATCGACGCCTGGACGCCACGTATAGGCAGATGGAAGGGGGGAATACACTCTTGCTCTCGACCCATCCTCAGCCACACTCCTCGGTGATCACTGCAGCATCACTATACTCCAAGCCTCAGTCGTCCTCTGCGGCGCTGCTAGGCAAGGAGAAGATCTTTGAGGCGTACGGCAAGAAGATCTACTCCAACGCCTCCTTGCATCTGCGTCAGGCCAACCCAAATGCCATGCTGGCTGCTGCCAACCAACGGTTATGGCGGGAAATTGAGGACTTCCTCCCAGAACTCCCCACCCATTGCCATTCACGCTTTAAGGCGGGGCTAGCAGAAGCCAAGCTTGTGGTGCATGACCTCATGGAATCCACAGTGGCTCATATCGATACCTCAGGCCGTACCATCTGTATTGCCATGGACATGAGAACAGCCTGGCTCCGGGCAACAAAATTCAACCCGGATGTCCTGGAGTGCATTCTAGATCTACTGTTCGAGGGGAGGGACCTCTTCCACTCCCCTACGGACGAAGATCTGGACAAAAAGAACAGCTCACAAACGGCAAAGTCTTTATCCATCCTGACAAAGACCACGCCCAAATCGTACACCCAATCTCAGCAGCGCTCGGAGAAGGGTCATACATATGGAGGGTTCCACGGCTTCCAGGAACGCAGATCCAGGCAGCCGGACCGCTCGCTGTCTCAGAACCGGCGCAAACAACAAAAAGGTGGGGGGGGGGTAAGGGCTTTTTCCAGTCCCCCCCCATCCTCAGCCTGCGAGAGAAAGAAGGCATGACGTGCCCCTTCCGGTCCACGTGTCTTCGGTGGGGGGCATGCTTGCACTCATGCACAATTCTGGTGGCTTCCCATCCCAGCCACTCCTTCCTCCTCCCCTCCACATGTTGGGACAGCAATTATTTTGGCGGATATCTGGGCGTTCGTATAGAGCCAGGCAGTAGGGGAAGTTCCAGCCTCCGAGCGAGGCTTTGGCTTCTACTGCCAGCTTTTATAGCATTGGCAGCCCCATCCTTCTTTCCTACAGGATCATGGGCTACCATTTCCAATACAAAACTCCTGTTTGGCCTCAAACTGGGCCCCCATAGTCTTTACCAGACTCATGATCGCTGTGGTGGCCTCCTCAGAGCACAGGGCCTCCACATCTACCCATACCTCGACTGACTCTTCAGGGCTACATCTCCAGAAGCGGTTCACCACTCTTGCCATGCCCTTATGAACACACTGCACGACTTGAGCTTCTCGCTCAACCTCAAGAAGTCACAACTGCTCCCTATGCAGTGTCTGACATTCCTGGGACTCATTTGGGACACGTGCTCCAAGAGGATTTTCCTGTCAGAAGACAAGATCTCAGCCATCAAGAGGGCCACCGCCCACTTCCTCACCAGACAGGTCACCTCAGCATGGTGGTACCAACGTCTCCTGGGTCTACTAGCGGCGGTTCTGTTAGCCGTGCTGCACACGAGACTACGGATGAGAAGGATTTGGCTGCTCTTCGCGACCTCATGGAGTCAGGAGAGGGGCTCCCAATCCGAGATGATCAACGTTCTGCCATCTCTCCACCCGGACCTCACTTGGTGGTCCAGGGACTGCAACCTACGGATGGGCAAGCCCTTCCGGTGGCCGTCTCCGCAGGCCACCATCACCACAGACTCCTCGCTCGAGGGCTGGGGAGCCACCCTGGACAATCTCTCAGTCAAGGCACCTGGACTCGACAGGAGCAGGAATACCACATCAATTGGTTGGAGCTGACTGCCATCTGGCTAGTGCTCAGGGTATTCCTACCACTTCTCAAGGGCAAGGTTGTCCTCATCCAGACAGACAACTCAACCAGCATGTACTACATCAACAAGCAGGGAGGCACTAGATCCCCTCCTCTGTGCAGACTGGCGATCAGCATGTGGGAATGGGCCTTGGAAAACAGAATTCTCCTCGCGGCAGTCCAGCTCCCGGGGTGATACCAACCTGGAGGTGGACAGGCTCAGCAGGCTGGGAGCGAACAATTACGAGTGGCAGCTAAACGACCTTGTTATTCAAGAGATCTTCAACAAGTGGGGTCACCCCCAAGTGGATCTCTTTGCCACCTTGTACAACAAGAAGTGCCCTCAGTTCGCATCCTGACAGGATTGGGGCCCCGGCCCTCTGGGCAACGCATTTCACCTCCAGTGGACCGGCATGAAGGCCTATGCCTTTCCGCCCACTCCCCTGATTCACAGGGTAATTTGCAAGATCAAGGAGTTGCACCGACTCCTCATCATTGTGATTGCTCCATGGTGGCCTGCCAGACCATGATTTTCGGAGCTCCTTCGCCTCTCGGACGTGCCCCCGATACCCCTCCTGACGGGCCCAGCACATCTTCTGGCACAGCAGGGGAGCAGCATCATCCACCACGCACCAGGGAAACTAGCCCTCAGTGTTACCTGAGCAGGTAACGCTTCGGCACCTTAGCCTCTCACAGGCCAACATGGAGATCATACAGGCCACCAGGAGCAAAGCCACCAGTGCCCAGTACAAGAGCAAATGGACCAGGTTCTGCCACTGGGCAGACTCCAAGGGAATTGACCTCTTGGCCTGCAATTTGGACTACGTGCTCGCCTTTTCAGCGCTCCTCACTCATTCGGGCGTACAGGTAGACACCTGCCATACATACCTTGCAGCCATTGGGGCTTATGGGAACTCGGAGGAAGGTATTTTTTCCTCCTCCAACCCTATCGTCAAACATCTGACTGGCCTTGTAGGATCTACCTGCCCGTCAAGAGATAACACCCTGTGTGGGACCTTAATATAGTCTTGGGAGCCCTGGCGCACAAACCATTCGAGCCAATAGCGTCCGTGGACATTAGGCTGGTCACCATCAAGACTGCCTTACTAGTGGGTCTTACCTCGGCTCGCAGAGTCAGCGAGATTCAGGCTCTGGTCGCCTCTGAACCATATACCGCCTTTCACAAGGACAAGTTAGTCATAGGGGCACACCTGGCATTTCTGACCAGGGTTCCTCTGCATTTCTCTTGAACGAGGAAATAGTCTTTCCTACGTTCTTTCCCGATCCCAAGGACGAAGAATAGAGAGTGCTGCACTGCCTGGATGTCAGGCGTGCCCTAAAATTCTACTTGGACAGGACAAAGGGCTTCTGCAAGTCGGACACCCTGTTTGTCACTGTCGGCAGCTCGCTGCCAGGCTATCGGGCCTCCAAGGCTTCCATATCCCACTGGATGGTCTCTGCCATCAAAGAAGCGTATGAGGACCAGCACAAGCTGCTCCTGGCCAACATGAATGCCCACGCAGTCTGAACCAAGGCAACGGCCATCGCATTCCAACGCCATGTCCCTTGGCAAGTCATAAGCAGGGCAGCCACTTGGGCTTCTACCTCAGCTTTCTGCAAGCATTACTGTTTGGATGTCGGCTCTAGATCTGATGCAGCCTTCGGGCAGGCGGTTCTCAGGAACCTATTTGCTTAAGGAGTGTCTCCTCTCCACCCTGAGGCTACAAACTGTTGTAATCGCCCATACAGTATGGAGGAAAGGGACGAGACGTAAGAGTAATTAAGTTACTCACCGTAGTGACTAACGTACTCTTAGTCAATAGTCCCCTTTTCTCCATACGCCACCAGCCTCCGCCCTAATAATACTGGTTTCATTAGGCAATGTTTAATCTATTGTCGACGCGTCAATGGGGACTGAGTTGTGATGCCGGAGGGCGGAGTCGGGCAGAGCATGCTCCCTGGGGCGCACGCCTCTAAATTTAAAGGGGAAGGTTTTTTCTGGTGAAAAGGGTTCAATCTCCCGTCCCTTGGAAGGGACGCCCATACAGTATGGAGGAAAGGGGACTATGGACTAAGAGTACGTTAGTCACTACGGTGAGTAACTTATAATTTATTGCAGAAGAAAGCAGGAAAAGGATAAGGCGAGAGCTGACAATGCAACAAGAGCAGAAAACAAATGAGTTCAGAAAAAACTGGCTAAAATAAACATGGAAGAAGCAGTGCTCGCAGGGCCAGTTCCACATGTGCTGCAAGGGGAGGGCTCCCAGTGTTAACAGTAATGTAATCAGGAGGGTACACTGTGGTGCCACCCACTCAGCAGTGAGGAACGGTGCAGATGCAGCCACAACATGCATTTATAAACGTGCAGCAACAGCCGGGGGTTGTGCAGACATGTGGAGTAAACGGTTACATGGGATCTGTATCGGACAGGGAAAGGCTATTACACACCAGGAAGGGGAATGGGTTACGGGGGAATGGGGCCACAGTGTGGGGGACAGTGCTTTGCATGTGGAAATGTTGGTCTCTTTGCACGGAAATGCCCACTAATAGCACAAGCAGGGCAACAAAAGCAACCTCATACATGGGCACCTCAACAAATACAGGTGATACCGCATCAGCAACTACAGATACAGCTCACACAACCGCAGGGTATATCCAGCCAGGGACAAGGGCAAGGGCACGTGCAGGGTGGGGAGATGGCAAGAACCCAGAGTACAGTAATCATACTCCAGGCACCAGTCCAGACACAAGTACAAGTAGGGGTAACATTACTGGGACAGAACACTGTGCCCCAATACACTGCAGTCACAGTGGTGGGCGGTAATCCATTTACATCATCCGCCACTCCATTTTCCCAGTAGGGGTTCCCACGGGAGTGCAATGGTGTCCTATTCTAGCAGTAACAGAACCATAGGTAGCAATTCATATATGATGGAGGGGATTTTCTTAACTTATACATACTGGAGAACCTGATCATGCATAAAGGAAGAAGAATTTCCATTATCTAACAAAAGTTTGGACATGCCAGGCTTTTTGGGAACAATTTTGAAAGTTCCTTGACAAAAGATTTACCCTTGACAATAGGGACACAGAATATTGTAGCACTATTATTGTATTCGAAAGATACTCGCATGAACATTCTGGGAAGGGACTTACTAAGCAAATTGAATGCCACAATTTCATTTTCAGAGAAAGGGATGGTGTGCTCCACATCCGCAATTTATCAAGCTAAAGTGGCAATATTGATTAAGGCATACTATGAGAGGGATGCCCACACTAATGGAGGTGCATTTGTACTGGGTGCATGCTTGTTGGGATGGTTAGACAGGAGAAAGGTAACGCGCAGGTTAAGGAAGAGGTGATTTAAGGGGGGGCATCACCATAGGACAGAGGCATTCAGGTTCTACAGTGGTAGGGCAGAGACCTGGAGTACACAAAGGGGAGGAGTTGATGGTGTACTCACAGACACGACTACAAGACCACTAATATGCACAGGCAGCAGAGCTGATGGCCTTGATTGAGGCACTGAACCTGTCAAGACGGTCAGGTAGTGAAAACTTTCTCTGATTCTGTTACTTCCACAGTGTACTCGGGGCTAGCAAGATGGGAAATGGAGACGGTTCAAATGAAGTGACGGTACCCGTGTTCAGCATGCAGGATTACTGAGTAAATTATTAGAAATGTTACCACTCCCAGTAGAACTAGCTTTAATAAAGTGCAAGACCCACACAGGAGGGCAAGATTTTATTTCATGAGTAAATGAAAGAGCAGACTGAGCAGTAAAAGAAGCAGCATATCTACCAGAAGGAACACATGTGGTGTTCCCTGCCGAAAAGGAAAAGATACTCCTATATGCAGTGCTAAAAGGTGAGCAAAGAATTACCAAAAAACATTAATGCAACCCCAATAATGCAGATAATTGAGTTGCAGGGCGAAGCATGGAATGATGAGTTATGGAAGGGAGGATATTATACCCAACTGATTCGGTATAGCGGCATGATCTCACAGGAAAAGTGTTCATGCCAAAGAAATTGTGGTGGGTGGCATTGGACAGATTCACTATACTGCCCACATATCGACAGAGCATGTGACTACAGGGATGACAACTGGTTTGTATCAAATTTGTTTGAGAATGTTGTAGCGTTTGTGAGTAACTGCATGATGTGCCAGAATTATTTGCCAGGTCACATATTGAGTTGTACAGGGAACATTGCTACAACTGGAAGGCCCCTTCCTGCACTTGCGTATTGACTGTTGATATGCAAGAGAGATGTACCTCTTAGAGCAATTTGCTTGTAGTGTTGTGTCCATTCTCGCGTTGGATTGCGGCTGGCCCTGTGCCCATAATGATGCCCGCTCTGTGGCAAAATTGCTTGTGAGGGAGGTGTTCCCAAGGTGAGAGAGTCCAGATGAAATTCTGACAATGGTCAGCATTTTGCTAATGATTTAATTAAGGAAATAACACTCCTAGGGATAAAGTCTAAATACTCTTTGTCCCATCCCCTTTCTCCACACTGCATGGGCGTCCCTTCCAAGGGACAGGAGACGAAACCTTTTTCACCAGAAAAAACCTTCTTCCCCTATTAAATTTAGAGACGCGCAGGGGTGCGGCCCAGGGAGCATACGCTGCCCTGACTCTGCCCTCCGGCATCACACCTCAGTCCCGATAGACGCGTCGACAATAGATTAACATTGCCTAATGACAACGGGCTGAATTCACCAGTGCTCTGGGTTTGGCTTCGGCCATGTAATTCCATGCGCGGATACTTCTCTTTTTTTGTCTTTTTATCATTAGATACTCTGTCCTCAGGCATTGCCCCCCTCCCTGGCGCATGTCGACTTCTACAGGGTTCAGCATGTTCATCTGCAACGGGCTCTTCCCAACTTCAGACGCCCATGCCTTCTGCCTACGTTGCCTCGGCCAAGACCACGGTTGGAAAGCTTGTACAGTGTGTGGCTCGCTGTCTTCCAAAGCGCTGAAAAACAGACTATCCAGGTGGAGGGAGCTCTTCCCGAAGTCTCCTCCAGCGGACATCAAGAATGTCATGGAACATTGAACCAAGCCCAAGGTAGGGCCGATATTTTCCATTGCACCCTGCAAGGGAGACACCTTCCCAGGTACTCTCCCGCGCGGGAGGGACTGCTTAGGTCCTTCTACCAGCACGTGCACCGAGGCTGCTGCAGCTACCGGCCTTTGGGCTGAGGAATCCTTGGATCCTCCCGGTGGTAGTGTTGAGGGACCGGAAGGTTCTTGTACCGGATTGTCACCCGAGGTGCAGCGCCCTTGTACCGGCAATATGGCCGAGGGGCTATAGCCCTAGTACTGGCAATACATCCGAGGGGGTGTCTACACGCAGCCCTGACCCCTGGGTCGAGAGTGTCGCACCTACTGGGCCTAGGCCCGAGGAGAAGGGTTGGCCTCGTGATCCACACGCAAGTGTCTTGGAGGAGGCTGGGCCCAGCGGGCTGAGCAACACGTTGCAGGCAGCCCGACAAAATGGCTGCTGCGCCAGACAGAGGCACCGGTCTGGCGCCATTCCAGGAATTCAGCGAAGGAGTGTCAAGGTGGGACTGGCCTCAACCATGTACGTGGCCTAGAGCTTATCACTCTTTTGCCCAGGGCAGCTTCCCACTGCGTCCAAATGGGCAGGGTATGCAGCGGCTCCAACAGCTCCCGGCTACCCCATCAGCACCCCCTGCCACCTCTTTGGCCAGTGAAGAGGGGTTCTTCGAGAGGTTCCTCGGCCTCATGAAGTCACCTCGGATGGGGGTTATCCTCAAGGACGCCATCAGGGAAGTCCTCCCCGCAATGCTAGCGGCACCACAAGCTCCTCCACTGGCGCCCCAAACCCCGGCGCAGCTGCTGCCTCCGGTCTCCCAGCTGACACCTCACGCGGCTCAACCTCTGCCGCCCCCTCATCCTCCGGCCGCGGTCTCTGTACTCCAGCCTCAGGCGCCATCTACTTCTTCTCCACAGGATCCTCCTGATCCACAGGATACGGATATGGATGAGGAGGAGGATCCGGATACGCCATCTCCATCCAGGACCTTCCACCAACGTCTTGTAGGGCTGGTGGAGTACCTGGGCCTGCCCCAGCCCAAGGTCGAGCAGCCGGCAGAGGGGTTGTGGCTGAAGTCTTCACGCAACGCCAAAACAGGGATTCCACTGCAAACCGATGTAGTCTCCCTGGCCAAGAAGTGTTATCTCAAGCCCCACTCAGCCTTGCCGGTCAATCGACGCCTGGAGGCCAATTACAGGCAGATGGAGGGGGATACACTCTTGCTCTCGGGCCATCCTCAGCCACACTCGTCTGTGATCGCTGCGGCATCACTATACTCCAAGCCTCAGTCATCCTCATCCTCCTCCTCTGTGGCGCTGCTAGGTAAGGAGATGATCTTGGCGGCGTACGGCAAGAGGCTCTATTCCAACGCATCCTTGTCTTCGTCAGGCCAACGCCGATGCCATATTGTTGCCGCCAACCAAAGATTATGTTGGGAAATTGCAGACTTCCTCCCAGAACTCCCTACTCGCGCTTTAAGGCAGGGCTGGCCGAGGCCAAGCTGGAAGCGCATGACCTCATGGAATCCACCGTGGCCCATATTGATGCCTCTGGCCGTGCCATCTACATTGCCACGGACCTGAGGACAGCCTGAATCCAGGCGACAAAATTCAACCCAGAGGTCCAGGAACGCATATTAGATTTACCGGCTCTTTCACTCCTCCACGGATGAAGAGCTGGACAAAAAGAAAAACAGCTCACAAATGGCCAAGTCTTTATCAATCATCCTGACAAAGACCATGCCCAAATCGTACACCCAATCTCAACAGCGCTCCGTTAGGGTGGGTATGTACGGAGGGTTCCGCGGCTTACAGGAACGGAGATCCAGGCAGCCGGACCGCTCGCCATCTCAGAACCGACAAAAAGAGGGAAGGGAAGGGCTTTTTCCAGTCCCCCTCCTCCGCGACAACCTCCAAGGGAAAGAAGACATGACACGCCCCTTGGGGTCCACGTGTCTCCAGTGAGGGGCAGGCTCTCTCTTACGCACATTTCTGGGGCCAGAATTTCGCAGACCCCTGTATCCTCTCCATAGAATCCATCGGGTACAGTCTCCCTGTCCCAGCCTCTCCTTCCACCTCCCCTCCACTCCCACAGGTTTGTACAGCAACTCTTTTGACGGAAATCCAGTCGCTCGTAGAGAGCAAGGCAGTGGAGGAAGCTCCAGCCTCCCAGCGAGGCTTTGGCTTCTACTCCAGGATTTTCGCCATTCAGAAGAACCACCAGCCGGGCCTGAGAGTTGTGCTGGACCTTTCCACCCTCAACCTCTCCTTACCCCTGTAAAAATACAAGATGGATTCGCCAGATTTAATAGCAGAGACATTGTGCAAGGGAGACTGGATGTGCTCCCTGGATCTGAAGGACGTGTACCTACAAGTCCCGATTTGGCAGCCCCATCGTGCCTTCCTATGGTTCAGGATCATGGGCTACCATTTTCAATACAAGGTGCTTCCTTTTAGCCTCAACTTGGCCCCCAGGGTCTTTACCAGACACATGAATACAGTGGCGGCCCTCCTCAGGGCTCAAGGCCTCCACATCTACCCATATCTTGATGACGGACTCGTCAGGGCCACATCTTCGGAAGCGGTTCACTACTCTTTCCATGCCCTTATGAAGACACTGCACAATCTGGGATTCTCGCTCAATCTCAAGTCACAGCAGCAGCCCACGCAGACTGACATTCTTGGGACTCATCTGGGACACATTCTCCAAGAATGTATTTCCCTCAGAGGACAAGATCTCGGCCATCAAGAGGGCCACCACCCACTTCCTCAGCAGAGAGGTGACCTCGGCATGGTGGTACCAACATCTCCTGGGTCTATTGGCGGCAGTCCTATTAGCCGCCCTGCACACAATATTGAGGATGAGGAGGATTCAGCTTCACTTCGCCGCCTCATGGTACCAGGAGCGGGGCTCTCAATCCGAGATCAACGTTCCTCCATCTCTCCACCCGGACCTAACACTGTGGTCCAGGGACTGCAACCTACGGATGGGCAAGCCCTTCCGGCCGTCCACCCCGCAGGCCAGTCACCGCGGATTCGTCGCCCGAGGGCTGGGGAGCCACCCTGGACGGTCTCTCGGTCCATGGTGCGTGGACTCGACAGGGGCAGGAATACCACATCAATTGGGTAGAGCTGAAAGCCATGTGGCTAGCGCTCGGGGCATTCCTACCACTTCTCAGGGGCAAGGTTGTCCTCATCCAGACAACCAACTCAACCAGCATGTACTATTTCAACAAGCAGGGAGGCACCAGATCCCCTCCTAAGTGCAGACTGGCAATCCGCATGTGGGAGTGGGCCCTGGAAAACGACATCTACCTCACGGCAGTCCACCTCCCGGGGGAATCCAACCTGGAGGCGGGCAGGCTTGGTGCGGACAATTATAAGTGGCAGCTAAATGCCCTCGTTATTCAGGAGATCTTCAACAGGTGGAGCCATCCCGAGGTGGATCTCTTTGCCTCCTGGCATAAAAAGAAGTGCCTTCAATTCACCACCTGGCAGGGGCAGGGCCCCGGCTCCCTGGCCGACGCATTTCTGCTTCAGTGGAACGGCATGACGGCTTGCGCCTTCCTGCCCAGGCTGCTGATTCACAGAGTAATTTGCAAGATCAAGGAGTCTTGCCAGCTTAACATCATCCTAATAGCTCCATGGTGGCTCGCCAGGCCATGCTTTTTGGAGCTGCTCAGTCTCTCGGAGATGCCCCCGATTCACCTCCCGACGAGCCCAGCACATCTTCTGGCACAGAAGGGGGGCAGAGTCGTCTGCCCCACGTCACAGAAACTAGCCTTTACAGCGTGGTACCTGAGCAGGTAACGCTTCGGCACCTCAGCCTCTCACAGGCTAATCTGGAAATCCTACTGGGTGCCGGGAGCAAGGCTACCAGGGCCCAGTATAAAAGCAAATGGATGACCAGATTCTACCACTGGGCAGACTCCAAAGAAATCAATCTCCTGGCATGCACCTTGGACTACATACTCTCCTTCTCGGTGCACCTCGCCCACTATGGAGTGTAGGTTGACACTTGCCGTACATACCTCGCAGCCATCAGAGCTTACAGGAACTTGGAGGAAGGTATCTTCTCCTGCAATCCTATTGGCAAACATCTGACGGGGCTCACAAGGCTCTACCCGCCTGTCAAGAGGCCGTACCCTGTGTGGGACCTCAACACAGTCTTGGGTGCCCGGGCGCAAAAACAATTCGAGCCAATGTCGTCCGCTGACATCAGGCTGGTGACCATCAAGACGGCCTTACTCGTTGGCCTCGGCTCGCTGGGTCAGCGAAATCTAGGCGCTGATCACCTCAAACCATATACTGCCTTTCTCAAGGACAAAGTAGTCCTGCGGAAACACCCAACATTTCTGCCCAAGGTGCCGTCTGCTTTCCACTTGAACGAGGAAATAATCCTCCTTTCATTTTTTGCCGATCCCAAAGACGATTCACAGAGTGCTGCACTGCGTGGATGTCGGGCATGCTCTGAAATTTTACTCGGACAGGACTAAGGGCTTCCGCAAATCGGACACCCTGTTCGTCACTTTCAGAGGCTCAAGACCAGGCTATCGGGCCTCCAAAGCTTCCATATCTCGATGGATGGTCGCGGCCATCAAAGAAGCGTACGAGGGCCAGCACAAGCTGCTTCCGGCCAACATGCACGCCCACGCAGTCCGGGCCAAGGCAACAGCCATCGCATTCCAGCGCCATGTCCTTTGGCAATTCATAAGCAGGGAGCCACTTGGGCAACTCACTCGGCTTTCTGCAAGCATTACTGTTTGGATGTCGGCTCTAGATCTGATGTGGCTTTCGGACAGGCAGTTCTCAGGAACGTATGAGCTTGAGAAGGGTCTCCTCTCCACCCTGGGGCAACACTCGGTTGTAATCACCCATGCAGTATGGAGGAAAGGGGATAGGGCATAAGAGTAATTATAAGTTACTCACCTTAGTGACGAACTTGTCCTTAGTCCCCTTTCCTCCATACGTCCCACCAACCTCCCACTAATACTTGTGTCAATGGGCAATGTTAAATCTATTGTCGATGCGTCAATGGGGACTGAGGTGTGACGCTGGAGGGCGGAGTCAGGGCAGCGCATGCTCCCTGGGACACACCCCTGTGTGCCTCTAAACTTAAAGGGGAAAAAGGTTTTTTTCTGGTGAAAAAAGTTCCATCTCCCGTCCCTTGGAAGGGACGCCCATGCAGTATGGAGGAAAGAGGACTAAGAGTACGTTAGTCACTACGGTGAGTAACTTATAATTTATGCACGGTTTACCATCCACAAACCAACAGGTTGGGAGAGAAGATGAGTGGACTGCTTAAAATGCAGTTGGCAAAGCATACCCAAACGCTTGGTAAACCCTGGGTGCACTGCTTGCCTCTT
This sequence comes from Ambystoma mexicanum, assembly GCF_040938575.1. NCBI lineage: Eukaryota > Metazoa > Chordata > Amphibia > Caudata > Ambystomatidae > Ambystoma > Ambystoma mexicanum. The sequence continues at coordinate 1,364,050,943 of NC_090934.1, read as the reverse complement.
GATTTATTTGCACTGCGCAATAGGCCTTCAGCAGATAATCACTTGACTAATCATGAGATTGTATGAGACAGCGGAATATGCTCATGCATTCTCCGCTTTGTTACAATTTCCTATGCACATTCTTCTTGCATTCTGGGGGGGAATTGGATTCGTATCTCAAATAACTTCTAAAATCCCTTCGATACATATCTTTGTTGACGAGACCAAAAACTCAAACCAGATAATTTACCCAAGCAGCACTTTTTACCCAAGGGAGAAGATATTCGTTAAGAATCACGTTTATAAATGGAAGAAGCGTTTCACCGGCCCACATACTGTGATCTATTTGACACAGACAGCGTTGAAAATCGAACGGCGCTGAGGATGGGTATACATCTAAGATGTGCGCAAAGACAAGAGGTCTGCTTCCGCAAGCACAACATGATGGGGGTATATGGAAGTTTTCTTAAATATTTTTCTCGGCCTTTAGACTATATAGAAAACCAGCAAAAGAAAATGATGGAAATGTCTTAAAAGAAATATTTTAATGAAGAAAAAAAGATGATTTCAGTGTTTTGGAGCGTTATTTTATTAGGTTTTTAGTGTTCGATTAATACTTTTAGTGTATTTGGTTTTAAAAGAGAAAAGTGGAACACAATTTAATGAAAATATAAATGGGGGGAAATAAGGATTTTAATGAATGAGGAAAGTTTTCATCATGGCACTGAAGGAGAGCCAGATTTGTCAACTGGAAATTTGGTACAACGAGTTGTTACGTGTGGGGAGAGAAAAGGTGAATGTGTTACGCTCAACTGGTCTCTGCGGAGGCATTGGGGCACGGTCGCAGCCCTCCCAGGGATGAAACTCCTCTTGTCTGTTCCTCCCTCTGCGTTTGTGTGGGGAACTGCGGTGATGAGCGGTGTAGTTCCTGCTGAATGATGATGAGCTCTCTGTCCTGCTGCTTCTTGCAGGGGCGCTTGTTTATGGGAATCGAGTTCTTTCACTAGTTGCTTGTCGTGGAAGTCCAGACCAGCTGCGACTAGTCCACTTCTCTTGTAGGTAAGTGTTTCCCTTGTTTCCACTTTCCCGCTTGTCTTCCGACTGTTGTAATTGTATTTGTAAAGTTCATTCTTCGTCCTTTGTATGTAATGTCTCTTTTCTCTGCTCTCTCCCCTTGCAGGTGGTGTAGCGGTGCCGGCGGTAGCTGCTGTAGAAGTACACCTGGCGGTACGGAGGAGCGGGGCTGAGATGGTCCGACGGCTGGTAAGTAGCCTTTAATGGTCCCTTAGGGTGCGCGTTGGGTTTTAAATGCAGCGCGCTCCTGGGTTGGGTGTTTCCGGAATTCTAACCTTTCTTGTCTTTTCTCGTTTCAGGACTTCAGCTTCGTGGGACAGAGAGTGCAGGTGCTGCGGCGCCGATTTGGGATCTGACAAGAAGATGGAGCTTTGCCGTGGGAAGCGAGCCAGGGTCCAGGTAAGGATGCTGTTGTTGCAGGATCACGCAGTAAGTAGCTGGTCCAGGCGGCGGTGAGCGTCATGTTGCATAGAGGTGCAAAGTAACACAAAGCATTTGCTTCAGGGATCGGTGGGTTTATATAGTCTTGTTCCCGGCCATGCCCAGTAGCTCTGGCCTGCCTGCCTGCTGCCATGCCCTGCCACACCCGATGAGTCAGCACCTGAAGACCAGGCCTAGGGAGCCACGCCTGATGAGTCAGCACATGGGGATGGTCTCTGGAATAAAGGCTTTCAGCACCTGGAAAGTTCTTGTAAATTAAAAGCACTCCTGCACTGAAATAGTGTTCCTGCTCGCATCTCTATATGAGCCTGGTGCCAAAGGCGCCAGGCCAGGACTGTGTCCAGCCAGGGCCCCTGTGTTTATAAGTACCAAAGTGATATAAGTGAGTTAAGTGGTTTATGTGTTCTGAGGCCCGTGGCCATGACAGACTGTCATCCCACATGTGATAGGAGCGCCAAAACTCTGTCTACCCCAAGCTGTGTCTTACGAGGAAGCAGGATGCAAAAATAGAAGTTTATTCCAGGGGAAAAAGGTAACTGTTGAGTGGGAGGATGAAGGGGGAAATGGTGTATGAAGACAATTTCGTGAAATTAACAAAAAAACAATTGAAAATGAGGAAATCCAGCATAAGGTAGTGGAATATCTGACAATGCCCTTAAAAAGGTTAATTACAAATAAGAGACCACAAGAGAGATGGTGCACACATGAGGAAGGGCAATGCATACCCTGGTGTCATACAAGGGAATTGATGAGGGTAGAGGGAGCAGTGTGGTATGGGGACAAATAGAAGGAGAGAGTAATGCAGTGTTGTGCTGAGGGATTGGTTGGTTTTGAACAAAACGTGTCTGTCAAGGTGAAGGAGAGTTGCAGGGCAATTTGGGGAAAATATGTTGATGCAATTACTTGGTTACATGAAAAGCATCAACCAGTTGACTTAAAGAGCATTACTTGATTCCCTTTGTGTTTCAGGTCGATTGGGTCTATCTACCGGGGCACTAATTCTGGATGCACCAAGGTGATGCAGAATGCAGCACTGATGCAGGGTACTGCCATGGTGATGGATGTATGGTGGTCCTGTGGATCGAAGGCTTATGCCCAGCTTTTTTTTTGGTGTTTGTGCTCTTGTCACTTTCACATGATATGATACGATAGGTTATTTATATCGCATTTAATAGCCACAGGTTTCTAGGCGCGGACCGGGGATCGAACCTGTGGTGCTCTGTCGTCTTGCTTCCAAGGCGAGTATGTTGCCCCCGAGTTATCCTCCCGAGACAGTCCTGCACTGGTTTTGCCTCGAAATAACAGTACCATGAAAATTGCGTGCAGCGAAAAATGGCCCAGCAAGAGGAGGAACGTAAATCAATAAGAAGGAAGAAGCAGGCAAGAAAAGTGAAGGAAACTTAGCGGCTATCCGTGATGAATTTAGACTGTTCTCCATGGCTGCTTTGAGGTGTCCAAGCTGCCACTAATGCAAAGTTGCTGCAGCTCACTCGATATGCGATGCTGCATTTGACAAATTCAACAGCAAAAGGTTTGAATGCAATTAAAGAGGAGATGAGGGCGCTATGCTTGTTGGCCCTCCAGAACTGGTACGTGCTGGACCTCCTAACTGCTATCAAAGGAGGGGTGTGCGCAAAGTTTGGAAGCAGCTGTTGCACAATGACACCCGATGGCGATGCCTTAAGTTGAACATTGCAAGCAGCCATAACCGAGATACAGACATTTTCTCATGGGTACCCACCTGGCTTTCTGGAATGTTTCGAACAACTTTCAGTGTTGGTGCTGATTCTCGTCACCTTCTGCATCATTTAGAATGTTTTTAGAATATATTCTAACAAGAAAAAAGGGCGGTTGATGTTACCCTTAAGTGTTGATAAAAAAAGCTACAGAAAAGAAGGGTGGTAATAAAGTAATTGGGGGGGGGGAAGAGGGGAATGAGGACGAGGATCCTGATGGGGGTGGGTCTTTACACAGCCAACAGATTTCAAAAACTATCAACAATTTTGGATTTCATGCTTAAAGGATGGAACAGGGGATGAAAACTCTGGATGGTTTGGAGGAGATTGGGGGAGACCTGACCAGATTGGAAAAAATGTGGATTCACAAAGATAAAGTAGCAGAAACGGAGCGCGAGGCACAGAGTGTTAGTTATTGATCCCTAAAAGGAGGGAATAATGTAATAAAAATGCAAGTTCAGCGCAGTGAAAAGGTACACACTTATCAATTGCAAGTGTAGTACTTTAAAAGGAGAGGGGGCTCCTTTTAATCGTTATACAGTCAAGCCCAAAATAAAAGTAATGTGCATATAAAAGAAATACAGATGCACAGGTTAGTATAACCAAACTTAGAGGTCCGATGAAACACAGTAAATAGGCCTTGTAGCATGCATTTGTAGAAAACGTGTGTTGCTTTTTTAATTAATCTGCAACTAAGCCGCAGTGGCTGGTAACACATTGCAGGTCCCACGATCCCAGGCTGGTATGGTAAGAAGCAAACAATAGTTATTTTTTCGATGTCACAGACTAAAATCCATGGGTCCAGTTGACCGACCAGGAGGGCTTAACCATTTTATAATTCAATATGACTTGCAAAACGCGACTTTTAGATGGTGTCAAAAGAACCAGAGCAGTTTGAAATTGCCCCTTTGTACGTTTTGTCTGGGAAGAAGGTCGAAGAGTTCTTAATATGCAACATTTGTACAGCAGTATGACCATGGTTCAAGGCTCTTAACAGTGTCATGGTAGAGAGCGTTTCTCATGAGAACGTAGACGAGGTGACCGGGACAGATGAGTTCCTCCTGGTCATCTCAAATGTTTCAATGAATTATCATTACAGTGTGGGCGTTGGATTGTGACATCATGAATTAGAATTAAGGGTGGTGTGGGAAGGTTTACGGACCCAATTACAGAACATAATGTATGTTCTTCTATAAGGGTTTAACGTGTGAACACCAATGTTCTGTGTTTGGGGAGATTTCATGTTGCAAAAGTTACTAATGTTAGCAATTGTAGTTTAAACATTTTAGATTTAGGGGCGTTCCGTTGACAGCGCTTTTTCACAGTTCTGTTCCGTGATCTGTTTGAATATAGCTGTCCCAGCTGCATCTGGAGCTGAATAAACCACCACTACTTCTTGACTTCGTACACTCCTTTTTTAAAAAAAATAGTTTAAACTATTTTTATAATTTTTTATTGGCGAGTCCTGATGCGACCCCCAATACTCTCATTCTCTTCGTCTGATCGGGTTCCCAACTCTTTTGCGGGAGGTCCTTTCTCTCTTGGAGATGCAGGTAATAGAACTGGTTCTTCTTGTGGACATGGGCTTTTGTTACTATTACAGGATTTTTGCAGTACCCTAGAACAACCAGTCTGGCCTGAGAATAGTCTTGGACCTGTTGTTTTTAAATCTGCCTTTATTCCCGCTCACATAGCAGAGTGTCTGTGTGCAGGGGGCTGGATGTGTTCCCTGGACCTCAAGGATGCATACCTGCATGTACCCATCAACTGCATCGGAAGTGTCTGCGGTTCATGATTGTCGTACCACTTTCAGTACAAGGTGCTGCCCTTCGGCCTGAACTCGGCCCCTTGTGTCTTCACGAAGTTGATGAACGCAATGGCTTGCTTTCTCTGCTTGGAGAGCAATCATCTGTACACTTATTTGTACGACTGGCTGGTGAGGGCCTCCCAAAGGGCTGGTGTACTCCTGCCAATGATTGGCAGATATCCTTCATTAGCTGGGGTTTTACATCAACCAGAGGAAATTAGTTATGTTTCTCTCAGGAACTGTTCTTTCTAGGGATGCATTGAAATACTACCATTCAGCGTGTGTTCCCCACGCCCGAGAGGCTTATGTACCTACTCTAGGCTGTGGGACACTTTCTGGCCAACCCGACCACCATGGCATGGTGGTTCTAGCACATTCAGGGCGTGATGGCCACCTGCATGCTCATGCTACAGCACGCTTTCCTCAAAATGAGGCGACTCCCGCTCCACCTTGCGGCCAATTGGGATCAGAAGACAAGGGCTCAGTTGGACAGGAGCCCAATAACACTGCTCCTGGTGCTCGATCGCTGGTAGCTGATGGAGGACAATGTCTCAGTGTGAGCCCCCTTCACTTAACCGGAGCCTACCCTGGTGATGACCTCCTTCCTCTCTGGTTGAAGAGCTACTCTGGAGGGCTATGCGATTCATGGTGCATAGTCCAGGACAGAAGCCCTCTTGCATATCAATCTGCTCGAGCTCAGGGCAGTGGGCCCTGTGGCAGAGTGTTTTTGTTCCTCATCAGGGACATGTCTGTTCTGGTCAGGACAGACAATTCTATTATGTTTTACATGAACAAGCAGGGTGGCACCCGCTCCCCACACCTCTGCATGGAGGCGGTTTCGATCTGGGAATGGGCCCTGACGGAGTGGATTTGGATTTTGGCAGTCCACCTACGGGGGGGACAGCAACGCAGAAGCAGACCAGTTGAGTTTCTTGGGGTTCAACACCTACAAGTGGGAGTTGCACAGCGACTCCTTGTTGCCCATGTTCCAATGTTGGGGGTTCGCAGACCTGGATTTGTTTGCATCCCCTTTGAATTCGAACTGCCCCAGTTTGCTTCATGGGTGGGTCGGGGCCACTGGAATATGCCCTCCAGATCTCTTGGCACAGCAGCAGGTGTTATGCACTCCTGCCCATCCCTCTGCTCCAACACACCCTCCGCAAGTTCTGGTCCTCCATGGGTTGCAGCCTCATCCTGCTTGCTCCCCACTGGCCTTCAAGACCCTGGTTTTTGGATCTGTTGCATTTGTGATCTCAGGGTCCCGTCCATCTTCAGATCCCCAGCAGGGGCTTCCTGATGCAGCAGGGCTGGGCAGTGGAACATCCCGATCCGGCCAAACTGGCCTTGGCAGCCTGGTTCCTGATCAGCTGAGGCTTCAGCGTGCTCAATTTTTGGATGACAACTGGGACATCATTCAGCAGGCTAGGAGGCCCTTGCCTCGGTCCCAGTATAAGAGCAAATGGACTAGGTTTTGCCATTAGGCTCGTGATAAGTGTGTGGACCCCGTCACCCGTCCTTTGGGTGATGTACTGGCTTTTTCAGCATACCTGGCTCGTTCTGGAGTTCAGGTGGATACTTGCTGCACGTAATCGGCGGCCATTGGGACTTAAAAGAACTCCCCTGAGCAAGTGTTTTCAGCAGCCAACCCAGTGGTTAAGGCCCACCTTAAGGGGTTGTCTAGGCTTTTTCCTCCGGTCCATAGGCTGCACCCGGTTCGGGACCTCTAAGTGGTTTTTGCAGCACAAGCCTTTCGAGCCAATGGCCTCTGTCGACATCCGCTTGGTGACACTAACAATAGTTTCACTGGAGGCTCTCACCTCTGCACGCAGGGTTGGTGAGCTGCAGGCATTTTCCTTGTGTGAGCCCATCACCATGTTTCTCAACGCCAAGGTCATCTTGCGCACTCACCCAAACATTTTGCCCAAGGTGGTCTCTCCTTCTCTGAATGGGTAGCTCTGCCTGCCGGTGTTCTTCCTGAACCCGCAATCGGAGGCAGAGAGGGCCCTGCAGTCCTTGGACCTCAAGAGTGTCCTCATGTTTTCTCTCTGATGAAATCCTTCAGGAAGTCTGAGGCATTGTTTGACTTTTGGGGGCTCCTCCCCTGGCTCTCAGGTTTCCAAAGCTTTCATCCCTCGTTGAATGGTTCAGGCCATTTCAGAGGCGTACACTGCTATGAGCAGACCAGTTCCTGAGGGGATTCGTGCCCATGCGGTCAGAGCCAAGTCCACGGCCATCTTGTTTCAGATACATGCTTCTTGGGATGTCCTCAGCAAAGCGGCTACGTAGGGCACTCCCGTCACCCTTCTGTTAGCACTACTCACTGGACACCAGCTCCAGGCGCAATGCAGAGTTTGGTCAGGCGGCTTTGAAGAACCTTTTTGCTTCATTCTAGATATAAGGCAGGTTACCACAGCTCCACCAATCTTTCTTCAGTGGGATAACCAACAAGGATGGAGGAAAGGGGACGGGACGCATGAGTGATTAAAGTTAGTCGCTGTAGTGACTAGAGTACTCCTCGTCCATAGTCCACTTTCCTCCATACGTCCCACTCTCCTCCCCCCGCTATAATGGCAATGGCTAATATGTAATAAGCATAGGGGAATGAGGTGAGATGGAGGAAAGGCGACTGTGGACTGAGTACTCGTGTCACTACGGTGAGTAACTTTAATTTTAACCATGTTGTTGTTTGGCTGCCTTCCTGCCGTCTCAGGTTAGGAAATCCCATATACGGTCATGCACTTGCCCAGGAAAGCTGTAGCTTGCACAGGCTGGGGGGGGGGGGGTGTGTGTGTGTGTGTGTGTGTGTGTGTGTGTGTGTGTGTGTGTGTGTGTGTGTATACACACTCTCAGGAAGGGAGTGGGGGTGTCTGATCCCACTCAACTTCTGTGGTGCCAGAGAGTCTGGGTGGGGGGCATGAGTGAAACTCAGTGGTCCCTGATTAGACTGCTGGCTGTTTGAAAGGTGCAGATCCTTACCATTGGTGGGCATGGACCAGATGATAGAAATCTTGCAGCCATTTCTTCAGATCTGCATTGGAACCTAAAATCCTGTTTAGAGGAGCAGCTGGCTGAACATCCGTGGACTCCCCCTTAGAGGTCTGACATCCTTTCCTGTGTTGGGCCTGGTGAAGCCCTACTGGACAACCTGATCTGCAAAGGCCCTCTCCGGTGCTTCAACCCTTTGACCGGTGGGGACCAGCCAGTCTGAACGCGTTCTCGAGGATCCAACCATCCAGAGTCTTCAGAAATGTTCCTGGACCACCCACTGAACTGACCAATTCTCCATTGGGAGACCTCTGTAGAATTGGCACCTTTCCACGTTCATTGCCGGAACATTGTTGGTCATCAGCTTATGCTGCGAGTCACCTTCCTGCCAGGTTTCATATTTCCAGCATCAAGGGATCCTGCTCTGGAAGGTATTCTGCAACAGCGACTGGAAAGATGTCTGCTGTCGCCCTGTGTTGTAGCAATCTCTCAAACTTGCCTTCCCCGTCTGGTGAACTGTCCTAAGGAGGTCTGCATTAGGGTGATAGTGACCTTTGTGGTCAAAATTGTGAAATTGCTTTGAATTCAAATGACTTGTTTTCTTGTTTGTTTTGATTTGATTTTTAATGCATCCTGCTATATGCAGGTAATGGCATTGTGTCACCAGCCTACTCTGTTCTTTTGTGCTGGCACTCTTCTGAAGTTCCTCCAATTGTGTGTTTTTTTTTTTTTATTAAGAGAACTGGATGCAGAAGGATGTGGTTGTCCTTACTGGGTCGGCTATCAATTTGACCTCCTGAAAAGCTATGCATTAGTGGCAAAACACATGTAGAGGTTTGAAAACAGAACTCCAGAGATCGAAAGATTTGAAACGTGACATGAAACAATTTTTGTAAATACGACAGTTTGAAAACGGAATTGAAAACAAGATACAAAATTTGAAGTTTGGAAAGGTTGAAAAACCAATTGAATAGTTTTGGAAATCTATGACTAACAACATTTTCAAACAAGATTTGAGAATATATGAGGAACAAAATTTAAAGTTTGAAATTATGATCTAATTCAATTGTGAGAAATTAAAACTCAGTGTAAACTCATTGGTTTTTGTTAAATCATTTCTTAGGCGCATGAAATCTAAAGATGGCAATAGAAAATGTATATATGCTGCTGGGCAAATGCAACAGTTCATCTTTAGTCAAGCGACAAGATCACAGAGGGAAAAGAAGATAAAATATAACGAGGAGCTTGCCTAGATATAGTGTGATTGTTTGCAACTATCTATACAACGTGTAGGGATGTCAATTACAAAAGTAATGGTGATGAAACAAGTTTTCAGAGCTTCATCCAGCTCGTAGCTTCCTTTTCAGCTTCCCTTCCCCAAGTTCAAGAAAATTAGACAAAAGTCTCTATTGCCGTTCTTAAGTTCAAAACAGTTCCGCATATCCTTTGAGTTCCCTTCCCCAAGTTTAATCCAGCACAGTTCCACAGAAAAGGGCCCTGAGGATTCCTTCCTCAAGACATCAAATTTCATCAAGTTCCAGGATTCCCTTCACAAGACTTCAACTTGCCAGCCTCTGCTTGCCCTTTGTCTCTGTGTTCAAAACAAAGTTATCGTTCCTTCTGGGTAAGCTTAATAACTCAACTAATTCTTTCCTGGTTTGCTTAAATAATGACCTTGGCTTCCACAGTTGAGGGTTCCCTGGTCTAGGTACAGTTGTCGGACCACACAGTCCCTCCCTCCCCCCATCAAAGGTCGCGCAACCAGGAACCTTGGGCCTTTTTACCTGCACATGTTCTGCTTTTGTGCCTGTGTGGATGTTCCCACTCACTTGGCCTCTCCTTGTCAGACTCTTGGCTTTGCCACACTGTGTTACACAACTTGGACCAACCCTTGCCACACTGCGATACTATTGCAAGAGTTCAACTAGTGGTAATTTCGCCCCTTTCCCACCTTGTTATGCTCTCTTGCAATCTTCTATTCTTACTTTCTTGCCGCATACTTGGCTATCACAAAATAATGGTTGTAGTTCATTTGCACTTCATTTGTTATAACTGTGCCCATAAAAGTTTAATTCAGTGCGGTATTGTAAGGTCCTGTACTTTCTGACATCCGCAGGAGCTGCTGAACCCCAGAGACCCTCCAAGGTGTCCCGTGAACAACTGTCTAGAATAACAACTGAATTGGCAACTCCCTGCAGGTGGGGGGAGGGCTGGATAAAAAAAAACACTTCTTTTTTCTTGCTCTTACTGTGAAATCTGTTTACTCTCCGACAAGGCTGGGAGAGATTGCTCTTGCCGAAGAAATTATAACCTTCAGAAGTCTCAAGGGGACAACTGCAGATTTGTTTGAGAAGAAAGTTCAAAGTTTATTATCCTTTCTAGTGGAAGAGAATTCCGAACTATGACTAAACTTTCTCTAAACTAACCACCTAAAGATTGAGAACTCACAATTTCCCAAATAACTGAGCAAACTTCCTTAGACTGGTTTCTTGACAGTTCTTTACTTAGATGGATATTTTTCTTTAATCTGATTCCTGCATGCTCCGAACTTCTTAGCTCCCTTGAATTTGCAAGACTTAACTTTAGAACAAAAATCCATTGTGTAAGAAATGGTGAAAACTCTGTGTTCCAGGCCTCGTTTTTGATGAAAGGATCACTGTTGCAACTAAGCAAGCCTAAGACACTATGGAGTGTTGTTTTTGAGTTCAGTTTTGAGCATGAGCAGGGGACTAGTGCCTCGTTTAGGCACACGACCGACACCACGTTGGTAGTGTCTCAGCTAAGAGCATGCACAATAGATTTATGTTCCAACAGAGCAGTATCTCTAAGACTGACAGTTTCAGGTTAGGAGCATGCCCATGAGTGAGGCTGTTTTGGGCATGTCCTAGCTCAGAGTTTACACAAGAGTTCAGGCAGTCCTCACCCCGCAGCCTGCTGATTTAAAAGAACAGCGCAGTAGCACGCTATAGGAAGGCTTCTAACTTAGCTTAAATTTAAAGCCTATTGACAAAGTCACACAATGTAATCATCTGGGAGCTCTGTTGCTTCTTAAAAATGCATCACTACAGATCCCTGTGTTTTCTGCGCAGCTCTCCCACCGTTGGCTTCGGCTGTCCCGCGCTGACTCCACAAACCTGCTCACCACTTAGAACTGGAAATCTTCTTTCACTAAATAACTTGAAAGGCCTAACTTTTGAAGAACAAAGGTAACCTGAACCTGCCTGCCTGAAGTCTTTTATGGAAGGCAGTTTAGAATGTTCAGAAGATCAGCTGACAACCTTAGCCAATTACTGCTTTAGTGCCACACCTCCATCTTGCCTTAGGAAGGATTCCTGCTCCAGCAATGTTAGTTAAGGTAAATAACATGCCCCCCCAGTTTTCAACCCGTTAATCCACTCACCAAAAAGGAAATAACATCTCGGGCCCCCAAAACGTTGAAAGAGTTTAAGCAGACATGACAGGTATTCAATATTTGTTATATTTGCTTTGCCGTTTCTATTCACCCAACCCGCGGCCTCGTGTTTCATTTTCATACAGTTTCCCTTGTTCTGCGCTTGCCTCTTATTCACCACAGTCCCGAGCAGCGGCCCGGTTGAATGACTTGCTCCTTCACTCGCCATACTCTTGCGTCCCTTTCCTCCATACTGCATGGGCGTCCCTTCCATGGGAGACAACCTTTTTCACCAGAACAAACCACCTTCCCCTTTAAATTTAGAGGCGCGCAGGGGTGCGACCCTGGGAGCATGCGCTGCCCTGACTCCGGCGCCATACCCCAGTCCCCTTTTCCACTTCGACGGGAATGGGCCGATATCACCAGTGCTCCTGGGTTTGGTTTCGCCATGTAATTCCACACGTGGTTTCTTCTATCTTTTTGCCTTTTTATCCAGGTACTCGGTCCTCAGGCGTCATGCTCCTCCCCAGTGCATGTCGAATTCTACAGGGTTCAGCATGTGTCCATCCTGCGACTGACTTTCCAACTTCAGACCCGCACGCCCTCTGCCTATGTTGCCTTGGCCAAGACCACGGCTGGCAAGCTTGTACCGCGTGCAACGCGCTTTCCTCGATCTCTGAAGAACAGACTAGCCAGGTGGAGGGATCTCTTCCAAAGATCGACTCCCGAGGACCTGAAGGACTTCTCCAATCATCGATCAAGGCCCAAGGTAGGGCCACTCCTTTCCAGCGCACCCCGCAAGGGAGACTCCTTCCAAGGACTCGCACGCATGGGAGGAACTGCTCAGGTTCTCATACCAGCACCAATTCTGAGGCTAAATTAGCTACCGGCAGGCCGTGGGGGTCAGTTCATCCTCCCGGTGACATTGCGGAGGGACCGGAAGGTGCTTTTACCGGGTCTTCACCCGAGGGGCCATACCCTAGTACCGGCAACATGTCTGAGGGGGCCCCTATACGCAGTTCTACCGGCAGATCCGCCGAGGGCAAAACGCCTACCGGGTTTGGCCTGAGGAACAGGGTAGGCCTCATGATCTACACTCAAGAGTACTGGACAGGGCTGGGCCCAGTGAGCAAAGCAACACGACGCAGGCACGTGGAAGGCAGCTCAACAAAATGGCCACCGTGCCAGAAAGTTTGCACAACCGCCTGGTACCGCACCAAGGCAGGGAGCTGGTGGAGGAACGTGTGTCAAGGTGGGACTGGTGTCAACCAGGTATGTGGCCTACAGCCTACCCTTCCTTTGCGGAAGGCATGTTTCCACTGCGTCTGTATGGGCAGGGTACGCAGCGGCTCCTACAGCCGCCTGTTACCCCGTCAATATCGCCTACCACCCCTCCAGCCTGTGGGGACAGATTTTTTGAAAGGTTCTTCTGGCACATGAAATCTCTTCAGATGGGGGTCATCCTCAGGGACGTCATCAGGGACGTGTTCCCGCCAATGGCTCCGGCGCCGCAGGCCCCCGGACAGTCGCCCCTAGTCCCTGTTCAGCCTCCTCTGCCCGCTCCGTCCCCCCAACTGACTGCTCCGGTCTCCACACACCAGCCTTCGGCTCCCTGCACCCCTCCATCGGTACCGGACCCTCCGGTGGACACAGATGAGGAGGAGGACCCCGACACACCGTCATCAGCCAAGGCCTTCCATGAACTTGCGCCTTCTTCAAATTGAGGTTGAGCAGCCATCAGAGGGGATCCTCTCCAAAGTCCTCACGCTACTTCCCACAGCGAGAACAGGGATCCTGATGAAGGACGTAGTCGCCTTGGCCAAAAAGGGCTGGCTCAAGCCCCACTCGGTCCAGCCGGTCAATTGACGCCTGGATGCCAATTACAGGCAGATGGAGGGGGATACACTCTTGCTATCTGCCCACCCGCAGCCACACTCGTTGGGGATCGCTGCATCGTCGCTCGGCCGCCTCCTCTACGGCGCTGCTAGGTAAGGAGGAGAAGATCTTGGTGGCACAAGACATCATGGAGTCCACCCTGGCCCACGTTGACACCTCTGGCCGGGCCATCTGCATTGCTATGGACATGAGAAGAAGCACCTAGCTCTGTGCTACTAAATTCAACCTGGATGTCAAGGAACTCTTATTAGACCTTCCGTTTGAAGGGGGTGACCTCTTCCACTCTACCACGGGTGAGGAGCTGGACAAAAAGAAAAACAGCTCGCAAACGCCCAAGTCTTTATCCATCCTTACAAAGACCACGCCCAAAACGTACCCTCAGTCACAGCAGTGCTCGGACAAGGGGCGTACATACAGAGGGTTCCACGGCTTCCAAGAGCGGAGGCCCAAGCAGCCTGACCATTCAACATCGGCGCAAACAACAAAAAAGGGAGGTGGGGGGGACTAAGGGCTTTTTCCAGTCCCCCTCCTCTGCAACAGCCTCTGAGGGAAAGAAGGCATGACATGTCCTCCGGGTCCACGTGTTTCCAGTGGGGGGCAGGCTTGCTCTCCATGCACAGTTCTGGTGCCAGAATTTTGCGGACCCCTGTATCCTCTCGGTAATATCCACGGGGTACCGCCTACCCATCCCAGCCTCTCCAAACCCCCCCGCCACCCCTCCACTCCCACAGGTTGGGACAGCAACTCTTTTGGCGGAGTTCCGGTCGCTCCTCGAGAGCCAGGCAGTGGAGGAAGTCCCAGTCTCCCAGCGAGGCTTGGGCTTCAACTCTAGGATTTTCGCCATTCAGAAAAAGAACCAGGCGGGCCTGAGAGTTGTGCTGGACCTTTCCACCCTCAACCTCTCCCTACCTCTACAAAAATTCAAGATGGTTACGCCGGCTTTAATAGCGGAGACATTGTGCAGAGGAGACTGGATGTGCTCCCTGGATCTAAAGGACGCGTACGTGCACGTCCTGATTTGGCAGCCTCATCATTCTTTCCTATGGGCTACCGTTTCCAATACAAGGTGCGTCCCTTTGGCCTCAACTCGGGCCCCCAGGGTCTTTACCAGGCTGATGAATACAGTAGCGGCCCTCCTGAGGGCCACCACATCTAGCCATACCTCGACGACTGGCACGTCATGGCTTCATATCTGGAAGCGGTTTACGGCACACCTCGTGCCTTCATGAACGCACTTCGCGATCTGGGCTTTTTGCTCAATCTCAAGAAGTCGCAGCTGCAAACTACGCAGACTGACATTCTTGGGGCTCATCTGGGACACAGGCTGCAAGAGTTTTTCATTCAGCGGACAAGATCACGGCCATCAAGAGGGCCACTGCGCACTTCCTCAGCAGAGGAGTGACATTGGCCTGGTGGTACCAACACCTACTGGGTCTCATGGCAGCGGTCCTATTGGAGGATACAGCTGCACTTCGCGGCATCATGGAACCAGGAACGGGGCTCTCGGGCAGAGATGATCACCGTTCCTCCTTCGCTTCACCCGGACCTCTCATGGTGGTCCAGGGACTTCACCTTGCGGACGGGCAAGCCCTTCCGGCAACCTACCCCGCAGGTCACCATTGCTACGGACTCCTCTCTCGATGGATGGGGGGACCACCCTGGACAACCATTGAATCCATGGCACCTGGACCCCGCAGGAGCAAGAATACCACATCAATTGGCTGATTCTGAAGACGATCTGGCTAGCGCTCCGAGCCTTAATTCCGGTTATTGAGGGCAATGCCATCCTCATTCAGACAACTCGACCAGCATGTTCTATGTCAACAAGCGGTGAGGTACCAGGTCCCCTCCACTGTGCAGACTGGCCATCAGCATGTGGTAATAGGCCCTGGAGAACAGCATCTACCTCACGGCTTTCCACCTTCCGCGGGAGTCCGACCTGGAGGCAGACAGGCTCAGCAGACTGAGAGCAGACAATTACGATTGTCAGCTAACCAACCTCGTACTGCAGGAGATCTTCAGCAGACGGGGACACCCCCATGTGGACCTCTTGGGACAACAGGAAGTGCCAACAGTTTACCTCCTGGCAGGGGCAGGGCCCCGGCTCCCTCTGCAATGGTTTATAGTCATAATTTCGAAATCAAAAATTTCGAAAGTCAAAAAGTCGAAAAAAAAATGTCGAAAAAAATGTCGAATTTATTTTTTATGACGTTTTTTTTTCGAAATGGGGGGGTTCCCCCAACCCCCTTTTTTTTTTTTGTTTTTACCTATTTTTTTTATAGAAACTAGAGCCCAAAAAAAAATATCGAAAAAATAAATAATTCGACATTTTTGATTCGACTTTTTTGCCATTCGAAATTTTGTATTCGATATTATGACTGGACACCCTCTGCAATGCATTTCAGATTCAGTGGAACGGCATGACAACATACGCCTTCCCACCCACGCCACTGATACACAGGGTGATATGCAAGATCAAGTAGTCTCAAAACTCTGCATCTTTCTGATAGCTCCATGGTGGCCAGCCAGGCCATGGCTCCTGGAGCTGTTCAGCCTCTCGGAGAGACCTCCCATTCACCTTCCGACTGGCCCAGCACATCTTCTGGTGCAGAAGGGGGATGGTGTCATTCACCCCGTGCACAGAAACTAGCCCTCATAGCGTGGTTCCTGAGCAAGTCACACTAGAACACCTCTGCTTGTCCGACGTTAATCTAGAGATCATACAGAGCGCTAGGAGCAAAGCTACCAGGTCCCAGTATAAGAGCAAATGGACCAGGTTCTGCCACTGGGCAGACTCTTAAGGATATCAACCCCTTTGCATGTACATTGGACGACGTGCTCTCCTTCTCGGTGCACCTCGCCCACTCGGACGTGCAGGTAGACACTTGCTGCACTTACTTGGCAACCATTGCGGCCTACGGAAACACTGAGGACGAGGTCTTCTCCTCTCCCAACCCGATTGTATTGAAGCAACTAACGGGACTCGTAAGACTCTACCCGCCCATCAAGAGGCCACACCCTGTGTGGGACCTCAATATAGTGTTGGGTGCCCTGGTGCATAAACGATTTGAGCCAATGGTGTCCGCGGACGTCAGTCTGGTCACCATTAAGATGGCCTTGCTAGATGGCCTTGCCTTGGCTCGCAGGATAAGCGAAATCCAGGCGATGGTCGCCTCTGAGGCCTACACTGTTTCACAGAGATAAAGAACTCCTGCGGACACACCCAGCATTCCTATCTAAGGTGCCTTCTGCATTCCATCTGAACAAAGAAATGAGGCTGACTATGTTTTTTGCTGAGCCCAAAGACGAGGCACAGAGAGTTCTGCACTGCCTGGATGTCAGGCGTACCCTGAAATTGTACTTGGCCAGGACCAAGGGCTTCCGCAAGCCGGTCGCACTTATCACTTTCAGCGGTTCAAGACCATGATATCAGGCCTCCAAGGCCTCCATAGCCCATTGGATGGTCTCGGCCATCAAAGAAGCTTACGAAGGACAGCATAAGCCACTGTCGGCCAACATGCATGCCCACGCGGTCACAGCCAAGGCAACGGCCATTGCATTCCAGCGGCATGTCCCCTAGCAAATCAGAAGCATGGCGGCCACACGGGCCACCCCTTCGGCTTTCTGCAAGCACTACTTTTTGGATGCCGGCTCTAGATCAGACGTGACTTTTGGAAAGGCGGTTCTTAGGAGGGTCTCCTCTCCATCCTGGGGCTATACCTAGTTGTAATCGCCCTTTGTCATGGTCATTGGGCCAAGAACGCAAACATTAAAGGGCCACATACACAGGGGGCCCGGATGGACACAGTGCTGGCGCCTTTGGCGCAAGGATCATGAATAATGGTAAGCAAGAACATTTATTTGGGACAAGAATGCTTTTATTATGGACATAGCACCTCATTTCGGGTGCAAAGTGCATTTAACATGTGAACTACCATCACTAAAGCAGCCCCATGTGTACTCTTGGGTGTGGCTGCTGCTATTGGGTTGCCTTGCACGTGCTGACTCTCTAGGAGTCGCAGGGTGTAACGGGCAAGCCAGGCCTAGTGGCCGTGCCCACGATCGCGGCTATATAAGCTGCTCCGATCCCCGAGGCAGATGCTTTGCGTTATTCTGCACTTCCATGCAGCGTAACACTCACCGCTGCCTGGGATTAGACTTTCCTTTGGAAATCCTACTTCTTGCCTTCATACTTGCCACCTGGGGAATCTGCGCTCACCTGTGCGAGTCTTGATTGATCCCGACATTCTTGTTCAAATCTTCCGGAATGCCGACATCGTCTTCTTGGGACCGCAGCTCATCTTCAAACCTTCAGGGATGCTGTAATCTTCATCTTGGCACCGCAGCACGACGCGCTCTGTCCGCGACAGCAGCACCTGCAAGTAAAAACTAAAGGCAAGATTAGACACTTAAAAGCCATTCAGTTTAAGGTTGCGCTACCACCGAACCTCATGCTTTTCCTTAAACCCTCACTCACCTGTTGTCGGACTTTGCGGTTTCATCCATCTTCCTCCTGGCCACGTTCTGTGCTCCACAGCTGCTTTTGGGATGCATTTCCATCTAATGGGAAGAAAACACAAGAGAAAACGTTATTCAGGAATTAACAACAATATTCAGAGCAATAATACCAAGACAGAAAACGAGAAGGGCCAAAGAGAAAACAGAAAGGTAAAGAGACGAGAGACATTGAGAGACACTTGCCACCAACCATGAGAAGCATAGTCACAGCTGGACTGGACTGTTACTTACCGGGGATCAGTGAAGGAACTAGGTTCCACCGACAAGCGCACCTGCCAGAAGTAGCAGGACGGAGAACTTATCAATAATTAACAGAAGTGTCACCAATTGCCTCCGCTCAGTTTATCCGCAGAGGGAAAGACCTGACAGGGGTGATCTAACTCCTGGGAGGGATGTAACCGTGCCCCAACCCCTCCGCAGAGACCAGGTGAGTGTAACAGAACGCAAAGCCTCTACGACTCTCTGCCTGGGCGTTATGGAAAATTCAGAGACAGACAAATTGGCCCTAATTACTAGGGGAATTACGGGCTGAAGTACATGCATCTAGGCAGGAAACCAGTTCATTCAGGGGGTATCTTATTGTAACTTGAGAAAGAACTGACGACTTGGCAAGACCGATGCTAAAGGCACAAGCAGGACAGGTTCCCTTGCCTGGGATAGCCCATTGTTCCACGCCACAGCAGTCAACACCGGTTCAGGTGGTCCTTCCAGGGGCAGTGCCTCTAGCCCCGCCCGAATGCTTCATTGGCGATCCAAACAAGTTCGCCATATTCATGAACCAATGTCGCCTTCATTTCTTATGCCGACCTGGAGCCTTTCCTAACGATCGAGCCAAAGTTGCATTCGTACTCTCATATCTAGGAGGCAACGCAGGGGACTGGTCAATACCATTGGTAACTCAAGATGATCCTTTGCTTCAGAACTTTGGGGATTTTCAGCATGAGATGGAGAAATTGTTTGACCGACATACTCAAGGACAAGCTCTGGACAACTAATTGTTGTCACTCAGACAGGGGAATCCAGATCTATTAACCTACATTGCAACCTTCAATCGTGTCGTAGCCCAGACGAAAAGAGAACTACGCTCTTTTATCGAGGGTTACATGGAGAACTTAAAGATGTGTTGGCTCATGTTGTGAACCCACCTGAGGGGTGTGTGGACTACATAGACCTGATAGTGCAACTGAATCATAGGTTGCAGAATAGGAAAATGTATCGAGCCAGAACAGAGGGAAGGTCAGTTTTTGCGACCCCGTGAGAACCAGACCAGACCACACAAACAGTCAGAAGCAATGCAAATTGGTGGATTACGGAGTCCGCTTACCAAGGTGGAAAGAGAGAAAAGACAGCAGCAGCTTTGCTTATATTGTGGTAAAGCAGATCACTACCTCCGTGAATGCCCGGTACACCACCCAAGAAAATAGTTGGAGCAACGGACAAAAAGCACGAAGTAGTAGTAGTAGTACAGGACTCTGGAAAACTCCAATGCCTGGCAAGTGTAGGGGTTCACCTGTCGAGCGAGGAAAAAGGAATCCGCGCAGACCTCGCATCTTGTCCTTCCGGTACTTTTGGTTAATTACAAGCACCCGTCAAAGATGCATGACTTGGCAGCGTACATTGACAGTGGATCTGTGGGAAACTACATTGACCAAGATCTGGCTAGCCAAATAGGCCTTCTCCAACGAAAGCAGAAATCGGAAATAGTCACTGCAGTGGATGGTTCTAAGCGATCATCCAGTCTGGTGACACAATGCACTGAGAAAATCAAGCTTCTGTTGCAGGACGAGCATCAAGAGGACATTACCTTTGATCTCATCGGTGCTCCTCAGTTCCAGGTGATATTGGAAGTGCCTTGGCTGGAGACCCATAATCTTAGGATCGACGGCGAAAACGAGTTTTGACCTTTCCTCAAGACTGTGCCAACAGCTGTTAGAACAAAGACATCGTCAACCTGAAACCAAAGAAGGGAATCGTGCTGGGCCTCACTGGTACTTTACCACTTGAATACCTGGATTACCAGGATGTCTTCCAAAAAAGAGCAAGCCAACGTTTTGCCCCCGCACAGACCCTACGATTGCCAAATAGATCTCGTGTCTGGAGCCCAAATTCCCTGCATCCGGATTTACGCTCTAACAGAGCAGGAAAACCAACATTTTAGAACTTACCTGCATCAGTATCTGGCAAACGGTTTTATCAGTCCATCCAAGTCCCCTGCTTCCTCGCCCGTCTTCTTCGTGCCTAAAAAGGAGGGGGACTTAAGAACCTGTATTGACTACAGAGCAATCGATTAGATCACAGTAAAAAACCGATACCCCTTACAACTTATACCAGAGCTCCTGGATCAGTTGAAAAACGCTCAGATTTACACAAAGCTGGATTTACGAGGGGCCTACCATCTTGTGAGAGTCAAAAAAGGAGACGAGTGGAAGATGGCCTTTCGCACGAAGTATGGCCTCTTCGAACCATCTTGTGAGAGTCAAAAAAGGAGACGAGTGGAAGACAGCCTTTCACACGAAGTATGGCCTCTTCGAATGCCAGGTCCTGCCCTTCGGGTTATGTAACTCCCCCGCGGCGTTCCAATTCTTTTTGAATGACATTCTCCCTGAACTATTGGACGTTTGCACACTTGTCTACATAGATATTCTCATCTACTCCAATTCCAAGGAAGAACATGTTGGTCATGTCCGGGCAGTCTTATAGAGGCTTCGACAACACCAGTTGTATGCCAAGCTGGAAAAATGTTTCTTCCATGTGACAGAGGTCGAATTTCTCAGTTTCATCCTCATCTCACATGGCGGACATATGGACATACGAAAGGTGGACGCAATCCTCCAATAGCACTCACCAACATCCACGAAAGGAGTACAAAGTGTGCTCTGATTCGCTAATTTCTATCATCTATTTATACCTGGGTTCTCACAAATTGTACACCCAATTACCTAAATGCTGAGAAAGAACAAGAAATTCCAATGGTCCACAGAAGCTGAAGAAGCTTTTCGGAAGCTGAAACTAGCATTTACCACAGCACCAGTTCTTCGACACCCTCGACCAGACCTGCCACACGTGGTTGAAACGGATGCTTCAAACGTAGCAATGGGAGCGGTATTGTCCCAACGGGACCCGGAAACAGGACAGTTGCATCGCGTTGCAGTCTGGTCCCGCAAATTTTCTGTCCCTGAATTGAACTACGCAATCGCGGATAAGGAATGACTGGCGATTAAAGCAGCATTCAAGGCATGGAGACATTATCATCTTGGGGCAAGACACAGTGTCACCCTCCTCATGAACCACCGTAACTTACAATATTTGAAGACCGCCAAAGCACGATCCTCGCTTCAACTTTGTTGGGCTCTTTTTCGCAGAATACGACTTTATTATCACCTATAGACCTGGTGTACGGAGTGGAAAGGCATGCATGAGTAAAGAAAAAGAGGCTTTTATAACATCTGATTCCGTGGGCATCATTCCCGAAGAACTAATCCAAACCAAGATTGCTGCCACCACGTGTGTAGATGACTTAAAAACCAGTTTGCAATCCCAGATGAATTGGTCAACACAACAGAAATGGCTTTTAACCCTTTAAGTGCCATGGGTATTTCCCCCCAGTGCCAGGGCCTTTTTTGGTGATTTCGGTATGTGGTCATTCAATGTCTTGTAACATTTTTGTTACATGAGGTATCTCAGCCAAATTTGGCTCCTTTCTTTCCTACAGGTAGGTGGTCGTAACGCCACCCAGGAATCCTAGGTTGCTGTAGGGGTGTGAGAAAATAAGCAAAAAGGGGGAACATTTTGGGTTTTTTCAAAATATGCCAATAAAATGATGTACTAAGAAGCCTGTGTTTTTTTCCTTGTAAGAGCTAGGAACAAATGGTTTGCTGTGCTGAGTTCCCCAATTTCCTGGCTTTCAAGAACAGGTTGAGTGGAAACAAAAAAAAAATATTTTGATATGGTTATCAACTGTTTTGTGAGAGGTAGGCGATTTTGGCCATTTTTGCCAATTGCCAATGCATGGACGGAATGGAAGAAACGGGTAGGAACGCCAAATTGGAGGACAAAGGCATATATTTCTGAAAAGTAGACAAAATTCCAAGTTTAGGAAGGGGTGATTTGCGTAGGTCAGGCAACATCTAGGTAGGGGAAAATGCCATAGATTGGGGGAAAAGTGGGAAAATGACCGAAAAAAGGGTATGTGTTGGACATGGTTGGCTTGGTACGGCAATGGCTTCTATGAATTTTGAGAAAAGAAATGCTCCGCTACATTCCCCCGACTCTTGCAGTTAGGAAAGCACACATTTTTTGTAGTGTTTTACAAAACAAGCAATACCACAAGCCAAACACTGACCCGTGGTACACAGCAGTTTTATGCTCACGGCCTGAACAGACGCA
This sequence comes from Ambystoma mexicanum, assembly GCF_040938575.1. NCBI lineage: Eukaryota > Metazoa > Chordata > Amphibia > Caudata > Ambystomatidae > Ambystoma > Ambystoma mexicanum. The sequence continues at coordinate 1,364,028,730 of NC_090934.1, read as the reverse complement.
CTTAGCATGTGTAAATCGGGAAAACCAATGTGGTGAGGAACGGCAAACATCCATTTTTTGAAAGAGCACAGGCAGACCTTTTCAAGGGTAGGTGACTTGTGCAGGTTACAAAAGTGTATGATGCCTAAAGCAGCGACTAAATGTAGGTCACATTTGGGAAATGAAAGGGTTCTTGTGACAAAGGGCACCAGCAAATGGGTCAAAACGTTATGAAAACCACACAACAAATGTTATACCTTTGTGCGTTCCCACAGGTGTCCCGATGAAAACTGTACCTCACGTGTGGGTGCACCTACCTGGGTGCCAAGGGGAAAGTCTAAAACACAAGTAACACCAAGTCTGTTTTCACACCTGAATTTCACACTTTCTCCAGACAAGCGCAACATACAGATATGGGCCTCAGGTGTCCAAGTCACCAAGGAAAACAGGGAACCCCATGCATTTCCGAAAAGAGGACACCAGTGGGAATCCGCAGAGGTATGATTTGCGCAAATCGGCCAGGAATGTATTACCCAGAAGCCCCGGCAATGTCCGAAATGTGCTGAAAAAAACCCCATTTTTCACATTGTCGGGGGTTCTGGGTAAAACATTCTGGTGCGCTTCGCGCAAGTTGGACCTCTGTAGATTCCTACTGGTGCTCTTTTCAGAAATGCATGGGGTTCCCAGTTTTCTTTGGTGGCTTGGACACACTATGCCCAAATCTGTAGGTTATCTCCCCAAACCCTTTTGTGGTTATCAGTGGGTTAGCCTTTTCCCTTTGTGGCTAGATTGGTGAACCCACACATGTGAGGTACCGTTTTTGTTGGGACACCTGTGGGAATGCGGGAAGGTATGACATCTGTTGTTGGCAGCGTGTTTCGGTGGTTGAGCAGAGTGAAATGTCTGGAAATTGTTTTTACCCCCAAATTTGGAATTTACTGGGGGTTCTGGGTAGTAGATTCTGGGCCGATTTGCGCAAGTCAGACCTCTGTGGATTCCCACGGGTGTCCTCTTTTGGGAAATGCATGGGGTTACCTGTTTCCCTTGGTGGCTTCGACACCCTAGGCCCAAATCTGTAGGTTGCCCACATGAACAAAATGGGCAGTGGCGAAAGGCTTGGGGTTACCAGTGGGTTACCCTTTTCCTTTTGCACCCCCGGTAGGTGCACCCACACATGTGAGGTACCATTTTCATCGAGACACAGGTGGGGGCGTGGGAAGGTAGGCCATGTGTTGTTGGCGGTGTGTTTCGGTGGGTGACCAGAGCGAAATGTCTAAGAATGGTCTTCATTTCCAGCCAATTTCAGAGACATTTCCCTGTGTCCACTCACCGAAACCCGTCGCCAACAACAGATGTCATACCTTCTCGCGTTCCCACAGTTGTCCTGACAAAAAAGGTACCTCACATGTGTGGCTGCACCTACCGGGGGCGCAAAAGGAAAAGGGTAACCCGCCGGTAACCCCAAGCCTTTCGCCACAACACAATTTGTTCATGTGGGCAACTTACAGATTTGGGCCTAGGGTGTCGAAGCCAGCAAGGGAAACCGGGAACCCCATGCATTTCCCAAAAGAGGACACCCGTGGGAATCTATTTGGGTTGGGGGGGAGAGAGGGCCCCCAAAAATGGTGGGACAGGCCCCCCAGTGGGTGGGGCAGTAAGGTTTGGGCACCCCGGCGCCAGATTGGCACACCAATGTGCCCCTCTGCGCCAAGGCAGGTATAGTAAACAAAGAACACAATTCAAAATGGCAGGCTGTCCTTTAGCAGGGCTGGGGGGGCCCCCTACACCGCTGTGGAATTTTCTAACGTGAAGGGGGCTGCACCTCTCCACCCCTACCCTAATTGGAGGGTGGCCCATCTCATGTAGCCCTCCACAGGGGCAGATAAGGGAGGGGGCTGTCCTGCACTCCTCCCTGGGCTCAGGCGTCCGTTCCTAGGAGCAGATATCTGGTCCCAGGGAGGGCTGCATGACATGGCACCCACTCCATTGCGGGTGGGGTCGGGGGTCAACGCCCCATCCCATTAGAAAATTCCCCTACCCTTTGGGGTGCCCCACCGCACCCCCCCTAAAAAGCGTTCCACCATTTTCACTTCTTTCCTTTGGTAACCCAACTCCCCTTGGTGCAGAGAGGCACCTTGATGTGCCAATCTGGCCCCAGGGTGCCCACACCTTACTGCCCCACCCACTGGGGGGCCTGTCCCACTATTTTTGGGGGCCCTCTCCTCCATCACCCCAAATGGGTGGCGGGGGCACCTCATGCAGACCTCCCTGGGCCTCCTACAAACGTCTGCGTGAGGTACACCCCCCTCCATTTGGGGAGGGAAAGGAGAATCTCCCCTTTTCAACGACACCTTGCCCGAAAAAATCCCTGGTGGCTAGGGCTCCCAAACCCTCCCCCCCCCCCCTTCCCATCACGCATTGTTTTTTTTTTTGTTTTTTTTATGCCCCCACCCTTGGGGGCAGATGGTCAACTGTCTGCCCCCAGAGGTCTTAATATATGTGCCCCCATGCTTTGGGGGCTGTGGGGGGGGAGAGGGCTGCTTACTGTAAGCACCCCCTTAACCCCATGTCACAAACGTTTCCCTGGGGGTCTAGTGGGCATTGCTGCCTGAGCATCGAGCGCCCTGCGCCCGATCAGCGTGCAGCAATGCTGTCACACAGGGTGTCGTTGGAAACGGGAGAATCTCCCCTTTACAACACCTCCCCCGATCTCCGGCTTGAAATTCAGCCGGAGATTGAGGGGGAGAAAGGTGAACACTCACCTTCTGTGTTCACCGCAGCAGCCCGAAATGGCTGCTGCGGTGAAAATTACTTTCAGTTTCACGCCGACGTGCTTTAGGCACACGCGACATGAAACTGAATATAATCCAGCCCCCTGGCAGTGAGGGGGAACCTCCCCCTCATAGCCCGGGGATTGGATTACAGTTTTGTGTGATCCCTGCTTTGCACGGATCACACAAAACAAGGTGCCAAAAAGGACAAGCTATCTCGTCCTTGGCACTGCGTATGCACTTCCAAGGACGAGATATCTCGTCCTTGGCACTAAAGAGGTTAAAGGGAGAGCGGTACACCATCGAAAAAACAATTACCATATTTTCAAGGACGCTTATAAATCCAGGACAAGAAACTGCAAAATCAAATCATCATGAACTATCATGATTCATTAGTGGAAGGACATCCAGGAATAGCCAAAACTCAGGCTAAAATAAAGTAAAACTACTGGTGGCCAACTTGGAGAAAAGAGATTGCCCCGTTTATTGCAACCTGTGGTGTCTGCGCACAACACAAGTCTCAGAAGCTAAACCCTGCAGGCTTACTACGTCCCTTGATGGTACCGCCAGCACCTTGGCATACTCGGTCAATGGACTTTATCACGGATCTTCCTCCCTGCAATGGTTAAAACACCATCTTAGTCATTGTGGATTTGTTCTCTAAAATGGCACATTTCATCCCTCTGAAGGGACTCCCAACTGCATCTACTCTCGCTACTGTGTTTTTAGAACAAATTGTCAGATTGCATGGATTTCCATCAATATTAATATCGTATCGTGGAACTCAATTTGTTTCCCGCTTTTGGAGAAGGTGCTGTACAATTGCCAAAATTGACCCCCGGTTGTCCACAAGCCATCACCCTCAAACTGATGGGCAAACCGAACAAACTAATCAGACGTTAGAGCAGTATTTAAGGTGTATGTTACAGCACTCCGAGGACTCCTGGAAAAACATACTCTGGGTAGCCGAGTATGCATACAACAACTCTGTTCACATGAGTACTGGGCAAACTCCATTCTATAGCGTGCACGGAAGACGTCCGCGGACATCAGTGTTTGATCCACTCAATACTTTGGAAATGCCAGCAATAAAAACCTTGCATTAAACCATCACTCAGGTTCTTGAGGAAGCGACAGAACATTTGACTAAGGCCAAAGAAAGACAAAACTGTTTGCTGATCGGCACCGAATAGAAGCTCCCGATTACCAGATTGGGGATAAAGTCTGGTTAGCATCCAGATACATACCGTTGAAAGGACCAAGGGCCTTCCGCCCCAGATATTTGGGCCCCTATACTAGCAAAGCAATAATCAATCATGCTGCCATGAAATTGGAGTTACCATCGCACATGAAGATTCACCTAGTATTTCATGTCCCTCTCCTCAAACCAATGAAACCTAATACACGGATTAGCCCTCCACCAGAGCCCGAATTACTAGATGGGGGAACCGGAGTATGAAGTTAAATCCATCCTGGACTCCAAGATGGTTCGGTCCAAATTGTATTACCTTATAGACTGGAAAGGTTACGGACCTCAAGACCGAACATGGGAACCCAGTGAACATGTCCATGCTCCACGTTTAATCAGGCAGTTCCATCGCAATAATCCCACCAAACCAGGACTGCGAGGAGGACCACCCTTGAGAGGGGCCTTGAGGGGGAGTGCTGTCATGGTCATCGGGCCAAGAACGCAAACATTAAAGGGCCACATACACAGGGCGCCCGGACGGACACAGTCCTGGCGCCTTTTGCACCAGGCTCATGAATAACAGTAAGCAAAAACATTTATTTGGGACAAGAATGCTTTTATTATGGACACGGCACCTAATTTCGGGTGCAAAGTGCATTTAACATGGGAACTTCCATCACTAAAGCAGCCCCACGTGTACTCTTGGCTGCTGCTATTGCATTGCCTTGCATGTGCTGACTCTCTAGGAGTGGCAGGCAAGCCAGGCCTAGTGGGTGTGCCCACAGTCGCAGCTATATAAGCTGCTCCGATCCCCGAGGCAGACGCTTCGCGATATTTTGCACTTCCATGCAGCGTAACGTTCACCGCTACCTGGGAATAGACTTACCTTTTGGAAATCCTGCTTCCTGCCTTCATACTTACCACCTGGGGAATCTGCTATAACCTGTGTGCATCTTCGTTGATCCTGACATTCTTCTTCAAATCTTCCGGAACGCTGACATCTTCTTGGGACTGCAGCGCAGTTCATCTTCTAGTCTTCCGGAACGCTGACATCTTCATCTTGGCACCGCAGCACGATGCGCTCCGTCCGCAACAGCAACACCTGCAAGTAAAAACGAAAGGCAAGATTAGACACTTAAAAGCCATTCTGTTTAAGGTTGCGCTACCACCGAACCTCGCGCTTTCCTTTAAACCCTCACTCACCTGTTGTCGGACATTGCGGTTCCATCCATCTTCTTCCCGGCCGCGTTCAGTGCACCACAGCTACTTTTGGGCTGCATTTCCATCTATTGGGAAGAAAACAGGAGAGAAATTGTTATATTGAGAGCAATAATACTAAGACAGAAAACGAGAAGGGCCAAAGAGAAAACAGAAAGGGAAAGAGACAGACACTGAGAGTCACCACCAACCAGGAGAAGCATAGACGCAGCTGGACTGGACTATTACTTACCGGGGATCAGTGAAGGAGAGCTTATCAATAATTAACTGGAGCAGTGTCACCAATTGCCGCCGCTCACAGCTTATCCGCAGAAGGAAAGACCTCACGGGGGTGATCTAACTCCTGGGAGGGCTGCAACCGTGCCCCGTCTATGCAGAGACCAGGTGAGCGTAACACCCATGCAGTATGGAGGAAAGGGGACGGGACATAAGAGTAATTATAAGTTACTCACTGTAGTGACTAAGGTCCTTAGCCCCCTTTCCTCCATACGTCCCACCATCCTCCCCATTAATAAAATTGGTGTCATTAGGCAATGTTAATCTATTGTCGATACGTCTATGGGGACTGAGGTGTGGCGCCGGAGGACGGAGTCAGGGCAGCGCATGCTCCCAGGGCTGCACCCCCGCACGCCTCTAAATTTAAAGGGGAAGGTGTTTTTTTTCTGTTGAAAAAGGTTCTGTCTCCCGTCCCTTGGAAGGGACGCCCATGCAGTATGAACAGGCTAGCTAGGTGGAGGGAGCTCTTTGAAGGGTCGTCTCCAAAGGGCTTGAAGTTTGGCAAGCAGAGATCTAGGCCCAAGGGAGGGCCATTATAGTCCATCGCACCCCTAAGGGCGACTCCTTCCCGAGGACTTGCCCAAGTGGGAGGAACCTCTCGGGTTCTGTTACCAGCACACACACTGAGTCTAACGCAGCTACCAGCTTTGTGGTCGAGGGGTCTGCGAACCCTACCGGTATCGGTGCTGAGGGACCGCCTACCTAGTAACGGCTCCATGTCCGAGGGGGCGCCTTCACGCAGCACTACCGGCGACAATGCCCAGGGTGATTCGCCTCCCCGGCGTAGACCGGAGTTTCGGGATAGGCCTCATGTTCCAATACCAAGAGTCTTGTGCGAGGCTGTTCCCAGAGGGCCATGCACCACGACTTTGGCACGTGGGACGCAACCTGACAAAATGGCCACCGTGCCAGCTGGCATGGCCGCTCGTCTGATGACACTCCTAGGAACAGAGCAGGCAGGTGAACGATTTTCAAGGTGCGGCTGCCTACAGTGGCCTACAGTGTATCCCTCAGTCTGGGTTGCAGAGGGAACCTGCCCTGCGCTACTGTGTGCTCCGGCCTCAGCCACTCAGTCATTATCTCCTGCCTCTTCTTCGGCCTCCAAAGACAGGTTCTTCGAAAAGGTTCTTGGGACTGATGCGAACCCCCCAGATGGGGGACCTACTAAGGGATGCAGTCAGGGACTTGTTCCCTCCGGTCACTCCACCGGCGTCCATAATCATTCTCCCATGGCTCTGGTACCACAGGCCCCAGCGCAGCCCCCACTGCCCCTGCCGGCTCCTCTGATTCCAGCTCCTCTGCCTCCCACAATACATGTGTTTCCATACCAGCCTCCGCAACAGCTGCTGGTCCTCACACCGCACCCCACAGTGCCAGGCACTCCTCCATCTGCTCTGGACCAGCTGTACAACCTGGTGGACACTGATGAGGAGGAGGACCCTGACACGCCAACTGCGAAGGCCTTCCACGACAAGCTTGCTGGTTTGGCAGTATATTTGGGCCTTCCTCAACCTAAGGTCAAGCAGTCAGATGAGGGGGTCCTGGCAGAAGTCCTCACCCTAGGACTCCCTACCAAGACTGGTATCCCGATGCAGAAAGACGTTGTGGCTCTGGCCAAGGAGGGGTGGCTCAAGCCTCACTCTGCCCAACCTGTCAATCAGCGCCTAGATGCCAAGTATAGACGGATGGAGAGGGGGGGATACACTCTTGTTATCAACGCACCCCCTTTCTTCTGTGATCGCTGCAGCGTCACTCTGTTCTAAGCCACAGTCATCCTCTGCCACCTTGTCCTCAGCACTGCTAGGCAAGGAGAACATCTTTGAGGCGTATGGGAACAATCTGTACTCGAAGGCCTCCCTGCACCTGCCTGAGGCCAACGCGGATGCCATGCTGGCAGTCGCTAACCAGAGGTTGCGGCAGGAAATAGCAGGCTTCCTTCCAGAACTTCCAGTGCAGAGCCAGGCACGCTTCAAGGTGGTCTAGGAGAATCCAGGCTGGCAGCGCAGGACATCATGGAGTCAACAGTGGCTCACTTCGATACCTCTTGCCGGGCCGTCTGCATTGCCACGGACATGAGAAGGACGGCCTGGCTTCGGGCTACTAAATTTAACCCCGACGTCCAGGATCGCATATTGGACCTTCCATTCTAGGGTAGTGACCTCTTCCACTCTACCACAGACGAGGAATTGGATAAAAAGAAGAGCTTGCAAACTGCAAAGTCTTTATGCTGACGAGGGCCACGCCCAAGGCGTACACCCAGTCGCATCAACGCTCCGACAAGCGGCGGGCGTTTGTTGGGTTCTGGGGATTCCAGGAATGGAGGACGAGACTACCTGACAGCTTGCCAGCCAAGTCAGCACCAGCACACCCAACCAAAAGGGGGGGGGCGCAAGTGCTTCTCCCAGCCCCCCCCCCCCCCCCCTTAGCAGCAGCCTAAGAGAGTAAAAAGGCATGACGTGTCCCTGTGGGTCCACGTGTCTCCAGTGGGGGGGAGGGGCAAGCGGCATGCTAGCCTCTCACGTGCATTTCTCGCGCCAGAACTTTTTAGACCCTTGGATTCTCTCGGTAGTGTCCACGTGGTACCGCCTGCCTATACCTCTCTCTCTCCTCCCTCTCCTCCTTCCTCCTTGCCACTCCCACAGATTGAATCAGGAGAAGGGCTCCCAAGCAGAGCTGGTCAGCATACCGCCTTTTCTCCACTCGGACCTCACGTGGTGGTCCAAGGACTGCAATCTGTGGACCAGCAGACCATTCCGGCAGCCGTCCCCACAAGTCACCATTACTACAGACTCCTCCCTAGAGGGCTGGGGAGCCACTCTGGACAGCCACAGCGTCCACAGAGTTTGGACCCGGCAAGAGTCGCATATCAACTGTCTGGAGCTCAAAGCCATCTGTTTAACCCCCAAGGCCTTCCTTCCACTCATCAGGGGCAGGACTGTCCTGATCCCGACAGACAACTCCACCAGCATGTACTATGTCAACAAGCAGGGGTTACCAGTTCCCCTGCGCTGTGCGACCTAGAGGTCAGCATTTGGGAATGGGCCCTGGAAAACATCTACCGCCATCCACCTCCTGGGGAAGGCCAACTTGGAAGTGGAGAGGCTCAGCAGGCTGGGAGCGGATAATTACAAGTGGCAATTGAACGACCAGGTGCTGCAGGTGGTCTTCAACGCATGGGGCCATCCCCAGGTGGATCTATTTGCCTCCTGGAAGAACAGGAAGTGCCAGCAGTTTGTGTCTTGGCAGGGACAGGGCCCCAACTCACTTGGTGATGCCATGCAGATTCAATGGAAGGATATGACCGCCTATGCCTTTCCTCCCACACCCCTGATCCCCAGGGCACTCTGCAAGATAAAGGAAGCTTGTCACCTCACCATCATAGTGATGGTGACTTGGTGGCCAGCGAGGCCGTGGTTATCCGAATTGCTCAACTTCTCGGACAGACCACCCATTCACCTTCCACTCAGCCCAGCACTTCTCCTGTCCCAGCAGGATTCTCCACCCCGCTCCTCAGAAGTTAGTCGTTGCAGCGTGGTTCCTAAGCAGATCACCCTCAAGCACCTTAGCCTATCTCGGGCTAACCTGGAGCTCATCCAGGGTGCTAGGAGCAAGGCCACAGGAGATCAACCCCCCTGACGTGCACGCTGGACGATGTGCTGTCGTTCTCGGCACACCTTGCTCACTCAGGCGTACAGGTGGACACATGTCACACCTATCTAGCAGCAATAGGGGCCTACAGGAATTCGGAGGAGGTCGTCTTCTCCTCTTCCAACCCAATAGTCAAGCGTCTGACGGGCTTGTCCAGGCTCTACCCACCCATTAAGAGGCCACACCCTGTGTGGGACCTCAATGTGGTGTTGGCCGCCTTGGCGCCCAAACCCTTCGAGCCAATGGCGTCTGTGGACATCAGGCTGTTCACCTTCAAGACCGCTCTGCTAGTCGGACTCACCTCCGCTTGCAGAATCGGTGAGATACAGGCTCTGGTGGCTTCAGAGCCCTCGATCACTTTGCACAGGGGCATGGTGATCCTACAGACTCACCCGGCGTTCCTAACTAAGGTACCCTCCGCTTTCCATCTGAACGAGGAAAGGGTATTGCCTACTTTCTTCGCGGACCCCAAGGATGAGAAGGCTCAGAGTCTTACACTGTCTGTATGTCAGACGCGCTCTGAAATTCTATCTGGATAGGACCTAGGGCTTCCGCAAGTCGGACGCACTCGTGTCACCTTTGGGGGCCCAAGACACGGTTATCAGGCCTCCCAGGCTTCCATCGCAAGGTGGCTGGTTGCGGCCATCATGGAGGTCTGAGGGGCAGCGCAAGCCACTGCCAGCCAACATGCACGCTCACGTGGTCAGAGCCAAGGCCACGGCCATCGCCTTCCATCAGCAGGTTCCGTGGCAGGTTATAAGCAGGGCAGCTACCCGGGCAACCCATTCAGCATTCTGTAAGCATTACTGTTTGGACGCCAGCTCTAAATCAGACGCGGCCTTCGGACAGGCGGTTCTAAGGAACTTGTTTGCTTAAGGAGGGTCTCCACTCCACCCTGGGGCCACATTCAGTTGTAATCGTCCATACAGTATGGAGCAAAGGGGACTGGACGTAAGAGTAATTACAAGTTACTCACCGTAGTGACTAATGTACTCCTAGTCCTTAGTCCCCTTTTCTCCATGCGTCCCCCCTAATAAGACAGGTGTCATTAGGCAATGATAAATATTGTCGACGCGTCAATGGGGACTGAGGAGTGGCAGCGGTGGGCGGAGTCAGGGGAGCACATGCTCAGGTGGCCGGGGAAAGGCCATCGCTCTTGGATCCAGACCCTGAAGGTGGAGAAGCAAGGGAGGATCCTTGGGTATTGGGAACAAGTTACCATACAGTATGGAGGGAAGGGGACTAGTCACTACGGTGAGTAACTTGTAATGTTTGTCACATTACATACCTGTAACTTGTTGACTATCTTCCGGAATATTTTCACCACTGCAAAAAGTCTTCCTCATCTGTCCCCTCTACTAAGAAGAAGCTTTATGACTTTAGGACACAAGGCCCCACACATTATAGGGATTGGACTTAAAGAAAGTTGGGGCATCATTCTTGTTCACTGGTTTTATTCTATTGCATCACTACTTGTCCTATTTTAGTTGTTATTGTATGCCTTCCTAAAAACCTACAGTGATTGTATATATGTTTGATAATTGAGTATTGTGTGATATTACTACCTGCTTGATTCATCGTGTTTATTTTTGGCCCTATACCAGAGTATTCTTGTACTTGCCTGTCTTAAATGAATTATTGTGTACTTCACTGTGGACCATTGACACATTCACTTTCTCCTGAGATTAAGCCTTGACCACTTTCCACGCTTACCTTGATTGGCTTTGGCTAGCCTCTGAGTTACCCTGTTCTCCAAATCTATGGTAGCCTTCTATAATCTGTCCACCAGGCCAGACTGCAGAAATCAATTTGAACATGAACTCCTTTAGGTCATGGTTTTGCCTAATGAGGTTCCCCAACTTTGTGTATCCTGGTGTGGCCCTGAGATTTTCCTGGGCTCTGAAGCCCGAAACCAGCACCTTTCCTGACAGTCCTGACACCAGCAGTGACTTCTGCTTTCTAAGCATTATTCAACAGCCAGAGGCAACATTCCTGCAATCTCTGACCCCTTCTGCAAGGCCCTGCTGACAAGTGACTATTCTCTACATTGGGCTGGTGTTTCTGCTGTTCATATCTGTTTGTGGGCCTCTGGTCGTCGAACCTGGGCTTTGAACTCTTCTGGTGGGGTCCCCAAGACCAACCAGCTCTGTGGGTACTGCATTCTGTGCTCCTATGGCCTGTAATGAATACTTATTGTTGGCTTTCAAAGAGCTTTGCAAAACCTTAGTAAAATCGTGGAATTAGGGGTACTAGCTGGAGCACAAGGTAGAACACTGGCAGAGTCCATGGCTGTCGCTTTTCAGATATCAAGAAAACATGTCCCACATAACTCCATTGGAACATAGGATTCCTTTGGGCAGGGAGAAAAAGATAGGATGACCAGTGTGTATGGAATGATTACCATGCTATATTCACCGTAGGAAATCACAATAGATGTCCTCGTCCCCTACTGATAACCAAACAAAATGCGGTTTATTTGTTCAAAGGGCTGCACTCCATTTTAATATAAAGATTCATGAAGAGGATAAGTGATCTTGGTGTTAACGGTGGCACCCAGAAATATAGGAACACTTGAGCTAATGGCATTGGTTAAAAAAAGCATTCGAATTAAAACCTGACATATTAGCTCATAAGAAGATTAGTAAACAACTGGATTGAAAAGTAATACAAGTCAGTGCAAAGGGAACACTCATTGTCTGAGGTCCTCCTGTGGCTGACTCGATGGGACTATAGCACGGAAGGGGACAGGTAGACCTGCATCCAAATGTCCCACCAACAAGCCAAAGCAAGTGCTTAAATGCCACAGGGAGAGAAGTAGCTAAATTGGCAGTTTACAGTAGGTGAAATGGCTGTCAGGCTGATGCGATAAAAGCAAATGAAACGAGATGGTGCCGCTTCCAGAAGCGAAGAGGTCACAAGACTGGCAATAGCATCAAATGTTAAAATAATGCATTTTCGTTTCCAAGAACAGCTGAGAAAAATGAAGGCCTCTCTAATGCAAAACACAACCAGCTGGGTACCTAGTATGTGTAAAACTCTCACCTAGGAAATATCCTGGTCATCAAGAATGGAGATTTCAAATACAGTAAAATTTGACCAAGCATATGTGTGGAAGGCCAGCAGCTCCTGCTAAAAGGAAAATCTCTGAGTGGGAGGGATTGGGGTTCAAACAAAAAAGCCTGTGGGAAAAAAGTTTCTTTGCCCACCTCACCCATCACTAGTCGGGACACGGACAAGGGATGGAAAATCACATTGAAGGTCAATTAAAGTCGTCCCTTACACTAAGTGACCAAATGAGAAAGAGTTGTGTACTTACTGCAGGATATTTTCGGCCAATGGAGAACGCCAGGTATATAGCTGTTAAACAAGGGATATTTTAAGACAACCGGGTTCACTGCTGATCATTTGGTCGGGGTGCTTTGCATATGCTCCTTCCTACATATCCCCAGACTGATTCCAACGTGGTCCACTAGCAGCAAACGCCACATTTGATACCACAAACATGAGCAGATAATGTATGCTGTCCAGATCGGCTGAAAAGATAAGGAGTACAAACCTATAAGATGGATAGTGCCCGAAGGCTTTTATGAGATGGTTTTAGAGGTTTCACCCACTAGTGGCAAAACTAGTACTTAAAATACTCTACTATACAGTCTCGTGCTCCGAACCTTTGCAAATGCGCAAGTTGAAACGTTATTGCAAATCACAGTTGAGCCAAGTACTGGTCCGTTTGGTAGAAGAACCTTTAACCATTCATAAGGCTACAGTTGTCTGTTGGACTTGTCAATGTTTTTTTACCACAATGTTAATAACAATTTTGCTTTGATCAACAATTGATTTATCGACATTTACTTCCAAAACGACACAATCTGTAGCAGAACAAAGTCTGCAAACACTTGACGTTCGAAGGTCGGAGTACACATATATTTGAAAGTAATTGCGATGGAAACCGTAGAACGGTAGTGAACCAGTCAGATCAATTGATCATTTGAGTAGGTTCTATATACAGTTATTGCAAATCTGAGCAATTCATAACTGTTTTTACATGGAATTCCTGCAGTCCCAGGTGTACACTAGTATAACACTCTGCAAGCTTCTTCAAGACAAGCTTTTAATTGTAAACAGTTTTATCCCGATCACCTAAAGTTAATGTTCATGCTTGAATATTACAATAGAATCATTTTGCAAGTAGAAACCATCAAAGCATCCGAATATCTCTGCATGGAGATGGTGAACCATAGATGCCCCCTTAATTTCCCATTAAGTAACATCAAGTTAACTTTCATTTCATCCAAATGTATCCTTAAAGTATACTAGGGTGATAGGGATAATATATTTAATTAGATGTTGGCCCTGAAGAAGCATGCAGAGCAAATCATGTGTAGGCAGGGACAGCAAGCATGTAATGTAAAAAGTTATGAATAATTCAGATTTGCAGTACATTTTCATACAGTCTACTCAACAAATGATTCATGTTTTGTTCTGACTGGTGCAGACCTTTCTGCAGTTACATGTATTTATATAAGCAAGGCACTTGTGTGTGTATATGCCTCTACTGTGGGTAGAGCAGCCTTATTGGCCTTTATTTTTGCTTACGGGCCAACACATGCAGCTTTCACCCCGAATTCCAGAGCCCCACACCTTGGCTTTTCCAATGACAACCTTCTGCATCACAAGCAGCGCACAAACCATCTATGTGAGCCTAGTTTAAGAGAAAATGGCTACGCATTTGTCACTGGTGTTGGGGGAGAGTATTCATCCCTTTTCATCTTCCTTAGATCAAGTTCTTTTATTCATCTCAAAACTTGCAGCTATGGGGATCCAAATGCATTCTGGTAGGATTTCTTTTTGGCACTGGGGGCATATTTAAGTTAAGACTCTTGTTCTTTCTCCTAGTTAAATCTGGTGGTGAAACAACATTTTGATGGTATTCATCTTTAATTGCCATTTAAAATCCCTCTTCCTAAGTGGGATCTTTATATGGTGCTTAATGTGTCATAAACCTTTTGAGAACATGGCCCCCATTAATATTCCATTATTTTCCTTGAAAGCAGCCTTTCTTGTCGCAATCACTGCAGTGAGAAGAGTTAGCAAGTTGCAGGCACTTTGTGCTGCGGACCCCTTCACATCCTTTCATAGAGATAATGTGGTCCTACAGACTTAGCGCTCCTTTTTTTCAAAAAAAGAAAGACCTGAGAAATATAATAAAGAGGATCAAAAAAGAGAATGCAAAAGATTCGGCAAGCAAAGTCAAATGGGCTAAAGAACAACATAGAAACTGGATGAAGAATAATAAGGCGATGATGATGCAAGCAGATGCTGAAAGCATGCTACTTGCCATGAGTAACCGGAACACGAGACAGCTATGGACATTACTTAATGCACAGCCCCGGACACAAGATGCAATGACAATAAATGTACCAGAAGCAAGCTGGATAAAATACTACAGGGAATTATATGGAGATAGGACACTGAACAAAAGAATGAAAAACAGCCAAAGGAACCCTACATGGCAGTTTGAGTCGGACATGGACGATCTCAATGAAGCAATAAAGGGATTGAACACGTCAAGATCACCAGGGCCTGACGGTTTGACTAACATGATGATCAAACAAAACACGGAAGCCTGGGGCGCAATATGCAACAGCATATTCGATCTCATCCAGAAAACCAAATGCATACCAAAAACGTGGCAGTAAGCCACTATAATTCCAATCTACAAAAGTGGCCCAGTGGGAGAACCCTGCAATTACCGCCCTTTGGCCTTACTAGACCCGTTAGGGAAAGTATTTGCAAAAATTCTCCTCAGGAGCTTGAACAACTGGGCAACTAAGGAAAAAAAATATGCAAGGAGACAGACTGGATTCATAAAAAATATAGGAACCAATATCAACCTTTTTATCCTGAACCTGCTAAAACAACAAGCCATACAATCTAAGGCACAAATCTATGCGGGATTCATAGATCTAAAACTCGCATTCGACACAGTCAACAGAAATCTCCTTTGGAAAAAACTCAGTGATTGCGAATGTCCAAGCAACATCCTGGAACCAATCAAGTTATTGTACCAGAATACCTCAATAAAGATAGGAATGAGCAAATAAGGTACACTCTGGCAAAATAAAAACTAAGGGACTAAAACAGGGCTGCCCCTTAGCTGCCACTCTATTCCACCTCCACACAGCAGACCTAGAAGAATGCATCTACACGCCCCGGATTAACCCACCGAAACTGAATGGCACAACAATAACATGCATCATGTATGCAGATGACATCGTTGTACTTGCCAAAACACCAAGGGGCCTGCAGATAGCGTTAGAAAATATACAATCCTACACGGACAAAAACCAACTGGTAATAAACGTGAAGAAAACGAAAATTATGACTTTGAAGAAACAACATTGCAAGAAAAGACCAAAATATGCATTCTTCATTGGAAAGGAAAAAATAGAGGAAGTCACTAAAGTAAAATATCTGGGAATATGGCTAAATCAATCGGCAATAGAAGCAGAATCAATTGCACTCCTCAAAGGCAAAGCACTTGCGCTAGCACGCCAAGCAAAGGTACTACACGCAAAATACGGGAAATTCTCCATGACACCAGTCACAACCTTCTACAAAGAAAGTGATGGCAATACTTACATATGGTACAGAGAAAATGCTGAATATAGAAAAAAACGTATGGCAACAAATGGGTCTGTTCTGGCGGAAAGTCTTATCTACCAACATCATTCCCCATGCCACGCATCCGAGCAGAACTAGCTCAACAATCTCTTGTCTGCTGGAAGCAAAGAGATGTACAGAAAGATAATAAGCGAGAACCACCCCACGCTGATAGAAATTCTACAAGACCAAAGCAGTGGGATGATGGCTCAACCACTCGAAATCTGGAAAAACTTCATAAAAGCACAAGGAATATCACAAGACCAACTCATAAATAGACCGCAGAGAGCAAAAAAAAGACTAAAAGAAAATGATTGGATAAAGACAATCAAGGACAGGTCTAACTACGCAATGGATATCCTGAGCACAACAGACATCAGACCAATTAATAAACTACCAGAATACCTAAAAATAATTTCCATCAGCAAAAATCAGAGACACCTTCATGAGGATGAGACTGAATATCTCGCATACACGAGAAGTCATGGCTGCGCGGAAAATACCATAGCACAGAAAATTCTGCAGATTTTGCGGCGATGGAGCAACAACAGAAAGTCTATACCACATAATGACATGCCCAGCTCTAACCGAGAAAATAAATCTTTCCGTTGGATGGTTCGTCCAGAACCAAACACTCTCGTCTGAAGACAGATGGGCTTCAATCTTAGCTGGGAAGGAAAAGAAACTGACATACGCTGTGGTATCATACTGGAATAACATCATGAAACAGGCACAGATGGGTTGACAAGAAAGGATGAAAAGAATTGCTGAACTGGACAGGATAAGATATATTAACTAGTATGCCACAAAATCTGGAGAAAGAGTCTGAAGATAAACAGATAAAATGAAAGGTTTGAAAAGTAAACCAAACATTTTTAATAAAATAAATTTGGTCCTACAGACTTATCGCTCCTTTTTTTGTTACTGAGTGGTAACTGTTTCATATCAACCAAACCATTGCTTTATCCATATTCTTCCCTAAGCCATTTTAGGATGTGGAGAGGATCTTCCATGACTAAGATGTAATTAGGGCACTCAAATCCTACCTTTTAAGGTCTAAGGATTTCAGGACTTCTTCAAGAAAGGAACTCAAGCCTCTAAAGCTACCTTTTCAAGAGGGATAGTCTATTGCATTTTGGAAGCTCATTGTCACCTGAAGGCCTTCATGTCCATCTGGTTCATGCAAAGGCAGCTTCTGTGGTCTTTCAAAAATGTCCCCTTGGAGTCAATTGCTAAGGCAGCCTCCCCATTGGCCTTCCGTGCACACTACTGCCTTGATCTGAATTCGAAGGCTAATGCGGAGTGTGTCAAAAATCTTTTGGAGGTGAGCGTTAACCCATCTACCCAGTAGTTCTGTTCGATTGCTTGAAAATCTCCTAGGAGGAGTAAGAAAGTGCTTCTTGCCGTAGGGACTAACGTCTTCCTAGAGCAGAGTCCCCTTTCCTCTATACGCCCTCCGGTCTTATCCTCTAAAAATATCTTCGTTATTGGTTGATAACCTGCCTTGGTGATCAGAAAAGGACTGAAGGGTGATGCCCGGGCGGGAACACCGGCAGGGCTTAAGCTCCACAAGCACTGGCGTGTGTAGAAATAAAGAATAGATTTTTTTTGGGACTGCAAAAGTGTTCCCGTCCTGATGGACAGAATGTCCCATAAGGATGGAGGAAAGGGTACTCTGGTTTAGGACTAAACTACTGTGAGTTACTTTTTTTATAAGCTAATGTTATAAACAAGCAAGTTGAAGTTTACGGAGTTCTTTCACAAAGAAATGATTATAAGTGGAATGGGGCATGTTAAGGAACCACGTTAACCCTATGACTGCCATTAGCACCACTAGCGGCTCTCCAGGTGCAACACCTATAACACGTATTGCCCCTTTCTATTTTGTCCCTTTGTGGGCCCAAAACATAGAGGCTGCAGGAGCTATACTACTCGTCACAGTGCTGCATGAGAATAGGGAATATTCAAGCATGTGAATCTATGAAAGGTACCAATTCTGGAGTAATACATTCACAGGTAAGTAGCAAAGACTTCTCACACTTTGACACAGACATCTAAATAAAACATGTTTTTCTAACACCAGAATTTAAGTGTAAATTAAGGCAGATTTAGGAACTGCTACTGTGTTCATGCCCATATTGTGGACAAAATCTGTTTTTGAAATTGTATTCAGTATAAGCCTTCAAATCATTTGTGGGGGCACACGTTTGCCCCATCCCTGCTCTGTCCTAAAGAGTTATAGGACACCCCCCATTTTCATTACTCCCACCATGGTGTTGCACCTTTTCAAATTGCAGAAAGCCACCAATGCTTAACACACATATATGCACATCCTGATTGCCTTGGGTAAAGATTGTTGTCCTGGCAATAAAAGGGTTACATCCCCATCTCGCAAACTCTCCCATTGGGAAATGATTGCTAATGTTTGTTTGCTCAATAAGTAAATCTAAAACAAATTGCAATGCTGAAAAAGTTTTGGTAACTTTGGTACAGCCTGTATCGGACACCCAACAACCCTGCATGCTGGTCAAATAAAAATGAGGTCCTCCTTCAGTGTGATTTTAAATAGAAATATTAATTTCGTGCAATTGACTTAGGAAAGTATTGAGTTCGTTTTGCAGTTTCCAATATTTTCAAGCATATCACGATCCAAACTTAATGGTGGAAGATAATCTGCGGATGGTGTTGATTTTCAGGTGCATTATGGGAAGCGCGTCCACGTCATCGAGGGATTATTGTGTAACAAGTACTTTTTGAACGTTCGAAAACCTAAGATCTTTGTACTGGGTAATCCAAAGAAGGAAATGTTGCCATCGGCGTGGAAAGTGTGACCTTCCCTCTGTCTTCAGCATTTCTTTATCCCTCCTCATGCGAACCCCCAAACTCCACTACATACTACCGAAGCACATAGGCAAGGAGACTTGCCGGCATAAATTAGGGACCATGGGCCTCATTATGACCTTGCTGGTCCGGAAACAATGGTGGTGGTAAACCCGCCACCACTGTTTGCGGACTGGCAAACTACGAGTTCTGCAGGCGGGTGATGTTACTCCCGCCTGGTCTGACCTGGCGGGTGTGACGCCACCCGCCTGCAGACCTTGTGGGCAGGTTTTACTCTATACACAGTGCAGCCGGCAGTACTTGCAGTCCGAGGCATTGATGATGTTTAATTGGCCACGTATTTATTTTATGGATAACTGCCAAATAATGTAGTATGTGCCTTTTGAATTAAGTATTGTTATGTAATTAACGAATGTAGACATCTGCTAATGGGTTAATGAGTCAATGTGGTGTGTTGGTTTTCAAAAAAGGGTTTAAGCTCAACATTTTGAAAATCTCAGTGAAGGGAAAAATACTTTACTGCTATATAATATATTCTGTTTTCCACCCCATATTTTTAGTCACCGGAGTCGAGAAGAGGAGAGGATAGCAAAGCCTGCGGCTGTCTCTACGCCAGTAAAGAACACGAAGGAAACCTCTCTTTCAAAAGCGGTGGAAGAGGTATTCATTGAAAGAAATGAAAAGCAAACCCCTCCTCTACCAGGTACATTTAGTGAACGCTTGATGCACATGACATAGCCCGTAAATCATATCTGTTACCCGTCTTCTAGATTCCTTTAAAACGCAGAACACGGGACGTTTTAAAAGGGAAAACAATTACTTAATTGGTTAACGACCATTCATTTAAGGACCTATGTCGATAAAGTAACCACTCGCTGGTTTTCTCCAAAAGCAAATGATTTACGGTGTATTGATAAAAAGTAGTCAAAATAATTGCATTTAAACATTTTTTTTATTGAAGTTCATGGTTGATGTTTTTAGAGTGCAGCACTACACCAAAGGCACCTAGACCTTGCGTGACGGAGCTTGTGGAAGTGGGCGGGAATGAAACAGATTTAAATACGAAACTGAAAGAAATCAAAGCCACGATAGAGCGCAATCTTGAAAGACGGACCGCTTCTAGGAAGGAATATAAGCCTGCTTTACATAAAGAGTAGCTGAAGATTTGGCAGGGTTTTAAGGTGGCAGTAGCCAAAAAAAAGGCCAGTGATTTTTGGCTGCTAGTTGATCAAGGGTCGTTCACTACCATGCACAAAGATATCAAAGGTAGATGGTACCAACATTTCAGTACGCTCTACGGGGATGTTACCTTGCATTTGCATAGCGCCTACTGCCATAGTTCATGGCGTCAAAGCGCTTTTGCCTGTCAGCGAGGCAAAGGAGGAGCATGCAGTAGAACATGCAGCGGTGGTAGGGAGGAGCAAAGTCAGGTAGACTGTTTGGTTGAGGGCGAGGGATAGTTTAGGTGCTCAGGAAGGCGTGAGAAAGGAAAAGGTTCCGAAGCTATGTTTCTGATGCTTGTTAATCTGCTTAGAATCACATGCTGTGTATATGGGCCGACATCCAGTGGTAACCGCAGAGTATTGCTTATCGTCTTTCGAGAATCGAAAGGGGACGTTGGTATAGGCGCATCTGTAACACTATCCCTATCGTGACGTGTAGTGTACCCAAAATCCCTCACATGCCGAGGTCCCTCAGATTGTTTTTTTCCACCCATGTTACTGGTCGCCCTTATGCGGAGCTCTTACATAGAGATAGCATTATTGTCATTATTATCGACTTTGTCGTTATTCCTTTTAAGCCGCTTCGACAGTTGAATCCTTGAAACAATGCTGAAGACTTCTGCAGACTTTCGACACCTGTTAATCCCGTCAGCGCTGCTGTCCACGTGGCCCGGGCCTTCTGGCCAGCCTTCACAGTAGGGAGAGTGGGGTCGGGGTGGACATATTCTTTACAAGTATGCCTTTCCTCTTTCACCCTCTCTGCTCCCTGGGTTTTGTCATCGATGTAACTGTCTTTCGCTATGGAAAAGACGCCATTTAGGTTTTGTCCCTCGTGCAGGGCCAAATATCCTTTGAAGGACGAGCATGCTCGGTGCAACAACTCTTCCCCTCGACCATAACGAAGCAAGTTATGCAGCCTGTAGACTCCTGCACCCTAAGACGCTTAAGGAGCGCCGTGTTAAGCGGTGGGCGGCCATGGGATGTCGCAGGCCGAATGTTCTTCTCAGCGGTTGCAACCGCCTAAAGTGATTGGGGAACTAGCGATGACTAGGCCTCCGTGCCAGAAGCCATTGACCTAACAGCGGACTGCTCTCGGTCCGCAATGTCTGTACCACACCCCAGCAGGCCTGACACAAGTCACGCTATGGGGAAAACACCCAGCGTCAGGGCCGCACGCGATCATAACACCAAACACACAACCCCAGGTTCTGCTTCGGCGGCAATGTCGAAGCGTACCAAAGCGCCAACGGAACCGTCAATCTCGGGATCCTCTGATTGGCAGCCTTCACCGCAGTTGTGGCCTGCGACTGGACAATCCAAAGTAAAGGGCGCTAACACTAAAAGACACATAGATGGCTAGGCGCTCCAGGAGGACGTGCAGACGCCGCTTAAGGCCCGGGTGGGGGCTAAATCCACTGCTCAGCCCCCTGTTCACCCGGTGGTGTCAGAATCCACTGCTCAGCCGGTAGACCGCCCAGATTCTCCGACCATTGCCGACAGCATCGCAAGGATTATTTCGGCAGTTAGACTGAAGGAGAGGTCGAAAGAGGCGGCGAAGCACAAAGAACGGCCTAAGGACATGACGAAATACACACCACAACGCCCCCTGAAGCCCACCAGGACTATACAGAGAGTCCTGTGCCTTTATCACGCGCATGAGAAGACCAATCCCGACTTCAGAGGGAAGAAAATGAACCCTTTCCTGCCCTGGACCCCTCTGGTTCATCCTCGTGGACCAGGGAGAAATTTAAGGGATGTATGGACAGATTAGAAAAATGTCTTATTCTGAGACCCTTGCTTCCAAGAGGCCGCGAAGACTTCCCTTCTACGCCTGTATCCAGATTTGAAAGGATTTTGGAAGATCACCTGAGGAGTATACCTGTGTCCTCACAGATGATGTTATGGACACTTATGATCAGGATGAGGATGGCACCTTTCTGGAAAACTGCAATGTGGATGACCAGACAGGTTTTATGGACAATTGGTAAGACAGCTGTCAGGTGGATGCTCAACCCTGGATGTCCCCCACTCCCACCCAGGACCCCGATGTCTTGTGCATAGATTCCCCCCCTCCACTCCGGCTCGCCAAGCCTCCCCAGTGGATGACCAGATGGCGTTCAATGCCATCTTGAAGAAGGCAGCTGACCATTTTCAGATCGCCACCCAATCGGCTTTACCAGATTCTGATTTCAAAGCAGTGGACGATGTTCTGGAAACAGCCAAGAAAGAACATGAAACACTCAAGTCCCTTCAACAAATTACCCAGAAGCCCTCTCCCCAGAGAGGAAGCGGCTCCCGCCGGTCCTTTCTGGGACAATCCTCGTTTTTTCCCAGAGCCAGTATAATGCAGGCAACAACTGGAATTTGGGACAAGGGTATAATTCCTCCACCACTTATCCACCAAAAGGCCAGCGGTGTGGGAAACGTAGAGGATGCGGTTACAACCCCAGAGGCACTCCGGCCTCGGGCCAGAAATGACCTGCGGATCCAAGCCCCCTCCCATGCCACCTTGGTCGGGGGAGTATAACATCTTTCCTTACTGCATGGGGAGGGGACAACAGATCAGTGGGTACACAAGACGGTAGCCCACGGGTACTGTATAGAATTTGCCTGACCACCCAAATTCAGACCGCCAAGATCAAGATGCCTGACACCAGACAACCTGCACATCCTACTGCAAGAGATGCAGACCCTTCGAGAAAAGGACTCCGTAGAAGCTGTCCCTATTCTACAGGTAAACAAGGGTATTTATTCACTGTACTTCCTTGTACCCAAAAAGGATCTCACCGTGTGCCATGTGCTAGACTTGCGAACAAGTTTGTCGAACCTCAAAAGTTTTGTATGGTCACTTTACAGGAAGTAATCCCGCTGTTGAAACAGGGGGATTACATGGCAACACTGGATATTAAATATGCATACTTTCATATTTCGATGTTGCCAGCGCACAGAAAATACCTAAGGTTCAAGGTACTCCCCTTTGGCATTGCCTCGGCACCAAGGATGTTTACAAAGGTACTGACAGTAGCGGCAGCACACCTGCGCAGACTATCCATCCCGGGTTTACCCTTACCTCGACGACTGGCTCATAACAGGGGAGTCCTACGAGACATGCCTATTGAACACACAGAAGACAATAGACCTCTTATTCAGTCTGGGATTCTCCATCAAGAAGAAGAAATCCAGCCTAGACCCTAGTCAAGTCAAACCATTTCTAAGGGCTCTAATTCGGACAAAAGACAGCCTCTTCTCCCCCTCCAGCGAGAGGGTTCAAAACATGCTGTTTCAGATACCTCGGTATGTAGCCAGTTGGGAAGTGACTGTATACAAGGTCGTGCGTCTGTTAGTAATTATGGCGTCTTGCATTTATTTAGTTCCTCACGCGCGTCTGCACGTGCGGCCCATGCAAGAGTGGCTCAACAGCCAGTGGTGTCAGGCCAGCGGACAATAGGAAGATCTGGTAGTTGTCTCGCCAGCCCTCGTTCTCTCTCTCTGCAGTGGTGGTCGAAGGAAAACCTCTTGAAGGGGAGAACATTCACCACCCCCGCAGTAGAAGCCACTCTCACAAATTA
This sequence comes from Ambystoma mexicanum, assembly GCF_040938575.1. NCBI lineage: Eukaryota > Metazoa > Chordata > Amphibia > Caudata > Ambystomatidae > Ambystoma > Ambystoma mexicanum. The sequence goes on along the minus strand of NC_090934.1, from coordinate 1,364,005,353 downwards.
TTGCATCTCTCACGGGGTGGGGAGCTCACCTGCTCCAGCAGACTGCGCACAGCGTGTGGACCCCACAAGTAGCGTCCAACCACATAAATCTGTTGGAACTATTAGCAGTATTCAAGGCACTGAAAGCTTTTCAAACAGTTACAGGGGAAAACAGTCCTGATCTTGACAGACAGCACCACTGGCATGTACTACCTGAACAAACAAGGGGGCATACACTCTCCAGGGCTAACCAAGCTGTCCCAAAACATTTGGATATAGACTCTCAAACACAGGATGTTCCTGTTGTCTCAACACATTCCAGGGGAACTCAATCTTCTGGCAGACGTGCTCAGCCGACACTTCCTACTGCCCTTAGAGTACGAATGGTGACTACACAAAGACATCGTCTCTAACATTTTCGCAGGATGGGGCTTCCCAGAGACCGAATTGTTCGCAAATCTGGAGAACGCTCAATGCCAAGATTATGCCTCCAGGTACCCACAGGACCGCTCAAAGGGGAACGGGCGCTGGATAGCATGGTCAGGGAAATTTGTTTACGCTACCCCGATACCCCCCCCCCCATCCACGACGCCCCTACTCAACAAAATTGTGCACAAGATGCACCAGGAACCAGTAACCATGATATTGGTGTCCCCCATGTGGGCCCTCCAACCCTGGTTCTCTCATCTGGTGGAGATGTCCCTCTCCCATCCTATGAAGCTGCCCTGCCCGTACACCATGTTATCTCGGGACAGGGGAGAAACACTGCACCCATGCCTGCAAACTCTGAACTTAGAGGCCTGGCTCCTGAGGTCATAGAGTTCGGACACCTTCAACTCCCTCAGAGATGTATGGACATACTCAGGGAAGCAAGACAACCCAACACCCGATACTGCTATTCCAGTAAATGGAAAAGCTTTATCTGGTATAATGCCAAGGGTGTCAATCCCATTGACTGCTCTCCTGCTCTCATTATATTGTACCTGACCCACTTACTGGATTCAGGCCTGGTTTTTAATTCCCTAAGGGTTCACTTAGCTGCTCTCTCAGCCTACACTACGTCACAGCAAAAGGTGTTGTGGTGGAAAATACCAGTTATCAAGGCTTTCATGGAAGGAGTTAAAAGGATTCATCCCCCCCCCCTACCATTTCTAACCCAGCTCCCGGATGTGACTTAAATGTGGTTCTGACTAGACTCATACAGTCCCCCTTTGAGCCTATGCATATGGCAATTCTAAAAGACCTTACCTATAAGACAGCCTTCTAGTTGCTATCACTTCTATTAGAAGGGTTAGTGAACTACAGGCCCTTTCAGTACTGGACCTTTTCGTTACAGTTCACATAGATAAGGTGGTTCTGCGCACTCACCCTCGATTTGCTCCAAAATTTATTTCCAAGTTCCACATGAACCAGTCGTTAGAACTGCCCACTTTTCCAGAACCCCACTAACATGGCCGAAAGGAGCCTACACACGTTAGATGTGCGCAGGGCAGTCATGTTCTACCTGGTAAGAACAAAACCACTGAGGCAGACAAACCAGTTTTTCGTTTCAGTGGCAGCTGGCAGAGAAGTGGATCCTGTCTCTTAAGTCAGCTATCTCAAGGTGGATAGTCCAATGCATCACACTTTATTGCACTCTTGCTAAGCGAGAACTGCCCTTCAAGACTAGAGCACAGGCTACTCGATGCACTGGGGCTTCCATAGCATTCATTGTAAATGTTCCCCTAGAGTCCATTTGCAAAGCGCCAACCTGGAGTTCTGTACACACCTTTTCAAAACACTATTGCCTAGACACTCCTTCTAGGTGTTATTCTCAGGTGGGACAAGCAGTACCAACACATCTTTTCACTACTGTTGCTTCTCACAACCCAACTCCGGGTACTGCTTGCTAGTCTATACACAGCATGTGATTCTAAGCAGATTAACAAACATCAGAAGACATGCATTACTCACCGTAATAGCATTTCCGATGATTGTATGTGCCCACCCTTCCTCCCCGCTCGGGTGGAAGGAACATAGACGTCTTACTACTTTCTCTCTTTTATGTACTCAGTCACGTTAGCCTTGGGCTCCCTCATGGCAGAAAAAATACAATCTGAGGGACCTTGGCGCGTGAGGGATTTTGGGTATAGTGTTACAGACACGCCTATGCCGACGTCCCCTTTCGATCCTCGAAAGACGAGATGCAATACTCTGCGGTTACCACTGGATCCCGGACCATATGCACATCATGTGAATCTAAGCAGATACAATCGTCAGAAATGCTATTACGGTGAGTAATGCTTGTCGTTCAATTGAACCAAATTGATTGTGCGACTCAACTGTATTCTATCGGGCCCAGTGCCGAAAGAGAGCTGAAGAATGTGTTCGCTGCGGCAGGGGGTATGTCTGGAATGTATTGACTGCATGGTTATCTAAGGCGGCAAATTCCTTCTACTTAGCCACAACATTTGGCAGGGCTTGTTTGACCAATCTGAATGTACCAATTTTACAATAGCTCCCTGAAAAGTGACCATGTCGACAAGGAACGTCTACTGGATGAGAATCCTGGTTCTGAACTAGTTAATGATATCCTGATCTTTACTGCAGAGATGATTATATCAGCAATGAACTCCCAAAAATGTGTTGAGGCGCCAGGATGTCATAGACTCCTGGTTTATCTATTTAAAGGAGAAATTAGGACTTGGATACATCTGGTTTTTCTTCAAGAATCTTAACAGACCTCAAATATATGCCTGTTCTCGATATAGTGCCAAGGTTTTCTCGATCTTCAGTAAATGGTATTGCACGTCTCCAAGTCTCCCCCAACCCGATGTTCTATTTGAACTCTTAATTTAGTGTTTTGCTTTATTGCCATGGCTACATTTTAGTGGAACAGATCCAAGTCTTCCATAGTGTTAAATGCAAAATAAATTACGTTTTACACAGTACATAACTGATTTTCTGTCTTAGCCATGGATCACATCAGTTTCCCACAAATCCTTAATAGTACTTTCCTTCAGTGAAACGGGTGCACAGGTAGGACAATTAACCATAACTTGGTTGACACTTGAGTCTGATCAAGGACATGGTATCCTATCTAGATGAGACCAGTTTTGGACCTAGTGCAAACTCAACTGTTTTAAAAGCTCCTTCTGTTTGAAATTAGATATTCGTGTAAACCAAGTTGGTTGAAGCTGTGACTAACTTCAAATTTATTTTTTTACTTTCCGTGTAAAGTTCTAAATTTGAGAGTATGTCTATTTATAAAGAAATAAACATGAAGGCCTTTTTTTGAAAGGCAACATACTTCAGTTCATGATTTTGCACACTTTGTACCTTAACAGAGCCAAAACCAGTGTATGCCCAACCCGGACAGCCAGATGTTGACCTTCCAGTCAGTCCAGCTGATGGCCTTTTACCAAATTCAGCTCATGAAGACGGGATGCTTAGGTATATTACTTTTGATATTTTTTTACTTTGTCTGATTAGATTTATGTTCAAGTGTAACAGTGTACAATCTTAACTTGTCATATCAGTAATGCAGTAATGGTTTTTTCGGAGTGTGTGGCCTGCTCTAGGGATGTATCAATTGAGATATGCTTCACTGTAGTAAATGTGAACATGTGGTATATTAAGGCATTTATTTTAAAAGCTGTTGTGACAGTAATAACTTTTTATTTTAAAATATCCTGTCATTTAATAGTTTTTTTTTTTGTATCTGATTCAAAATGAATGTTTAACACATTTTCAGGCCAAGCATGAAACTAGTGAAGTTCAGAAAAGGAGACAGTGTGGGTTTGCGGTTAGCTGGTGGGAACGATGTAGGAATATTTGTGGCTGGAGTTTTGGAGGACAGTCCGGCAGCTAAAGAAGGATTAGAAGAAGGAGATCAAATTCTTAGAGTAAGTACTCTTTCAGATTGTGGTTATTGAAATGTATGTTTTCTCATTATGAAAAAGTTTTTAATGTGTTTTACACAACTTTTTTTTCATCCTGGTTTGAGAAATAATTGGTAACTTGCAATAGTAACGAACTAATGGGGACAGAAAAAATTAAGAAAAGCAATACGACCAGGGCATCAAGCCAAGCGATGAAAACAATTCTTAGCGCCAGGGGACAGCTCCGGTGGTGATAGTGCACGGTACAAATATCCTTTAGCATTAACATTGTAAAATCCTGAATAGTAAAATGGTCAAAATGTGATTTCAATGTTAAATAGCAGGAGAAGGTGGCACACTGTAGCTGAGCTGCATGCCCAGTCGTAGTTTCACAGCACTCTTGTTTTCCAGTGACAGCACGGGAGGGGAGGGATCACAGGATAGAGGGTGTTTGTGTCAGTTCCATGAAAAGAAAACCTCACCAGTGGCCATATTAGGACCTTATGGTGGGTGAGGGGGGTACTAATGAGCACTGAGTAAGGGGCAAGAAAAGGAATGTTGGATGACGCCACACAGAAAACTGGGTCAACAGATGGGGGTCCAGAAGAGATAGGGGTTACCCGGTTCAAACTAGAGAAAGCTAATTTTAATATTTTTTTTTAAACTTGCAAAATATTCACACTCTTTTGTGGTTCCAAAATTGGTCACTCGAATTTCCATCTTTTTGGGTGGAATATAATGTGGTCTTTTTCAGCTCAACACCTGCAATTTTGAAGGCCTCTTAGTGCTACATTCTGTAAGAAAAGAGATTAGCGAGAGTTAACGTGAGGAGACAAGATGTGAAATGTAAATTCATGTTGAGTGCAGTTCAGAAGAACCAGTTTACTGTGTCAGTTTCATTCTTGGTCTGTTGTAGTGACTGTACTTGGGGGTATGTGTATCCAGACAGTAATCCAGTTGCCTGTATCATGCTCTGTTTCCTGCAAATAGGATCGGCCCTGAGAGCGTGGATGGGTAGAGTGGTTTTCTTAAAGGCCTATATTGTGAATTGGTGCGAGTGATGATTTGGTTGGTGTGAGAATAGGTGCAGAGTACTCAGGCTGCAACTTTAGAACTACCACTGCAAGGTTCAGAGAGGCCAACCAGTCATTTAATACTTGGTCTTACCAAACTCTCTCATGGTGTAAGGCAGGCTGAGCAGTAAGGCAGACTTGGATCAGAGGTTTGGCGTGTAGGTACAATTAACAGCACTTGGAGCAAGACAAATAATACAATTCCACATAGGAGTGTAAAAATATACTTCGAATGGATTGTGTCCTCCCACGTATTCCTCATCTTAGATATATCCTTACCTTTAGGTTTCGCCTCGGAATTCTTTTCTCTCTCCAGCAGAGGGCGCTCCACTCGAGGCCGTGGTGTCGGATGTCCCTCGGCGGCACCCGCCGAACACCGACGTCATCCACTCTATAAGAGCCTCGAGCTCGCCCATTGGCTTCACTTCTGTTTTCCCGTTAGCTTCGCTTTGGATCGAGTTAAACGGCGCTTCAGTATTTTTTGAGAAAAAGCTATGTCGTCGTCTTCGAACCCTTCCACAACGAAGACAGGTTTTAAAAAATGCCTAAAATGTGTTAAGATGTCGTCCCTGACGGATCCACATAAAAATTGTCTTTCGTGCTTCGGTCCCGACCACCGTATGGAAGACTGTGGTTTGTGCCAGTCGATGACCCACAAAGCCCTAAAAGAGCGTAGAGGTAAACTGGCGATGCGGAGGGTTTATCGAAGTTCAAATTAAAAAAAAATAGAGACTTGGACGAGTCTTTGACAAAATACCATAAAAAACATAAATCAAGGAGTAGATCGAGAAAGACTTCTTCGTCTTCAAAAAAGGCTAAGAATGGACGACATCCATCTCTCTCATCTTCGGAAGAGGTCATAGCATGTCCATCGAAGCATGACTCTCCGAGTAAATGGGAAGCTTTTCGAGCTTCCATGCTAAAAAGTTTTGAGAATGCGGCCCAGGCCCCCTCAAAAAAGCTAATGAAGACTATGCACCGTTTCACAAGAAAAGTGACAGAGGAAGGTCCAAAACAAGAAAAGCTGATAAAAAGACGTCGAGAGCGTCAAGAGACTCTTCTGGATCACCTAGTAAGACAGATCCTTCAGTGCATAAATTGAAGGTAGAGGGAAACAAAATAGAGTTGAATATCATACGCCGTCGACATCGTCATCAAAGGCATCGAAGGTCCTCGAGTCGACCACTCCCTCGAAGGAAGCTACGTCGAGTTCACGCTCAAACCTCAAAGTCTCCTTCGGTCTCCACAGCGCCCTCGACGATTACACCGAGGTCGTCGAAAGTTCCTTCGACGGTGTCGAAGGAGGTGATTAAAACTTCGGTGCCATCTACACTTTTGTCGACGCCCGAGCCTTTAATAAGGGAAAAACCTTTAATGCCTGAAAAGGTTTTTCAACCTGAGAGTCAACATGATTTTTTCAGGACCATGTCATCCATCTATGAGGGAGATTCATCGGAAGAGGAGGAAGTCACCTCTGCTCTTGTTAAATTTGGCACTAGATCTGTCCCAGAGGAGTTAATTAACCCTCAATGAAGAATTCAAGATCTGCAAGAATGTTTGCAAACAGCAAGTGGCCTGGATACTTCTCCAGAGTATGAGTTTGGCAACCCAGACCCATCAGAGCAGGCGGGTATGGGTAATAGAAAACTCATGAGCAGAGTTACAGAATTTATGGGGTGCGGTAGGAGTTCACCAGTCTGTCAAGATGATGACATGACGGATATATTATCTGGAACACCTCAACAAGACCCCATTCTACCTTTTCATATTGCCTTACAGAGAAGGGTTAGTGCTGCATGGGAACGTCCTGAAGCCATAGGGGCCAGTAAATAGAAAGTTTGTGGCAAAATATAGACCTTGCTTATCTGACCCGGAATACTGTTACGCTCACCTGGCTCCCACAGGGGCGTCGATCGGACCCGGACAGCTGCGACCTCCTCCAACATGAAGCGTAGTGCAGAGATGACAGACTGGACTGGACCGCCTAATCTCGTCTGCTTGACCCGTAGAAATATTCTCCTGCAAGTGGAGAAAGGGATTCAGCCACCCGTGGATTTTAGTAATGGCACCCCACTGTTCTTCCCACTAATCACCACTAATATTCACTTTCTGTAAGCTCACCTTATGTTTGTAAATGATGAGCTCTCCATCCTGCGTGGAATGCAGGGGTGCGTAGATACCAGTTACTTCACTGGTTTGAGGGCGTTGGAAAAGTTCCGGATGAATATTGACTCCAAGGTTCCAGGCGAGAACCCGTAAGTATAAAGTTCAAAGAGTTCAATATTTCCGATGTTCACTCTTGTACATTCCTTTCTTGTGTTGCAGCTGGGTTCAAGGGAAGATTGTCTTGTGGCAGCTGATGGTGTTGAGGTAAGAGTCTGTATTACCCAACACTGTCTGGAAAAAGATGCGTGTGTTTAAATTGCTGGTTTCTCTCTCCTTACAGGTGCGGCGTAAGAAGTTGCTTTTTGTTACAGAATAATGCCTCCGGTTGTTAATCAGGTAAGTCTATGGTTGAGAGGTTGTATTTGTTGGCTCTTTCGGCTCACCTTATGTTTCTTTTGTCCCCTAGATGGTGGAATTCGGCGGAGAAAATGATGGAGGCTGCGCCGGATCGAAAAATGCTGTGAGGACTGGTGAGTATGGCGCGGCGCTGCAGCTGGCGATGCGACACGTATAGAATAATGTCCTTTTCAAGTTTGAAGACGTGATGGATCTGGAATTCAGGTAAGGATTGAAATAATATCTGTTTTCTAACCTTTCCTTCTTTCTTCTATTGCTAGGAGCTCTGGATTCGAGACGGGCGTGGCTGAAGACTAGATGCTGACTGCAGGCACGGTGAGCGTTTTGCTGCTGGATGCAGAATAACACGAAGCATGTGCTGCTGTTCGGGCGTGGTTTAAATAGCCTGCAAAATAGTTCCAGGTAAGAAGTCCCTAGAACCACACCCGAGTAAAAAATTGTCCCTGTAGAAAAATAGTCCCATCCAGGCCTCACATTGGCTTGGATTCATTTGCAGCATGGTCTGCATGAGGTAAGTAAAGTCTATGAGCCTGGCGCCTAAGGCGCCAGGACTGAACCCAGACAGCCCCCAGCTGGGGCTGCTGGGGTTTTATTAAATACCTGGATGCCTGCTCCCGGGGCCGATGGGCTTGATCCGGATGCCCGGGGGTAGGCATCATGACAAATACCTCAGCAAACACCCAACTCCGTAAAGTTTGGTAGTACAGGCAGCCACTTCCACAAAGAATGCGGCATACCCTACAATCCCTCCAGATAGGGACGATAAAAAGGTGGATGCATGGTCTAGGAAAATCTTTACATCTGGCAGTATGGCTTTGAAGTCTACTAATGTAACTTGTACCTTGGCAAGGTTCACATATTCCCTGTGGGACTGCATGTCAGCGGCAGCTGAACACATCCCGCAAGGCGAAGAACGTGATGGCTTTCTAGCTTTTATAAGGGATGGAAAGGAGGCTTCGGGAGAATGCCTTCAATCAGGGTTGGACACAGCTGACAGTATCAGCAGGTCCATGGTGACTAGCACAGTGCTACGAAGTTTTGCGTAGCTAAGAAAGTCTGGGTTTGCTCCTGATGTGCAATCCAGGCTTCTTAATATGCCCTTTGATGGCTCAAGGTTGTTCGGTAGCAAGGCAGATGAAAGTTTGGAGAAGCTACAGACCTCCAAAGCGGCAGCAAAATCTCAGTGCCGCTATAAGACAACCTCAGCAACGCCCCTACACAGGCTCATCTTCCTGGAGGGGTCGTCCTTTTCGCTATTATTCCTCAATTGGAAGAGGAAGAGGGCAGGCCAATTAAAGAGGTCAAAGAATATTTCCTCGGGGTGAGGAAAAAGTGCTAGATCAGCCCCAGCAATAGCATCTGTACCATCAGCCGCCGCTGCTGCAGATGCCGCAAAACCACTCTGAGGTTTTGACCCCACAAGACCCCGGTGGGAGGCAGGATCTCGCAGCACCTAGAAGAATGGCGGGGCATTATTTCAGATGCTTGGGCACTGGAAACAGTATCCCAGGGTTACTGCCTTCCTTTTCTAAAGAAACCTCAGAATCACCCCCCGGAATACAACTCTGCCAAACATCCGGATCTGCTCCTGTTGCAGGAAGTTTTAACCCTGCTACAGAAAGGTGCAATAGAACATGTACCTGTAGCGGAGAGGAATAAGGGTTGGTATTCCCCATACTTCCTTATTCCAAAGTAAGACGGAGGACTGAGACCCATCTTGGACTTGAGAAACTTCAACAAGTTCTTAAGGAAGGACACATTCAAGATGGTCACACTTTCTCAGATCTTTCAGGCTCTCCAACTCCAGGATTGGTTGGCATCATTGGACCTTCAGGATGCTTACTTTCATGTGCCAATCCATCTCAAGCACAGAAAGTACCTGAGGTTTGCGATTGGCAATTCTCACTATCAGTTTCGAGTTCTGCCATTCGGGTTGACCTCCACCCCAAGAGTTTTCACCAAGTTGATGGCGGTGGTGACAGCGAGTCTCAGGAGAGGGGGGGATTCATGCCTACCCCTATCTGGACGATTGGATGATCAGAGCATGTTCTCCAGAACAAGCCCTGGATCATCTGTCCAAGAATTGTCACTTCCTTCACAAACTAGGTTTTTCTCTGAATTTAAAAGTCAAACATGATACCATCACAGAAACTCCAGTTTATAGGAGCAGTCCTGGATACCTGCTCGGGCAAAGCCTCGCCTCCCGCAGAGAGCTCACCACATTCTGCAGATGGTAACACAATTCCAGAATGCCCAGTATCTTCCGGCCTTCGATTTTCTCAGGTTGCTCGGTCTGATGGCATCCTGCATTTTTCTGGTGCCAGAAGCCAGATTGAGAATGAGATCTCTTCAATGGGCTCTCAGAACTCAATGGTCCCAATTCTCAGAGGAAATGTCGGATCTGCTGCAGGTCCCAGCCCAAGTAGCAAAGTATCTACAATGGTGGGCTTGCAGACATCATATCCTCAGAGGAGAATCTTTTTGGCAACCATGGCCGGAGATAACAGTAGTGACGGACGCCTCACTTATGGGGTGGGGAGCCCATATCAATGCTGTGACAATCAGCGGGCGTTGGTCTCCATCGGAGTCCAAACTACACATCAATCTTTTGGAGTTGACGGCAATCAGACTAGCGCTGAAGGCCTTTCTGCCCTCTGTACGGGGAAAGAATGTTCTGATAATGATGGACAATACAGTGGCCATGTATTACCTCAACAAAAGAGGAGGAGTGGGGTCACTGCCGCTGTGCAGAGAGGCGATGCAACTCTGGTTCTGGGCAATAAAAGAAGGGATATCTCTATCGGCAATTCATCTAGCCGGAGAGCAAAACACAACAGCGGACGCTTTGAGCAGGCAGAGCACAGTCTCTCACGAGTGGGAGATAGCTCAGGAAGTCATTCAAGAGATCTTCACCCTTTGGGGAACCTCTTAAGTAGATCTGTTCGCGACCAAGGCCACGCAGAAGTGTGAACTACACTGCTCAAGGGAATTTCTACCGAGAGGCGCTCTAGGGGACGCGTTTGTAGTGGAATGGGAGTTTTCACTTCTGTATGCGTTTCCTCCAGTCCCTGTGATCCCTCAAGTAATCAGGAGGTTGAGAAAGTCCGGGAAAACCATGATCCTAATTGCCCCGGATTGGGCCAGGAGAACGTGGTACCCGGACCTTCTGGACATGTCCATCTGCCCTCCAATACATCTTCCAAGAAGAGAGGATCTTCTCTCGCAACAGGAAGATCATGTTCTCCATCCAGAGGTCAACACACTCCACCTTCACGCATGGCTTCTGAAAGGCTGAGATACAAGGATTGGGATCTTCCGGATGGTGTGATGGAGATTTTGCTTTCGGCCAGAAGGCCAGCAACCAAATCTCTGTATCGGTGCCGTTGGAACAAGTTTAGTAACTGGTGCAGAGAAAAGAATGTGGACCCATTTCAATGTAACATCCCATCCCCACAATATTATCTTTTCTATTACATTTAGGTTATCTGGGGCTCCAGGTTGGAACGATACAAGGATACTTAGCAGCGCTATCCATCTTTAAGCGCTCTTCAGAAGAAGAATCTTACTTCAAAATACCCTTACTAATTCAATTCTTAAAAGGTTTGAATAATGTGTTTCCACCAATACCTTTCCAGGTTCCAGTGTAGGATCTGAACTTGGTTCTTAAATGTCTTACATGCATTCCATTTGAGCCTTTACATTCTTGTCCGCTAAGGCTCCTAACTTTGAAAACAATACTCCTTGTAGCATTGACATCAACCCGCAGGGTAAGTGAGTTGCAGGCGCTTTCAAGCAACCCTCCTCACACCATCTTTTATAAGGACAAAGTATGATCAAACCTTCTTTTCTACCTAAAATTGTTTCGGATTTTCATCTGTCACAGAAAATAACTTTACCTACTTTTTACCCTCCTCCTCATGCAAACAAAGAGGAGCGGTTGCATGAACTAGATCCCAGAAGAGCTCTTAGTTTTTACATCTCAAGATTGGCAAAGATTAGTCAATGTGTTCAACTTTTTGTGGGGCACACTGGACTCAAATTGGGTCTTCCGGTAACCAAACAAACTTTATCCAGATGGATAATTGTAGCCATAACAGAATGTTACAGATTGGCTGGAAAAGAACCACCTGATGGTCTGAGAGCTCATTCAACCAGGGGCATGGCAACTTGAACAGCGTTCAAAAGGGGTGTCCCTATACAAGATATTTGTACAACACCCACATGGTCAGCCACGCACACTTTTATAAAACATTATGCTTTGGACTCGACCTCTTCTCAAGGAGGTCTATTTGCCAACTCGGTACTCCATTCTGTCCATGATTAAAAAAGATACTGTACTCCCACCTCCAATACAAAACTGCTTTGGGAGCCTATCTAAGATGAGGAATACGTTGGAGGACACAATCCATTCGAAGAACAAGTTACTTACCAACTGTAACTTTCTTTCGATTGGACGTTCCTCCCACGTATTCCTCATCGACCCTCCGAACCAACCCAACAGTACAGTTTACGTGAATTACACTCTAAACTCTTAAGGCTGGGGTAAAAAAAGGCACACCTTTAACAAATTAAGATCCATGGACTATATTATATGAAAAAACAGAACTGAAGCCAACGGGCGCGCTCGAGGCTCTTATACAGTGGATGACGTTGGTGCTCGACGGGTGCCGCCGAGGGACATTGACGCCACGGCCTCGAGTGGAGCGCCCTCTGCTGGAGAGAGAAAACATTTCCAAGGTGAAACCTAAAGGTAAGGATATATCTAAGATGAGGTATACGTGGGAGGAACATCCAATCGAAAGAATGTTACAGTTGGTAAGTAACTTGTTCTTCACATTCAAGTAAAATTCAGATATTAAAACATGCACCAGAGAGTGGTGAGAGGAGTGATTTACTGTGGTGCCTTACTGCAGCGGAGAGTCTGCCTACTGTTACCTTGGTGTGGAGGAGGAGCTATTGCTGTTTTCGATGCAGAGACTGTTAAGCAGTTGCCGGGTGGAGCGGAGAGTGGTTAGAGGAGTAGTTTACTGTGGTCTGCCGGGGACGACCAGAAACCTTCCCCGACAGGCTCTCTACCGCTCCACACGGTACGAACCGCTTGCCACGAGAGACCGCAACAAGGATCCGTGAGTACTCAATCTCTTTCTGTGTGCCCGTGCATAAATATGGAACCTAATCGAAGCCGAAAGTATGGCCTTCGTCGTGCTAGTGCATGCATGGCCAAACGACCATAAAGCCCCTCGGCCTGGGACCCTCAATTAAATGGCACCTCATGCAGAAAAAAAAAGATAAGCAAGTGGGCGCTGAGCTACACAGAGAAAAATTACGGGCTATTAACCCAAAAAGAGGTGGCATCTGCAATTTACCTAACTCACCGGCAAGTAATGACAATATCACTGGAGAAAACATCTGTACTATCACCGTCCATTGATGACAACTATTTGTTACTAAACCTGTGCTTAGATCTCTGGAGGAACTCATTGGGCACGTTAGAGCTTTGAACTCCTCCACAAACTATAGCATCATTTGTACACAATTGTTGGCCACTCCTGACCTTGAGCAACTGATTTCATCTCTGAGCTTCCTCAGTTCTTCTCACAGTGAAAGTGATTCTGATCCTGAGGTTTCGGTTTACCCTAACCCATTGCTACGGGCGCAGTGTTCAGAGGTGATACTGTCCGATTCCTCTCTTAATACAGTGGCTGCCTCGATTGGAGCACTTTTTGTCTTTTGTGTCAACATGGCCAAGGAACAACAAGATTAAAGCACATTCTTGCCATGGTTGTTGACACTATTATACAATTGCATGATGAGGTCATAAAACAAATGGCAAGTGATCATGGCCCATCACTAACAGTTCCTCCAGATAATATCATAAATATTGGAACACCTTTCTCTCAACCCATCATTGATCGAACAACTCAAGTGCCGGAAATGGTCCCTATCTCTGAAGATCAACCTGATCCTCTCTGTGCCGACAATGACATCTCCTTCATGTATCATTGCTCATGGTGCATGATGAGGACATTTCAGTGGAAGACTGTGAGGGCAACCAAGACAAATCAATTGGATTTTTTTTTGCAGAGACACAGGGGTTGCCTATGCCTGCTCCCCTATGCTTCTGGAAAATGCAAAATAGTTTCACCTTACACGAAGTCCGGGCTGCCCCTGCAAAACAACCACAAAGTGATAGCATTAGGGAAACATATTCCCACAATGGGGCAAACTATGTTCACCACCATTCAATGTGAACGCACTCTTCGGCAAACTCAATTATGTGGCCCCATTGATGGATGGCTGCAGGCGGGTGGCCCCTCCAAAAGTTTAACAGGGGCACCTCACGAACAATTAGCAAATGGCATTGTTCAATATGCTTTCCCTTACTTGCATCAGTTAACTATGACAGGCCCAGATGCTGTGCCTAATATTGTTTACAAATCCAATCCCAACTATTGGGCCGGGATATTGGAACGCTGGTTTAAGTACATCATACTAACTGGAACAATACCTAGTAGTTGGAGAGTCCATATTGATCCCGTTTCATAAGAAAGTCAATATGAAAGAACCCTCCAACTACAGGTTATTGGCTGGGCTAAACACAAGTTCTAAAGTCTTTGCCTCATTGATTTTGAAAAAATGTAACATCTTAGCTGAAGCTAGTGGCCTTTTAAAAAAAAAAAAAGTGTTATATAACGGCTTTAGAAAGGCACACAGCACAGTACTTGGCATTTGCATGCTACAATACTTTGCCTCTGAGATGATAGCAAGTAAGTGAAACTGTATGTGTGTTCTGCGGATTTCTCTAAGGCTTTTGATTCCATCTCCTGGCCTTTTTTTTGGAACAAACTGCGACAATGGGATTGCTTCTTTACTTCATTATGGCCTTATATTGAGACACTACAGTGACCATCCGTCTGAACCAAGAAGGTGACACTTCATGCCAGATCGGAAACCAATGTTGGACTAAAGCAGGGGTGTGTATTGGCACCCATGCTGTTCAACCTATGTTTCTGACCATGAAACTCAGAGGGATCGGAGTTGAACCTACTCCATGGTTAATGTATGCAGATAATACTGTCCTCATGGACTGCACACAGATTGGGCTCCACATTCGATCAAAGCTTTACAAAATTATGCATCTGCCAATCAGCTCGGCATTAATGTTGCCAAGACCAAGGTAATGGTAATTGGTAATAGACCTAGTCATAAAAATTCCTTTACCTGAAACGTAGCTCCATTTTTGAAGTAGATGCACATATTTATTTGGGCTTACCTATTTGAACAGTCCCCATCTACTCTTGCCACAAAGAGTATGCCAAGAACAGAATCATACGAAAATGGTCGGCAATTAAACGCTTTGTAGCTAACCAGTGTGGGAATAACATTGAAGGTCTATTGGCTGTATATACCACGAGTATTGTTCCAGGGCTAACATACGGCCTCAAATTGCTTTCGGACCCCTATGTTGCCTGGCTGGAAAAGCTGGTGGGAAAAATCCTTGGGGTCCCCAGGGCAGTTCCGGCAGAGGTTCTGTGAATTGGGCCTACAATCAACTTGTTCTTATATGCGCTAAAAGCGACTGCTCATACACATTTTAGCTAGGAGTGTACTGAACTTTGGCTTCCGGTAAGTATTCAGCCAAATTATGGCTGAAAAGCAGCTATTCAGCATTCGGCCGAATGCTTACTTGACTTGTACTCAAAGCCTAAGTTACACCCCTGGTTTAAATGAACAAGTGATAATGTGTCAGTATACATGTGTTTTCTTTTAGCAATGTAGCATGGTTAAGAGCGTGAACTACAAACGTATTCCTATTGCAGAGCAGTTACGTGATGGCATTTAAGCCACTTACACTTCATTTATATATTTGAAGAAATATTTTGGTGGAGTCTTAGATTTTGAGGCTCAAGCTTGTAGAAATGTGCCTCCGTGGCTATCATAGAAGCCCTGGCGCCGCCTCCCCACACCACTCTGTCCCTGTGCTGTGCAGCTCTCTGTGAATGGGAAAGGTTTAGCAGTGTGTGTGTGAGCGCGCAGTGCCTCTGAAGTTTCTTTGAATAAGCACTGCTGGTCCGGGCACTGTATTGAAAAGGCATTTTATTATGACATGAGGACACGTTGAACATCCACATTTGAAGTGCTTTTCTGGGTTGAAATAAAATGTCTGTTTACAAATTGCATCAGTAGATTGTGGTGTGCACAGTAGTGATGGATGTGAAGAAAGGAACCAGCAGGGACCCTCAAATGTGATACTTCAGTATGAAAGGTGCAGTCTGCTCGGACTGAATTCAAAGCTGATATTGACGTGCACAGAAACATGCCCACCGCAGGCCTAATAACCCACTGGTCTGTTTTCTCTTCTTCGCTAAGCTGCTCCTCGCATCTAGGCATAATCAGTGAGTCTTCCCGTGAGCTGCCTTGCCTGGTGGATTATTATTCCCAATCAACGTGTATTGATTATCCCAGGCTTCTCTGTCCTCACTCCCCCACACTCATCTCTCAACGCGCCTTGTTTTTGAAGTGCCTACTCGTTATAAAATGACCTCCCCTTCACGTCACACACAAAGGACTGGCGAGCTCTAGCTAACGCCTTGCAGACATTGGCACAGACCTTCTACGCACATGTCTGTCTCAAATCGCAGAGACGGACTCCAGAAATCTTCACCAACTAAATTATGTGAAAGAACAGTGCATGGTCAACACTGCACAGCGAAAAAAAGACAGTCATGTCTGTAGCCATTGCGACAGGGACCATATGAATCCATGGATCATGTGCCTGATTCCAGATTTTGCTCCTCAGCCTGCTCTATCGAAGCTCCCAATTTAGCTCAGTGGGCTAATGTGCTTGCTCCAGAAATCCTTGTGCAGTTGCAAATCCCAAGATATAGTACACTCGTTCGTGGACGGTGACGTGAGCAACAGGCAGCTCGGAACAATGGGTCTTTCTGCTACACACTGTCAACAGTACACAAATCTACATCTGCACGCCTTTCCTTTGGCATGGACGACCACAGAGTTGGAAGCCAGGAGTCTTGGGCAGTCAGGCTGCATTCGCAAGAGGGGGCTGCGGAGACCCCATATCAGGTTGTGGGAGTACCCTGAAGGCATTTACATGCAGGTGCGCCATAAATCTTATATATAGGGGTTAATTGTCGACGCCCAGCCAGCAGGGAGCTGAAACACGACATGCATTGTGACAACCAGCTTTTAACAACCTCTCCCTGGGAGACCTGTTGGAAATGTAATTTACAGCACTGAAAGTAGTGCTGTCTCCCTCCGCCTCTCTGACACCCACAGAGCCATAATGTCTTCTCCAGAGCCCACCCTGTAGAACAAAAGGGGAGAAAAACATGCAGCTGTTCACGAAGTTGGCTTCACCTTTTACTTGATGGAGCTTGGGTTGATTTGTAAAGATTGGG
This sequence comes from Ambystoma mexicanum, assembly GCF_040938575.1. NCBI lineage: Eukaryota > Metazoa > Chordata > Amphibia > Caudata > Ambystomatidae > Ambystoma > Ambystoma mexicanum. Next base: position 1,363,988,499 of record NC_090934.1, on the reverse strand, counting down.
TGGGGAATTACTTTTAAAGTTGGTTTCATTGTTATTTGCAGAGCCTATTCTAATATGTAAATGTTTAAGTAATTGGAGTTGCGATGACTCCTTTTGTGTTTCAGTGCCTTGCTAAAGCCAGAAGGATCTGTAGAAAGTGTCATACTGCAATTGAGACATCACGACATGTACTAACACAGTGCCCCAATTTAAGTATACAATATCAAAAAGAGTACCAAGCTTTTGTCTTGCACCTAGGATGTGCATGATGATCAGTTCTGGAATACATTGACTGGGTCTACCTCATTAGTGATTACTAGTGCAGCATAGTATATTTGGAAGGAGGTATTGAGTATGGTAGAAGGGACACCTAATATGTAGTTCTGATTCGCCCCATTTACTGATGGAATCTGTGGTACTGTTCTGGACTTTTGGATGCAGTGAGGCTCATACTTAGCCTTTAATTTTGTCTGAGATGCTGAACTGGCCCTACTTGATAAGCAATATTGATTTAATGAACACTGTGTGTGCATATACTGATTGGTCTTTAACATGGCCATGATACTATGTGATCATTTTATGAACATTATTTGAATTGTTGATGAAATGTATATTGCAACACTTATCAACTTTTTAAAGGATGTAGTAATGGGACCAGCCATTACGTAATTTGTAACCTGATTTTGCTGTTTTGTAACTGTGTTTAAGGTTATATTTTTATTAACCAAATGCACAATACATTTCTAAATAAATAAAACACGCACCACACTGGGATGCACAACACTCAATACAGTATTAAGCAATTCAAAATGGAGAAAGCGGAACTGTGGTGAGAAAAGTGGAAAACCGAAATCATGCACCCTAATTCTAAAGCAGGCACCTTAATTGAGCAGTCATTCCCTTACAAGGTAAGTAAGTTCGAATGCTTGTTTAGTCCACACATAAGTACCTGAGTTGGGGTTTAGGAAGTCATAAGAATTTGCCTACAAATGATTTGTCCTCAACCAACAGGTGAGTAAAAAGTTAATTACAGGCACCCTTTCTGGAAAAGCAGGTTCAGGGAAAAGGGCTACACTCGCAAATCCTACACTCCGGATTACCCAGGCTAGTAATTCTCGGACCATGGCCATATAGCGGCAATGTTAGTGGACTTTGCACCCATGTAATCCATTTGAGATGAGGGGGGCAGCAAGAGTGGATTATACACTTGAGCCTGGTGCTGAGATTCTGCAAATGCACCTCCCAGGTAAGGGACATTCACTGGTGTTACCCACGTAAACCAACCCACCCTTCTGGTTGATCTGGCTGCAGGAGGTCCAGGTATCACAGGGTAGTAGTTGAAGAAGGTGTTGGGTTTGGGACCAAATAGGCAGCCATTCTGGTTTCTGAAGCGGATGCGATTCCAGGAGACTCCCAGCTGAAAGAGAAACCCGACATTGGACACCTATTGCTGTCTGCCCCATGACCAGGATAGACACCCAGCACACGGAAAACGAGGTGGTGAAAAAAACCGTCGGATTTTGGCATGCCCAGTGGCTGCGATAGAAAACAAGATCCAGGGAGCCCCCACCCACGTCTTCTGTGTAGAGCAGCTGCTGCAGGTGGAGTTGTCTGTCCTACAAGCTGATGGTCTTCAAAGTCCCAAGCTCCAACTTGGGACAGTGTCCACAACAGCAGAGAGGCCTGCTTAATGAATGTCTGCTCTGAGGATAGTTCAGGGACTCTTCGATGACAGCAGGACACAAGACTCGTTATACGACCACCAGTCTTGGGGAGGAAGGCACAGATTAAGGTCTTCCTTGGTCGCAGAAGAGGAAGAGCAGGATCTCTGGTGTTTGGCTCTGGCAATGCTGGATACTGCTGCAGTCCATTGGGTTTTCTCAACTTTGTATGTTTGGATATTTTGCCCCAAAAGGGTGCACTCCTAAATGGCTCCAGACCCCCTCCTCTCATCTAAAATCAACGCTGTTACCTCAGTACTGTGGAAGGGAGAGACGGGCCATAATGGGGGATGCTGTAAGGGACACCCCAGGCAGGGCCACAGTTTTGGACCAGGGAGTTTACAGTTCTCGGTGAGGGTGATTTGTGTATGCGGACTGGGTCCCCCTTCTGGCAATAACGGGCAGGTTACATTGAAAAGCGTTAACACAAAAGAAGGCACCAACGTCTTTGCAGAACTCAGGAACAGATTTATTACAGGCAGAGAAGTAGGCTCATTGCTAGCAGAATAGGTGAGTAACACTGGACATGGATGATTCTGAATAGGGCTGCGGGCACTAGGCAGGGTATTCTAAGAATACTAAATCAAAACTATACCCAAGTGGCGTACTTTTAGCTCTGGAATCTGGAGTCTCAGAGTTGATTTCACCAGGTACAGTCCCAATATTCAAGGGAAATGACAAAATAACTCCACCCTCTTTTTAGATTCACAAACCACCCAAAAACCAAATGTTGCTGCTGCAGGCTGCGTTTTTTTGGCAGCACCTGCATGTGATTTGTTCACCCTCTTCACCTGTGACACTCAATGGTCACCATGCACTCATCAAACGGGCAAACAAAGATACATCTACACAGAGGCTCAAAAGCACTCAGGCCCACAGCCCACCCAGCGCGATTCAAGAGCTCCAGTTCCAGTTATTCAAATGAGACTCAAATTCTTCAATATACCACCTTTTCAAAAGTAAAGGCCTCAAAAACCCCTGACATCAAATAATCCAGGTCACGGCTGTTGATTGAGCACAAATACCCTTTAGAGTGGTTGGCTGGTTACACAGAGGCTCGAGGGGCACTAGTGGCAACAAAAGCCCCCGCACCAGCCAGCAGCCCAAATTCTCGTAAATCAAATGTACCGCAAGAAAATTCCATATAACCTATTGAGGGGTTCAAAGGCGTCTTGGCCCGCAGTCACCCCTTAAGGCACTTACACAATCGATGCAATACCCGCTCCAAATTGTTGTGGGGCTCAAGGGACTACGTCACGAAGACACCCCACACTGTAATACAGCCAATAACTCAGTTCTAACAGGTCAAAAACACCTTCCCCGGAAGTTTCAAAGAGGTTCAAGGAGCATTAAACCCACAATTACCCCACTAACAGAGGGGACGTAGATGCAGTACATCCACCACCATTTATTTCACAACTTGCCATTCCGATTCAAGGACTCCGAGGCCCGCAACCGCCCCTTGGAAAAAGAGGGCAGATCTAATATTTCAAGACCCCGGACAATGTCTGTACAAGCAATACAATCAAAAGGCCTGTGCCGAAGTTTAAACGTGCAGACCAGCGTGCTCAGATTATAAAGTGTGGTGTGTCGAGCGCATAATAGCTACGTTGACAAGTGTCATTTTGAGAGTGGAATTAACCGTGGCCGGTCATGGGAAGTGGCACACATCAATCATGTAACAGGAGTAACGAGTGTTCAAGATGTTTGTACACAGCTCCTGGCACAACAGTGATGGTATTACACCTTTGATGTTAGTCCACAGCACTAGTAGGAATTCCTACTGTTCAATCACATGCACCAATATTACCTAACTGATGAGTTATCAAAGCTAAGAGCCCAGATGCAGCGCTTCAAAGCAACGTGCCAAACTTAAAGTTTGAGGAGGCTTAATTGCAGGTTGGAGATTGGGGGATCAACAACTGGACACAGTCCGAGGTCTCACACGCGAGTGGAAAGACTGAGGATCACGCCGGGGCGCACGTACAGGGATACCAGGGAGTTGGGTCTTACCCACTGGTGCGTCCAAAACACAGGAAGACTTGCTCCACTGCCCCGCAATCCCCAAACACCAACCACACTGCTGGCACACTGTGCAGCGCTACGCGCATGCACAGTGTTTATAGGCAAGGATTTCCAAACGCTGGTAATAGAAAGAGGACTGTTTGTAGAGAGCCCAAATACTGATGAATACAGGAGAAGTAAATGAACAGGACCTTCTCCAAGCCTCCAAACAAACGCACTTCTGGCACACCACGCCTAGACAGGGCATTGATAGCAGGCATACTGGCTAGGCACACAGTGAGGGGCACATTCTGACACAGAGGGTGATGGCAGAATCTGGCACAGATGGGGAGGGGTGGCAGGGCAGAGAGACTAGAAGCCCTACTGGTGGAAAAGTCGAGCGGGTTGGGGGAGAAAAGAGGGGAAGGATGGTGAAGGGAGGACAAGGGTACCTGTTAAAGTAACCACCTGGGCTCTTCTGGCCCCCACCATACGGTCAGCACACCGCCACCAGCAACTTAAAAAGAGCAAGCCCAGCTCCTCTGTCCACCTATAAGGATGTTTCTCCACTCCTCTAGTGCACGCCCACACCCAGGGAAAACTAGTATCTGTGTGATTCCCAGATCCGGGGAGATGAAAATGATAGGGTGCAGAGAGGGTGAGCACAAAGGAGGGGAGGTTAATTGTATGGTGTCAAACAGGCAGGGAAAATAAATGAGTGGGGAAAGGAGGAGGTTCCCAGAAAGGGATGCAAAATGCCAGTATTACAGGTTTCTGTAACATTCTTTAAGGACTTGTTGAAGGAGTCTGTGTTCCAGGATGTGAAGAGGATATGAGTCATGATAAAGTAGGGTCCAGGGGTTTGACAACAGTTTGACATGAGGCACCATAGTAGTTTGCAGATGACAAATGGTGCTCATGGGCTTGTTGTAGTTCTGGGTGCCGCCGCAACACCTGATTTTGGGCAGCTGCTGGTAGCCCTTGCTGCTGTAGATCCAAAAGTGGTCTTCATGTGTCTGTTAGGTGGCACTCGTGAATGGGCAGTTTTCATACCTGGAAGGCAATGTAAGGTATGGGGGCTGTATTGTTGACAAGTTATTTGGGGCGTTCTCACAGGGAGAGGTCCGGTTTGCTGGGTCTTCTGGACAGTCCACGTTAGACCTTGCTGTTTTTCTCATAACCAGGGGCGCTTGTGCGACAGGAGCACCGTGGACTGGCACATATCTTCAGCCCCTTGTTTGCTTTTCTACTCGAACCACACAGGGAAAGTGACCATATGCTGCACTGTTGGAGACGCCTTTTCCAGGTGTGCACTAGGCTTCCCGGGATGGCCGAGGAATAGATAGTGGCACTGGCAGGTATGGCCTGGAGCGGGAACTGTGCGCTTGGTTGGATGTGGGGCGGGGGGGCTATGGCACATACCCAGCAGTTCGTTTTCATGGAGTTCGCTGCCAAATGGTAGGTCTGGAGAAAGAGTTCTCTTGGTAGTCCATTTATTCAGGAGAGGAGGAACAGCGGCTGCAGAGCAGGCATGAACTGGCTGATGGACTTTTAAGGATTGGCTTTGTGAACCCACAGGGAGCAAGAACACCTGGTTAGAGCAGAGCGGGGGCAGATGAACTCAGAGTTTCTCTGTCCTTCAAGTCCTTCGTGGAGTAGACAAAATGTTCACTAGATTCAGGGGAAAGCCCTGATCTCAAAAAGTAAACTGGAAAGAAATCAAAAATCTGCCCAAAAAGATCGAACAATGGCATAGTGCAATAACTAAAGTTGAAAGGCTGGTACGCTGGAACAGAACATGTAAAATAAAATGCACTTAAAACAAAGAGCTTGGTACACTAGCTGTATGATGGTCACACTGAGATGCTGGGGGACTTTCAAAAGCAGAACTGATACACCTCAAACTCAGGTCGAACTCCAAACATATAATCCAAATAGCAAAACTCACAAATGCCTACCATAAAACATTCAAATTGACAGGAACTGGACCCAGACAGTATTGGCTTTCAAAGCGATACAACTTAAAACAAAAGTAATATAAAATATTAAAATTTAAAAGTATTCAAATACAAAAAGCTAACATTGAAAATGCCAAAATTCAAAATTAAACTTGAAAAATGTCCAAATTAAAATTAAAATTATTCAAAAAGATATGTTGCCCAACAAAATTACAGTTCAAGAGATCAGAATCAAAAAATGTGTTCCATAAACTGCAAATCATAAAAATTAAAATCACACTTCCAAAAATGTTATATACTGTGATGAGAGAATATATTGATGATACCCAGTCACTCCTAATGGAAAAATAGATTCCAGATATGCTTTCATATGTTTAATAATACATTTCTCTTAATGCAACAAATGACTACATACAATTTGTAAAAATAAATTTTAAAAAAGGATAATCTAAATTGAACTTTCTTTTTCATTAACATTCAAGGAAAATAATACATTTCATCCAAGTCTTTTAAATCGAGGAAGAACACAATTTGTGTTTCAGAAAAAAACTTAATGCTGACAAATAACATAGCTTTTATGTAACTATGCCAGATTTCTGTAAGAAAAAGTAGGCAATTATAACTTTCGTATATTCTTTGCCTCAATTTATTTTTTGAAATTATTTAATTTTGTATTGATTTCTTCTGAAGTTGTAGAAAGGTCTTTGGTCAACAAAGTAGATAAAGATGTCTTAATTTGTTCAATTTACTCCATTAACTTAGTTAATGAATTTGCCAACTCCTCAATTGTCAAGGGAATCGGGTCTAAAGAGTACTTGGGTTTTTCCTGCAATGTTTGACAAAATGTTGACTGACTCTACATAAAGTTGTTTGTAGATCAACTCTCGGACCCCTTGGAATTCGTTGAGCTTTGTAATATTGAATGTAGGTGCTCACATGTAGTTTCTGGTTTTTCTCTTCTTATTAATCTCTCCAACTGACTAATCAGTTCCTCAGGTTTTTTGGCATCAATACATCCTTTCTTTATGCGTAATTAAATTCAAAATACGTGATGCTTATTCCTCTGAAAAGCCTAATGTTTCTGTGTGATTCTTAGTTAGGGCCTCTATTTTTGAAAATTACATGTTCTTTATGAAGAATCTGCAAATCAATATTTAGATACTGTGTGCTAGCCCCAGGCGTGGTGTGCTTTCATATGTTTAATAATTACTCCATAAAATGTGTAATTAAAAAAAGTAATCTAAAAAACACTATTTCAAAAAAGGTAGCAGGCGCTCTTCTCCAGAAAGAACATGGCATGATAACCTTTTCTGAGATGAGTTTGCAGCACACGCTTTTTGCTCACTGTACCTTTCACAGATGGAAAATATCCATTTGCATATCAGTCTTTGTCCCTACCCCATGGGCAGTCCAGCACCGAAATGCTATGGCAATTCCTCTCAGTACAAGAGTACCAACAGCAATACCATACACGCGTTTCAGCCTTGTAGGGCCTCATCAGCGAGGTGAAGCTGTGCCTCTCTGAGCACAGTGAGCAGGGAGTCCATGTCTGGTTCCCTCCAGGTAACTCAGGGTGACCAACCCCAAGTTCCTTGCAAATATTTCAAAAAAGGTAGCAGGCGGTCGTCTCCAGAAAGAACATGGCATGATAATCTTTTCTGAGATGAGTTTGCAGCACATGCTTTTTGCTCACTGTACCTTTCACAGATGTGAAATATCCATTTGCATATCAGTTTTTGTCCATATCTAAAAAAGTAATGCTGACAAATAACTTATCTTTCATCTAACATCCCAGATAACAATCTTGAATATAATAAGTCGAACTTCAATGAAGAGGCTCTCCTTTGAATATTCTAATATCCACCACTAGGCGTTTCGGGACTCTAGGTCCCATCATCAGGTGCAAATGATAGCTTTCAAACAAATCTAATCAAGTAAAAGAGATATCCATTTTAGAGTTATGTTCATCTACATATTTGGAATTTAAGCATACAAACTCAACAAAAAAATATAATGAATCCCCCAGTCTCATACTAACCTGAGTGTTCTTATACTATCCAAATTCACAACCAATGAAAAGCTTGTATTCCTCTGGCCCGTTGTAGTTAACAATGCTGTAACCGTGACTGACGTGAATAGATAGTAATAACAATGCCTTTATCTAAAAATTCAAAAAGCACATTATATGTCCTATGATTATTATATTCCACCAAAACACAATTAAGTAGCCCACTATGTATGTTATATGGTCCACTCGCACTTACCTCAAAATACGCTTGGTACAGGAATAGGGAGACTGCTGTGAAACCAGCCTCCTGTCCTGTACCGGCACTTGTACACCTGTTATTTGGTCCCGTGACTAAGATGCATTGCGTGTCCAGTCACGTGGTAAGTCTCACCTGAGACAACTATTGATGAAAACACAGCCGACATCCTGGAAGGGACCCAGCCTTTGGTTAACAAATGGTCATTATTGTCAACATAAACATACTCTAAAGTAACAGCGACTTTAGTAAATTCATCAATTCTCCATTGTGCGCTCAAAAGTGCGCTGTTACTATTCATGCCACTGCGCTACATCTGATATTGAAAGTTGAAAGGCTGGTATGCTGGAACAGAAAATGTAAAATAAAACACTCAAATCAAAGTGAGCTTAGTACTCTGTAGTTGTTTGATGGTCACACTGAGATACTAGGAGACTTTCAAAGCGGAACTATTATACCTAATACGCAGGTCGAACTCCAAACATCGAAAACTCACAAATGCCAACAATCAAAAATTCAAATTGACGGAATCTGTACCCAGACAATATTGCTTCAAAGCGATAAAGCTTAAAACAGAATCCAAAATAAGTATACAAATTAAAGTATTCAAATACAAAAATCTAAATATACTAAAATGGAAAATGCCAAAATTAAAATTCAAAATTAAACTTGAAATTTCCAAATAAAAATTATTCACAGATGTTGTCCAACAAAATTATAGTTCAAGAGATCAGAATAAAAAATGAATTACAAAATCTGCGAGGAATCCTCACCAAACTTTGGCAAAAAAGTATATGGCACGCTCTGAAATCTTTTTTGGCAAGTTTGGTGAGGTTTCGTGCAGGGGTGGGGGGAATTATAATGGGGTCCCAAAAATTGTTTTTTTCCATAGACTGAATAGGCAAAGACTTTGTGCACGGCTACAGCCCAAACGGCTGGATGGATTTTCACCAAATTTGCAGCAGGAGCGGGTGCTTGGTTCTGAAAGCGTGCTTTTGTGTGTTTGGTGGCAAATACTTTTTTTGCAAAGAAATTAAATGTACGTCTCAAAAAATTAGTGCTATCTGGCTCCTCTCCGCGGACCCATTTCCCTGTTTTCTCCACCGAAAAATGTCTCATTGGCTTGCAGTATGCCGTGATGTCGGCGAACAGTGGATGCTGCCAGTGGTTGTCTGGAGGGAAGCGTGCTGTGCGTCAAAGTTTTTGGGAAACACCACCAGGATGCATCGGAGGATAGTGTTGTGGTGTGTGTGCGCCAAGCCCCTAAGGCATTGTTTACATGGCTGGGGCTCTTGTAAGTAATAGTATGCCCACTAAAATTAGTTATAGCTGGCTCTGCTCTGGCGTCCCATTTCCCTGTTTGCTGCGCGGTCAAAAGTTTGATTGCACTGCAGTGTGCGGTGACGTGATTTGCGTCCTAAGTTTGCGATAACGCTGGCATGTTGTATCCAAGGACAATGTGGTAGCGAATGTGTCTGGAAAACATACTTTACGGCATCTGGTGCTGGGAAGAAGGGATGGAAAGAGTGGGGGAGTGACAAGTGGTTAATCTGATCTCATTAGAAGAAGCCGGTGGTCTGCCATAGGTATACATGCATACTATGCCAATTTGCGGTTACCTCAACAGGCAACAACTTTGTGTGGTGATTGCAGGTAGCCTTCGTTATGTCATGTCAGCGGCAATCTCTTTCTGTGATGAAGGGTGGCAGTCTGAATTGCGGAAGGGGAATGCATTCCACTTGACATGAACATTTAAACATAGCGTGCACTATGGTGTGTGTGGTAAGTCCGTTGCCCCTTCAATATATGGCTGGAGCCCTTGCATGGAAAAGTATGGCCACTCTTTGAGAAGGTATGTCCACTGGTTGCAAGTCAGTTTGACATTGTTGCTTTGTGTGTGTGGTTTTACTGCGTTGCATACATTGTTGGTTCTGTGGGTGTGGTGATTGTTGGCACATCCTACACTTGTTGGTGTATGGGTGGAGATGCTGCAGTGAGAGGTCCAGCAGTGTGTCCACTGGGTGCAGTGTTGGAATAGTATCCATATAGAAGAGGGTATGGTTGAACTGGTTCTTATATGTGCTTGGTTAGTCTGCATTGGGAGCAGGACCAATGTTGTGAAGATTTTGTGGTTTGGTTGACAATAATACAATGCTTTGTGAATGGAAGTGGGTAGCGGTGCCAAACACTGTGGTATGTTTTTTGGTTATGGTAACTGGAATATGTTTGCATGCGTCGCTGTATTATGGTGCGACGGCTGGGTTGAAGTGCCGGTGCTTATGTTGCCTCTTTGAATTCAGGTACATGGCTACATGTTTGCCTGCATGGCTCTTTTATGTTGTGGTGGGTGTGGGCAAGCCTTGGACTGTTTTATGCTTGGCCAAAGGCTGTAGGCCATGCATCCACGAGCCTAGGCCTTCACCACAACCAACTCAACATAATGCAGCCTTCCAGTTGTAACTCTGCATGTCTTTGAAGGTGGGGACTGTTACACAATGGTTGTGGAGGACATTGTACACTTGGTAGAGCAGCTGAAGTGAGCTTCTATGCGTACATTAGCATATGGTGTAGGTCATTGCACGTGTTGCACATTAGGGAGTCACATGTGACCGTATGCGTTTGCTACGGTTTGCCCTTTATAAGACCCTTCCTATATTGCGTTGTATTCATGGCTGGAGCCCTTGCACCGACAAGTACGTCCGCCGGTTGCAAGTAGGTTTCACATTGTTGCTGTGTGTGTGTGTGTGTGTGTGTTTGGCTGCATTGCATACATTGTGGGTTCCATGGATGTGGTGATTGTTACAACATCTTACAGTTGTCGATGCATGGCTGGAGATGCTGCAGTGCTGCAGCATGTCCACTGGGTATAGTGTTGGAATACTGCCCATAAGGAAGAGGGTACGGTTGAAGTGGATGCAATAAGTGCTTGGGTAGTGTTGTACTGCACTCTGCACTATTGCTTGTATGCAATTACTTCTTAACGTTGTCGATGCATGGGTGGAGATGCTGCAGTGAGCAGTCTTGCTGTGTGTCCACTGGGTGCAGTGTTGGAATAGTGTCCATGTAGAAGAGGGTACAATTGAACTGGTTCTTAGTATGTGCTTGCGTAGTCTGCATTGTACAGATTGTTGTAGTGCACTATGAAGTGTTGGTTCTATGCACTTATTAGAGTGTTGGCAGCAGGACCAATGTCAAGATTTTGTTTGGTTGCCAATAATAGCATGCTTTGTGAATGGAAGTGGGTAGTGGTGCCGAACACTATGGTATGTTTGTGGATTATGGTAACTGGAACATGTCTGCTTGCATCCCTGTATTATGAAGCAGTGGTTGGCTACAAGTGCTGGTGCCTATGGTGCCTTTGTGAATTCTGGCACATGGCTACGTCTTCGCCTGCATGGTTCTGTTATGTTGTGGTGGGTGTGGGCAAGGCATAGACTGTTTGACATTGTGGGTTTGTGTGTGGGGTTTGGCTGCATTGCATACATTGTTGACTCCATGGGTGTGGTGATTGTTGGAACATCTACAGTTGTCGGTGCATGGCTGGAGATGCTGCAGTGAGCAGTCCTGCTGCGTGTCCACTGGGTGCAGTGTTGGAATACTGTCCGTATAGCAGAGGGTGCGGTTGAAGTGGATTTTGTGTGTGCTTGGGTAGTCTGCATTGCGCAGCTTAGTAAGTGTTGCACGGCACTCTGCAGTATTGCTTATATGCAGTTACTAGAGTGTTGGGAGCAGGAGCAATGTTGTGAAGATTTTGTGGTTTGGTTGGCGTTAATACAATGCTATGCGAATGGCAGTATGTAGGGGTGACAGTGTGGTATGTTTGTGGATTATGGTAACTGGACCATGTTTGCATTAGGGGTATACCGTTAGTGATACCGTGAACAGCTTAATTGAACTATAAAAAACGTCACATTGTTTATACCGCTATACCGTTTTAGGGCCTGCAGCTATTAAGTAAGCTTTTCAATCTGATTTGGAAATCGGGCTGTAGTAAGCAAGTGCTGCGCAGTCTGGATCTTGCACTGTGGGATGTGGCGTCTGTTTGGCAGATAAGAGCATAGGGAAAGTGAAGTCCCATTAGTAAATGCAGCTTTGATGCTGTGACCGCTCTCTGTGTGATCAGTAGAGTCGGGTTAAAGATCAACCAATTTGTAGTTTTGGCATCAATTTGAAAGATGGGGAACTACACATCCCAGAATTCAAAGGGGGGCATGAACTGGATGCCCTTCTGATGCATGTCCACAATAATTGTTAGCTCTGGAGACTGTATGAACACTGGGCATATCAGTGCTTTGTGCTAGTATATAAACTGCCCCCCTCCCACTCTCCTCCATGTAGATTTACACATTGGCACTAGAGTTGTTGCTTTACTTGATCCTTCAACTGCCTTCTGCATATGGCACTGGACTCAAGCAGCCAGGACAGATTCTACATTCAATTTGAAGTATTCAGCCAAAGCAATGGGGGTGAGATATTTCTCAGGTCTATCGTAGATTTGTGACACTATCCGTGAAAGCATTCCTCCGTCTCAACTCACATGACAAGGGTCCTAATGCGCTCAGACTTGGGGAAAATGGTAATGATGGGGCTGTGGTGAGGTGGTGGTCTAGGCCATATTTGTGCTGATATGTATTTTAACTTTGTCCCTTTCAAAACGTTTTTGTGCCACTATCTTTAAGAAGGTAAATGAACATGTGTTGAAAGAAATGAACAGCGCCCACTGAACGCTGTCCTGTTAGGATTACATGGTCCGTGGTGACTCCAACATCAGACCTTCATAATACACCAGGCAGATGGTAAACAAGCTATAGTGATTTGAACAATATGCAATCTTTCGGTGAGTGTGTGTTGGCTATGACATTTTGACAAAAGAAACACAATGACATGTGCTTTCAGACCTCAAATGAGTGACTTTTCTCCCTGTAATGAGATAAAGCGTTATCAAAACCAACTTTTATGACTGATCGCAGTGAGGGGTCATGCTGCCCATGCCATGTGGTTCCAAAATAATGCAGGTTGAGGCCGATTTTCTAAGCAATGACCTGTGACTGAGCAGCAAGCTCATTGCTCAAAATGTACATTTGAACACTTCCACTAGTCACTCTTTCATTCAAGGCGATGAACAAGCGAGTGCCAAGAAAGACCAAATCTGCAGCCGCCTTATATTCCTGGAGGATCAGCTAAAAATGTGCAGAGACAAGTTTCAAAATGCTGACAATTTATGACCTTTTAAGAAAATGTGTTAAGATTAGTTAACTCCACCTGATATACCACGATAACCATGATATACCGTCATTTGGCAAGAAGGTTATCATACCGCATAAAACCAATACCGTGACACCCCTAGTTTGCATGCATTGCTGTATTATGGGGCGGAGTTTGGGTAGAAGTGCCGGTGCCTGTGTTGCCTTTTTGAATTCTGGAATCTGGCTACATGTTCTCCTGCATGGCTCTTTTATGTTGTGGTGGGTGTTGGCAAGGCTTAGACTGTTTGGTGCACGGCCAAAGGCTGTAGGATGTAGACCATGCACCCAAGAGCCTAGACCTTCACCAAAGCCACCACAACATAATGCAGGCATGCAGTTGTAACTCTGCATGTATTTGAAGTTCCAATTGTTGTGGAGGACATCGTAGACTTGGTTGAACAGCAGCAGAAGTGAGCTGCCATGCTTACATTAGCATATGGTGTAGATCATTGCAACTGTTGCACATTAGGTGACCATTTGCGTTTGCTATGGTAAGGCCCTTATAAGTCCCTTGCTTTCGGAAGTGCTTTAAGATATTGCGTCATGAAAGGAAGTGCTCAGTATCACACATGTAAAATATGGACAATGTACACAGCCACCTACATACCGTTCAGCACACCCAATGTTATGCAGCCATGCGTGCAAATGTGTGGCATGAGTGAAAGCTGGCAGGCTCAATTGCAGATGGGGAGTACATTGCACATGACATGAGCATTTAAACATAGTGTGTACTATGGTGTGTTGTGTGTGTGGGGTGAGGGCCTAGCGCTTTTGGTGCATGTCTGGAGTGGAAAGGGAAGGACTGCTTTACTGGGGTGCGGTCCTCGCTGTAGCTGGGAAAGCACATGTTCCACATCCTGCCCTTTCAAGCATGGTGGCCATGGAAATGGAACTGTGGGAATTGGCCAATCAGGTGTTGAGGGTGTGCCTCACAGGAAGGGCCGGTACTATTTTTCTACCCATTAGTCTGTGTAGTGCGGGTGACGGGCAGAAATGGAGCAACACAGAGTGCTAATAGTGGGTGATACCTTTGTGCAAGATCTGTACAGGTACGCCGCGCAAAGAGGCATGCCTGCTAATTTTGCGTTGCGGAGTGGAAGCTTTCTGGAGCACTGTCTGAGGGCAGTTTCGGTGGTATGGTTGACCTTTGCAGATGTGTGGCCTCTGTCGGTACTGTTGATGTTGTTGTGCTGCATTATGGAGCTCTACCTTTGGGGTACATGTCGTGCGGACGTTTGCTCCGTCGCCTAAAAAAGTTGATGGAAGTAGTGATGCAGATTTTTTCTACTGCCAAGGTTGTTTTTCTCAAGCATGCCACCAAGAGGAGCATGGTACCATGCCGGTGTAATTTGTCCCCAGCCAGAGATCGGAAGGTGTTTCATTAACAGAAGCATGTGTCAATTTATGTCCACTGCTGGGATGTTCTCCACCAACTATGACATCATTAATGAGCGAAATTTGCACTGGTTCCATGCAAATGGAATTTTTTTTACCAACATTGGCATTGCTGTTTTGTACTTTTACGTCCCGCCCCCTTTCCTCCATATTGTATGGGTGTCCCTGCCAAGGGACGGGAGACGGAACCTTTTTCACCAGAAAAAAACCTTTCACCCTTTAAATTTAGAGGCGCGCTGGGGTGCCGCCCAGGGAGCATGCGCTGCCCTGACTCAGCCCTCTGGCGCCACACCTCAGTCCCCTTTTCCGCATTGACTGGAACGGGCCAAATCCACCAGTGCTCCTAGGTTTGGCTTCGGCCATGTAATTCCACACGCGGAATGTCTCATCTATCATTCAGGTACTCTGTCCTCAGGCATCACGCTCCCTCCCGGTGCATGTTGACTTCTGCAGGGTTCAGCAGGTGTCCATCCTGCAACGGGCTCTTCCCAACTTCAGATCCACACGCCCTCTGCCTACATTGCCTTGGCCCAGACCACGGTTGGCAATCATGTTTGGCATGTGACTCGCTGTCATCGAAGGCGCTGAAGAACAGACTAGCCAGGTGGAGGGAGCTCTTCCAGGGGTCACCTCCAGAGAATCTCAAGAACTTTGTGAAGCATTGAACCAGGCCCAAGGTAGGCCCGATATTTTCCAGCCCACCACGCAAGGGAGGCTCCTTCCCAGGACCGGCCAGGCCCTTCTACCAACACGTGCACCGAGGCTACTGCAGCTACTAGCCTTCGGGTCGAGGAATCCTCCCAGGAGCAGTGTCAAGGGACCGGAAGGTTCTTTTACCGGGTCTATACCCAAGGGGATCCGCCCTTTTGCCGGCACCATGGCCGATACCAGCAATACGTCCGAGGGGAGCCTAAACGCAGCTCTACTGGCCCTCAGGTCGACGGTGTCACACGTACAGGGCCGAGGCCCGAGGAGCAGAGTAGGCCTTGTGATCCACACGCAAGAGTCTTGGACGAGGCCAGGCCCATCGGGCCGAGCACCACGTCGCAGGCACGTGGCAGGCAGCTTGACAAAATGGCCGCCGCGGCAGAAAGAGGCACCCATCCAACGCCATTCCAGGAATTCGGCGAAGAACGACTGTCAAAGTGGCACTGGCCTCAACCAGGTACGTGGCCTACAGTCTATCCTTCATTTGCGCAGGGCAGCTTTCCTTGGCGTCCATGTGGACAGGGTATGCAGCGCTCCAGCAGCCTCCCTCTACTCCGTTGGTAGCCCCTGCCACCTCTTTGGCAGTGAGGAGGAGCACTTCATGAAGTTCCTCGGCCTCATGAGGTCTCCTCAGATGGGGGTTATCATCAAAGACACCATCAGGGAAGTCCTCCACGCCATGCAAGCGTCACCAGACTCCTCCATCGGGCCCCCAGAACCTGGTGCAGCCGCCTTTTCCGGCTCATCAGCCAACTCTGCAACCTGTGCCTCCTCCTCAGCCTCCAGCTGTGGTCCCTGTTCCCCAGCCTCCGGCGCCATCTACTCCTCCTCCACACGATCCTCCAGATCCGCACGATACGGACGAGGCAAAAATGTGGTGGTTTGACCCGTTGAAGGTGTACCCCATTACACCATTTAAGGGGAGCGGGGGTTGCATGGGTGTCCTTGCTCCCCTTAAATGGTATAATGGGTCCAGGGGTTGCGCGGGTGTCGCCTGCATCCTAAACATGGATTGCGGCTGAAAACCACTGCCTTTTTGCCGCAATATTTTGTGCCCACGGCCATTTAGGTACACATGGAACCGATCTACCGTTCGAAGAGGGGGGGGGGGGTGTGCCCTCTTCCACTCCTACGGACGAAGAGCTGGACAAAAAACAGCTCACAAACGGCAAAGTCTCTGTACATTCTTACAAAGACCACACCCTAATCGTACACCCAATCTCAGCAGCGCTCGGAAAATGGTCGTACATATGGAGGGTTCCGCGGCTTCCAGGAACTCAGATCCAGGCAGCCGGATCGCTCGCCGTCTCAGAACTGGCGCAAACAAAAAAAGGGGGGTGGAGGGGAGTAAGGGCTTTTTCCAGTCCACCTCCTCAGCGTCAGCCTTTGAGGGAAAGAAGGCATGACACGCCCCTTCGGGTCCACATGTCTCCGGTGGGGGGGCAGGCTTGCTCTCCATGCACAATTCTGGCGCCAGAATTTCACGGACCCCTGGATCCTCTCTGTGGTATCCATGGGGTACCGAATTCCTATCCCGGCCTCTCCTCCCTCCTCCCCTCCTCCCCTCCACTACCACAGGTTTGGACAGCAACTCTTTTTGCGGAGATCCGGTTGCTTGTAGAGAGCCAGGCAGTGGAGGAAGTCCGAGCCTCCCAGCAAGGCTTTGGCTTTTACTCCAGGATTATTACCATTCAGTAGGAGAACCAGGTGGGCCTTGGAGTTGTGCTGGACCTTTCCACCCTCAACCTCTCCTTACCCCTGCAAAAATTCAAGATGGTTATGCCAGCTTTTATAGCGGAGACATTTGACAAGAGAGAATGTATGTGCTCCCTGGACCTGAAGGACGCGTACCTACAAGTTTTTTCCTACGGTTCAGGATCATGGGCTTCCATTTTTCAATACAAAGTCCTTCCATTTTGCCTTAATTTGCCCCGCAGGGTCTTTACCAGACTCATGAACGCAGTGGCGGCCCTCCTCCGAGCGCAGGACCTACACATCGCATCTACCCATACCTCGACAACTGGCTCGTCGGGGCTACATCTCTGAAAGCGGTACGCCACTCTTCCCATGCCCTTATGAACACACTGCATGATCTGGGCTTCTCGCTCAACCTCAAGAAGTCACAGCTGCAGCCTACGCAGACTGACATTCCTGGGACTCATTTGGGACTCATGCTCAGAGATGGTCTTCTCGTCGGAGGACAAAATCTCGGCCATCAAGAGGGCCACCGCCCACTTCCTCAGCAGAGAAGTGACCTGGGCATGGTGGTACCAACATCTCCTGGCCGCAGTCCTGTTAGCCGTGCCGCACGCAAGACTAATGATAAGGAGTCAGCTGCACTTCGTTTCCTTGTGGAATCACTGGACTCGACAGGAATACCAGATCAATTGGTTGGAGCTGAATGCCATCTGGCCAGCGCTCAGAGCATTCCTACCACTTTTCAAGGGCAAGGTTGTCCTCATCCCGACAGTTCGACCAGTATGTACTAAGTCAACAAGCAGGGAGGCACCAGATCCCCCCCCTCTGTGCAGACTGGCGATCAACATGTAGGAATGGGCCTTGGAAAACGACATTTACCTCTCGGCAGTCCACCTCCCGTGCGGAATCCAACCTGGAGGCGGACAGGCTCAGCAGGCTGGGAGAAGACAATTACGAGTGGCAGCTAAACAACCTAGTTATTCAGGAGATCTTCAACAGGTGGGGTCTCCCCCAAGTGGATCTCTTTGCCACCTGGCACAACAACAAGTGTCCCCAGTTTGCATCCTGCCAGGGTCCAGGCTGCGGCTCTCTGACGCTTTTCACCTCCAGTGGACCGGCATGAAAGCCTACGCCTTTCTGCCCACTCCTCTGATCCACAGGTTAATTTGCAAGATCAAGGTGTCCCACCGACTCCTCTTCCTCATTCTGATAGCTCCATGGTGGCCGGCCATGCCATGGTTTTTGGAGCTCCACAGCCTCTGAGGTGCCCCCTATGCACCTTCCGACAGGCCCAGCACATCTTCTGGTGCAGCAGAGGGGGCAGAATCATCCACCCTGCTCCAGGGAAACTAGCCCTTACAGCGTGGTACCTGAGCGGGTAACGCTTCGGCACCTTAGCCTCTCACAGGCCAATCTGGAGATTATAGAGGGCGCCAGGAGCAAAGCCAGCAGGGCCCAGTACAAAAGCAAATGGACCAGATTCTGCCACTGGGCAGACTCCAAGGGAATTGACCCCTTGGCCTGCAATTTGGATGACGTGCTCTCCTTTTCAGCGCACCTCGCTCATTCTGGCATAGAGGTGGACACCTGACGCACATACCTTGCAGCCATTGGGGCTTACAGGAACTCAGAGGAAGGCATCTTTTCCTCCGCCAACCCGATCGTCAAACATCTGACTGGTCTCGCTAGGCTCTACCCGCCCGTCAAGAGACCGCACCCAGTGTGGGATATTAACAAAGTCTTGGGCACCCTGTCGCACAAACCATTCAAGCCAATGGCGTCCGTGGACATCAGGCTGGTCACCATCAAGACAGCCTCACTAGTCGGTCTTACCTCTGCTCGCAGAGTCGGCGAGATCAAGGTGCTGGTCGCCTCTGAACCATATACCACCTTTCACAAGGACAAGGTAGTCATGCGGACGCAGCCACCATTTCTGCCCAAGGTTCCATCTGCATGTCACTTGAACGAGGAAATAGTCCTTCCTACGGTCTTTCCCGATCCCAAGGACGAAGCACAGAGTACTGCAGTACTGCACTGCCTAGATGTCAGGTGTGCCCTAAAATTGTACTTGGACAGGACCAAGGGCTTCCGCAAGTCAGATGCCCTGTTTGTCACTTTCGGAGGCTCGAGGCCAGGTTATGGGGCCTCTAAGGACTCCATATCCTGCTGGATGGTCTCTGCCATCAAAGAGGCCTATGAGGGCCAACACAAGCCGCTCCCGGCCAACATGCATGCCCACTCAGTCAGGGCCAAGGCAACGGCCATCTCATTCCAGTGCCATGTCCCTTGGCAACTCATAAGCAGTGCGGCCACTTGGGCCTCTCCCTCGGCTTTCTGCAAGCATTACTGTTTGGATGCCGGCTCTAGATCTGATGCGGCTTTCGGACAGGTGGTTCTCAGGAACCTATTTGCTTAAGGAGGGTCTCCTCTCCACCCGGGGGCTACAATCACGTGTAATCACCCATGCAGCATGGAGGAAAGGGGACGGGACGGGACGTAAGAGTAATGGGTTACTCACTGTAGTGACCAACATACTCTTGGTCCATAGTCCCCTTTCCTGCATACGTCCCATCAACCTCCCCCCTAATAATACTGGTGTCATTAGGCAATGTTAAATCTATTATCGACGCATCAATGGAGACTGAGGTGTGTTACGCTCACCTGGCTCCCACAGGGGCGTCGGTTGGACCCGGACGGCTGCGGTCTCCACCAATGTGATGAATAGTGCAGAGATGACTGACTGGACTGGCCCTGCGAATCTTGTCTGCTTGACCCGTAGAAGTATTCTCCTGCAAGTGGAGAGATGGATTTAGCCACCTGTGGATTCAAGTGATGGCACCCCCCACAGTCCTCCCCACTTATCACTCCGAAGTGCCCTTTCAGCAATCTCACCTTATGCTCTTGAAAGATGAGCTCTCCATCCTGCATGGATTGCAGGGGCGCGTTGATGCAAGTTACTTCACTGGTTTGAAGGAGTGGGAGAGTTCCGGAGAGTATTGACTCTGAGGTTCCTGGCTAGGACCAGTAAGTATCAAGTTCAGAGAGTTCAATATGTCCGATGTTCACTCTTGTCCCCCCCCTTCCTTCCTTGTCTTTCAGCTGAGTTTGTGAGAAGAAGCTCTCGTGGTAGCTGGTGGCGCTCAGGTAAGAGTCGGTATTACCCGATGCTGTCCGGTAAATGTTGCACATGTTTAACGTGGTGTTTTCTCTCTCTGCAGGTGCTGCACATGAAGATGTGGAGAGTTATAGCATAATGCCTCCGGTGGTAAATCAGGTAAGTCTATGGTGATAGGAGTTATATTTGTTGGTTTTCTCGGCTCACCTTGTTGTTTTCTTTTGTCCCCCAGGTTCCGGAGTTCGGCGAAGAAATGATGGAGGCAGCGCCGGATCGGAAGATGCTGCGAGGACTGGTGATTATAGCACGGCGCTGCATCTTGAGATGCGCCGCGTAATGAAATGATGATCTTTCCATGTCCGGAGGCGAGATGGATCCGGAATCAGGTGAGGAATTCGAAAATAGTTTGCTTTCTACCTTGTCCTTTTCTTTCCTCTTGGTTTTAGGAGCTCCAGATTCGAGGCGGGCGTGGCAGAAGACTGGATGCTGGCTGCAGGCATGGTGAGCGTTACGCTGCTGGATGCAGAATAACGCGAAGCGTGTGCTGCTGTTCGGGCCTCTGAAGTAGTTCCAGGTAAGAAGTTCCCCAGAACCACGCTAGAGTAAAAAATAGTCCCTGTAATAAAATAGTCCCATCCAGGCCTCAAGTTGGCTTGGACTCACTTGCAGCATGGTCTGCATCAGGTAAGTAAAGTCTATGAGCCTGGCACCTAAGGCGCCAGGACTAATTCCTATGATGAGCCTGGCGCCTAAGGCGCCAGGACTGAACCCAAACAGCCCCCAGCCGGGGCTGTTGGGGTTTTAATAAGTGTCTGGATGCCTGCTCCCGGAGCTGATGGGTTTGGTCCTGATGCCCGGGGGTAGGTATCATGACAGCTGTGGCGCCGGAGTCGGGGCAGCGCATGCTACCTGGGCTGCACCCTTGCAATGACTATAAGTAAAAAATACGGCCCGATGGTGGCAAGATAAGTGCAAGCATCAGGAGGTGGTGGAACTGTTAGGGATACAGAAAACAGTCCCCAAGTGCAGGGTTTGCCAGATAACCAGTGCAGGGGTGCGACTGGTGTGGGGAGGTGGCCTGGGGCCGAGATCAGAGGGTGGCTAGGTAACCAGTACAGAATCAGTTTCGGCCAGGAAGTCAGCAAAGGATAGGAGGAGAAAAAGCAGAGGCAAAGAGAAGGGTTTTGAGGTGCTTCCGGAACCAGTGATGGTGGTTCTCAACTTTCAGGGAGGCGGTAAGGCTGTTGCAGAGGGAGGACCCAGCCAATGAAAGATCTACCACCAACTGGTTGCTTGCAGAAGCGAGTGACCCTGAGGGAGTTGGAGGCGGATGAGGGAAGAGCTCGAGAAGGAAGTTCTTTAGGAAGAGAGTTGCAGATATTGCGGCCCCAGGGCACAGAAAGCCTTGTGCATAATGCAGAGGGTTTTGACCTTCCTCGCAGCTACTGGCCGCCAGTGCAGACATTTCAATCCCGGAAAGGTATGATCCCTGGGCTTGGTGTGTAGTCCTCTTCTGGATGAGTTGCTGAGGGCGGAGAGTAGAAGCAGGCAGATTTAGATAGAGGCTGTTGCAATAGTTGAGCCTAGAGACAACCACAGCTGTGAAGTCAGTTAGCTTTTCGGACCTTGCTTTAGGTTGGCAACATACATTCAGTGCTGGTTTTGCTGCCATAATTTTATGATTTTTGAAGAAGATGGCTTGGTGGGGAAAATAAATTGTAGTATTGCCGAAAGGAAAGAAGAGTTCCTGTTTCGATATTACAATGGGTGATATGGGTGAAGGGAAACGTTGCAAGCATATACAATTGAAGTGCCACTTGATGTTAGTGGATGGGAGAAAAAAACAGTAAGCTTTTTAAGAACGTGATGGGCGCTCCGTGGCAGACACTGTGCACACAGGCACTTATAACAGAGCTGTAAACATACTGCAGAAAAAGTAATCATACCTCCACTTTGTGGTGATGGGTGCTCATGTGGATGAATGTTGATGCACAAATCTTGCTTTCTTTTACTGAACTTTTTACTGGACGTTCTTTCCAATGACACGACACTTGGGAGTCTACATGTGTAACTCTACATATGAAGTGTTGTACAGAAGTGGCAGTGTTAGATGCGAACTTCTTGGATGCCATTGGTGGATGTGTGTGACTATTTAACAGTACCCAATAAGGTAGTGATGGCCAAAAAACAGTGGAAAGGGAAGGAAGTCTGCTGCTGCTTTACTGGGGCACGGCCCTCGCGGTACTTGGGGAAGCGCACATGCAACATTCTGCGCTTTTCACCATGCTGGCCAATGGAAATGGGACTGTGGGGATTGTCCAATCAGGTGCTCAGGGTGTGCGTCACAAGAAAGGGCAGCAATATTTTTTTCATTACTCTGTGTGGTGAGGCTGGCAGAGATGGAGAGACTCAGTTTTCACCGTGAGTGAGGCCTTTGTGCTAGATCTGCTCCAGTATGCTGTCGAAAGAGGTTTTTATGACAATTTCGATTTGGAGGGTGTGTAGGCTTCGTGGTGCAGTGTCGATGTCTACAGTTTCGGCGTTGTGCTTACAGAATGTCGAAGAGTGGCCTCTTTCGCTACTTTACAAGTTGTGGTTGTGCACTATGGAACCTTGCATTTGGATTCCATGGCATGTTTAAATGTCTCCCGTCAACTGAAGAAGTTGATGAAAGCAGGGAACCCCATTTTTCCTACTGCAAAGGAGCTTTTCTCATGTATACCACCAAGAATAGTATGGGGCTATTCCAATGATTGTTGTCGCCAGCCAGAGGTTGCAAGGGGTCTTATCAACAGAAGCATGTGTGTCTTCTTGAGTGCTGCTGGGATGTTCTCCTATGAGAATGACAACATTGGGTCTCGATATTTGCACCTTTTCAATGCAAATGGCATTTCTTTGACGATCAGTGGGAATATTTTGTTTTACAATCTACAGGCTGCACTGAAGATGCTATTGTAAGAATGTGAGGCGAACTACAAACAAAAAAAAAACACTTATTAAAACCAAAAAAAAGGTGTTACGGTGGAAGCACCTTTAAAAAAAAAAATTACAAAAAAAGAAAAAGGCTCCACTACAAATGAAATCCCCTACTCTGGTTGAAATGTATTCCCCCACTCCTGCGTGCACAGCACGATAAGTCAGCGA
Source organism: Ambystoma mexicanum (assembly GCF_040938575.1). Classification (NCBI taxonomy): domain Eukaryota; kingdom Metazoa; phylum Chordata; class Amphibia; order Caudata; family Ambystomatidae; genus Ambystoma; species Ambystoma mexicanum. The sequence goes on along the minus strand of NC_090934.1, from coordinate 1,363,965,267 downwards.
ACATCGCAGGGTTGCACATGTTACATCCGGGCCTTTTGCATATGGCGGCCATAGAAATGCTCTATAAAGGATTGCTCAATAAAGTTTCTGGGTATGGTTTGTACGCACAGACTGTGGTACACGGTGTATTTGTCAACAAAAATGCAGAAGGTTCGGTTATGGCTGTTTCACGAGCCACAGCATAGTTTTTGAGGGAGTTCTGAAAACATTGATTGAAAGTGAATGGAAAACACTGTGCAATGGCTACTAATTTTGGATTCCATCATGTGCATTTGTACTGGTATGGAGTACCTGCAATGAAGTGACTGATTTTGGTTTGCCTTTGTGAGACTTTGGTGATGCGCAATCATGCTGATATTATTCTTCATTGTGGTTTGAAAAGTTCCCAACTTGTTAAATGAGTTTCAGTGCTGTTCGCGATGAAAGAGGCACTTGCGCAGGTCATGAGTATATTTCCGATCGCCTTCATAATTTATCGCGTTACGCAGACACAGATGTGGCTACGTTATTTTTCATTTGGTCCGGAAATGGAGAAAGCGCGATACATTGTGAAGAAGTCTTTGTGCCTTTTTACGACATGCCAATGTCGTACTTCCAAAATGGGAATATGACGTTTCACAGCACGAAGAGTTTTTCCTACACATAGCCTTCATCTTACTATTCCTGCTATTCCGATTTTTGCACAACCTATCCACAATGCCTTGCTGCCCTTCTTGGAAGTACAGGAAGAATTTTTGTAGTAGATGTTGTGCACTTAAACACTTCAAAGCATACAGCAAAATGGAAAAAAAACTTTTTACAGCCAGCCCTTTCTACCCGATTCCACTATAGTGTTTTCCCCAGAGCCACGCCTCCATTTATTTAGCGCACATTCTGTGCAGTTTATATGGTGCACGGCGCCCTGCAGCCGTTTATTAGCAATTCCATTTTTCAACTCTGAAAGGAGCTTTTTTCATTGCACATTTTTCCTTTTCTAGTTGCTTTTTAGTTATGTTGGTCACGACACAGAAGGAAAGGAAGTCAAGGGCTTGTACGGAAGGGGCACCACCTACAGGGATAATATAGGGCACGTGCAGAGAGAGGGAAATGTTGGGTGGCCCTCACTTAAATAGGCGGCAGTCATTGTCATGCTCCCGCACTGACCCTTCCCAAGCACTTCCAAATAGCTTCCCTCTGTAGTATAGCTCATCGCAGTACATGCACAACACAATGCCCTTTGCCAGGTAAGGGTCTGCAGCGCAGCATATGGTCTGCAAGGATGTTTAAAGGATCCACTGCCCTACAGGAGTGTCCCTTTTGTTGGCAGGAGCAGATGTCGAGAATGCTGCACATGACATTAACCTACTGCATTGTTGGAAGGGCAGTACCCTGCCCACTAGAGCCTTGTGTTCCGATTTCAGTTCTCGTCACTTGCAGTACTGACACTTCATGGTACAGCATTAGCCGTAGGACCAGCATTCACAGAGATAAATACATTCTGAAATACGAGAATGCTGACTACAAGGAGAAACTCGGCTTCATTACGTGGAGCAGGAAGATAATTATTCAGCGCGCCCTATGCTGCTACAGTACTTTTATATCCAACACCGATATTCTTTGCGATCTGAAGAATCTGCTGTTTGCTTACTTGTCTTTACATGCACTTGTATGTGAGTGACCAAGCTGCACCAGCTTTGCCATTTTGCAGCCTCACTTCAGACTGTCACACCTGCAGTTAAATGTTTTCTCCAACTCTACGACCCGCAGGCAAACCCTTGACACTTTCCGTCACACAGTGCTCACTGCAGAGACGGTGTGTCTGTTTCACGAGTCATGGAAAGGCAAGCAGCACATCAATCAAATTAATGCGACATTTAACACGCCCAGCGTACACTGGAGGTTGGTGTTCCTTGTTTCCAGTGGGCCTCATACACCTAGGCGTGCTGCAGCCATAAATTGGGATGTTTGCACAGCAAACCACGTAGTTGCCGGAACTGCTTGAAATGCGGTAGCCTACTGTATGAATCCGTAGGGCTGGCGACAGGGACAGTGTTTCCAGCAAACAGAGGATGCCCTTACACATAGCTGTGGAACGGACAGACGTGCACTTCCAAAACGAATTAAAAGTGCATTAGAAGATGTGGCCAGTACTGGAGTCCTACGGATGCCTGCATTGTGATTGCACATATGCCGGCAAGGTGCAGTCTCCCTTGGAAACCTCCATATTGCTTGCTGGCAGCCATCTTGGACAGTAATGTGCGCCACACTCAAGGCTGTCACATGGTGGGGTGAGGCCCCCTTATAATTTTTTGCACTGGACAAGTGGTGGTGCCGCCATAAAGAGGAGACCCGAGAAATCGCCCCTTGAGTTTGTGTGGAGGAACCCAAATATGGTTCATTATGACAGCAAATCATCTACAGCAAAGTGATGTTTCTGTATTGAAGACAAGTTCACTCCAGACTAACAGTTTTGTCGTATGCATGAATATATATATATATATATATATACATATATATATATATATATATATATATATATATATATATATATATAGGCGTGACAACGTGGTGTGCGTGACGCCAGCTTTAGGGAGCGCCCTACCCCATTCCGGGCATTAAAACATACATCATACATAGTGACAGAGGATGTATCAGTGGCGAGTCCCAAACCAAACAAGGAGTGCTTGAGATGGTTTCTCGCCCCTAAATTGTTTTGAAACCAATGAAATGGTGCATTTGACAGCACTTTCTTGAAAAACTTGGTTAAAAAGCCATAGAGTTTGCAATTGGTTTTGTATGGTGGCACATGGAAAAAAAACAGATTTAAAAATAAATATATCATGCCACGAAAAGTATATCCAGACTGGATGTGCCCCATAAGTGTTATTACTGGGTAGACTGGGCAATATTCAATGTAGGCCAGTCTAGCCACCAGATAACACTTATCTTTTCTTTACCTAGGCCTGGCCGAAGATGTGTTGGGGCCCATTTCAACTTAATGGTTGGGGGCCCCCAATTGCTTAGAACGGAAAACAGACTGAGGCACCCATTGGGTGCATACATTATAATGGAGACAAAGAAATACAGCCAGGAGTAAATAGATGCTGATTATCATAAAACAACATTGCAGCAGGGAGCTGAAACACTAAATGCCCACTGAAATTTTTTATATTGCCTTTGTCAGAAGTTGGCTGATGTGGAGGAACCGGTGTTAAAAGGCAACTAGGTGATAACATTTATGTATATCCCAGGGAAGTGACCCTTTTTATGTACAGCCATACACTCAGTATAATGAGGATCCACTACAGGATGAGGATCCAGAATTGGCAACGTTGGATGACCAAACTGGGGTGGACTACTATGGGGATGAAGAGGACCAAGTGGAGGACGAAGATAACCCAGAAGTCTACAGAGTAGACTCCCCAGTAGACCAGGAACCTCTCCTAAATGAGGTTTTATCCAGAGCGGCAGAACACTTCCGCATAGATATTCAGGGAGCTCAGGAGGAAAGGGACTTCGCTGAGGAACTAGTGGGAGAAAAGAGACCCATTGCCCAGGCCATCTCTATTCTCAAATCTATACAAAGGAGGATTGATCCTTCCCTTCTCAATCCCAACCTCACCAGGGCAGTAAACCCCAGGATCGAAAAGTTGTTCAGGGCAGCCCAGTCAGACCCGCTGTATAGAAGGGGGCAACTGAAACCAGACTCCCTGGTAGTCACTAATACCCGAAAGAGGGCGGGAACGCCTCTATCATCATCATCGTCGGAGGCTCCCCCGACAAGTAGAGCAAATCTACGAGTTGGGAAGGAAGGTAGCCTCCACTTCCGCCTACCACGCAAGGATTGCCAACTCCACCACTCTGCTGGCTAGTTACAACTGCTACCAGTGGGAACAAGTGGCTGCACTCATCGACTCTGCACCGGAACCTTTAAAGAGCCAGTTGGCACAGGTTGCGTCGGAGGGGAGGGCTGTGTCCGGTTGCATCCTTAAGGCAACCGTTGATGCTGCGGATAACTCCGGCAGGCTAATAGCAGAGAGCACTGTTATTAAGAGGCATGCTTGGTTAAGGCAGTCGGGGTTCAAACCCGAGACACAAGCATCCCTAATAGACAAGCCGGTGCAGCCTGATCTACTGCCTGGCAAGGCGGTAGAGTACGCATTACAAAAATGCCAAAGATGAGTACGAGACTCTAAAATCCCTGGGACAGTTGACCAACAAACCCCCTAATCAGAGAGGGAATGGCAATTTTCGTTGGCCACGCAGCCAAAATTCTCAGAGGCTCCAACTATTCTCAGGGGCAGAGCACACCATGGGGTAACACCCAGCAGTCTACCCAGAGTTACAACAGGGGTAACAAAAGGGATTGCGGTAAGGGTAGAGGCAGCACCAGCAGAGGCAGCACGCCTCCCGCAAAGGAGTGATGCAGAGATCATGGTCCCTTCCCGCGCATCTCCAGTAGGGGGACGCATTACCAACTTCACCCAAGCTTGGGAAGGGATCACATCAGACAGATGGGTGCTGTCCACAGTGTCCGCAGGATACTGCATAGAACTGCTCGAGCGTCCCCGAAACCACCCTCCGCGACAAAAGGTACATTCCTTAGACCACCAGAAGATCCTCCTCGAGGAGATTGTCAATCTTGTAGAAAAGGACGCGATCGAACTCGTCCCGGGCAACAGGTAAACAAGGGTATTTATTCAACTTACTTTCTTGTGCCAAAAAAAGATCTAACAATGCACCCAGTCTTAGACTTATGCCCTGCAAACAAGTATGTTAAGCCCCAAAAATTTCGCATGACTACTCTCCAAGAGGTAATCCCCCTCCTAAAAAAGGGGATTAGATGGCAACACTGGACATGAAAGATGCCTATTTTCATATTTCCATGTTCCCAGCGCACAGAAGATTCTTGCGCTTCAAGGTGGACAGTCAGCACTACCAGTTTAAGGTGCTACCCTTCGGTATAGCCTCAGCTCCAAGGGTATTCACCAAGGTTCTGACGGTGGTGGCGGCACACCTATGCAGGGAGGCAATCCCAGTGTACCCTTACCTGGACGACTGGCTCATCATGGGGGAGACCCCAGCAACTTGCAGTTCAAACATTCAAAGAACTATCGACCTCCTCTTTGAATTGGGTTTCTCCATAAACGAGAAAAAATCAACCCTGGTGCCAAGCACCTACTAACAGTTCCTAGGAGCTGTACTAAACACTCAAGAGGAGTTGGCCTTTCCATCAGAGGAAAGAATTCGAAACATACTACTGCAGATTCCTCAATATCAGTCCGATCGCTAGATAACGGTGCGCAAAGCGATGCATTTGCTAGGCATGATGGCGTCATGTATTTACCTGGGCCCACACGCTCGCCTGCGTCCCATGCAAGAATGGTTGGCGAAACAGTGGTCTCAGGCAAGTGGTCAGTGGGACGATCTAGTGGTTGTTTCGCCAACACTGGTACAAAGTCTTCACTGGTGGACAAGAGAGAACCTGTCAAAGGGAAAAGCCTTTTACGACCCAGAGGTTTCAGGCTGTAGTCACTACAGACGCATCCCTATCAGGGTGGGGAGCACACCTCCTTCACTACACAGCTCAGGGTCTCTGGTCTCACTCAGTGGCCAAGAATCATCTCAATCTGCTAGAGCTTCTGGCAGTATTCAGAGCGCTTCGAGCCCCACCTGTTAGACCTGTCAGTGCAGATCTTAACAGACAGCACAACTGCGAAGTTCTACCTAAAGAAGCAGGGAGGGACTCGTTCACCAAATCTGTCCAAGCTTGCCCAGAAAATGTGGATATGGGCACTCAGACGGAACATTTACCTGTCATCTCAACATGTTCCAGGGGATCTCAATTCTCTAGCAGACGCCTTGAGCAGAGATCCTCTCCCACAAGAACACGAGTCTCTACACAGAGAAGTCGTAGAAGACATCATCTCACTGTGGGGTTTCCCCACTACAGACCTATTCGCCACAAGCGAAAACAAACAATATCCAGAATTCACATCCAGGTTCCCACAGCCACACTCCAAGGGGAACACCCTATGGATGGACTGGTCAGGGATGTTTGCTTACGCTTTTCCACCGACCCCTCTTATGAGGAAGGTGGTCAACAAGATGCACAGGGAATCGACGACGCTCATCCTAGTAGCTCCCATGTGGGCGAGGCAACCGTGGTTCCCACACCTACGCAGACTAGCTGTGTGCGAACCCATCACTCCCGTGCTGGCACAACCTACTGTCCCAGCACCAAGGACAAACAGTACACCCCCAACCCAACTCAATGAACCTGGCAGCATGGCTCCTGAGGTCATAGAGTTTGGACATCTCAATTTACCACAGAGATGTATGGATCTCCTAAAGGAATCTAGGAAACCGAACACAAGATACTGTTACTTTGATAAATGGAAAGGATTCATTGTCTGGTGCCAGAATAAACAATTCAACCCAGTTGATTATACTCCTTCCAATAATGTCACCTACATGCTCCACCTGCTGGACGCAGGCCTTGTATTCAATTCACTGAAGGTACATCTGACAGCGATATCTGCCTAGACCACTTCCCACAGCAAGGTTTCGTGGTGGAAAGTACCAGTGGTGAAGGCCTTCATGGAAGGGGTAAAGAGACTCCACCCTCCAATTTCTAACCCACCTCCGGGTTGGGACCTTAATGTGGTGCTTGCTAAGCTCATGGGCCCACCATTTGAACCCATGCATAAAGCCAGTCTCAAACACCTGACCTATAAAACTGCATTCTTAGTAGCCATTACATCCATAAGAAGGGTCAGTGAAATTCAAGCTCTGTCAGTGCAGGATCCTTTCCTTACTGTTCATAAGGATAAACTGGTTCTATGTACACACCCTAGGTTCTCACCTAAGTTTATTTCTAAATTCCACGTTAACCAGTCCATTGAGCTCCCGGCTTTCTTCCAAGAACTCTGCTGAGGTGAAACTACACACTCTAGATGTGCGAAGAGCGGTCCTCTACTATCTAGACCAAACCAGACCACTAAGAAAAACAGACCAACTGTTTGTCTCCGTAGCTACAGGCAAAGAGGGAGATCGCATCTCTAAAGGTGCCATCTCTAAGTGGATTGTAAATTGTGTCCAACTGTGTTACTCCCTTTCTGAAATAACTTTGCCTTTTACGCCAAGAGCCAACTCTACAAGAGGCATGGGGGCCACTCTGGCTTTCATTGCAAATTTACCCCTTGACACCATTTGCAAAGCAGCTACTTGTAGCTCTGTTCACACTTTTCCTCAGCACTACTGCATTGACACTCATTCCAAGACAGATACCCAAGTGGGACAAGCGGTTCTAAGACATCTGTTTGTTCAGGACCCTTCTCACATCCCACCTCCTTCTTCTGATACTGCTCGCTAATCTATGCACAGCATGTGATCTAAGCAGATTCCACAAGCCTCTGAAGAGATACATTACTCATCGCAATCGTATTTCTGATGCTTGTATCTGCTTAGATTCACATGCGACCTACCCTTCCTCCCCTCTGAGAGAAGGCACATGGATGCTTGTCGTCTTATCTTCCTTCGATCTGCTTGGATAATCTGTACTCGCGCTACTCCTCATGCTACCTCTTGTCAGAAAAAATACAATCTGAGGGTCCTACACACGTGAGGGATCATGGGTACAGTGGACGTCACACTAGGGATAGTATTACTGGCACACCCTGTGTCGACGCTGTCGGGTCCATATCTTAGGTCTTCTTGCAGGAGTGATGCTGGCCCACCAGACCCCCTTGATATGCCTGATCAATAGTTCATAAAATATAAAACTACCAAACTGGCAAACCCAAGGGGAAAGGGGAATGGAGAACAAAATAAAGGCAGATCTTCACTAGCTTCAGACACTGGCTCCCAGATAAATAGACACTGCAAGATGATTACTTCACTGGAGCTTGATAGATTGATGATTCATCAGTGTGATATGGTGTCTGTGAAAATCTAAACATAAGAATACACAGATTAAAATTACTCTATTCCATTTGTATTACCTTCTCTAACTAATGATATAATTTTAACTTCTAGACAAATACCTGCTGCATATGCTAGATTGCTGATAGGCATGATAAGCTTCAACATACTCTTCTTATTTTCTTCTTGTATTTTTTATATGTAGTATTCAGTATTATTCTTTGAGTATTAAATACTTGAGTATTTTCTTGTCTTTATACTTTGTTGAATAAGAACTATAATCAAGGATATTCAAGTCTCGAATGTTCTTTTACTTTCTTGTTCCTTGTAACAAAATTGAAGTTTTAGTAAATGTCACATAACACCTTAGCGCCATTTACCCTTCATACAATCATACAAGCTGGCGCAGCCACACGGGAAGACCGGATGGCCCTCCTTCCTAAGATTCGGCGTTCGGACTTCCACATGGTCGGGCCTTCCGGCCGACCTACACAGTAGGGAGAGTGGGCTCGGGGTTTGCCATACTGTTATGTCTTTCCGTTTTTCCACCGCTTTCCCTTTTGGTCTGGTCACCCTTCCCTTCTGCTATGGAAAGGACTCAATTTAGATTCTGCTCTGTGTGCAGGGTTAGATATCCGTGGAAAGGCGAGCACACCTCGTGTAACGCTTGTCTCCCCCTAGAGCACGATGAAAGGCAGTGTTCGGCGTGTAAACTCCTTAAACCGAAGACCCTTAGGGAGCGCTGGTTAAAGCATTGGGCCGCTTGCGGCATGTCACGCGTGGAGCCTCCTTCCCCTGCCGCGACACCAGCCGAAAGTGACGGGGGCACGTCGGATGACCAAACGTCCAATGCGGACGTTATAGACCTTGAGGCGGACACTTCTAGGGCCGCCACGCCCGTCCCAGACCCTTCCAGGCTCGACTCCTGTCTTGCTACAGGGAACATACCCGGCGACAGGGGCATACAATCGCACCGCACCAAGCACACAACCCAAACGCCGTCCTCGACGACATCGTCAAGGAAGGCGAAAGCGCCAACGGGCCCGCCGGATCGGTCAGGTCCGAAGCCTTCCCCGCATCCGCAGCAGCGCATGACTGGGCATAGCAAAAATAACAAGGGCGCTACTCCCCAAACAACATGCGCCGAAGTTTCAGAACAAGAAACTTCAACGGATTTCAAGGTTTCCAAGGCCCGGACAGGCCCGAGAAATAGGAGTAGTCCTCTACCTAAGAAGCCATCCGCTGGCCCTTCTGGAGCCGCGGAAGCCACTTCTACTGCCGACACATCATGGGAGGCGTTGTCTCCCGAAGATTCAGTGACTATCCGTAAGAGCATCAATAGGATTGCTACGGCGGTGGGCCTAGTATCGGTTCCACCCACAGTTATGGGCCAATCCGCCGTAAAGTTTTCCACGGATTTGGAAGACGATCCCGAAGACTCTTACGAAGAAAGCCAGGTACCCCTTTCAAGCACCCTGAGGAGATCCTCTCAACGCCTTAGGGCGGAGAACACGGTTCCTACTCAGCTAGGTCCATTTGGGTCATCCAAGTGGACCACAGCGCAATTCGAGGGGTATATGGGATCGGCTGGAGCAGTTTTTCAGGGCTTCTGATCAACCTCCGCCGAAAAAAGCTCCGGCAGACCCTAACCCTCAAACACAAGATGTCCAACACTTAGATGTCCAACACCAAGTTGACTATCAAGAAGATGTCCAGATGGACACGTATAGAGACATCTATACAGAATAAGAGGAGGCCTCTTTTCTGGACAACTATGCGGAAGATCAAGGAGCAACGGACAACTGGGAGGACACCCAGCAGGACGATCACAACTCTATCGTTTGCCTCGACTCTTCCCCCCACCCACCCCGATTCGACATGCTTCTCCGGTGGATGATCAAATGGCTTTCAACATGTTGAAAAAAGCAGCGGAATTCTTTAAAATTGCCACGCTTGAAGCCTTTCCCGAACAAAATTTTGCGGAGGACATTATTAATGAAAAGCCTCCGGCAAGCCAGTCTATCCCTCTCTTGAGCTCTGTAAAGAGATGGCTTGCCCCTTCCTTACTCACACCTGCTCAGACTAGGGCTGTGAACCCAAGGGTCAAAACTTTTCCGACCCTCCCCCACCGACCCGCTTTATATCAAAGGACACGCAATCCCAGACTCGCTGGTGGTGACCAACACTCGCAAGAGAGCAGGGGTTCCCCTTGCCACGGGAAGTGTTACCCCTGGACAAGGAGTCCAAAAGGTTGTATGCCTTAGGCAAACGGGTTACGTCGGCGGCGGCCTATACCGTCCAGATTGCCAATAGCGCGACGTTACTAGCAAGCTACGTCGACGCCCAATGGAACCTACTCCAGGAAGGCCTTCAAGAGGTTCCGGAACCAACCAGAGCCAAGCTTCTCGCCATTGTCTCGGAGGGCAGACTTGCCAATCAGAATGTGGTAAAGAATACCCTGGACACCGCAGAGACAGCAGGCAGGTCTCTCGCACAGGGTACTCTCCTAAAGAGGCACGCATGGCTGCGCACGTCGAGCTTCAGGCCTGAGACCCAGGCATCCATTATCAACAAACCCATCGAAGAGGCCAACCTCTTCGGGAAGGCGGTAGACTATGCGTTGGAGACAGCCAAGAAGGAGCACGAGACTATTAAGTGGCTGCACCAAATTTCCCAGAAACCCTCTACACCAGGGGTGCACAACTGATTTTGACAGAGGGCCGAAAGTACCTTACATGAGGGCTATAGTGGGCCGAAAAGTAAAAGTGGGCGGGGCGGTAGGCGGGACATGTCAGGAGGATTTTTCAACCCCCAATTTGTATTAAACACATGGAAAAAGATGTTTTTGAGGGGTAACGATTTTTATTGCATTTCAAACTTACATTTTGTACTACACATTTTCCATTGCTATCATTTATTTCGATTTAGTTATTGTATATTGTCTATTTAATTAAATTATATATATTTTATTGACCCTTGATTGGACATTCCGTTATTTTGGACTGCTAAAGTTTGCTGTTTGGGTTACCCAAGAGGAGTATGGCCTTCGTTGAGTCAGGTTTCCTCAAAAAAGCAAAGGATGTACATCTCCTAACTGTGCCTGTTTTAGCTTTATTATTGAGTTCACTCTTGGAGTGCAACACTATGCCCCATGGCTCCCATCCCCAACCAAACACTATGCCCCATGGTCCCCTCACCCCCAACCAAACACTATGCCCCATGGCTCCCATCCCCAACCAAACACTATGCCCCATGGGCCCCCTCACCCCCAACCAAACACTATGCCCCATGGGCCCCCTCACCCCAACCAAACACTATGCCCATTGGGCCCCTCACCCCCAACCAAACACTATGCCCCATGACCCCCACCCCAACCAAACACTATGCCCCATGGCCCCCACCCCAACCAAACACTATGCCCCCTGTCCCTCACCCCCCAAGCAAACACTATGCCCCCTGTCCCTCACCCCAACCAAACACTATGCCCCATGGCCCCCTCACCCCCCTAACCCCCAACCAAACACTATGCCCCATGGCTCCCAACCCCAACCAAACACTATGCCCCCTGTCCCTCACCCCCAAGCAAACACTATGCCCCCTGTCCCTCACACTCGACCAAACACTATGCCCCATGGCCCCCTCACCCCCCTAACCCCCAACCAAACACTATGCCCCATGGGCCCCTCACCCCCAACCAAACACTATGCCCCATGGCCCCCACCCCAACCAAACACTATGCCCCATGGCCCCCACCCCCAACCAAACACTATGCCCCCTGTCCCTCACCCCCAACCAAACACTATGCCCCATGGCCCCCTCACCCCCCTAGCCCCCAACCAAACACTATGCCCCATGGGCCCCTCACCCCCAACCAAACACTATGCCCCATGACCCCCACCCCAACCAAACACTATGCCCCATGGCCCCCACCCCAACCAAACACTATGCCCCCTGTCCCTCACCCCCCAAGCAAACACTATGCCCCCTGTCCCTCACCCCCAAGCAAACACTATGCCCCCTGTCCCTCACACTCGACCAAACACTATGCCCCATGGCCCCCTCACCCCCCTAACCCCCAACCAAACACTATGCCCCATGGGCCCCTCACCCCCAACCAAACACTATGCCCCATGGCCCCCACCCCAACCAAACACTATGCCCCATGGCCCCCACCCCCAACCAAACACTATGCCCCCTGTCCCTCACCCCCAACCAAACACTATGCCCCATGGCCCCCTCACCCCCCTAGCCCCCAACCAAACACTATGCCCCATGGGCCCCTCACCCCCAACCAAACACTATGCCCCATGACCCCCACCCCAACCAAACACTATGCCCCATGGCCCCCACCCCCAACCAAACACTATGCCCCCTGTCCCTCACCCCCAAGCAAACACTATGCCCCCTGTCCCTCACACTCAACCAAACACTATGCCCCATGGCCCCCTCACCCCCCTAACCCCCAACCAAACACTATGCCCCATGGGCCCCTCACCCCCAACCAAACACTATGCCCCATGACCCCCACCCCAACCAAACACTATGCCCCATGGCCCCCACCCCCAACCAAACACTATGCCCCCTGTCCCTCACCCCCCAAGCAAACACTATGCCCCCTGTCCCTCACCCCAACCAAACACTATGCCCCATGGCCCCCTCACCCCCCTAACCCCCAACCAAACACTATGCCCCATGGCTCCCAACCAAACACTATGCCCCCTGTCCCTCACCCCCCAAGCAAACACTATGCCCCCTGCCCCTCACACTCAACCAAACACTATGGCCCCCTCACCCCCCTAACCCCCAACCAAACACTATGCCCCATGGGCCCCTCACCCCCAACCAAACACTATGCCCCATGGCCCCCACCCCAACCAAACACTATGCCCCATGGCCCCCACCCCTAACCAAACACTATGCCCCCTGTCCCTCACCCCCAACCAAACACTATGCCCCATGGCCCCCTCACCCCCAACCAAACACTATGCCCCATGGCTCCCACCCCCAACTTAACACTATGCCCCCTGTCCCTCACCCACCAAGCAAACACTATGCCCCCTGTCCCTCACCCACCAAGCAAACACTATGCCCCCTGTCCCTCACCCACCAAGCAAACACTATGCCCCCTGTCCCTCACCCACCAAGCAAACACTATGCCCCCTGTCCTTCACCCACCAAGCAAACACTATGCCCCCTGTCCCTCACCCCCAACCAAACACTATGCCCCCTGTCCCTCACCCCCCAACCAAACACTATGCCCCCTGTCCCTCACCCCCAACCAAACACTATGCCCCATGGCCCCCTCACCCAAACCAAACACTATGCCCCATGGCCCCCTCACCCCCAACCAAACACTATACCCCAAACACACTCTCAAGCATGCACCCATACAGACCCGAACCCCCGCCCCAACGCAGCACACACATTCTCAAGCATGCACCCATACAGACCCGAACCCCCCACCCACCAACTCAGCACACACACATGCACCCTTACAGACCCGAACCCCCCACCCTCCAACTCAGCACACACACATGCACCCTTACAGACCCGAACCCCCACCCCCCAACTCAGCACACACATGCACCCATACAGACCCGAACCCCCCACCCCCCAACTCAGCACACACACATGCACCCATACAGACTCGAACCCCCCACCCCCCAACTCAGCACACACACATGCACCCGTACAGACCCGAACCCCCCACCCCCCAACTCAGCGCACACATGCACCCTTACAGACCCGAACCCCCCACCCCCCAACTCAGCACACACACATGCACCCTTACAGACCCGGACCCCCACCCCCCAACTCAGCACACACACATGCACCCATACAGACCTGAACCCCCACCCCCCAAATCAGCACACACAGACCCGAACCCCCCAACCCCAACTCAGCACACACACAAACATGCACCCATACAGACCCGAACCCCCACCCCCCAACTCAGCACACACAAAACATTCAAATCAAAACATTCATACACATCCGACACCCACCCCCACCCCCGCATCTCAACATACACACAAAATACATTCAAATACAAACATTCACACACATCAGACACACCCCCCACCTCCGCATCTCAACATACACACAAAATACATTCAAATCAAAACATTCATACACATCCGACACCCCCCCACCCCCGCATCTCAACATGCACATAAAATGCATTAAAATTCCAACATTCATACACATCCGACACCCCCCCACCCCCGCATCTCAACATACACATAAAATGCATTCAAATTCCAACATTCATACACATCCGACACCCACCCCCGCATCTCAACACACACACAAAATACATTCAAATTCCAACATTCATACACATCCAACACCCCCCACACCCCCGCATCTCAACATACACATAAAATGCATTCAAATTCCAACATTCATACACATCCGACAGCCCCCCACCCCCGCATCTCAACATACACATAAAATGCATTCAAATTCCAACATTCATACACATCCGACACCCCCCCACCCCCGCATCTCAACATACACATAAAATGCATTCAAATTCCAACATTCATACACATCCGACACCCCCCCCACCCCCGCATCTCAACATACACATAAAATGCATTCAAATTCCAACATTCATACACATCCGACACCATCCCCGCATCTCAACACACACACAAAATACATTCAAATTCCAACATTCATACACATCCGACACCCCCCCCACCCCCCCACCCCCCCATCGCAACATACACACACAAACATAAAGTAAAACAGACCCGACACACTAACGCAAACAGACCACTTACCGGAGACGTGCTGGAAGGCAGGTAAGCGGCAGGTAAGCAGGAATCGTACTACGGCTGGCGTGGTCCAAGGCTGAAATGCCTTCCGGCATCAAGCCTTATGGACCACGCCAGCCGTAGAGCTGGCCCTCCATTGGGTCAGCACACACACACTACGTGGCTCGTAGGAGCAACGTGGTGCATGTGTGCTGAGCCAATGACGGCCAGTGTTTTGTTCGAGGACAAGCCCGCGCCGCTCAAAACAATTTCGGCACGGGCAACTTCAACTCAAGTCAAACTGCTGCAAGCCCCACTTACTACCACCAGAGGGGTCAGAAGCGCAGAAAGAATAGAGGCAGAGGCTCTAATTCCAGAGGAGCGTAAACTTCGGGTCAGAAATGACCACCAAGTCTAGGTCCCCTCCCATGTCTCCCCGGTCGGGGGGCGATTAACATCTTTCCTCAAGGCATGGGAGGGGATAACTTCAGACCAGTGGGTCTTAAAGATGGTCGCCCACGGTTACTACGTGGAATTCACCCAACCTCCACAGTTCAGAACGCCGAAACATCAACGCCTTTCACTGGAACATCTGCAGATCCTGATCCAAGAGGTGGAAGCGCTGCTGGAAAAGGACGCCATAGAAGCTGTCCCGATTCTTCAGGTAAACAAGGGTATCTATTCAGTGTACTTCCTTGTACCCAAAAACGATCTCACCATGCGTCCTGTTCTAGACCTGCGTCCAGCGAACAAGTTCATAAAGCCCCAGAAGTTTCGCATGGTAACACTGCAAGAAGTGATCCCATTGCTAAAACAGGGGGACTTCATGACAACATTGGATATGAAAGATGCATACTTTCATATTTCAATGCTGCCAGCGCACAGAAAATTCCTAAGGTTCGTGATTCAGGACAAACTACCATTTAAAGGTACTCCCCTTCGGCATAGCCTCGGCGCCAAGGGTGTTTACCAAGGTCCTGGCCCTGGCAGTGGCAGCGGCACACCTGCGCAGACTTTCAGTTCCAGTTTACCCTTACCTCGACGATTTGCTCATCACAGGGGACTCGTTCGACGTTTGTTTTTCGAACACCCAAAAAACAGTAGACCTACTGTTCAGCCTGGGATTTTCTATCAACAAAAAGAAATCCATCTTAGTCCCCAGCCAAGTAAAACAGTTCCTGGGGGCTCTAATTCGTACGGAAGACGGTCTAGTCTTCCCTTCCAGTGAGAGGGTTCAGAACATGCTCTCTCAGGTTCCTGAGTATGTAGCCAGTCGAGAGGTGACGGTACGCAAAGCTATGCGTTTGCTAGGGATGATGGCATCATGCATATACTTGGTTCCCCACGCGCGGCTGCGCATGCGTCACATGCAGGAGTGGCTCAACAGCCAGTGGTGTCAGGCCAGCGGACAATGGGAAGATCTGTTAGTTGTCTCGCCAGCCCTCGTTCTCTCTCTGCAGGGGTGGTCGAGGGAGAACCTCTTGAAGGGGAAAACCTGCAGTGGAAGCCACTCTCACGACAGACGCATCTCACACGGGGTGGGGGGGGGGGGGCCTCACCTGCTTCAACAGACAGCGCACGGAGTGTGGTCCCCTCAGGTAGCGTCCAACCATATAAACCTATTGGAGCTACTAGCAGTGTTCAAAGCATTGACAGCCTTTCAGGAGCAACTGCAAGGGAAGACAGTGCTGGTCCTAACCGACAGCACAACAGCAATGTATTACCTGAACAAACAGGGGGGCACTCACCCTCCAGGGCTATCCAAGCTGTCCCAAAACATCTGGATATGGGCTCTCAAACACAAGATGTTCCTGATATCCCAACATGTTCCAGGGGAACTCAATCTTCTGGCAGACGTACTCAGCAGAGATTTTCCTCTGCCAGAAGAGTACGAATGGCGACTGCACGAAGACATTGTATCCAATTCGCAGAATGGGGGGGGGTCGCCCTGTTCGCTACTCAGAACGCCCAATGCCAAGATTACGCTTCCAGGTACCCCCAGAACCGATCCAAGGGGAATGGTCTTTGGATAACTTGGTCGGGGAAATTTTTCTACGCTTTCCCCCCCCGACTCCCCTTCTGAACAAGACGGTACACAAGATGCACCAGGAACCAGTCGCCATGATTCTGGTGGCTCCCATGTGGGCCCGCCAACCTTGGTTCGCGCACCTGATGGAAATGTCCCTCTCCCCACCAGTCAAGCTGCCCTGCCCGTACAACATGTTGTCTCAGGACAGGGGAGAGACTCTACACCCATGCCCACAAACTCTGAACTGAGCAGCCTGGCTCCTGAGGTCATAGAGTTTGGACATCTGCAACTCCCTCAAAGATGCATGGACATACTGAGGGAGGCAAGAAAGCCTAACACACGTTATTGCTATGCCAGCAAATGGAAACGTTTTGTCATCTGGTGCAGTTGCAAAGGCGTCAATCCCACCGATTGCTCGCCTTCACACATTGTGTTATATCTAACCCATCTGTTGGACTCTGGGTTAGTCTTCAATTCCTTAGGTTCACCTAGCGGCGTTGTCAGCCTACACCACGTCACAGCAGAAGGTGTTGTGGTGGAAGATATCTGTGATTAAAGCCTTTATGGAAGGGGTTAAAAGAATGTATCCCCCCATTACTCACCCAACCCCTGGGTGGGATCTAAATGTGGTTTTAACTAGGCTCATGGGACCCTCTTGGCACCCCCTTTTGAGCCTATGCATAAAGCTAGTCTGAAAGACCTGACTTACAAGACAGCCTTTCTAGTAGCTATCACTTCTATCAGAAGAGTTAGTGAACTACGGTCCCTCTCGGTTTTGGACCCCTTTGTTAGTCCACAAAGATAAGGTAGTTCTGCGCACACATCCCAGATTTGCGCCAAAATTTATTTCAAAGTTCCATGTGAACCAGTCAATCGAACTACCCACTTTCTTTCAGAGACCTACTAACATGGCCGAAAGAAGCCTTCACACACTAGATGTGCGCAGGGCAGTCATGTTCTACATGGATAGAACTAAACCACTGAGGAAAACTAAACAATTCTTTGTTTCAGTGGCAGCTGGTAGAGAAGGGGACCCTGTCTCTAAATCGGCAATATCAAGGTGGATTGTCAAATGCATCACACTGTTACACTCTTGCAAAGAGAGAACTGCCCTTCAAGCCTAGAGCACATTCTACTCGTGGCACTGGGGTATCCATAGCATTCATTGCAAATGTTCCCCTAGAGTCCATTTGCAAAGCAGCAACCTGGAGTTCTGTACACACCTTTACAAAACGCTATTGCCTAGACACTCATTCTAGGTCTGATTCTCAGGTGGGACAAGCAGTACTAAGACATCTTTTTTCTACTGTTCCTTCTCACAACCCACCTCCAACTCCGGGTACTGCTCGCTAGTCTATGCACAGCATGTGATTCTAAGCAGATTAACAAGCATCAGAAGACATGCATTACTTACCGTAAAAGCATTTCTGATGATTGTATCGGCTTAGATTCACATGCACCCTCCCTGCCTCCCCGCTCAGGGTGGAAGGAACATAGACTTCTTACTACTTTCTCTCCATGTACTCACTCACTATAGCCTTGGGCTCCCTCATGGCAGAAAAAATACAATCTGAGGGACCTCGGCGCGTGAGGGATTTTGGGTACTACACACGTCACGATAGGGATAGTGTTTCAGACACGCCTATGCCGAAGTCCCCTTTCGGTCCCCGAAAAACAAGATGCAATACTCCACGGTTACCACTGGATGTCTGACCATATGCACAGCATGTGAATCTAAGCAGATACAATCATCAGAAATGCTTTTACGGTAAGTAATGCATGTCATACTCTAAACCTTTAATGAATTCCTCCTGTTCCCTTGCTTACACGTCACATTTGCACTGATTGCCTGAAGGTGAATTGTTGAGAGAAAGACCTTTTTCCTTTTTCACGCTTTTACCTTATCACCAAGCCTTGGTTGCTCTTAAAGATTCTAGATTTGGTTTCTAAACAAACCATCCCTAGCTAATATACAGTTGCTGTTCTTTTAAAAACAGTTGCTTCCCGCTGCACACAAACGATACTTGAGTCCTTAATTAGTTTTACTCGTGTACTGATACGAGGAAGATGCTGCTCCTTCCTCACAGTTCCTGCATGCTGATAAAGTTTCATTCTGTATCCTGGTTAGTCGTTTC
This sequence comes from Ambystoma mexicanum, assembly GCF_040938575.1. NCBI lineage: Eukaryota > Metazoa > Chordata > Amphibia > Caudata > Ambystomatidae > Ambystoma > Ambystoma mexicanum. Next base: position 1,363,946,440 of record NC_090934.1, on the reverse strand, counting down.
TTTCTCTGAGGTCCGTGTTGGGGTGCGCATGCGTGAAAGCTACTAAAATCTTTTTTTCCCTTCGGAAACCTTTTCCGAATGCCCACGCTCTACCCTGCTATCGCCTGAAGCATCCTGCCATCCACGGATACCGTGCTTCTTTACCAAAAAAACAGAACACTGCTTGGCTTCCCCGAAAAACCAGAATGAATTGCCCTGCAGGGTTTGCTGGCGTGCGCACAGGCATCAGTTACAAAAGAAAAAGAATCCTTGCGCTTGGTATGTGAATTACTACAGATGCTTGCACGTTAATTAACAGCTGCCGCGTGTTTCTCCGGACTTTCTCCACAAAGAACATTTAAATAATGTAACCTTTTAGTTTATAGTCCTAGCTAAACCATGATTTACAGTTCACTTTTTTCCTGAAAGAATCTCTCACTTGCTCCCAAAAAGCTGCGCTCCCACCTGAGTTTCTAATTGTTGAAGTGTCTACTCCTGTCTTCTGCTTTAAACATTTCTTTCTTCTGCTGCTTCAATCTTCTTCTGATTTCTGGATTGCTTGGGCTTAACTTAAGCAGAGCTTTAATTTCTGATGCTTGTGAATCTGCTTAGAATCACAAGCTGCGCATATAGTCAGACTATCTAGTGGTAATGGCACACTATTGCATCTTTTTTTGAAGATCAAAAAGGGACTTCGACCAGGGCATGCCTGTAACGCTATCCCTATCGTGACATGTAGTGTACCATTGATGCCTCATGCGTCGAAGTCCCCAGATTGTTTTTCCCGCCATTTTGTTTGGTCGCTTTCATGCAGAGCTCATGTTAACAAGATGTATTGCTGTTATCACGTGTCTTCGATATATCCTTCAATGGTTTCTTCGACTAATGTGCCTGTTTGCAGTCCTGCAAATCTTCACTTGACTTTTCGATGGCTGCCGACAGCTTTCACCTCCGGCTTCAGCGTTTACAGTAGGGCTAGTGGGGACCCTTATTCTTGACATTTCTCTTTAGAGAATGCCTTTTTTTTTCTTTTCCCTCCTCTTTCACTTGCCTGACTGCTCTTTTTTTCACTTTGATGGTGCAAACGCCATTCTAATTTTGCCCTTCCTGTAATCGGAAGTTTCCTTGGAAGGATAACTGCTTATCTTGTGAACATGACAAGCATAATTGCAAAGCCTGTCAATTCTTTAGGCCCAGAACACTTAAAGAAAGGTGCATAAAGCAGTAGCCGGCCAACGCCATGAATGCCAAGTCCCATTCTCGCGCTGCTGCCTCAGACAAGGATTCCTCTAGCAGCCACAGCTTCAGTTTTGAGGTAGAAGACCTTGTTGTGGAGTCGGCTGACCCCCACGTGCCTGTCCCCAGCCCCACTAGGCATGCCGAACGCACTGCTGCAGGGAAACCACCCGACAAGGATACACAGTCTCACATCAAGGCTAAACACACAACCCTTTAGCTCCCTTCGACGTATGGTTGAAAAAGCCTCTGGCACCCGCAGGCCCGTCAAATGTTTCGGCGGGGCCTGGTGAGGGCTCGCTATGGATCTGCCATCGGGAGTGGCGCATGGTACGAAGTCATCCTCTATCCAGTGTGCCTCCCCTACAGTTTTAATGTCTGTTTCTGGTGCATCGAAAGACAGGTCAAAACGTGCTTCTTCATCCAAAACTCATCCTAAATTAAGGGGAAAGAATGGTAATGCCCCCTCACATGGTTCTGGTCCCCAGAATCCCTTTTCTCTGCCCCCATGGTATACACAGGCCTGCTCTCCATTGTTACCATCCTTATGGGGGTCGAAAGGCCCTGTTCAAGCAGAGTTAGCTTTTCCGCTTCGGCACCCCAGCCATTACCTCCTGAACTAGGGAAAGGTTTCAAGAATGTATGGACATGGTATCTTAATTCATTGGGTGTTCCACTAAATTTGATGACTTTCTTTAAAGGTCTCATTCCTTCGAAGGGGAGTCCTAGACCCTGCAAGTCTCCCAGGCTTCAGTTTCCTGTGGCCCACCCTGCCTCTCTTGGACTAAAGATACCTGATCCCTCTGAAGACATTTTTCAGTATGATCAGGGTGATGTCTTCTACGTTCCGGATCATGATAGGTCCCAGGACCCTCTCTCTCATGACCAGGGCGCATTTCTTATTACAGATGACCAGGGAAACTGGCCTACTCCCCCTGCTCATGAGGCAGAGCTTGATAATATCTTTCTGGATGCCCCTCCTGAATCCGAACCCAGGGTGGCTTCCCCTATTCATGACAAACTGTTTTGAAACAATATTCTTCGGAAGGCAGCGGAGCATTTTAAAATTGACACTCAGGAGGTGGTGCATTACTCTGACTTTGTGGAAGATATCCTTGAGGAAAAAGTTCCGATCAGCCAGGCAATCCCACTTCTCGTCTCCATTAAGTAGTGCATTTACCCCTGTTTGCTTACACCCTCCCTTACTCGGGCGGTGAATCCGTGCGTTGGATTTTTTTTTTGACCCACGCCCTCTGAACCACTTTATATTTGGGGACACTCCATCCTGGACTCCCTGGTAGTCACCACGACTAGAAAATGTGCAGGCATTCCCCTATCTCATACAAGTCTTGTCCTGATAAAAAAATAAGAAACTATACACCTTGGGAAAGAGAATTACTACTTCTACAGCCTACAGTACCCACATTGCCAAGAATATCACTCTTGCTGGCCAGCTTCAGTGATTTCCAGTGGGCCCCGGTAATGGACGGTCTCCAGAATATTGTAAATTAACTAAATCGTCACTGCTTGCAATCGTGCAAGGACGGCGTCGGGTCACACAAAATATCTTAAACACGCTTGGCGCTGTGGAGACATCTGGCAGAGGGAATTCTTTTCAAACACCATGCTTTGCCTAAGAACTCCGGGTTTAAACCTGAGTCGCAGGCCTCATTCATTAATAAACCAATTGAGGAGTCTGCTTTCTTTGGCAAAGCAGTGGACGGCGCACTTGAGACGTCAAAGAAAGAGCATGAGACATTGCAATCTCTCAACCAAATCTCTAGCAGTCGTATGTGTAACATATGGTATGTAATACCCGCTGCTCCTTTCATGGGCATTCATTCTCCCGCACCGCTCAGGGTTCCTATGATACGAGCGGATTGCCGTGGTATTCTGACCAAGAAACGTCCAGTGCTTATCGGACCCCTCAACAGCGGGGATTTCGGCATGGCAAGGGAATGGGTAGAAATGCAGTGACCAGAGACTCCCCCACCCCTGCCAGCAAATGAGACTCTGACTCTTGGAGCTCCAGTATGTCGGATAACATGCTTAACCCACGCATGTGAGTGGATCACTGTATGCTGAAGACTAGACGAAGGTTATTGCATAGTTTCTTCAAAACACCTCGATAAAACCCACCAAAAAACACTGTCTGCAGACCGCCTCCTCATCCTTCAAAAAGTGCAAACCGTGCGGCAAAAGGAAGTGATAAAACTCCTCCCAGATTGAGGAAAACGAGGGTATTTATTCCATATACTTCCTTGTACCCAAAAAGGATCTAACCATGCGCTCTGCATTAGACCTGTGCTCTGCAAATATGCATGTTAAGCCTCAGAGGTTCAGGATGACATCTCTGCAAGAGGTAATTCCGCTTCTGGCCACCTTGGATATGAAAGATGCGTACTTTCATATTTCAAACGTTACCAGTGCACAGGAAGTGACTGTGGTTCAAGATAGAGAATACTCATTATCGGTTGCCTCAGCCCCAAGTGTTTTAATGACGGTACTGGCAGTGGCGGCAGCTCACCTGCAAAGACATACTGTTCTGGTGTACCCTTATCTAGACAACTTGCTCATAACTGGGGAGACAGAGGGGCTTGGCTTGCAGCCAAGGAGCGAGGCTGCTCTCTGGTGAGGCTCTCGTTTGATCCTGGTGCAATAAGCAGTGCTTCACCCAGCAAAACTACTGCTGTCTGTGCCAGAACTCAACAGTAATTAGTGGGACCCGATAAGGCAGCTGGTAGAAGGGGAGTGGTGGATAGCGCTGGCCACGAGATTCGGAAGCATACTTCCCAAGATGGCGGCAACACTACCGAGTGCCCTCGGCAGAGGATGCTGAGCCAGCACACAATGTGCACTGGCAGCAGGAGGTGAGGAGACCGCGGCGCACCAGCACGGTCCAGAGCACAGCCAATCCTCCGAGGACAGCTGCCTGTGCTCATACGCTCACTGGACACCACCCAAAGTGGAGGCGCCTACTCCCCCGCCAATCCCCGCTGCGACCACACACATGGTGTGAGTGGTGCTGGAATACTGGAGGGCAGCCGGGGGACACAAGAGTACTGGGAGGACTGAGCTGGCGCACGGGAGCCGTTGGCCAGGAGGACACCCACGTACAGTGACAGCAAGCTCCTGTGAGTGGCCTAGGGGGACACCAGGATGTGAGGCACAAGCAGGAGAGGCCCGGCAGGACCCAGGGGCCAGCGGCTGCCCAATATCGGACGCAAGTGAGCCGGGGACTTGCAGGCGACCGGCCTCCCCATCAGGCCGCCATACATGCCAATGTAAGCAAAGCATATGTGCACTGGGCTGGGGGCAGCTGTGCAGACCTAGAGCACACTACAGCAGTGCGCCATAACTGAGCGGAAGCGAGGCGATGGACAAGTGGAGGCCAAAACAGCAAGAGCGCACAGCATACAGTAGCAGCCAGTGGAAGGGCCTCTGGACAGCACACGGATACCTGCAGGAGGAAAAGGGGATGCTGCAACTAGACTGGTGCGTGCCCAGAGGTGGTGGGCCTGAGGTGAGGGGCAGGCTAAGGCCCATATAGTAGGGCGACGCAGGAGGAGGAAATAAGCACCAAGCAACATCAGTGAGAGTGAACCATAGTAGCCATGCAAATAGGGCACAGAAAACGCTCTTCAATGGCGGCGAAAGGTCAGAAAGGGAAAAGCTGACAGTCATGGAGGCCAACCCACACAGAGGAGGGCACTCCAAGAAAGCAGGGAGAACAAGCAGAGACATCCTCAGTGCCACAGGTTACAGCGCAGGAAGGTGGTCCCATTCTGGTGGCCATTGCAGTGCTAAAAACGGCACTAGAATACAAATCAACAGTCCTAGTGGATGTGGGCCTGCTCCAACAGGACATCAGGGCGCTTGCAGATCACCTCTGTACAGCAGAACAGCAGGTATGAACCAACACTGCGAACATAGCCAGCGCCCAGACACAAGTGGCGGACCTGACGGATAAAGTGAGGGTTCTGGAACACTGTGTGGAGGATGCAGAAGGGAGAGCCCAAAGAAATAATGTTAGAATACTTGGACTCTCCGAAGGAGGAGGAGGAAAAGAACCTACAGAATACGTCGAGCATGCTACTGCAAGAAGTGGGCCCAAGCGCCTTAACACAGGGATTTGCAGTTGAAAGAGCGCACAGATCACTGATGAAAGGCTGCAGATTATAGCCAGGATCTTGAACTATAAAGACAACGATGCTCGACTTCTCTAGAAAAGGAAGCACAATGACGAGAGGATCCTCAAAATTAACAATGTATCCTGATTACACAGCCCTGGTCCAGAGACGGAGGGCAATGTTCATTCCAACCATGGAACGGCTGAGGAGAGCGAACCTACGTTATATGCTGATCTAGATTGCAATTCTTGACAGCACAGGGGAAGCGCAATCTTGGATGGACGCACAGGCGATAGCACAACTTTTACGCAGAAACAATGAAGTGCCTTAGCGGGAAGACACTGAGCCTAACACGGAAACGTCCCAGGGTGCTACTGCACTACAACAGACTGGAACATGAGGGCGAGAGTGCATAGTGAGAAGAAATGCGGTGGCACAAGACCTGGGACACCCCAACGGCAGCCAAGTGCCCATTAAAAGGCTACCCTGGTGGTAGCCACAAGCTCCAGTTACATCAGTTTTAAGGCATCAAGCTGCAGCATGTTGACCGATGGAGGAGAGCCGGGAGCGGGGGAAGCCGCCTGGCCTGAGCGGCAACACTACTGCTGGGCCGTTGTTTGGTTTGTTACAATTCCTTTGGGTTACCATTGAAGCAGGGTGAGGAGTCTACCGGGAAGGGGCGGTTAGATGATGGGGGATATTGGGGGGGGGGGGGGGCGGGGGAACTGTTGGGTTAACGGACAAGCTGCTCGCAAGGTGGGAGGGTAATGTTGGGTTATGGGACAGGTAGCAGTATGACGATCTTGGATGGGACAGACAAAACGCAGTTGTGGGCAAGACTAGAGGGCTTGGCCCACTCCATGGCGTGGTGGTAGGGCAGTGGGAAACGGGTGCCCCTGGTTTTGAGAACTGTTATGGCAATTAGCGGGCTGCAAGTAATCACCTGGAATGTAAGGTGCCTTAATAATTGCATCAAGAGACTGAGGGTGCACGCCTACCTGATCAGGAAAGGCAATCATGTGGCAATGCTTCATAAAACACTCCTCATCACTGACAGACAAGCTGTATTGGCCAAGAAATGGGGAGGCAAAATGTGGCTCGCACTACTGGGCGTACGCCAGGGAAGTCCTTATCTGGGTGGCGCCTACAGTCCCCTTCCAGCCACTAGAACATAAAGGGCGGACTGGTCATAGTACACGGGCTACTGGACAACTGAGATGTTTGCTTCATTAACACTTATGCCCTGAATCACGACGCCACTACATTCATCAAGACCATATACACCCAGCGTACAGGGCATTCACATGGGTTTGGGGCAGATACTTCAACTGTACTCTAGATCCTTCCCTAGACAGGTCAGATGGGAAGCACAAAAAGCCTGCGCCGCAGGCCCAAAACCCTTGGTGCCCTTCTCCAAAACCCCAGACTGGTAGATGTTTGGAGCGCAACACATGGAAAAAAACAGGGATTCTCAGACCTTTCGGCTCCACACAGGGTACATGCACAAATTGATTAAGTCTTCACTGGAAGAGAGCATTTTGGAGAGTTCACACAAACATGCTATATGTCCTGGGTGCTCTCCGATCATGCATCCCTAACAATAACATGGCAGGGCACACAACAAAGACCTAGAATACCCACCTAATGGCTGAGGGTGGAGGTGCTACTGGACGGCACTTTCAATGACTAACTGGCCCAACAGGCCATAGATTACTTAGCCTCCAACACGGGTAGTGTGGCACAAGCAAGCACCCTATGGGACGCATTTAAGGCGGTCATACGGGTCGACGAAAGGGAAGACGAGAGGCCTTAGGAAAGGAATACTAGACAGCCTGGAAGAAATTGAGGTCGACATAACGCTGAAGGAAAGCATCGGAGAAGCAGCGGGGGAGAGCCAGTGGAGCTGATGAGACTGAGGCAAAAGTGTATTGGCGAATGGGAAAGACTAGGCAGACTGGACTTTGCGAAATACACACAGAGGCTACAGGCAGAGGGGGACAAACCGGGGAGACTGCTGGCCTGGTTATGTAAAAAGGAAGACCCAAGGGACATAATCGCCATGACGGACGAAAGTGGAGACATAGTCAGGACACATGGGATCAATGAGATGTTCGCCAGATTTTATAAATCCCTATACTCAGTGGACATGACTGAAGTGGACCGGAATGTGGCTGATGAACTAGCCTAACTGAATTTGCCAAGACTAATGGAGGCACAGGCTGCCGAACTGGACGCCCCGATGACAGTAGCCGAAATCCGGGAAGTAATTGGGGAACTCCCGACGGCTAAGGCCCCGGGACCAGACGGACTCCTACGGGAATTGTACAAAGCGTATAGCGATACACTAGCCCCTAGACGGCTGGACGTTTACAAGGAAGCACATGATTGTGGGGTGCTGCCTGAAAGAATCAATTATAGTACCAATCCTAAAGTCAGGGAATCCCCCCCCCCTTCAACCCCTCCTCCTCACCAGAGTTGCGGATCATACAGACCACTGTCACTGGTGAACCAGGATTGCAAAATCCTAACTTCAGCGCTGGCAAATAGGCTTGCAAGTGTGATAGGAGTGCTGATCCATGCTGACCAGACTGGATATGTCCCTGGGCCTAATACCTTGTGGAACCTCCACCACGTCATAGATAGCACAAACCAGAGTAAGGGAGACTACGTGATGGCCTCGCTGGATGCGGTGAAGGCCTTCGACTTAGTTCACTGGTACTGGCTTCTGGCGTCCCTGCAGCGCTTCAAGGTCGGGGGATGATACCCGAGATGGGTTAAAATAATCTACTTGCGGCCCATGACGAGAGTCAAAACAGACAAAGGTCTCGGAAAGCTGGGCGGTCCATAAGAGATGCCCACTGTCGCTGATGCACTTTATTTTGATGCTGGAGCCATTGGCTGTGTTCCTCAGGAACGAGTACAGTGAGTCAGGAATATTGATAGACTGGGTAGTGCATTTAATCTCACTGTACGCTGATGACATGCTATAATATAGAAGCCAACATGAAGACAACCTGCCGCACCTCTTAAAAATTATTGACCACTTTGCCATGCTCTTGGAGATCAAGATACACTGCGGGAAGTCTTGCTTGTTCCCGCTAGCGGACCTCGGGGGACTCTGCATGGCACAACTGCCGCACCTGGGCCTACAATGGGAGACCAACACCTTTCTATACCTGGGAATTAACATTTGGCATATCCCCAAAGACAACCACAAGAATAATACAATGAGGGCCCTGGAAGGGGTGCAGAACTCAATGAGGTTCTGGGAAAGACTACCTTTGGAGATGCTGGGCAGGGCCGCTCTTCTGAAGATGGTGGTACTTCCCCCATCTCCTATATCATTTCACCAGTGTTCCTTTCAACATACCCAAAGCATTCTTTCAACATGTAGATGCATAACCAGATCATTCCTGTGGGAGCCGGCGGCGGGCAGGATTGCAGCGAGCACCCTGCAGTGGGACCATAACGAGGGTGGGATAAGAGTGCCCCACTTTGAGAGCTATTACCTGGCAGGGCAGCTGCAATTTGTGGTAACCTGGCTGCGAGACGAGGCCTCCCAGGACAACGCGTTGCTACAGCCAATGCTGAAGCGACATTCCCTGAAAGAGATTCTAGGGGTAGAAGACACACACTTGACCAGACCCTCTGGGCTCTTGCAACTGTGTATGGAAATGGGGCACAGGGTATGGACATTTTTAGGAATACTGGAACCCTGCTTGGTACATATCCCCCTGACAGGAGTCATTGGAGGACGACGGGGAGCGGTGGGACAGTACAGACAACAGTGGGACTGCAAAGGGGTCGCCACAGTGGGGAACCTATTGTGTGATGATAGAACACAGCATCCACAAGGGCCAGTTCTTGCTGTACTTTGGAATGATGCAGAGCATCAGGAAGAAATGGGAGAACCTGCTAGCAAAGATTGACAAATGACATACTAGACACTATGCATTATGTATCTGAAGGAGGGCACATGGTTTCCAGACTGTATGATGTATTCCTGGGAAGCTTAGGCGCAACAGGACTAAAAGTACGAGGTAAATGGGAAATGGACACAGGAAGGGAGTTCACAGACGCAGAATGGGAAAGGGTGCTGTCATACACCAAACGAGTCTCTAGGAACGCCAGATTTAAAACGACCCAACTGTACGCACCACACCAGGCATACATGACCTCACATAGGCTGTCTTACATAACGGGGGGAAAGAGGCCAGGTCTACCTGAGATTTACACGAGCGGGGGCAGACATGATGCACATGTTTTGGACATGCCCGCAGATTCAGACATTTTGGAGGGCAGTGATGGAGAGAGCAGAGAAGGTTGGCATCCAAATGCACTTGTGGCACCCTGAATATTGCCTGTTAGGGTTGTTTCCGAGAGACAAGGGTCGAAATGTGCATATTGCCAAAATGAAAGACTTGGTCTGCATACTTTCCGAAAAGCAGCATAGCAATGGCCTGGAAAGCGGCAAAGGGTCCAAGGGTGGAGGCCTGGTGGGGGGACCTGCAGAGATGGTCACATATGCGGAAACTGCAGTGTGGCAGAGAGCTCTCAAGAGATGAATGCATGAGAGCAGTGCAGGGGTGGAGGCCTGGAACGCATTGATGCAAAGCCTGTTCGCCCCTGCTGAGGGTGTGCTCAGCGGGGAAGAACGCAGGGATTTAAGGAGCATTTAGAAGGGCTGCACCCTTTGGCAAGAGACATTCGGGTGCACATGTGACAACTGCTCGGCATTAAGGAGAAGCTGAACTGAAAGGGTAGAAGGAAACGTGACCCCAAAGAACTACAGTGCTCAATAACTTTTCAATTGATTTACGTCCACAGAACCGTATTGATACAACTGAACTTTTCTGTGCAATGTCATACCTGTACCTGTCCATTTGTTTGTTCGTTGTTGGTTAAATAAAAAAAAAAACACATCAACCTGTTGGAGCTACTTTCTGTATTCAAATCTGTGAACACCTTTCAGACACAACTGCAAGGGAAGACAGTTCTGGTCCTTGCAGACGGCACCTCAGCCATGTATTACTTAAACAGGGAGGTATTCACTCTACTGGGCTGTCCAAATTGTCACAGAGCATTTGGAAATCTGCACCCAAACACATGTTCTTCCTGTTGCAACACTTTCCAGGGGACCACAATCTTCTTGCAGACGTTATCAGCAGAGACATTCAGCTACCCGTGGGACACGAGTGGTGCTTGCACGAACACATGTTGCACAACGTCTTTGCAGAATGGCGACATCCTGACATCGCCCTCTTTGAAACACTGATGAATGCACAATGCCCAGACTACGCCTGCAGGTATTCACAAAAGATGTCCAAGGGGAAGGGTCTCTGGATCACATGATTGGGGAGATTTGCCTATGCTCCACCCAACCCCCACTCCTCTACTCGACAGGATAATTCACAAGATGCACCAGGTACAAGTTACACTAATCTTGATGGTACCAATGTGGGCTTGTCGGCCGTGGTTCTCACATCTCATGAGAATGTCACTTTGTCCGCCAGTGAAGTTACCTTGTCCCTTCAATATGCTGTCCCAAGATCAGGGGACCACACTGCGCCCTTGCCATCACACCCTGAACTTCGCAGCATGGTTCCTGAGGTCATAGAGTTTGGCCATCTCCAGCTACTTCAAAGGTGTATGGAAATTCTTAGGCACGAAAACTGAATACCAGGCAATGTTATTCCAGTAGGAAGAAATGCTTTGCCATTTGGTGCACCACTTATAACATCAACACTGTTGACTATAGACACACACACACACACACACAAACGTACACGCCTCTTTATCTAACTCACCTCTTAGACTCAGGACTCATTTTGAACTCACTGAAGGTTCACCCTGCTGCTCTCTGCTTACACCACCTCTCAAAGCAAGATTTCCTGGTGGATAGTCCCAGTAATCAAGGCTTTTATGGAGGGGGTGAAAAGCCTTTGCCCACCTATTTCTAATCCAACTCCTGGATGGGACTTGAATACAGTCTTTAAATACCTATGGGCCCTCATTTTGAGCCAATGCACGAAGCTAGTCTTAAGGCTCGCATCTATAAAGCGGCTTTTCTGGTGGCTATTACTTCCATTTGGAGAGTTAGTGAACTGCAGGCTCTCATTTCAAGACCCATTTGTTACTATTCATAAGGACAAAGTGGTTTTCCACACACGCCAACGCTTTGTGCCTAAATTAATTTCCAAGTTTAATGTAAACCAGTCCATTAAACTTCCAACTTTCTTTCAGCACCCCACTAACTCTGCTGAAAGGAGCTTCCATACACTAGATATTTGGAGAGCAGTGGTGTATTAGCTTCACAAGACAAGACCACTACGAAAGACGGATCAATTATTTGCCTCTGTTGCCGCTGGTAGAGAAGGAGACCCTGTCTTTAAGTCAGCAATTTCTATCCAGATGGATTGTTAAATGCTGCTCTCTGCTTCATCTTTCAGTGCTATGCGAATGACTCGGCTCGCTTTCAGGCTCCCCTCAGCCACCTCTTCTCCATCTCTCATCCCGGATTGCCTGTCCGCAATCCAGGAGTGGTGTGCCGCCAATTATCTCTGCCTTATTTCTAGTAAAACAGAGATCCTCCTGATCGGCTCACCAGTACCTATCACACTCTGGCTGCCCACTCTGGGCCCTCTTCCTGCTCCCACCTGTGAGGCTAAGAACTCTGGGGTCATCTTTGACTCCACACACTCCTTCTCTCCTCACATCTCTGACATCTCTAAGAAGTCAAACTACCAGCTGCACCTACTCAGAGGTATTCTTCCTTTCCTCACTTTCCTGCAGAAGCTCACTATCTCTAGAGCTCTGGTTCTCTCTAGGCTGGACTACTGCAACAGCCTCTTTTTAAATCTTGTTGCCTCTACTCTCTGTCCTCCAACTCATCTAGAACTGGACTGTGAGACTTGTCCTTGGCCTCAAGCCCAGGGCTCGTATCTCTCCAGCTCTGAAATCTCTCCATTGGCTCCCAGTAGCAGGAAAGATCAAGTTAAAGACCCTGTGCATTGTTCACAAGGCTTTCTGCGGCGTGGGACCGCAATACCTCCAACTCTCTTTATGGAAATATCTTCCTACTTGAGCTCTTCGCTCCTCCACCTCCAACTCATTGAGGGTCAGTCGCTTCTCCAAGCAACAAATTGGGGGCAGATATCTTTCTTAGACTGCTGCCTCCCTCTGGAACAGCCTGCCTCTCTGAAACTTGAGAAGAACCATTGCCGGTTTCGAAAGCACCTCAAGACCTTCCTCTTTGCTTCTGGCGTCTCTTCCTCTCCCCTGCTGATCTCCTGTCTGACACTTGCACTGGTCACATGGCTACCCTCTGAATTCGGGCTCAGGTCCCTGCCTGTCCAGCTGCATATCCGCACTGCCTCGTGGCACCCCCTGCACTTGTGGTCTGTATCTGTAACCCTACAGTCCCCTTACCTGCACTTTGAGGCTCCTTTTGTCTGCACTTCTAACATTCGCACTTGCCACCAGTTGGCTGCACTACTTGTTATGTTGATTCCTTGTCCAGCACTTGTCCATTCTCCCACTTGTATTATCTCAATGTCACCAGGCCTAGTAAGATCGTTGGGTTTTGTCCCCCCCCCCCCCCCCCTTACCTTCCTTTCCTTCTCACGCCTTGAAATACTTGCGTTCTAAATGCCAAATCATATCCTATATCCAAATGTGTTACTCTCTCTGGCTAAGAGAGATTTACCCTTTATGCCTAGAGCACATTCTATTCGAGGCACAGGCGTTACTATAGCTTTCATTGCAAATGTTCTTTTCAATTCTATTTGAAAGGCAGCTACCTGGAGTTCTTGCCACACCTTCACTCACTCAACATTACTGCTTAGATTCTGTGAGCATTCAGAAATGAGAGGCGGATACAAAGTTGTAATTATCTCAACATTTGTCTTGTTTATTAAAAATAAGAGGGATGGGATAAAGGCCCATCCGTCCCTATCCTAACAAGAATGTTCCTGCCTAACAAACTAAAGCAAAAGAAAATTGACCTTGTGTCAGATATATCTGACCCTCACACTAACCTATACAACTAAAATGTATAAGGTAAATTTCTGTTTTCAGTTAACACAAATGTGCAAATGTTCACTAGTATAATTCCAACCAAGCAATCCTTGTATCCAGGGTTTGACTCCCTTCCCCTGAATCACTCATCTGAAAGAGTTCTGTTTCAGCAATATTCTATTCTTTCACTTTATACTTTATTTCGACCAGGAATAGGTCATAAAAGTCACATACAAAGACAATAATAACATACACAGGCAGAATATACATCATTGATGAAATACAAGGGTGCACAATAAATAAAACAGCTAAAATATATTAAAATATAAAATCACACAATTAGGCACATGAAGCTAATAGATCATCCCCACTGCAGTTACATGTTTGTCGCTTCCCTCGCGCCAGCAGCAATAAGTTCCCCATGCCATACATCACATCACATTCACCAGCCAAACAGATGCAACACAATTTTAGCCTCATTAACATTGAAAACCCTGAAGAGTGGTAACAAGTATTTCCTCCTAGTGTACGTATACTAGGGGTGTCACGGTATTGGTTTTATGGCGGTATAACCTTCTTTCCAAATTACGGTATATCGTGGTTATCGCGGTATAGCAGTTGGAGTTAACTAATCTTAACAGATATTTTTCTTAAAGGTCGTAAATTGTCAGCATTTTGAAATTTGTCTCTGCACATTTTTAGCTGATCCTCCAGGAATCTAAGGCGGCTGCAGATTTGGTCTTTGATGACGCTCACTCGTTGATCGCCTTGAATGAAAGAGTGACTAGTGGAAGCGTTAAAATGCATATTTTGAACAATGAGCTTGCTGCTCAGTCACAGGTCATTAAAATCGGCCTTGACCTGCATTATTTTGGAACCACATGGCATGGGCATCCAGACCCCTCGCTGCGATCAGTCATAAAAGTTTGTTTTGATAACTCTATCCCTTTTAAGGGAGAAAAGTCACTCATGTGAGGTCTAAAAGCCCATGTCATTGTGTTTCTTTTGTCAAAATATCATAGCCAACACACACTCACCGAAAGGTTGCATATTGATCAAATCACTGTAGCTTGTTTACCATCTGCCTGGTGTATTATAAAGGTCTGATGTTGGTGTCACCACTGACCATGTAATCCTAACAGGACGGGGTTCAGTGGGCACTGTTGATTTCTTTATTGGTTCTTACAATACATGTTCATTTACCTTCTTAAAGATAGTGGCACAAAAACCTTTTGAAAATGACAGTTAAAATACATATCGGAATAAATATGGCCTAGACCACCACATCACCACAGCCCCATCATTACCATTTTCCCCAAGTCTGAGCGTATTAGGACCCTTTTCATGTGAGTTGAGACAGAGGAAAGCTTTCATGGGTGGTGTCACAAATCGAGGATGGACCTGAGCAATATCTCACCCCCATTGCTCTGGATACTTCAAATTGAATGTAGAATCTGTCCTGCGTGCTTGAGTCCAGTACCATATGCAGAAGGCAGGTGAAGGATAAACCGAAGCAACAACTCTAGTGCCAATGTGTAAATCTTCACGGAGGACATTGGGGGTGGGCAGTTTTATATACTAGCACAAAGCACTGATATGCCCAGTGTTCATACGGTCTACGGAGCGAACGATTTTTGTGGACGTGCATCAAAAGGGCATCCAGTTCATTCCCCCCTTTGAATTCTGGGATGTGTAGTTCCCCTTTTTTCAAATTGGTGGGAAAACGACAAATCGGCTGATCACAGAGAAAGAGCAGTCACATCATGAAAGCTGCATTTACTAATGCAGCCTCACTTCCCCTATGCTCTTGTCTGCCAAACGCCACATCCCACAGTGCCAGATCCAGAATGCGCAACACTTGCTTACTGCAGCCTTTCCAAATCAGATTAAAAAGCTCACTTAATAGCTGCAGTCCCTAAAACGGTATACCGGTATAAACAGCGTGATGGTTATTATAGTTCAATTAAGCTGTTCACGGTATCTAGAACAGTATACCGTTACACCCCTAACGTATTCACTGGGCAGAACAAAACAAAATGCACATGCTTTTAGTTTTACAAGGGCAAAATGGTTAAGCAGCCGAATGAGACCAATTCTAATTATGTTTTTGGGTGGCTAAAGGCAAAATGCCAATATGCATCTTCATATAAAGAGCCCTCATCTGTCTGGACGGCATACCATCTAAGTAGCATCCAAAACAGGACCTGCTTTCCTGGGTAAATAGGGTGCTAAACTAACTGAACACACACATTTTGCTCTAGACTCTCTCTCCCATCTATCCCCGAAGGCCTTCTTAAATCAAAATTCCCTGGAATAAATTTGGACGGCAGCCAAAAACCCTTCAGCTCCACCGCTGTCAGCTCCCTTCGTATAACCGAGAACCATGGCAGACTTGAACCCCTGGGTAGGTCAATACATCTATGACCTCTTTTATAGTGGACCAGCTTACTATTGGATCACAATCTGGCCCAACGGAACACTGGCCTCACCCGGCAAATGAAGCCATGTCGCGCCTAGGTCTCGCTTTCCTCCCAGCACCTCTGGGAAAACCATTACCCATTATCTGCATTTCCATCAAGGTACTGTTCTATCTTTACATGACTATCAATCTCTAACATTTCATCTTCTGATAGCCCTCAATCAAACACCCTGTCCATACTCCTGTTCAAATCCCAATCTCACCTGTCCATTGATCACCAACACTTATGATGCCATAGACCTGGGCCTTTGGAATGCCAGGTCCCTATGCAGTAAGACATCTACAGCATTGGACCTTTTTCTACTACTACGTTTTTGCTTCCTCTGCGTTAGTGAAACTGTGATTTTACCCCATAACTCAACTGTTGCTGCCTCTTACCACTTCCCGGTCTTCTTTTGCCCATGTCCCTCGAGCCATTGGTCGCGGAGGCGGCATTCGCATACTGTTTCGCTCTTCTTACTTATCTATCGCTTCACCCTTTCCCATGCCGAACTATAATTCCTTTGAGTTAATCTAGAAGATTTTCACTGCTCCACACAATACTTATCTTATTTATCATCCACCTGGCCCGCTTGGGTCATTCTGTGAGGCTATTGACCATCTTCTTTGTCATATTCTACCTAGTCCTACTCCGTTTGTTCTACTTGGAGACTTTAATCTTCATCTCTTCTCTACTCGCGCTAACTCTCCTTTCTGTTCTTGACTTGCATCTACTTTCTCCACGATCTACTCCTCCTACTCATATTTCTGGCTCTTCACATGACTTGACTTTTCTTTCCACTTTCTCTGCCTCATCTGTACTAACTCTACCGGTCTACTTAACAGACCATTTTCTACTCTGTGTCACTTCTCCCTGTTACTCCTCATATCTCCCCTCTTCCCTCTTCCTCCAAAACATTTTTTCTGTGCAATTTACACAACTTTAACTCTTCGCTTTTCCATGATACCTGTATTACTTCTCTTCCTTCGCTCACACATTTCTCATCTCTTACTGCCGACGAGGACAATTCCACCCTTTCCTCATCTTTTTCCTTAGGCCTCAGCCAACTCTAGCCTCTCTCTGCTTTTCAGCCCACCCGTAAACCTGCCCAACTGTGGCTCTCCTCTCACCTCTGCAGCGTCTTCTCCGTCGGCTCAAATATCCATCTTCATCTAATCATGCTGCTTATTTCTCCTGCTTATTTCTCCTGCTTATTTCTCCTACCACATTCTTTGTGATAACTGCTTAAAATTTGTTAAACCCACTTATTTCTCAGACCTTCTCCATACTCGATCTGCCCACCCTAGGCGTCTCTTTCAAACTTTAACTTGGCTCCTTTCCCTTCCTTCGTCTGATCCATCTATTAATTATACTTTATCTGCATCTGATTTCGCTCTTTTTCCTCTTTTAAAGTTCCTTCTTACGCCAGACATCATAACTTCGCCCTCTTCTAGCGCTGTTCCCTTCCCCTACTCCCTCGACTCTCATCTCCAACTTTGCTCCTGTCTCAGCCTCAGATGTGCTACTCTTGTTGGCTAAAGCCCATCCTACTGCAGCTCTTACAGACCCAATCCCATCTGTACTTATTCCTAAAGTTTACCTGCTTTTGTACCATTTCTTGTTTCTTTCTTTAACATCTGCTTCTCTACTTCTCCCTCAGCTTTCAAACACGCAACCATTATTCCTATTCTAAAAAAAAAAACCTATGGCTAATCCTCTCCTGGTCTCCTATTTCTTCCCTGTTTCTCTTCTACCTTAAGCTTCTTGAGCGCCTTGTTTATTCTCAGATCTCATCTTTTGTTACTGATCTCTCTTCTCTCCCCCTCACCCCCCCCCCCCCCCCCCCTCTCCTTCAGTCTGGCTTTCGTCCCAGTCACTCCACTGAGACTGCTCTAACTTGTGTGCTTAATTCTTTTCTTACAGCTCGCTGTTCTAGAAACTCTTCTGTTCTTCTTCTTGACCTATCTGCAGCTTTTGACACCGTGGCCCATTCTTTGCCTTTGGATTCTCTCACTTCCTTTGGGGTTCTGTTCTTTATTGGTTCTCTTCCTATCTGTCTAATTGAACCTGCTCTGTCTCTTGGGGCGGTAAGACTTCTGCACCCTTTCCTCTTGACCATGGTGTCCCCCAAGGGTCAGTCATGGGTCCTTTTCTAGTTTCCCTATACACTTCATTACTGGCTCCTATAATCTCCTCTTTTGGACTATCGCATCACTTTTATGCCGATGATACACAACTTTTCCTATCCTGCTCATCCTTCACTCCTGAAATTCACCACACTCTTACGACTTGTCTTTCCACCATTAAATCTTGGATGGCCTCTCATTTCCTTTGATCTCTTTTCCTCTCTCTATTCGCTCTTTCTTTTGCTCATTAGATCTCTCACATCTCGTTCCTGTTGCTTTAATCTCTATAATATTCGTAGCGTTTGCCCTTTTCTCACCTTTAATGCACAAAACATCTTATTTACTCGCTTATTGTATCTATTCTTTTCTACTGCTCTGTCACTCTTTTTGGTCTCCCATGCCCTCGACTTGCCCC
The DNA here is from genome assembly GCF_040938575.1 of Ambystoma mexicanum. Lineage (NCBI taxonomy): Eukaryota > Metazoa > Chordata > Amphibia > Caudata > Ambystomatidae > Ambystoma > Ambystoma mexicanum. The sequence goes on along the minus strand of NC_090934.1, from coordinate 1,363,928,079 downwards.
TCTCAAATCATTGTACCACTCCTCTTTTTGTCTACTTTGTATTCTTTCCTACCGTGACTCAATTTCATCATCCCTTGCCTCACTTGGCTTATAACCTTTTCACTCCCAACTTGAATTTAATTTTCTTTGTCTAGTCTTTAAATCTCTCTATGGGCTTGCCCCTGACTATCTCGCTATGCTTCCTTATTTCAATACTCCTTCTCGTTCTCTCCGTTCGTCCTGCCTCTTTAGGCTGAACATTCCCCGACCCCCTGTGCTCAATCCCGTTTCTGATCTTTCCAGCTTCTTGCCCCTCTTCATTGGAACTCTTTCCCTGTCCGATCTATCTCGATTTACTCTCTTCCGCCTTTCCCTGAAAACTCATCTCCTCCACTGTCCCCGATTGCTCGCTACCAGAATTGTTTGACATGTATCACTGATCATTATTTTGTACTGTTTAACTATGTACAGTGCTTTGGACAAAGGCGCTTTATAAAGCACAATAAAAACAGAAATAAAAGCCAATGCTCTGCAAACTCAGGTCCCACAATACTGGGACTTTTGGTGCATTCGCAGGGTGCCCTAGGACTGTTTTTAAAAAAGTTTTGCTCCACAACCTGGAGGCTTGCTAAATTACAAATGCCCCACAGTTCAGCCCCATAAAGTGCGGCCTGCCTTGTTTGACTTATACAATCGCAAAATGACACTAACCGAGCCTCCCCAGGGGCCTGTATAAATCTAGATATAACTGTACATCTTAGTCCGCTTTAGGCCTACCCACCTCACCTGGTCACTCAAAAGGACAATTGGCCATTAGGTGGACCCCCAAGTAAGCTCACAACCTGCTCAATGGGGCCACCACTCAAGCCCACTTTAAGACAGGGAGATTTCTTGGTTCGCGATTTTACCAAACACCATGGGTTGACTTTTCTGCACATTAATTTCAAGTTGTCCACACAAAAACCCTCAAATATTGCCAGTTGCTCCTGTAACCCAGATGGAGTCAAAGAAAGGAGCACTGCATCATCAGGCAATAGGAGAATAGGAATTCTCTCTAATGCCAACGATGGGGCATCTGTCTGTTCAGCCAACAACAAATCGAGAACTCTATTAATAAAGAGGCAAAACAGAATAGGGGCAAGGACAGAGCCCCATCTAACTCCAACCTCAATCTTTACTCTAGAAGAGACTCTACCATCCAATGAATACCTGATAGCTTCTCCGTTCTCATTATAAAATGACTGGATCACACTCAAAATGACTGTCGGCAAACCCAAATTTGATAACGCGGCCCATAGGCCTGGGTACACTATCATAAGTGGTTGTCCGGTCAATGAAGGCTGCATAGACCCTCAGACTTGAATGCAGAATATTTTGAATGGATTTTGTCCTCCCACGTATTCCCCATCTTAGATATTCGATATTTATATCATCAGCTTTGCGCTTCGGGAAAATAAAATGTCCACATACAGAGGGTGCTGTGTTCGATGTCGTGGCGTCTGTCCCTCGAGGGCTGCCGTAGAGTGTCGACGTCATCCGCAGTATAAATGGCTTCAGCTGTGCCCATTGGCTTCAGTTCCGTTTTTCCGAAAGCTTTTGCTTTGTGTGAATGAAAACGGCGCTTCAGTCTTTCGACATGTCTTCCTCATCTAACCCTTCTACCCCTAAAACTGGCTTTAAAAGTGCCAGAATTGCAGGAAGAAAATGTCTATAACTGACCCCCATCGAGTCTGCCTCTGGTGTTTGGGTCCGGACCATCGAGTTGACGAATGTGGTTCCTGTCAAACTATGACGAATAAAGCTCTCAAGGAACGATGAGGTAAATTGGCGGTGGTGGAGGAATCTTCGAAGGATAGGGACTCTGCAGTCTCTAGGGAAATGTCCCGACGTAAGTCAAAGAAACCTTGGTCAAGGAGTCGGTCAAGAAAATGTTCTTCGAAGGATGGGAAGAAGTGTCACCGACCATCATCTTCTTCGTTGTCTTCTGATACAGGGGTTATCACTTGTCCATCAAAACATGATTCCCCCGGAAAATGGAAGGCTTTTACAGCCTCAGTGATGTGAATCTTTGAGAATAAGGGCCGACCCCCTCAAAGAAATTGCGTGAAGACCATGCCCCGGTTCATTCTAAAGATGACAGAGCAAGGTCAGAGACTAGACGCTCTAAATCTGGGGAATAATCGTCGAGGGTGTCGAGAGAAACCTCTCTGATACCTCATAAAATGAGCAAGACAGGCCTATCGATGCATAAATGGCGTCAGGTGCCAAACCATCATCATAACCTGTGTCGAAGATCTCCTCGAAGCCTTTGTCGAAGACTTAATCTACATCAGTGTCGAAGGTGGCGTCAACACCTTCTTCAACAGCGCCTACATCTAAAGCTCCTTCGACCCTATCGAAGCCAGCGTCGACAATATCTAGGCCATCGACTCCTTTGTCGAGGGCAACATTGATTCCGGCACCAGTATCGGCGCCTTTGGCAAAACCAAGGTCAATGCCCTCACAAACCACAGGTAAAATGTTTCACCCTGTGCCAAGAAAATACTTTTTCCAAGTCTATGGCCTCTATTTATGAGGAGGAACAATCCTTGCAAGAGGAAATTTCCCCTTTTGGGGTAAAATATGGTAGAAGGGATGTTGCTGAAGAATTAATTGACCCACAGTCCAAAATGTCTGACCTCTGACTGTCTCCAAACAGCTAGCCGTATAGGCACGTTACCTGAAGTGAAATTCGACAAACCTGACCCAGCTGATCATGCAGACTCGGCATATATAAATATTATGAATGGGGTGGTGGAGTTCATGGGGTGGAACAGAAATTGACCCACCTACGAACAGCATGACATGATGGACATTCTCAGTCAAGGTCCTCAAAAGGATCCTGTTCTTCCTTTTCACACAGCACTTCAGAGGAAGGTTATGGCCGCATGGGAAACCCCAGAATCTGGACCAGCGGTGAGCACACATTTTTACTAGGAAATATAGACCTTCTTTCTCTGACGCTGACTATTTAACTAAGCATCCTACACCCGAGAGCTTAGTAGTCCAGGCAGCTACATCCACTAGACAATATGCATACCCTTCTATTCCCCCACATGGGAACGATAAGAGAATTGATGCCTGGTCTTGCAAGATTATTTCTTCAAGCAATATGGCTTTAAAATCAACAAATTTGACTTGCACCCTTGCAAGATTCACATACACCCTGTGGGATTGGATTAGTGTGGCGGCTGAACACATTCCTGAGGGTGAGGATCGAGGCGGCTTCCTTGCGATTGTGAAAGATGGAAAGGAGGCTATGGGGGAATGCCTTCAATCAGAACTGGACACTGCTGACCGCATCGGCAGGTCCATGGCATCTAGCACAGTGCTACGCAGGTTTGCGTGGCTGAGAAAGTCGGGCTTTGCACTGGATGTGCAGGCCAGAATTCTCAATATGCCATTTGACGGCTTGAGGTTGTTCGGCAGCAAGGCGGATGAAAGTTTGGAGAAGCTGCACACCTCTAAGGCGGCGGCTAAGTCACTTAGCGCCTCCATGCATCAACCTCAGCAACACTCCTACTCAGTCTCATTTTCCCAGAGGGGGGGGTTCTTTTCATTTTTATTCCTCACTTGGAAGAGGAAAAGGACAGGCTAGTCAAAGAGGACAAAGAAAAAATGTTCTCAGAATGAACGAGGAAAGGGTGCTAGATCAGCCCCAGCAGCGGCATGTGTCCCCTCAGCCGCTGCTGTAGCCACCGCAAAGCCACTCTGAGGCCTTGACCCACAAGACCTCGGTAAAAGGCAGGATCTCTGAGCATCTGCATGAATGGCGGGGCATTACTTAAGATGCTTGGGCACTGGAAACAGTGGCTCAGGGTTACTGCCTTCTTTTTCAGAAAAGGCCTCAAGGCCATCCACCGGGATACAACTCTGTTAAAATTCCAGATCTGCTACTTTTGCAGGAAATTTTAATCCTGTTGGAGAAAGGTGCAATACTACATGTACCTGTAGCGCAGAGGAAGAAGTGTTGGTATTCCCAATCCTCATCCCAAAGGAGGACAGGGGATTGAGACCCATCTTGGACTGAAGAAACTTGAACAAGTTCCTCAGGAAGGACACGTTCAAGATGGTAACTCTTTCTCTAATCCTTCAGGCTCTCCAACTCCAGGATTGGTTGGTATCATTGGACTTTCAGGATGATTACTTTCATGTGCCGCTCCATCTCAAGCACAGGAAGTACCTGAGGTTTGAGATTGGCAGTTCTCACTATCAGTTTCGAGTTCTGTAATTTGGGTTGACCTCTCCCCCCAGGGTTTTCACCAAGCTCTTGGCGGTAGTGGCAGCGAGTCTCAGGCGAGGTGGGATTCATGTCTACCCTTACCTGAACGATTGGTTAATCAGGGCATGTTGAACCGAACAAGCCCCGGAACATCTGAACATGGCCTGCCACTTTTTACACAGACTGGGCTTCTCCCTCAGTTACAAGAAGTCAAATATGATACCATTCCAAAGACTCCAATTCATCGGAGCAATCCTGGACACTTCCTCGGGCAAAGCCTCGCCTCCCGAGGTGAGTGCTCATCACATTCTGCAGATGATAACAAAGTTCCAGAATGCCCAGCATCTGCCGGCCTTCGATTTTCTGAGGTTGCTCGGCTTCATGGCATCCTGCGCTTTTCTGGTGCAAGAGGCCAGATTGAGAATGAGATCCCTTCAATGGGCCCTCAGGACTCAATGGTCCCAATTGTCAGGGAATATGTCAGATTTTTTGCAAGTTCCAACCAGGGTGGTCAACAAAGATCTTGACAGCGATCTTATATGGTGGGCTTGCAAGGACACTATTCTCAAGGGAGAATCTTTTTGGCAACCATAGCCGGAGATAACAGTAGTGACGGACGCCTCACTCACATGGTGGGGAGCCCACACCAACAATCTGGCAATCAGCGGTAGTTGGTCTCTATTGAAGTCCAGACTACACATCAACCTTTTGGAGCTGAGGGCAATCAGACTAGCGCTGAAGGCCTGTCTGCCCTCTGTATGGGGAAAGAATGTCCTGATAATGACGGACAACACAGTGGCCATTTACTACCTCAACAAAACAGGAGGCGTAGGGTCAATACCATTGTGCAGGGAGGCAATGCAGCTCTGGTTCTGGGCAATGCAAGTAGGAATCTGTCGGCAGTTCACCTACCCGGAGAGCAGAACACTGCGGCGGGCACTCTGAGCAGGCAGAGCAGTGTCCCACGAGTGGGAGCTAGCTCAGGAAGTCCTTTAAGAGATCTTCACCCTTTTGGGAACCCAACAAGTGGATCTGTTCACGAGAAGTGTCAACAGGAAGTGCAAAATGTACTGCTCAAGGGAACTTCCTCCAAGAGGACCTCTAGGGGGCGCGTTCGTAGTGGACTGGGAATTTCCACTCCTATACAAGTTTCCTCCAGTCCCCGTGATTCCTCACGTAATCCGGAGGTTGAGAAAGTTCAGGAAAACCATGATCCTAATTACCCCAGATTGGTATAGGAGGATGTGCTACCCAGGCCTTCTGGACATGTCCATCTGCCCTCCAATACGTCTTCCACTAAGAGAGGATCTTCTCTCGCAAGAGGAAGGTCTGGTTCTCCATCCAGAGGTCAAGACACTCAGCCTTCAGGCGTGGTTTCTGAGAGGCAGAGATATAAGGATTGGGACCTCCCAGAAGACGAAATGGAGATTTTGCTTTCGGCCAGAAGGCCAGCAACAAAATCTTTGTACCAGTGTTGCTGGAACAAGTTAAGTAACTGATGCAAAGATAAGAATGTGGATCCATTCCTATGTGGTACACCTAATAGTACTTTCGTTCCTATTACATTTGGCCAGTCGAGGCCTCCAGATTGGTACAATAAAAGGGTACTTAGCTGCGCTTTCTGTTAAGTGCTCCTCAGAAGTTATCTTACTTTAAAATTCCATTGATTGTGCAATTCTTAAAGTGTCTCACTAACGTGTACCCTCCAGTCCCATTTCAAGTTCCTTTTGGGATCTAAATTGTGTATTAAAATTCCTTGCATGCATTCCTTCCGAGCCTTTGCATTCTTGTCTGCTAAGGCTTCTCACTTTGAAGAAAAATACTACTAGTGGCTATTACATCAGCCCGCAGGGCTCTCTTGTAATCCTTCTCCCACCATCTTCCATAAAGACAAAGTTAGACTTAGTAAAACCTTCATTTCTACCAAAAAGTCTCTAACTTTCACTTGTCTCAAAAAGATCACATTGCCATCTTTCTATCCTCCCGCTCATCCAAGTAAGGAGGAAGAAAGACTCCACATGCTGGACCCAAAAAGGTCTCTCAGCTTTTATATTTCTAGACTGGCAAAATTTCAGCAAAGTGACCAACTTTTCATTGGTCCCACGGCAACAAATTGGGCCTGGCAGTAACGAAACAGACCTTATCCAGATGGATAATTTTAGCAATTTGAGTGTGTTACAAGCTGGCAGGTAAAGAACCTCCAGATGGGCTAAGGGCTCATTCCAGTAGGGTCATGGCGACTTCAACGGCTCTTATGAGGGGTGTCACGGTGCAAGATATTTGTGTAGTGGCCACCTGGTCGTCAATGCACACTTTTGTGAAACACTATTGTTTAGATTCCACCTCAGCCCAAGGGGGTCTTTTTGCTAAGGCCGTTCTGCATACGGTCCTTGAGTAAAATTAATTGGTACTCCCTCTTCCAAATTTTCACTGCTTTGGGGGGGTCTATCTAAGAAGAGGAATACGTGGGAGGACACAATCCATTCGAAGAACAAGTTACTTACCAACTATAATGTTCTTTCGATTGGATGTTCCTCCCACGTATTCCTCATCGACCTTCCCAACCTACCCCGCCATACAATTTGTTTTTTACACTCGATGTTCCTTGAGAGTTTACGGTCTAAGGCTACGCCTTATCAACTCATCATTTGAGATCGGAAAAATAGAACTGAAGTCTTCTGCCGCGGCTCGAACCATTTATACTGCGTATGAAGCCGACACTCTACGGCAACCCTCGAGGGACATTGACGCCACAACATCGAGCACAGCGCCCTCTGGTGTGGAATTTATTTTTCTGAAGCAGCAAAGCTGATAGAAAGATCTAAGATGAGGAATACGTGGGAGGAACATCCAATCCAAATAACGTTACAGTTGGTAAGTAACTTGTTCTTCTGCATTATCACGCCCCTCACCTTTTTAAGCAAAATAAAGAAATGACCAAAGCTACTATACGATTGTGGTCGTTTTCAGGCCTCTAACACCCGGAAATCTTGCAGGTGGCCCCAGGCTCCACATTTATCGAGATGTAATTTATCAAGCTTCAGTTAGATTGCATACCATAGGTCTTGCTCGGTGGTTGGTCACTTTGGAATCTTCCATTACATGCCCTGAGACTAAGTGACTTAAACACTCTTGCTGCTTCATAGGCAAAACTGTGAACCCTTCTGGGGCAGTCCGCCACCAATTTGCCCACACACCATCTGACATCATCCTCCTGGAACCCTGACATAGTAGCAAGCAGCTCAAATTGGAGGTTTAGGTCCCCACAAACAATCATTTTTGTTAAACCAGTATGACTTTCCCTCCACCTAGTTATTCTTTCCTCTAACAATATCAACAAAAAAGTATTGACAGGATTATCGTATCGATTATACACATTAATGCACAAAAGTTGAGACCCATCTAAACAGTAAATTTGAATTAAGTCCCCCGAGACAATAGGGCGCATGCGAATTGATGAAAGCAAGTTCACATTGACCCAGCAAATTAGGCCACCACTAGGGCACAATCTCATCCCCTCTACAGCTTTTCTATGGAAAGAAGCAAACCTCTGAATGTCATGGGCCACAATCAACCATGTTTCCTGCGGGGTGATCAGGTTGTAGGAGCGCACTTTATCCAGCCACTCTAGGTCTTCCATATGCTTTGAAATACTGGTGATGATCTACATTGCAAGTTTAAGGACATATGCTTCCGCTGAAGTATTTAAAACTAAATTGGAAACTCATACCACACCATAAGGGGTTAGAGCACAATCGGGCTGGTTTTGGAGTTAATTTCTATGCCCCTTGACGGGCTCCCCCACCCAACCTGCAAAACCACTGAGCTTGGTGGACATTATTCGGCACATTTATGCCCGCGGACAGCAGATTGGGCTATCTGGACTCACGGTCGATGGCAGAATTAAAAATCTGTGGGATATGGATAGGTCCCCTGGGATTAACCACCTCCTGGGCCTCAGCTAACTGCTGCTCACAGCCTATTAACCGAAAGTCCCAATTAAACAGTTTATCAGAGCATGCCAGCAGAAATGAGGCACAACACAGGAGGCACATTCAATCAAGGCCTAGTTCGTGGTACTAAACCAGTTAGGAAATTAATCTTGCAGAATATCAGCGCTGGAAATGGCCAAGAGGCTTTGGGAACTGTTTCCAAAGGGCTAAGAAACGGTATCTATTTAAAAACAGGCTCTCTGCTTTTGGATCGATTTCCTCACTACTCCTATGTCCCGTCCCCTTTCCTCCTAACTTATGGGGCATTCCTCCGTCCTGTGGGACTGGACCGGAGCACTTTGTAAAAGCATCAACATTTTTCTAATATTTTAGTCCTTCCTCTTTTTTACGTGGGGTACTGCACACGGCCTTAACCCCGCCCATCTTAGCTCCGCATCGCCCATCAGTCCTTTTCTCCGCTCGTTCGAGACTGGACACACTTGCATCTGTGGAAGGTTTTTCTTCATATTTCTTCCTCCTCTGGCTCTTGCTTGCGATCGCGTGAAAGTCCGTCTATGCCTTTTCAGCTAGACTTCCCGAATTGTTCTTCCTGTCAGCGACACTTCGCTAGGGCGGATCCCATCCACTTTGTTTAGAGTGTTTGGGCCCTGACCACCGATGGGTCTCGTGTTTTTATTGCGATTCCCTTTCGGTCCGGGTGCTTAAACGTCGGTTAGAGCGGTGGCAGGAGGTGTTTCAGCGCACTCCCCTTGTGCATTTCCAATCCTTCATCGACTAGAAGAAGAAACGCCCGGTATGTTCCTTACTTTTTAGGGTACCACGGCTGGGGGACTCCTTTCTGGGGTCTTCCCGGTCTGGGAGGAGCGTCAAGGGCTCTGTTACCAGGGCTTGCCCTGAGGTGCCATCTGGGCCTAAAAAGTGTACCAGAGTTTTCTCCAAGAGTCTCCGTAAGGGGCCTGTTGACACTGGATTACATTTCGAGGCCCCTCCTGTGGGGGCTGTTTGTAGACACAGTTCTACTGAGTCGTGGGATACTGGAGCTCGTTCCGAGGCCTCCTTGATTGGAGCTTACCTTAAATGAGGCCTCGGTTGGGGTTGTTGATACCGAACAAAAGTTTGAGACCCGGCGTGAAGAGGCTTCTACCGGACTCGGGTCCGAGGTCCCTCGTTTAGAGGCTAAGGTGACCAACAGTTCTGAGAGGCCTGTTAAGGCCTTGCCGGTGAAAGGTGTTCCTCATCGCTCCCGCTCTTGCAGTGACTCCAGAACTGTTGAGGGGGCAAGGAGTGAGGTTTCGGACCGTAATTCCTCCTTTACCAGCAGTGCCGAGGTCCTTCCTGCGAAAGATAGTTTGGCTATTAGCATGCCACAAAAACATCCTAGGCCAAACAGTACCGGCTCGCCCAAGGTTCCTTGTGTTCAGGCTAAAATGAAGACCCCTGACCCGCCTGTGGAGACCCCTGCCTCACTTACACACGCGTCGCAGTTCTCCTCCGGTGCTGACAAAATGGAGGCCGTTCCCGCCAAGATCAGTGGTCATTTTGGATACATCCCTTGACAACTAAGTCATCGGCTTTAGGTGTAGCGGTTGGTTCTGTAGGTGAACATCGGTTTCCTTGTGCACATCAGTTTTGCCCAGTTTATGACTGGAACGTCCAGATGCCCCTTCCGCACATTGTCTCGCTGCCTACGGGGTTGGCGCCCTTGATTTATGTGGACACCTTTGGGGATGGGCCTTCTCATGAGAGGCCTCCTCCGGCTGCCCCGAAATCGTCAGTGGAGGACACCTTTTTCGGCAAGTTTCAAAAATGTATGCATTCCGACCCCATGAAGGAGTACTTTCGAGACTTGTTTAGGGAGATATGCCGGCCTGCGCCGTCTGTTCACCTGCGTCTCTGGTGGTTCCGCCGATGCCTCCTTTGCCTGCGGGGCCTCCCCTCTACTCTTCCACCCTTGCCTCTGTTGTCCCCAGTGGACAAGGTCGTCGTGGTGCCCGATGTGGTTCAGCCTGAGCCGGACCTGTCGGACGACGCGCAGGCCAATCAGGACAACAAAGACCAGCCCCGCTCTATCGGATCCTTTCACGACAGCGTGCTGGACAGGTCTGTTGGATGTTCCAGTACCCGAGGCACCCAGTCTGCAGGGGGCGTGCTTTCGGGGGCGTTCACCTTGTCTCCTTCACCTTGTCTCCTTCGGAGCGTACCGGCTTGTTCTTGTAGAAGGACGTTTTGGCCGGGGTCCGTAGAGTCTGGGAGAAACCACAATCTGGACTGTTTGTCAATAAGAAAATTGACGCGCGCCACAGGCTTTATTCTTCGGAAGAGGTGGCCTGTCTGCCCCTCCTCCTCCACGGTGGTGTCTGCAGCCACTTTGCAGTCCAGACCTGTGGCATCCTCCTCCACGACAGCTACACAGGTCCTGGACAAAGAGGATAAGCTTCTTGACTCCCTTGGGAGGAAGATTTTTGCTAACTTGGCCCTGCAATTGTGTCAAGCCAATACAGAACTAGTGTTAGCGGGGTGAATATGTGTCACACACACTCTTGTACACACACCTGACAATACTGCCACTCCTGCCTGTGCTCACCAGGCCCAAAACTCTAGAATCACTATAGCTCGCCCTGCTCCCTCTGTACCATCTCATTTCCCCTTCACCTCCCGGCACTCACGTGGGCACCCTGATGACCTCAGCCGCAACAGAACGCTCTCCAGGTTGCGTACTTTCTTGCATTGGCAGCTTCCTTGGCGCCTAGGTTATCGGCGAAACGCTACTATGCTTCCGCGTCGCGTGACCAGCGTTGTATACTCACGTGACCCGGAAAACCAATCACATGCTGCGGCAGCACGTCATGTGACGGGGAAGTAATGCCAGAACTGCGAGTATTTAAACGCGGCTTTCCGTGGACTCGTTGCTTCACAGCTGTTCTTTGCAACCTGTTTGGCGTTACATGTTCCTTTGGATTTCTTGACTTTTCTGGATTTTTGACCTTGGCCTGTTTACTTGGACTTCGCTTGGATTATCTTGCTGGCTTTGTTACTTTGGATCATCCTGTGCATCGAACTTGGACTGTTTATTGAACTGCAAAACGGATTTCCCTTTTTGCATCTGGCCTTCTTTGGAACTTCTTGCTTCAAGCTTCACACTATCAAATCACGTTCTTGTCATCAGGTGGTGCTCAGGCCATTTTTGGGACTACTGTATCTGCCCACGTGGGTCCCGGACCCTTACCTCATAGGTTCATTACCTTACTCCTGATCCCTCTGGTAAGACCTTTTTTCACATTATTTGGTACTGTCATTTACTGTCATTTGCTTGGTACTTAATCAGTATGTTCTTGCAGCGGATTGGGATCCCAGAGGTTCGCTGTTCCGGAGTTGACCATCTCCACCTGTGGCCTCAATGGTCGCACATGGAGTGACTTTGAGTTCTCTGTGTGGCATTTGGGGACAGAGGACTCTTCTGCCTACACGGCATTCAAGACTCAACAATATGAAAATGTGGAAAGGTCTGTCGGAGTTTGAGGAGTTCATCGCTGCTGAAAAGCTTGAGGACTTCAAGGCGGGATTGTCAGACAGCAGGGTCCTGGCTCAGGATCTGCTGCAGGCTGCGGCGCATCATGTCGACACTTCGGCCCGGGGCCTTATGCTTGGAGTGGATACTTCTTGCCAGGCTTGGCTGCACGCCACCAAGTTCTCTAAGGAGGTGCAGGGCAAGGTTTTGTACCTGCCGTTTGACGGCAAGGAGCTTTTTCATTCCTCAACGGATGTGGAGCTGACCAAAATGAAGGATAGCACCCAGACCGCCAAGTCCTTGTCTGTCCTGGTAAAACCACCTTTTAGGACACAGACTGTTGTCACAACCCCGGCCCTCCTTTGGTTTCAGGGGTTTTCTAGATCGAAATTCCAGAGTCGATACCCCTTCGGGAAATTCCCCCCGCTCCTCAGCCGCCTCCTCAAGTTCAGGTGGCGCCGCCACCGAAAAACCAGCTAAATGAGGGTTCTCTGCGCTCGCACGAGACCCTGGCGGGAGGATGTATTTCGTCTCATTGGGAGGCGTGGCAGACTATCACCGAGGACCGGTGGGTCTTGTCAGTCACTCGGGTGGGCTTCCGCTTACCCCTTCCTCCTACCCCACCCATCAATCCTCCTTTCCAGCAGTCGGGGTCACCCTCCCTCAGAGCCGAGATTCAGAAGTTACTGGATCTTGGAGCAGTGGAACCCGTTCCCCTAGGGGAACGAGGTGAGGGCTTCTACTCCCGACTGTTTACGGTGCCCAAATCCAACAAGACTGGCCTGCGCACCATTCTAGACCTTTCCCAGTTCAATCTTTTCCTACCCCAATAGAAATTCAAGATGATCACACCTGGTCAGATAAAGTCCTCTTTACAGAAAGCGATTGGCTCAGCGTGGTGGACCTTCAGGATGCGTATATGCATATTCTGATCTAGAATCCACACCGGAGATACCTGTGTTTTCTGTCGGAGAGGAGCATTTCCAGTTCCAAGTGCTTCCTTTTGGCCTCAGCTCGGCACCTTGTGTCTTTACGAAGATGATGTCTGTGATTGCAGCTTATCTTCGTCTGCTGGGTATCCATTGGTATCCGTATTTGGACGATTGCCAGTTACGCAGCCCTTACCCGCTGAAAGCCGTGTGCAATCTTCATTCTCTCCTCCAGCTCCTGTTCCACCTTGGGCTGTCGGTGAACTGGCAGAAATCTTTCATGAAGGTCTCTCAGGACTTGATTTTCCTGGGTTTTCGCTGGAACACGATCGACTGCAGAGTTTACCTGACCGGGGACAAAATGTCCGATCTGTTGGCCACATGTCAGTTGTTTGCGCAGTCGGAGAGCATGTCTGCCTGGTGGTTCCAGAGTCTTCTGGGCCTCAAGGCCTTGTGCATATTGGCTCTTCCTCTTGCTCGACTCAAGATGACTCTTCGGAGTTCTTGGCGTCAGGCTGTGGATCCGGACTCCAAGATGATATTGATTCTGGCTTCCATGAGAGCAGACCTGGTGTGGTGGTAGTTTCTCAGCAACCTGTCGGTGGGTGCAGGGTTTCAAGACCCAGCTCCGATGGTGATGGTCACGACGGACTCCTCACTTCTGGGATGGGGTGCGACTTATCTTCATCAGGTCTTGGACCATTGGTCGCCCTAAGACAAGCTCCTTCACATAAATCATCTGGAGCTTCTGGTGATTTTCCTAGCGCTCAAGGCGTTCGGGCCGGTCATTGCCAACAAAGTGATCCGTGTCCGCACGGACAATGTGGTGTCAATGTATTACATCCACAAGCAGGGGGGGCACCAAGTCTCCTCCTCTTGTGGATCTGTCATCCAGATTTGGGAGTGGGCGGTTCGTCATGGTGTCTGGCTGGTAGCAGTACACATCCCGGGCCAGCTGAACGTCACGGCAGATGCTCTGTCGGCGGACTATGGTCAGCTGCAAGTAGGAATTGAAGGCGGAGATCCTATCATGGATATTCTTGTGTTGGGGTACTCAGGAAGTGGACCTCTTCACAACACCGGCAAACAAGACACTTCCTCTGTATGCCTCCAGAAATGGTCTGGGAGCCTCCTCTCTGGGGGACGCTCTCGAGATTCCTTGGCACAACATGAGGGCCTTTGCTTTCCTGCCTCTGCCTCTGATTCATCGGACGATTTGCAAGCTGAGGAACACAGTGAACTGTTCTCTTCTGCTTATAGCCCTGTGGTGGCCGGCCAGGTTCTGGTTCTCAGAACTTCAACACCTGTCAGTGTGCACTGAACAGGCTACCAGTGATTCCCAATCTGCTTCACCAGAGGGGATCGACAGCTGTGGCACCACTCCCCACAATCGTTCAGCTTGGCAGCATGGTGCCAGAGTTCAGGTCTTTAGAGCATCTCAATCTGTCTGCTGACAACGCGCGCATTATCCAGGCAGCCAGGAATGGCTTCGGTTCTGTCATTGGTACTTAGACAAACAGCTGGACCCCAGGGTGGCTACGATTGACAGAGTGCTGTCCTTCGTGTCTCACTTAGCAGAATTGGGCATTCATGTTCTGTCATGCAGAACTTATCTTTCGGCGGTATCCGCCTATCTATCCACGGACCAGTGCTCTTTTTCACTGTCAAATCCAGTGATTAGGAGACACTTTGCAGGTTTGACGCGGCTCTACCCTCCGGTTCGCAGGCCGCACCCGACATGGGATCTGAATTTGGTCCTTACGGCGTTGTGCCATAAGCCGTTCGAACCAATGGCCACGGTGGACCTTAAGCACCTTTCGTGGAAGGTGTCTTTTTTTTTTTTTTGGTTGCCATTACTTCAGCAATGCGTGTGAGTGAGCTCCAAGCTCTGTCGGTGGAGCATCCCTTCTTGGTTTTCCACAAGGATAAGGTGGTCCTACGGCCAAATCCTTCTTTCCTGCCAAAGGTGGTCTCTGATTTCCATCTGAATCAATCAATCTCCCTGCCGGTCTTTCCAAACCCAGCTTCAGAAGCGGAAAGGGTTTTGCATTGTTTAGGTGTTAGAAGGGCTCTTAAGTTCTATCTGGACAGAACATCTGAATTTAGGAGTTCTTCTCAACTATTGGTGAACTTTGGTAATCCACAAGGTAGGTAGGCCTCTAAGGCGACTATCTCCAGATGGATCGCTGCCTGTATTGCAGAGTCTTACACTGTCCAAGGTCTGCAGCCTCCTAAAGGAATTAATGCACACCTCGTGCGGGGCAAGGCAGCTACAGGTGCCTTTCAGAAATATGTCCCCTGGGAGACGATCACAAAAGCGGCTACATGGGCCTCCCCATCAGCGTTGTGTAAACACTATTGTCTGGACCTGAGCTCCAGATCCGATGCTCAGTTTGGCCAGGCTGTGCTGAAAAACCTTTTACAGTAAGGGTTTTTCCATCCACCCGTAGTTCCTGTGAGGAGTGCTTCGGAATCTCCCATAAGTATGGAGGAAAGGGGATGGGATGTAGAAGTATAACCAGGTTACTCACTATAGTGACCACCTTACTCCTAGTCCATAGTCCCCTTTCCTCCATACGCCCGCCCGCCGTCCCCTCTAATAAGGTTCCTCCATTATTGCTTAAAGGTCTCTGACCTGGCGATTAGAAAAGGACTGATGGGCGATGCGCGGGGCGGAGCTAAGATGGGCGGGGTTACGGCTGCATGCAGTACCCCGCATAAAAGAGAGGAAGGACTAAATATTTTGAAACATTTTGATGCTTTTACAAGTACTCCGGTCCCGTCCCACAGGATGGAGGAATGTCACATAAGTATGGAGGAAAAGAACTATGGACTAGGAGTAATGTGGTCACTACGGTGAGTAACCTGGTTATTTTCACTGAGTTCCGAAGAACCTGCTGTCTTCCATAGACACAAGATGAAGGTTTCTGAAGCGAAGACGAGAACACATTTAAACAGAGGGTTAGGGGGTCAATGGAGTTTCCCTCCATTGCACTGGACAAGCTGGCACCACAGTGACTTCTTGAGTAACACTCCCCAAAAACTTGGAGACTTGTACCTGCTTCATGTTGTTTGAAGCCACACATTCCGGCCTTGACACAGGTAAATCAACTATGGTAGATTTGGGGGGGAAGTGGGCATTTATCAATAGGGCTACGTGAAACCACCTGTCTGATTGTGCCATTCCCCTGGTCTTTAGTGATCAGAGTAAACTCAGGAGGGATGGTATGGGGCTGTAAAACATTTATAGCATGCACAGCAGGAGGCCGGCCACCAAGTGATTATTCCGGGGTCTACACTTTGAACAATGTTTATTTTTGCTCGTCCTCTGTGAATATCCCAAGAGATTTTCACTGCACAGAACCTCGGGGAGCAGGTTAGGGGCACCAAATGATGAAATACAGTATCCCTTCCCTTTCCAACCTCTTCTGCATCCTATTATACAGGTGTTACTGACTTCCCAACCTTTCCCTTTTTTCGTCAAACACTGAGACTAGGAGGAGGGAGATTGGGAGGATGAAGATTATCAACCGGGAACCACAGACACAGAAAACACTCTCCCCTGCCTACAGCAGACTGTCCCATTAACAAAGCCAGGCAAAGTAAGGCCTCCCTTTACAACTATACATACCCCTGGGACACCTGGAGGAGGAGAAAACCGCCCAAACTCTGGCCCTGCTAGTTGAGAGGAGACTGCAATGTGGAGGAGGAAACTGTACCTCCAGAAGGCAAGACCAGGGGCAGCTGAGGTTGCCTGGCGATGCCAAGAGCAAAACTCTTTCCCCTGGGACAGGCAGGCAAATCCAGGTCTCTGAGGGGCAGGCGGAGAGGCCCTGGCCTACGATTAACATCCCCTTTTAGCTCCATCAGCTCTCAATGCTTTAAAGGCCATTTTGGGGAACTGTGAACAAAATGAGCTCACTGCATTCTGTGACTCGAATTTCCAAGACTCTATTTTTGCAAATTGTGAACTTTGAAAGGAGACTCAAGCCCGGCTGTGGAAAGCCTTCATTTATGAACCTTGGGAGCGAGGCAAAACAAGCGAGGAGACAGTAATTCTGAGATGGCAGTTGAATACAAGGAGGAAGACGGCGAGACCAAAGAGTACCCTTGAACTCTAAAGACTGTTACTGTCAAGAACCTTGTAATGTAAGAAACCAAAGACCAGGAACAAAGGCTGATCAAATCTATGCTTTGTGTCGGGGGCACCCAGGGCTATTGGACTTTGGGAGGTCAAGTCAAGATACCATATTCAGAGTGGTCCGGTGCCACGTGGGCACTCATTCGAAAGTCTCTGTTCGGTATCCATCTGATGCTGAGTGATTTAAAGGAAGATGGAGATCGAAGTGGTCATACAGAGGGTTAAGCTAAATCCTGTACACACTTGAATGTCTTTGATTTAAAGTACATCGCCATTGGTCCGAGCCTGGCTGGGGGAGACTAATTGAGCGAGATCTGTGCCCTGCGAAGGTGGATCCAGGGTGAACACCCGAAGTGTGTACATGCAAAATACTGAAGGGGAAAGAACGTTTCCTTATTGTTTGTGGAGCAGGCCCTCTGAGACAAGAGACTTGCAAGTAGTAAAGAGACTTGAATACAGAAGGTCTTGAACTGTCGAAATAGAACTGCATCCTAGTGCCTCAGAAGCCAGAGTGGGTGCTTTGCTCGAGTGACCTGCCTTGCCCCGTGCTGAAAGCGTGGGGCAGGGAGTCCTACGGCCCGGGCATCCTGATATATTATTTTGTGAACGTTTTTTTCTTTTTCATGCACGTTAGGCCACATTATTTGTAAATTGCTGGTAAGGATTGGCAAGTTTTTTTTTTTAGTATGGGCCCTTATTATTCGACAAGACTCCAGTAGGACTGCGTTATTATTTGATGGTCGTAGCTTGCTCCTAACTTAGATTTAGGTTTAGATTAGGCGTTGTTCTCAGCCATATACAGTTCAATAAGATCCTTGAACTGTGGTCGCTTGTCTGTCTTACTATTGCCACCATTCGTTCCTTACACCTCTGACGGTTGTTCATCAAGGACAATTCAATCTGTAGTGCAGCTAGAGCATGCTCTCCGTTTCCGCCATTACTGTCACTGAGTCTAGGTCATAGACTTTCGTACCATCATTCAGAAGTGGCTTTGCATAGAATGTTGTTACGGGGTGAAGGTGATGAGGACCCGTTGGGGAATCCTGGGTCATCAAGGTTTTAGTATTCAGTTTTTAACGAAAAATGTCTTCCATCAACACTTCCCTCAAAATGTCAAAGTAAACGTGTCTTTCATAGAACACTTACTCAAAACCAAAATAACTGTTTCTCTTATTAAATATTCTTCTCAAGATGTCAAAATGATTACTTGTGAGGATGTAATGGTCTCTTCAATAGAATACTTTTCTCAAGATCTTAATATATGTGTTTTCTTTCATAATAGATTTTTCTTCAGTGGTCAAATTAAGTGTTTTCCTCATAGAATACCTTTGGCAGAATGGCAAAACAAATGTCTCTTGTTGTACATTAGTTTGCCAGGATGATAAAGTCAATATTTTCTTTCCACAACACTGTTTATTTCCTGTTTTACTTGCCTTCCAGGAATAGTTTCTACTTAATACAATTAGTCTCTCTCTGCTTATGACAATCTTTGTTCCAGGTTTCTCCACATTGATATTCCATATGAGGATAATTGCACAATATTTGCCCAGTTCTTTACTTATGGCAAGTGGGTCCCAGGTTCCCCCAAACTGATATATCGCGTCAGGAGAATTGCATCCTTTTTTGCTTGCTTTTTCTTCTTCACAATCTTTTGCCTGGTGGTAATGCGGGTTACAGGTTTCCCCAAACTGAAATCCCGTGTGAGTGGAAGTATACCCTTATACTGGGTTGGTGTTCAAATTGCCTGCTCAAGTGTCCTTTAAATGTACACGTTCGGTGCCCCCAACTCCTTTCAGGCATGCTCACCGGCTTGACGTGTATTAAAAATGAAGAACCGTTGTCACGCTGGTTTCTCTGGTCACCCACAGTCTCTCTCGGTTCCCGCATCAGTCTCACGCCTCTGCAGATAGAACCCTTGCTGTTCCGCACAACCGCGTCTCACCGGGTCCTGGAACTGCTGACTTTCCCTGGAGTCCTTCTCCTCCGGTACCTGATGCCTACAGGGCAGGTGCTTGTGAGTGTCTTCCTTCAGCATGGCTCGCTGCTGTAACTCTGCTTCGGAGCTAACCTCCTGCTTCACATCCTCTGTGGCTTTCTGCTCCTTCTTCCTCTGAACAGCTACCACCTCCTCTCCTGCTACACCACGGTGCATAGCCAGACACACCATTTTTAAATCTCTGACACAGCTGATGATTCGCTGAAATACTAATCTGCATCTTTGACTTAAGGTTGTTCCTATTGCACATTGACTCTTTACTCTTCTTCTTCGTCTCAGTACCATGGGTATCATGGGAATTGAAGCACATATTGTTTTTATGATTTCTAAAGCTATTTTGTTTAAAATGCTTGTTGGAATTTAGTTTGTCAGAAACAGGAGTTGTTGTGTGAACCTTGTGTGTAGTGATACCGTATTGTAATCATCATTTATATAGTACCCTTTCCCCATTTGTATGGCCTCCATGTGTTTTGTGGTTGGAACACCTCAGTAACTGAAGTCCCTATATGGGTTATACTAAGAGTTAAGTTTAAGATGCATGGGTGTATTCTGCCACGTTAGGACTCCAGAGGGTTGGATGGGCCTCAGTAAGCAGCCCGAGATCAGGCACATGGGAGGATGCTGTTGGTAGATTAGGATAGGAGTGCTAGTACAGGAGATTTGACGTGTGCCCAGCTAGACTACATTTTTTACATGGGTTGTCGCTGTATGCTAATGGCAGAGGTGTTGAGGGTACATCAGGCATTTCAGTGTGGACAGCAATGCAAGCTGCTAGACCAGATTTGCGTAGCCATAGCTGCATTCTAAAATGCATGGATGGGGAGCCTTGCCCGCGACATGTGTCCACAGATGTGGTGCGAGTTACAACTTCGTCTCAGGTGGATTTTCGTTCGGTGTCAGTCATAAGCAACTTCGGCGAAGACTGCGAGAAGTTTCTACGGCGATGTATTTCGGCGCCTAAGATCTGGCGGCTGAACCATCCACATGGCCTGGCCCTCTGGCCAGCCTACTCAGTAGGGAGAGTTGGGTAGGGGTGGTCATATCTTTCATTATGTCTCTCCTCTTTGCCCTCTAGGACTGGTCATCTTTGTCTATACCTTTCGCTATGGAAAGGACACCATTTAGGTTCTGCCCTAAGTGTAGGGTCAGGTACCTGTGGAAAGACGAGCACAGTACGTGTAATTCTTGTCTACCCCTAGATCACAATGAGAAGCAGTGTACGTCCTGTAAGCTCCTTCGGCCTAAGACCCTTAAGGAGCGCTGTGTAAATTGGTGTCACAGGCTGAACCCTCTTCCCCCACCGCCACACAAGCCGAAAGTGACGGGGCACTGATGATAAGCAGACATCCGTATTGGATGTCATCGACCTTGAGGCGGACGCTTCTAGGTCCGCCACACCTGTCCCCGACCCTTCTAGGCCTGACATAAGCATCGCTTTGGGGACAACACCCGGCGACAAGGGTGTACAGAAACCACACACTAAGCACACAACCCGATCACCGATTTCGACAGTTATGTCGAAAAAGGTGAAAGCGCCAACAGGACCGCCGATAATTTCGATGGAATATTCTGATCTGGTAGATCAGCAGCCTTCCCCGCATCCGCAGCAGCGTCTTGTGACTGGGCACTCCAAAGTTAAGGGTCCTACCTCTAAATTGGGTTTGGACACCAAAGCACGATCATCGGCGCCCCCTAAAACCCTGGTAGGCCCGAAACCTACTCTTAGGCCTCCTAGCCTTTTTGCACGTGAAAAATCTACCGCTAGGCCCTCTGGCGCCGCGGTAGGCCATAAATCTACTGCTGACCCGTTGACTACGCCGATTCGGCTGGGATTGAGGAAAGTCTCAAGGATTACTTCAGCGGTTGGGCTGACTCCTAAAAAAAAATGTCAAACGCATGGAGCTTAACGCGGACGTGTCTAAAGACACGCCATGGCACCCCAAAACCTACGAGGACAGTCATGAGCCTCTGTCCAACACCCTTGGGGACAAATCTCGACGCCAACGAGAGGAAGGCAACGTTTTTCCACCTTTTGTCTCTGCTGGTTCGTCCTAAGTGGACCAGGGAAAGGTTCAAAGGGTGCATGGACCGCCTAGGAAGGATTGTCTCGCGTTCAGAGCATCCTTCCACTAAGAGAGCTTGTGAAGACCCTGTTTTGGTGTCAGCTTCACGTTTCCCTGAAAATCTTGACTCTCAAGACCATTCTGCTTCTGTCCACCACGAAGATGTGGTCCAGATGGACACTTACCAAGACATCCATGATGAGGAAGAAGACCCTTCCTTCCTACAAGACTACCATGATGACTAAGCGGATGCCATGGGCAACTGGGAGGAGACCCAGCAAGTGGAGACAGAGCCATGGGCGTTCCCTACGCAAGATAAGGACACTGATGTACTATGCCTGGATTGGTTTATAGTGATATTTTCGAAACCCATACTTTCGAATGCCATTTTCTCGACACCTAATTTGCCTACATTTTTTTTTTTAATGGTTTTATTTTATTTTTGAAATGGGGGTGGGGGGGGGCTCCCCCCAAACCGTTTTTTTAGTAACAAAACCAAAAATATATATGAACATTTTTTAAAAAGCATTAGAAATTTTTTTTTCTGCATTTTGTTTTCGGAAAAATTGCATTTCGAAAATGTTTTCGAAATATTAACCGGATACCGCCTGGATTCCCTCCTTCCACTCCGGCCCGCCAGGCCTCGCCTGTGGACGATCAAATGGCTTTCAATGCCATGTTAAGGAAGGCAGCAAAGCACTTGAAGATCACCACCCAGGAGGCAATACCCAAAAAAAGATTTTGTGGAGGACATTCATAAAGAGAAACCCTGCTAGAGCCAAGCCATTCCTCTCCTGAACTCTGTTAAAAGAAGGTTGGCCCACTATATTAAAGGCCACACCACCCCCGGCTCCTTGGTAGTCACTACCACCCGGAAACGGGCAGGGGTACCCCTTGCTACGGGGGAGTCACCTCCGGATAAGGAATCTAAAAGGTTGTACGCCTTAGGTAAACGTGTTACCTCGGCAGCTGCATTCACCACACGCATAGCAAATAACACTGTTGCTTGCCAGTTATGCATACGCACAATGGAACCTTGTACAAGGTCTCCAGGAGGTTCCTGAACCTGCTGGGTCCAGACTACTCACCATCATGGCAGAGGGCAGGCAAGTAAATCAAAATATAATTAAAAACACTCTGGACACTGCGGGGACGGCAGGCAGGTCCCTGGCCCAGGGCACACTACTCAAGCGGCACGCTTGGCTCCGCAAATCGGGGTTCAAGCCTGTGAAACACAGGCCGCTCTTATTAACAAACGCATAGAAGAGACCAATCTCTTCGGTAAAGTGGTCGACACTGCTCTGGAGACGGCCAAGAAAGAACACAAGACTCTTAAGTCCTTATAACAAATAACACAGAAAGCTTCCCCCCAGAGGGGAGGTGGGTCTCGTCGGTCATTTTGAGGGCAATCCCGTTCAGGTCAAAATAACTATAATACGGGAAACGAATTCTGGACAAGCATCCGGAAGCCCTGCCAACTACCCACCTAGGGAACAACGACACAGCAAAGGTATAGGTCCTAACCCCAGAGGAGCTGCAGCCTCTTGTCAGAAATTACCAACGGATCCAGGTCCCCTCCCATGTCACCCCGGTCGGGGGGTGCTTGACATCTTTCCTTGCGGCATTGGAGGGGATAACTTCAGACCAGTGGGTCATAAAGACGGTCGCCCACGGGTACTGTGTGGAATTCGCCCGACCACCACAGTTCAGACCACCACGTTCACGACGCCTCACGCCGGACCATCTGCAGATCCTGATTTAAGAGGTGGAAGCGCTTCTGGGAAAGGACACCATAGAAGCCGTCCCTATTCTTTAGGTAAACCAAGATATTTATTCAGTGTACTTCCTTGTACCCAAAAAGGACCTCACCAGGCACCCTGTTCTAGACCTGCACCCAGCGAACAAGATTATAAAATCTCAAAAGTTTTGTATGGTAACGCGACAGGAAGTGATCCCACTGTTGAAACGGGGACCACATGTCAGCACTGGACATGAACGATGCATACTTTCATATTTCAAAGTTGCCAGCGCACAGGAAATATCTAAGATTCATGATGGAGGATAGACACTACCAATTCAAGGTGCTCCCCTCCGGCATTGCCTCGGTGCCAAGGGTGTTTACTAAGGTCCTGGCAGTAGTGGCAACATACCTGCGCAGACTATCCGTCCCGGTTTACCCTTACCTCGAGAACTGGCTCGTAACAGGGGACTCTTACAACACATGCTTTTTGAACACCCAGAAGACCGTAGACCTTCTGTTCAGTCTGGGATTCTCCATCAACGAGAAGAAGTCCAGTCTAGTCCCCAGTCAAGTAAAACAATTTCTGGGGGCTCTAATCCGGAGGAAGGACGGCCTTGTCTTCCCCTCCAACGAGAGGGTTCAAAACCTGCTTTTTCAGATCCCTCAATGTGTGGCTAGTCGAGAGGTGACGGTACGCAAGGCTATGCAGCTGCTAGGTATGATGGCGTCATGCATATACTTGGTTCCCACGCACGCCTGCGCATGCGTCCCATGCAAGAGTGGCTCAGCAGCCAGTGTTGTCAGGCCAGCGGACAATGGGAAGATCTGGTAGTTGTCTCGCCAGCCCTCGTTCTCTCCCTGCAGTGGTGGTCGAGGGAAAACCTCTTGGAGGGGGAAGTCCTTCACCACCCCCGCAGTGGAAGCCACTCTCACGACAGACCTATCTCTCACAGGGTGGGGGCTCACCTGCTTCAGCAGACAGCGCATGGAGTGTGGTCTCCACAAGTAGCATCCAACCATATAAATCTGCTAGAGCTATTTTCAGTGTTCAAGGCACTAAAAGCCTTTCGGATTCGACTACAAGTGAAGACCATTCTGGTTCTGACAGACAGCACCAGAGCCATGTATTACCTAAACAAACCAGGGGGCACACCCTCTCCAGGGCTATCCAAGCTGTCCCAAAACATTTGGATGTGAGCTCTCAAACACAAGATGTTTCTGTTGTCCCAACACGTTCCAGGGGAACTCAATATTCTGGCAGACTTGCTCAGTAGAGATTTCCCACTGCCCGTATAATACGAATGGCATCTGCACAAAGACATTGTCTCCAACGTCTTTGCAGAATGGGGCTTCCCAGAGATCGACCTGTTCGCAACTCAGGAGAACACCCAATGCCAAGACTACGCCTCTAGGTACCCCCAGAACCGGTCCAAGGGGAACGGACTCTAGATAACATGGTCAGGGAAATTTGTCTACGCCTCCCCCTTACCCCCGCCCGACTCCCCTACTGAACAAGATGCACCAGGAACTAGTCACCATGATTCTGGTGGCCCCCATGTGGGCCCGCCAACCCTGGTTTGCTCATCTAATGGAAATGTCCCTCTCCCCACCAGTAAAACTACCCTGCCCGTACAACATGCTGTCTCAGGATGGGGGGGGGGGGAGACCCTATACCCATGCCCACAAACTCTGAACTTAGCTGCCTGGCTCCTGAGGTCATAGTTTGGACACCTACAGCTCCCTCAGAGATACATGGATATATTTTATCATATGGCATTTATAACGCGCCTATACACAAGTGTTTCAAGGCGCGACGAGGCAAGGGAGGCTAACAACGGGAGGGCGCGCAACGATCCTACTCGGCCAAGCGACATTCAGATCGCGCAAGTGCGTGGGAAGGGGGCAGGGACAGTGCAGTACATGGCAAGATAGGAAACCCAACGCGCGCTATTGTTATTCCAGTCAATGGAAACGCTTTGTCAGCTGGTGTAATACCAAGGGCGTCAATCTCATCGATTGCTCACCCACACGCATTGTGCTGTACCTAACCCATTTGTTAGATGCATGACTGGTCTTCATTTCCCTAAAGGTTCATCTTGCTGCTCTCTCAGCCTACACCACGTCACAATAGAAAGTGTCATGGTGGAAAATACTGGTTATTAAGGCCTTTATGGAAGGGGTTAAGAGAATCCATCACCTCATTTCTCACCCAGCTGCTGGATGGCATCCAAATGTGGTTTTAACCAGACTCCTGGGATCTCCCTTTGAGCCAATGCATAAAGCAAATCTAAAAGACCTTACTTACAAGACAGCCTTCGTAGTGGCTATAACTTCTATAAGAAGGGTTAGCGAACTATAGGCCCTTTCTGTTCTAGACCTTTTTGTTACAGTCCACAGGGATAAGGTGGTTCTGCACACTCATCCCAGATTTGCGCCTAAATTCATCTCGAAGTTCCATGTGAACCAATTGATCGAATTACCCACTTTCTTCGAAAATCCCACTAGCATGGCTGAAAGAAGCCTACACACACTAGCTGTGCGCAGGGCAGTCATGTTCTATCTGGAAAGAACAAAACCACTGAGGAAAACAAACCAGTTTTTGTTTCAGTGGCAGCTGGCAGAGAAGGTGATCCTGTCTCTAAATCAACTATCTCATGGTGGATTGTCAAATGCATCACACAGTGTTACACTATTGCTAAGAGAACTGCCCTTCAAGCCTACAGCACACTCTACTCAGGCACTGGGGCTTCAATAGCATTCATTGCAAATGTTCCCCTCAAGTCCATTTGCAAAGCGGCAACCTGGAGTTCTGTACACACCTTTACAAAACACTATTGCCTAGACACTCATTCTAGATCTGATCACCAGGTGGGACAGTCCGCATTAAGACATATTTTCTCTACTGTTCCTTCTCATAACCCACCTCCAACTCTGGGTACTGCTCGCTAGTCTATGCACAGCATGTGATTCTAAGCAGATTAACAAGCATCAGAAGACACGTATTACTCACCGTAATAGCATTTCTGATGATTGGATCTGCTTAGATTCACATGCGCGCCCTCTCTGCCTCCCCACTCGGGGTGGAAGGAACATAGACGTCTCACTACTTTCTCTCCATGTACTCACTCACAATAGCCTGGGGCTCCCTCATAGCAGAAAAAATACAATTGGAGGGTCCTCGGCACATGAGTGATTTTGGGTACACTACACGTCAGGATACGGATAGTGTTACAGACATGCCTATGCCGACGTCCCCTTTCGGTCCTCGAAAGACAAGATGCAATACTCTGCGGTTACCACTGGATTTCAGACCATATGCACAGCATGTGAATATAAACAGATACAAGCATCAGAAAGGCTATTAAGGTGTGTAATGCATGTCATTTGTAGAGGAGCAGGTGAGTGTGTTCTCACTAGTTTCCCCCCATTCGCCACCGACATATTGGAACGGCAGACGAAGGGCTATGGCTGGGACCTCTTGTGTAATCCCACTACCGCATCGAGTGAGACCTTCTGCACTCAACCATATGGAATGTATCCTTGCACTGAAAATGTGGAAGGATGCCGTATGGAAAGATGTCAGCACGCACCTATGGAGCATTAAGTGAAATCTGAGGAGGGCAGAATGTTGTCATAAAGATGTATGAACCTATGTTAAAACGATATGAAAATACTTGAGTGACGATCTAACAAACACAAAGAGAAATATGTACCTAAAAATGGTCGTCATGAACGTAACTTGCTGGCCAATAAGTATAAATACACAGTAATGCAAGATAGATGAGACAAACATACTTGCTATAGAGGAATATATAATGTGGCAAGGACAGCCATGATAGGAAAACAGACGCTGGCTCATGTCAAATTCAACCACGCTACCTCAGATACAGACCACGGCTGCAGAATCGGAAACGTTAAAAATACAGTTTGTGTGCAAAACACAAATGAGTCAAGGTTGGCTTAGGATCAAGGATACTATTTTAAGCGCCTTATTTAGCCCCCGTACATTCCAGATAACTACCATAATGTTCTATTGCTAGGATGCGGACTGAAGAGAGAAGCTATTTCGTCCAGCGTTCCCAACCTTCCAGAAATCTGACCTGTGATCGCACTGAGGAGATGTGAACCTTTTTTAAATACTTTAAACATGTCACCAAGTTATCTTGCTCCACGCCGTATGGCGTCCCGGTCCTGATAATTCAGGACCATCGCGATCACTGGGCGTGGATTTTGTCTCGGGGCAACTTGTGATATCCAGTGCACTCTTTCTACCAGGAATTGGGAGGCCAACGGGGGGCTCTGCATCACATCTTTTATGAAGGATTCCATAAACACTTCCATGTTTTGTTGCGGGACTGACTCCAGTAAACAAGAAACAAACACCATGCCCAACTCTTTTTCCCCTCTAATGCCCAACCCTTGCAAACATTCTCCCACCTTGTGAACAGTTACTGGCCCCCTAGCCTTTGCAAATCCTCACAACCACTGTGGGAGTGGGGACCTGGTTTGACTGGATGGGTAAACTGACTTTCTCTCAATGTTATCCCCCTCAGAGACAAGGATCCCTGCCTACAAGGTATGTGTGTCTATGTCTTCTTACCTTACTACTTGACCCAGCAGACTGACAGCAGGCAGCTCGTGGGGCAGGTTCACCTCAATCCTGGGACTGGTGGACCCTTGTCCGTAGATTCTGGTAAAGGTAAAATCCATGTGGATAGAAATGGCTGTTGATGAAGGCAGAAAAGGGACAGAGGAGGGATCTGTGGAACAGGGATGAGTTTAGTTAGAGAAGGGGCAGACGTTAAGGGGCTCTTTGTGTAATCAGGCACCTAGACCCGGTTCTAGATCAGTCGCGTGCACTGGAAGCTGGAGGCAAGCTGAAATTGGGGAGGTTGTGAGGGTGACCCTAAGCAGGGCCACAGTTTTGGGCCAGGGAGTTAACAGACCCCAGTGAGGGTGCATAGTGTATGCAGACTGTCACCCCTATGGCAATAACAGGCTACACAGAAATGTGGAAACACAAAAGAAGGCACCAAAGTCTTTTCAGAAATCAGGAACAGATTTATTACAGGCAAAGAAGTAGGCTCATTGCGAGCAGAGTAAGTTAGGCATACTGGACATGGAGGATTGTCTGCACAGGGCTGTGGGGCATTGATGGCAGGTGTACTGGCTAGGCACACCCAGGAGGGGGGGAGGTAGGGAGAGTGGGAGACTCTCTGTAGATCTTTATAGCTGAGCCCGGAACACCCGAGGGGAAGCGGATACAATAAAAAAAGGTATCACACTTCTGCTCTGTAAGCAGTCTTTAAGGGTGAGAAACAAAATGTAGAAAATAAGACATAACAATTTCCAACAACTTCTTAACTAGATGTTTTTTACCTGATGTTCCTCTGATTACAGCCCAGAGGAAATCCTCGAATTACAGTGTAGAAAATACTTTCGCTCCCCAAAGAACTACCGTCAAACTGCTGAAGTTTCTGAAACCAAGTGTCTGGTTCACTCTATTCTCAAACAAGAATCTTTAGAGAATCTTACAATTCGTTTAACTCTTATTATAAAATATCAGACCTGGAGGGGCTTCTTGCTCCTTTTGGCTTAGGCTGTACTTTTTTTCTGCTGTCCAGATTGAGTGTTGAAGAGTTTACAACCTGAAGAAGGTGATCACTGCGTTCCTGCGCCCTTTCTTCTTGTCAAAATGTCTCGAAAGCTATTAAAACTGGTGCGCTCTTCCCGCATCTAAAACACTGTTATAGTTCACTATGCTGTCCACTTCTAGTGTTCAGACCCCAAGAATGCCTTCTTAGAAAGGCTAACCTAATACGTCGGAAGAAACTTAATGGTGTCCACTCAAAGCTGCACCTCTGTCAAGCGAGAAGGCTGATTGCATGAGCAACCGATTAGGCACCAATCTGGACCAGGTTCCTTCCTCTAATTGATTTTCTTGACAAGAACAAAATACTGAAAATGGCCTGACATGTACTGTGCATCTAACAACTGACTGAAAACTCACACAAACATATTTTACATCAGGAATATGCTCCAGGTATGCTAGCCACTTAAGATGAACTCTTCTTAATCACTTTGTAAAAGAAATTAGATTTAAAAAAAGAAACTTAGTTTATATATCTAAACTTACCACCTTCTTGCTACAACTCCTGCCTGTTTTCTTCCATAACTCCAGCTCCCTGAAAATGGCTCCTCTTTTCCTGAAAACGTTGTCTTACCAAGTTAAGTCAGATTTAAGCCCTATTTCTTTAGAGCCAAACTGCAGGACTGTGTTCAAATAAGGGCAGTTTAGAACTTTTGAATGTTTCACTCATGTCCTTTGTCTCTCTAGAAGACCAATCGAGTTCCAGGGCCCCTTCCACCATTTTGGCCTGGGAAGTTCCTATACCCTGAAATTCTAGAGTTAAGGATTTACCAACAACAATTCAATTCAAAGAAATAGTTAATTAACAATTTGTCGCACAACACGCTCATCATTCCTAACAGCATTCCCTTTACAGGACTTGACCATGTCTGGCACAGTGACAGAGGGGGAGGGTCTGGCAGAGGGAGAGAGGCGGGGGTGCGAGGGAGTAGACGGAGGCGTGTGGGGGGGGGGGTCAGAGAGACCAGAAAGTCTGCTGGTGGTAACATAGAGCTGGTTGGGAGAAGAGAGGAGAAGGATGGAGAGAAGGGTTCCTGTTAAGGGGCCTCCTGAGCTCTCCTTCCCCTATTCCCCGGTCAGCACACCACTGCCAGCAACCAAAAAAAGAGAAAGCCCAGGTCCTCTGTCCACTTATATGGCTGTTGTTCAACCCCTCAAGCATGCTGACACCCAGGATCACAACCAGGGAAATTATTTTTTGTGTTATTCCCAGATCAGGGGAGATGAAAAGTATAGTGCACAGGGCAGATGAGCACAAAGGGGAGGTTAATGACTGGTTGCCAAAAGGCAGGGACAATAGATGACAGGAAAATGGCAGAGATTCCCAGAAAGGAATTCAGAGGGCCAGTTTGGTGACCTGACAGAGGAGAGGAAAATTACAGGGTGTGGGGTGATTGTCCCCCCCACCCCCAACCCAATCCCTCTGTAGAGTACTAGTTTGTGTGGGTCCCAGGGAAGGGGAGCTGGAAATGATAGGTGCAAAGCAGATGGAAGAGGTGAAAGGGGTCATCTTGGTAGCTGTCCCGTACCTCCCCCCACACCCACGCCCTCACCCATGATGGACACAAGTGGAACTCGTTTTGCAGGGCTCAGGGAGGCTTGGCGCCAGAAGAAAGGGGAGATGGAAATGTTATGGTATTGGGCAGGTTGGAGGAAGGGGGCCAGTCCCAGGATGCAGCTTAACAGGTAGAACTTGGTCCTGGAGGGAGCATGGCTTGGGTTCCACACCCCCGCACACAGTGCAGGGGACACACGGAAAATACATTTGGGAAAAATAAGTCATGCAATACATTGAAAATGAAAAAATACATGAAACCCACAGTAACCAGCAAGGGACATGGAGACTACCTTTTCCACAGTACCCCCTATAGGAATCATATGCACCACGAAACAGTCAGCTACCCCACATCTGCAGAGCAACAGACAACCATTGGGAGACATGCGGATTGTGACCGAGAGTTCCAGTCCTAGCACTACCCAGAAGTCCTGAGTAGGACGCTGCAAAACTGCCTGCGCTTATGGAGTTTTCCGGGGTGAGTGACCAGGAAGACTGCCAAATAACATGATTGCCAAAGGACCAATCTTAAAATGGGAGGCAGTTATTTTGAATATATGTGATCGCAGTTCAAAAGATGGTGCATGGTATTGTGGAAAAAGTTGCAAAATACAGTTCACTGACACCAGCCTCTCCTAGGGACATCATAAAGGCAAAGGACAGTTGCCAGGCACACAGAAATAGGTACACCGTCTGCCTGCAATATTCAAATTAAGGTGGCATTTGTTTGCAATGTAAAGACATGGGAAAACACAAATGAGTCTCTCGCCCCTGTACCCCGCTCCTGCACTGCATCCATAGGGACTGACAATTGGACCAAAACTGTATGAGGTGATAATGTGAGGAAGCTAAAAAGGCTTGCCTACCTTCAAAGGTCAGCCATGATTTGAAAATAGACCTATTTGGGATCCCATGGAAATCAACGGAGGAAAAGCTGCAAAAAGAAAAGAAATCCCTAACGCATACACTCTGCTGCTGCATAGGGTTGGTGGCCAATGTGTGGGATGTTAGGAAGCAGAATAGTGAGCATCTTCATGATGGGCGAGATTGCTAGGAAACTAGTCACAGAGTAGACTTGCCAGGCCAGAGGATACGGCCTATCATTGGGTGCAGTTGCTTAGTTTTTATAGAAGGTGGGGTGCTCGCCTGAAGTCCAGTGGAAGTCTTGTCTTTCAGTCTGTTGTGAAGGGCAAGTGAATGAGGCCAGAAGGTACTATGCCATTTGGGGTCCAGCTGCTTAGCTGCTATCCCAAGATGTTGCCCAGGAGTGTTTGAGGTTTTGTTTTTCCAGGCCTGTTGTGAAAGAAGCAGTGGTGAAGTCCAATTGATATGAATATGTTGCAACCCCACACATTTACATATCTGGGCAGTTTTACTTGTTTTAATCCAGTTCACAATCCTGTTTTTAGGAGTTCCAAAGTGTCAGGGGGGGGGCCATCCAGTGTATGGAGTTGCTGAGGTACAGAGTTCCTCATATTCATTCGAAATAAGATTTGTGACGAATCTGGACTATTCGTCCCTTCTCCCTAGAGCCATCCCCTTTGAGTCTAGAAAGGTGAGCTCACTCAGCAAGTCCTTCCATAGGGATCTGGGCAAGTGAGGCCTCACTGGAAGTGAATGACCCTCTTGGGAACTAGGACTCCCATTCATAGTCAGAGGAAAGCCCACACCCCTTTTGTTTCAGATGACTTGCATAAAACAAGGAACTTCAAAGTTCCTCGTTTTATGCAAGTCATCTGAAACAAAAGGGGTGTGTAGAGGGGTGGGGAGAGGGAATCCAACGCAGAGGCGACCCTCTGATGGCTAGATATCCTGGATGGTCGGAGGTGGTGGTGGCGTGGAGAGTGGGCGAATCGGCAGCCTGACACCAGAAGGCTAGCTTCTTGACTACCAAAAAAAACAGTTGGGAAAGAGGTGGTGAAGCGTCAGTCTCAGCTGGTGGCATGTCCACTTGGAGGCCGTGGTGGGCTTGGGGCCCATAACTGATGCAGAGACCAGACTGCAGTGTAGAAGTCTGATCCTTGATCTCCACATGAGAAGTGTTAGTTGCCGAGCAGCACTAGGGAAGCAAATGCTCGCGAGAGTTAACGCCATTGTGAGGGGCGAACTGTGATACCAAGGGCTGGCAAAGCCACAGCGGTTACGGCACCTCAGTAAATCAGAGCGGCCAGACACCCTACCGAAGCACAGCTTAAAACAAGCCTATCGGACTGCTTTGAAAAGCCCGGAGAAACCAACAGAGATCTATATTTGAGAATAGAGAAGTCACCAGGGTTATGGGGGCCCAATGGCAGATACCCTAAAGAAACCGATGTAAAGTAAGCTTACTAGAGCACCAGAGGGCTTTGGAGACATTTGAGACCGAGAAAACATAATTGTCGAGGCTGGGAAAGCTACAAGGGTTACGGAAGCCATATAAGCCCGAAAATGCAGACACCCTACAGAAACTGGGCATAAGCAAGCATATCAGAAGGCCAAATGACTTTGGAGAGCCCTGAGAAAAGAGCGAAGGTAATATTCAATGCTGAGGAAGTTGCCAATGTTACAGGGGCCAAGAAGACCTCAACGGGCAGACTCCCTTCCAATGCAAGCTTGACAGGGGGCCAGACAACTTTGGGAAACCATGAAGCCTAGTGAACCACAATGGGAGGAAAAAAGAACCTGGAGACAGTCGAGCAGCAAATAAAAAATGACTGACTTGTGTTAAGGAACAAAAGAAAAGTTGACTCGAATGGAGAGTGTGCAAAGACTTAAACTTGGCATGCAGATCCTGTAGAAGAGAGTTTGAGGACTGCACTGCATGAAACAGATGAACTTTGTGTAATGAACTACAGAACATGATGAATTTATGACTTTTTTCTGAGAAAAGGGAACCAAATGTTGGGCTAGGCAGAAGCGAACGACAGAGGCCATTGTGCCTGGCCTCCCTCAAGTTTTCCTAAGTGGTAGGCCGGGGCGGACTCGGAACGGTGGCAAGGAAGTAATTGCCCCCCAGACTGGCTGGAACATTGCTCCTTGGGCCGTAGCTGCAACATTAAAAAGCATCAGCAATGCTAACAGTTATTTTTTTTGTAGGCATAGGAAAGGTATTTGCTAGGCATTGGCATTATAGTATTAACTGGCCATTAATGGTGGAAGCTTGAAAATGGTGCGATGTACCTGGGCATATGAAAGCAGTGCCTGGCAAATACCTATCTAATACCTATACACAAGCCATAACTGTTAGATTTGCCAATGCTTGTTTTTAACAGGACTTCAGTGAAGGACACACATACTGCTTATAAATCAAGGGGCTGTAGGCAGACCCATTTACACCAGTAGCAGGCTTACAGCACAGCTTAAACCATTAGCTCTCAGAAGACTGCTTTGAGAAAACCCTGGCAGGTACCTCGAATGCAATGTATGATTTTAAGGATTGATAGTTTGGCTCAAAAGATCTCAGGAGGATGTGTATTGGGAGGGGAAGGGCGTGGGTGGGAATGGCCATAGGGATTAGCATGGCCGATAGGCATTCAATGGGGTGGGTAAATAACCAAACGGCTGCAAGCATTGCATCCCTCCTCATATGCCATCTCTCCTTAGTTGTACTCCAATGCATTTGTTTTGGCTTATATGTAGTAAGCGCCAACTTAAAGCCGAAACTAAACAATCAAAAAAGACACAATCCTACAACGTCCAGCCTGCCTCCAAGGAGCCAAGTGCTGATGGCAAGACCCCCTCCCACAACATCATGTCATCTCTGGTCAACACTGAATGGCAAATCAAGGTGATGTGCCACCTACATGTGAGCCAGGGCAATGGAAAGGGTGAGACACAAGGAATTAGTGACTGTGCAATTTGGACAACGGAAGGGGGTATAGGTAAGGGAATTAAGATAAGGCATGGTGCAATAAGGGGACCAGAGGTCTGAATGATAATTGCAAGGAAGGGGAGGGTGAAGGGGCATCGAAGATACCGAAAAGTGATGTGGAAGGATGATGGGGAGAATGAGAACGAGGTCAACATCTAGAAAGGCATCAGTGACTGTTGCTCAGATGTGTGCCTGATTTGCAAGCCAATTCACCTGATTGTGGGACTGCATCAACCCTTTTTCGTTCCCCTTCTATTTATGAGAATATTTTAAGACCGACGTCTGCTGTATTTTGGTGCATTGCTATATCAGGTGACCTGGTGCATTGAAAGCCAGATTTATTGATAAATGTATTAGTCTAGTCCTTAAATAACAACTTCCCAGTACATGCTTTGCTAGTTCTAATATTGACAATGAAATGGGCAATGAAGTCTTTCTGTCTACGTTTGAAACAGTGTAACCAGGAGGCCAGAATTCCAATCCCAGCATTACCCACTACAAAAATTAAGTGATCCTGGGCTAATTAGTTTTGATTCTCGTGCCTTAATTTCCATAAAATCTCTCTAAAGAATGTCTCTCATATGGGTTTATATTCTATAGTGTGATTCTACAAATTATTATATTAGTTTATTTAATGTGTACTGGTGGGGAGGCTGGATGCCAAATGGGATTTTTATGTCGTGAGGGTGTGGGAGACAGTGGCAGGTATGGATTCTGTGCTGAGTAGACAAGAAGCTAGGTATTTGTCTTTTTTGCAATGCCAGCTCCTGTTTGGCTTTTAGAATGAAGCCAGACACCCTGGCTAAGCTATGACTTGATCTACCAATCCATGCTCTAGCTTTGCCACATCTTTACATTGGTCTAAAGGTGGGATGGGATGGGGGAGGTGTAGCCTGCTGTCAAATTGTAAACAGGGACAGGAGGAAACCTGGGCTCAAATCCCAGCTTTCCGATTGATTTTTTTTTTTTATAACACTTGCAGGGTAAGCAATGCTTTTTTGACACAAACACTTACAAAATGTACAATTGATAACAGAGCAGAGAGGACATGGGACCTTTACAGTGGGGTGAGGGAATGTGACTTGAAGACCAGATGTTGCATGGGAATGTCAAAAATTAACCAGGGACGCGGACAGGACACAATGACATAGGAAAGGGATGGTGGAGGAAGTGTTAAATTAAGGATGTAGGGGTGATGGACAAGTGCTATAGGGTTGTGCATGAAGGGCAGGGAGAAAGGAAAACTGGGTGATGCAGTAGTATAGAGTGGTAGCAAATAGGTTCTTCAAAACGGAGGGCTTTGAAGTTGGATTGAAATAGTGGTTGAGTTGGTGTAGTACAGAAATGGGTACGAAGAGCATTCCAAAATAGGCGAGCGAGGAGAGAAAGACAGCACAGAAACGAAAGGGAGCACTGGGGGCGCGAGTGGTGTCAAGGAGGTGAGCCGAGGCTGATCCGAACGAACTAGCAAAGTGGAGAGATGTTAGTGAGATGAGCAGATAGGTAGGGTGGGGTCAAGTCCATGAACAGTTTTGAAAATAAGATGTTTATACTTGTCCCTTTTTGGTTCATAGAGGCCAGCAATCGGGAGACTCGCAGAGGAGGTACGGGTAAGGCAAGAAAGCTTGAAAACTGTGTGGATCGCAAAGTTGAGAACTTTGTCCAGAGCATAGTTGGGAAGGCTATAGAGGAGACTGGCACAGTAGACAGATCTAGAAAGGATTGAGGAGAAGATTTGCTGTTTAGCAGTATTGGAAGGAAAACAATGACAGATTGTTCTAATCTTGAGAAGTCTGGCCGAAGTGGCAGCTATGGCGATGAAGAGCGAGAAGTTGTGTGATGGGTCGTAGATGACACCTGAAGGCAAGCGTCCCCAGCCAGCACGATCCTCCCCGCAATGAGAGACAATGAAGGACTCTCCCAAGTCGGGAATAAAGCCAAGACAGAGTGCGGGTGAGCTTAAATGGGAGTTTATCAATCAGAATAGGGCATGCAAAGAACTCTGCAAACTCCGAGAGCGCTCTGTCTGACAATAGCAAAGACAGGCGTATATATTTACAAAAAACGTCATAAGAACCTACATACTATAGGGGGCACAAGTTCGATGGGATTGGGTGGCGATGACTAGCTATAGGTGCTGCTGCGATGTGGTTGGCCTTGGCTGGAGGACGTCACTGGTCAGCCTCGTGGGTTGGGCTGGGCCTGGCAGGTCAGCTGAGTTCATCCGGGCGGTGTTGTGCCATTGTGGCCAGTGTCAGAGATGAATGTCTTTTCCTGACTTGTTTGCCACATGCCATGCACACCGCAGTCATTCAGTCATTACAATATTATCTTCTTTAGTAAATCTTCCAATAGGTTATTCTACAGGTTAATGCAACACAGGAGGAATGCACCTTGTGAGGGGTCTGATGGTCATTCGTCAGGGCATGGTTACCAGTGTCCTGTTGACCGGTGCCATAGGTTAAGGGGCTAAGCTTCAGGGCATGGGACGGGCGGTACATGCCTTCCTGTCTTGTTAGATGTTGTTATGAATGTGCCGCTGTGTGTTGCTACAGTATTGGGTGTCCTGATTGCACAGGGCCATAAGTCTAAGATGATCCGGTGGGTTGTGGGGTTTACAAGGGGGCGCCTTTGAAAGTGTGTGTTCAGGCAGAGGTTTACTGCTGTGCTGTAAATAATACAGGTGGCGGGCCGTGGCCTTGGGTGCTGTAGAGGGGGCTACAAATCTTTGAAGCGGCTCCAGTCTGGTTGGGGGAGGTGGAGCAGCGCGGCGCGGGCCTCTGCTCTCATGTTTGGCAGTCTTCGCAGGGTGGGAGGGGGAATGGCCTTGCACATATTCACAAAGGTATCTTCCTCGTGTGTTGCCGGCTTTTAGAGGTGAAAACATCACAATCATTTGAACACTTTATAATATTTGTTTGAATCACTTGAAAACATACATTTCAACTTTGCTGGATGTGTCTCGATTATATCCAGTCTGAGCACCTTATTCGTACACTATGTTTTAACAACTACAGTATTTAGTTATATGCATATACATTTGCAGTAAGTGAGGTAGTAGTGTGGTTGGTGGAGTGCATAGAAAATGACCCACCACTGTACGTGACGGTGGTGGCACATAAGGGGCTTAGACATACACGCATGACAAGTGCATTCTCGCGCATCCTTCACATGAGCCCTCTGTATGGTTACATTTGTCTTCTCGTGTACTCTAGCAGCATTAGTTCGGTTATGGCGCAGAACCATGGAGTGTAAGTTTCCCAGTGATACATAGAACAAATAGACCCCTGGAACGCTCCTTCATTGTTAGTACCCAACTGTAGTGGTGTGGGCTCGTCATTGCTAATATCATGGAAGCATGCTTTCTATCATGGTTATACATTTTACAGGTTTTTGTAATAGAAGAGATTTTGTGGAGAAATGCACACTTTGCAAGTGGGCTTGGCATTAATATGTGGGGACTTTCTGCCATCTGATGACCATTCAACCGTTCTTTTCATCGCCCAAGCCCGCTGGCCGGGTCATGCTGGGAGCGATGATACACTGCGGAAGGTGAAATGTTACAATGTTAGTATCTTATGCTAGCTCATGTCCGTCTTGTTCGTGGGAACGGGCTCACAGCGGATCTGCCAGGGTGCTGCGGCAACAGGGATAACTGGAACTTCTCTGAGGGTGGGGGCCGCACTACAGTGCGCTAAGCTCACACCATCTTTATTAGACAAAATGGTTTCTGAGGCCTAGCTAAATTCAATACGTGTGGGCAATGTCTTCAGCAGGTGAGCCATCCACCACCTGGGCCCTGGTGGTAAGGAGGGGACGCCCGATGAGCCATGGCCCTCACCTGGGGTGGAGATGTAGGCAAGGGGGGTCTTTTGGACCACTCCTCCCCTACACACCCAAGAATATGAGCGGGAACAAAGTAAGGAAGGTAGTTGGGGGAGAAGTGGTGGAGAGGAAGAGATGAGTCTGTTTGGCTGCAAAGTAGATAACTTAAGTCTTTGTGAAGTTGAGCGAGTGAGACGCCTTCCAATATTTGATAGTGGGGAGACAGTGACATTTTTGACAACAGCCCGTCGGATAAGGGGCAAAAGTAGGTGGTCTGAGTCTCTTGGCGAAGAATTGATAGGAGACGCTGTAAGAGTTAATCAGTGCAGTCCACCAAAAGCTTATGTATAGAGTGATAAGTGTACGAAGGACAGACCCATAGGGAACTCCAATAGTAAGGGGGTGAGTGGGGGATGTAAGGCTGTTAAAGACACCTGAAAGTGTCTGCGTGCAAGGTATAAAGCAAGCCAAGCGAGAGCCTTACCTCTGATGCTAAAGGGATAATGTACAGTGAAAGTCAGAATGGTCAACAGTATCAAAAGCAGCAGAGAGGTTGAGAAGAATAGGAATAGATTAAAGCTTTGCATGACAAATGGAAGAGATGAAGTTGCTGATAATGAAGATGGCTGTCTCTGTAGAATGCAAAGTTCAGGAGCCAGATTGAAGGGCGGTCCCAGAGGTTGTGAGTATCCAGCAACTCAGTGAGTCGATTTGAGTACTACTTGCTCTAGGATTTTTGAAAAGCGTGATAGAAGAGACAGTGTGAAAGTTGGCAGAACTGTTAGGATCACGACCAGGAGTGAGATGACGGTAGCTGACTTATACAGTGAGGGGAAAAGTGGCATTGTTAACAGAGGTTGAAGAGAAAAGCAAGATGTGGAGCAACACTGGGAGCTATGTACGTCACAATATGCGTGGGACAGTGGGTCAGTAGGGGCAGAGGAATGGTTTGCTTCGAGGAGTAGGGCAGGCGGTACGCCTGATGCTGCAGAAGGGGGCTATAGAAAAGGTCCTGTAGTCAGGAAGAGGAGAAGGAACCTACTCAAGGTTTTTCGTCATAAATAAACTGAACGGAAAATGGCACACCATTCTGGACCTAAGGCCACTAAACAAAAATGTGAAACGCTAAAATTTCAGTATGCTAACGTTGCAAGATGTTATACGAACAGTGCAGCTTGGGGAGTTTCTGGCATCATTGGATCTAGAAGATGCGTATTTCCACATCCCGTTGCACCCCAAATCAGGTTTGTGGTCGGTGACGAGCATTACCAGTTTCGGGTTCTCCTTTTCCCCTCAAGTCGGCTTCCAGGACGTTCAACAAGTGCCTTGCTCTGGTGGCGGTTTACCTCCGCAGGGAGGTACACCGTTTATATCCATACCTGGATGACTGGTTGGTCAGGGGGGCGACTTGTCAGCGGGCATCAGTCTCTCCAAGCGGCTATGCTCCTGTTGCAGCGTCTGGGCTTTGCAGTCAACTTCACAAAATCTTGTCTGACGCTCTCCAGGGAATTGATTTTTTTCTAGGGGCTCATTCCCCTACGCAGCTCAATCTGGTGAAGCCATCGTAAGAAAGGCTAGAGAAGCTGTTATGCATGGCGGGTTCCTTTGTGCCCGGAACAGAGGTCACGGTCCGCGTATACATGTCTCTTCTCGGCACCATGGCATCGTGCATCCCACTCATCCCGAATTGTCGGCTTATGCGGCCAGTGCTGGATTTTCTCGCTTCAAGATGGTCACAGGTCCTCGGTTCCTGGTCTGACAAGATTCTCAAATCCTGTGCACTGCCAGATGCCCTGCAGTGGTGGACTCACTCTGACAACATAGTGAGGGGTATCCCCCTGGTGGAGCCAGATTTTCAGTATACGATTGTGACAGACGCTTCCCAGATGGGTTGGGGAGCTCACCTCGACCAGTTTCAGGTCCAAGGCCTATGGTCCCTCAAGGAGGC
Source organism: Ambystoma mexicanum (assembly GCF_040938575.1). Classification (NCBI taxonomy): domain Eukaryota; kingdom Metazoa; phylum Chordata; class Amphibia; order Caudata; family Ambystomatidae; genus Ambystoma; species Ambystoma mexicanum. Next base: position 1,363,888,680 of record NC_090934.1, on the reverse strand, counting down.
CTTGTTGTACATCAACTTTCTGGAGTTGAGGGCAGTACACTGGGCACTGAAGTCATTTGTGCCCCCAATTCAGGGCTTGGTGGTACAGGTTTTGATGGACAACACCACAACTATGTTTTATCTCCGCAAACAGGGAGGCACGCATTCACAGCCCCTGTCCGGAGAGGCTCAGGCTGTCTGGCACTGGGCAATAGCGCACAAGATTCACCTAGTGGCTTACTTTTTGCCAGGGGTTCAAAATGTGCAGGCGGATGCTCCCAGCAGAGACTCAGTTCAGATGAAATGAATGGCAGCAAAAAGACAACCAGGTAGCGAGGATATTCATGAAATGGAGGACTCCTCCGCTGGACTTATTCGTCAGCCCAGAAAACAGGCAGTGCAGTCTCTTCACCAGCAGGGTGGCTCATCCGGACTCGAAGGGGACACATTCTCATTCCCGTGGACGAGCCTGTTTGCATACGCGTTTCCGCTGATCCAGGTGACGATCCAGATGGTGCACAAGGTGATCCTGGTGGCCCCGTTCTGGCCCAACAGATTTCACCTAGCAGTGGATGACCCTCTTCATCTGGGGTCAGAGCTGGATCTTCTGTCACAGAACGAAGGGAAGGTTCGACATCACAACCCCTCTGCATAGCAGCGTGGCTCCTGACCACTCCGAAGAATTCCACGGGACTGTCGCTGCATCTTGGCAGCCATATTCCAACGTGTCTTACAGCCGAAAGTGGAAAAGGTTCTGTGCCCGGTGCTCGCATCAACCGAGCTTGCAGCTGGTGCAGGTTTCGCCCCCCCCCCCCCCCCAAATCTTGCCTTATCTTCTGCTGTTGGCAAAGTGGGGGTTGGGGGAGGGGTGACTGACATTGTCTTCAGGGTCCACTTGGCTGCCATCTCCAGGTTCATGAGGCTGTGAAATGCTACACCTCTGTTCAGTGACAGATTGATTAAACATTTCCTCAAGGGCCTTTTCAGGATGTCCCCCCCGTAATACCCCACCCCCCTGCCCGAAGTAGTTTTCTCCAGTCTGGCGTCTCAACTTGGTACTCTTAGCCCTCATGAAACCACCGTTGGAACCCATGTCCACGATGACGGTGAAGTTTCCCACGTGGATGGTTGTTCTGGTGGCCATTACCTCTGCCAGGCAGGTTTCTGAACTTCAGGCTCTGGTTACCGACCCGCCGTATCTGCGTTTCATGAGGGACAAGTTTCTCCTGTCTACAAATACTCAATTTATTCCTAAGATTCTGTCTGAGTTTCATAAGAACACTACGTTAGCCTTGCCCACTTTTTCCCAAAGGCTTCTACACCAGCGGAGAAAGCACTACATTCATTGGATGTCAAGAGGGCTTTGAAGTTATATCTGTACAGGACTCGGTCCTTCAGGACATCGAGACAGCTATTTGTGGCTTTTGGTCCCTCCAACAAGGGGAAGCCGATTTTGAAGCAGGGTCTTTCCCGTTGGATATCATCTAAGATTTCCTTTTGCCACGAAAAGGCCAGCAAGCCATTGCAGTTGGCTCCCAGGGCCCAATCTACGAGGTCCACTCAGTTGTCGGCGGCACTGTGGGCAGGCATACTGTTCAGTGACATTTGCCAGGCAGCAACATGGGCGGTGCCGCACACCTTCACCAGACAATACTCTCAGGGTTGTTAGGCAAGATTGTATGCAGTACACTTTGGGTGCACTAAAATAACCTTGACCTCCTGGCAATAGGGAGCCAACCTTTGGTATAAGTCTGAACTACGCAGTTTGGTAGTGTCTGAGCAGCCAGGCTTATCTCAAGAGGGGTCAATGTGAGCAGTAAGGTTGTGACAGTTTCACAGTCGCAGTTATTCAAATAAACCCTTATACTCCAGGTTTCTTGATAAAACAATTATTAATTTATTTCAGTCAGTTATATAAGCCGCCATCAAAAGGTAGCAATATATGAAGCACTTCTAACACACTCCAAAACACATTTTGTTTCTCTAAATCGGATGACACCCATTGGGGATGACAGACACTTCTACACCCTCAGGTGACTTAAATAGCTAGGACACTGTGGACATTGATTTATTACTGGTATATTTAGAACAATACTGAGTTTGGTGTAAAAGATACAAGAGAGGAATAAAACAAAGGTTAGCAAATAATTCACCAACAGGTAAGTACTTTAAAAAAACCTTCTAATGTCAAATTTTCCTGAGGAAAAGATAAAGCACATAGTCAATGGGAAGAAGAGTCTCTCAGGGAGCCAGGACAGCCAATGTTAATTGCACAATGTTTAGGGAAGCTGATGATCTTCTTTGCAGGTAGGTAAAAAGTCTTGCACAATGTTAGAAATGTTTGTAGAAAATGGAACACTTGAAAAGCCACAAGCTTGGAGACTTGTGAGGGGCAAAGCTATAGCAACTCTGCAAGGTAACCAAGACAGGTCTCAACTGAGAGCAAGCAAGGCTACACAACAAGAGTTAAGTTCTCTTAGACCTTACAGTACCTCTGGTTAGAAAAAATGGTTCCAGCTGCCTTCTGTTCCTGTACAGCTCAGCAGATCCTTTTGTTCCCGAGCCTCAGTTGTGGGGACAAGAGGGAGGACGTCTGTGGACTCCTGCTCTGCAATGGGAAGGTCAGCGGCAGCAATGGGCAAACTTCAATTCAGCGGTCCTTCAGTGTTTTAGCTCCGCGCGTATGACAGCAAATAGCAACACTGCAGTTGTTGGATACCACTCTGGACTTTCCTCGAATCTGAGGCCCAACACTCTGAGGTGTCTCAGGCTTGGTCAGTCCTGCTTCAGCGAAGTTGGGAGGATCTTCCTGGCGCTCTGGTCTGACTTAAAAGCAACGCACACAATCTGGTGTTCCTCTGCCTGGCACTTTGGTTCCAGCAGCAGTGGAAGTACAGCCAGCTCCGAGAGGATGTCCAGACGGGCTTACTTTGGAGTTGATTCCATCAACTCAAGGGGAGAACTCGTCCTTGAAGGGCTTCTCTAGTCGAGGCGAATTCAGAGCTTCAGCACAGCAGCAGGGCTTCACCGGGCAGACCAATGGTCCAGGAGTTGCAGCAGGTATCTCAAAGTTTTTCTTCGGATTCCTTCGTCCAGTGGTCGACTCTGCCTTCCGAGCCAAAAATACTAGCTTTTTATGCAGGTTTCTCTCATTAGTTCCAGCCTAGCTGTCCATCACACAGCAGTGTGGCTGTCCTTGCCGGGCAGCCAGCCGGCCAATCACCTTTTGAATGCATTCCTGTAACCAAGGAGATTAAGCACAGGGAGTTTCGGCACCTCCCTCACTTCCTGCCCCTGCCAGACATACTGGCTCCAGAGACTAAAGACAGAACGAACAAAGGGATCAAACCTGGTTTGGCGCGCAGAGTAAATCACAAAAAGGTCCTTTCCAACCAATGCAGCAGGCCTCACCTCTTCTGCTGCACCGCCTAGGTCGCACTTGCCTTGCCATCCTCCTTTCACTTTCCGCTGTCGTATCATGGCGCATGGATACCTTCTCCCTTGCTCTATCTTCCGTGACGCTAAGGTTGCTTTCTCTTCTCCGTAGAAAGGCTCTGCGACATCTGCGTATGTGGAACGAAAAGACCAGCAGCAAAGTTACTTGCGCACTAGATATTCTCTGCAGCAAAGTTACTTGCGCACTATATATACTCTGCCACAGCGTTACCAGCGCACTGGATATTCTCGGCAGAAACGTTACCAGCGCACTGGATATTCTGTGCAGCAACCCATCTAGGCAAACGAGCGTGCACATGCAAGAACTACTTGTCCTTTTCCCTAGTTTTTTTTCCACTTTGTATTTATTGCAAATTCTTTAATAGCAAAAACATCTGAGAGAAGCTGAATAACCCCAACCAAGAACCCCTACCCCCACCCATACCTCACGCTATTCCCCCCCCCAACTGAGGAGCTACAGAGGAGTCAACAGGACATAAAGTTTCAAAAGTGCACAAGAGGAAGAGCCACAGCATAATACCCAATAAGGCTTAACAACTACCCCTTTCTACCGGTGAAGTCCCCCAAAAACACGAGAAACATGTAGAATGTCCCCAAATCGACCACCCCCTCCCATCGATGCACCCTGGTCAAAACCCAGCAAAAATTAGAGCATGAAGGCTTTACAGTCCTCATTTAATAGCACAATTGTCCAATCCTGTAAAAGAGGACATATCCTTGGCAATAGCAGTTAGTTTCTTGTAAGTAAAAATAGTCAAAAGCTTATTAAACCATTCCGCTTTCGTAGGGGTTTGAGGGCTCTTCCATTTCTGAGCTAAGGCCATTCTCCCAGCCCTCAACATCGCCCCTGCCACCCTGGAGAAAGGCAAGTCATTGCTCTCTGGTATGGGAATACCAAATAGGATCTCCAGAGGGTGAGGGGAAGGACATGTTCCCAGGATGCCCTTAATCCAACTTAGTAGCTCTGCCCAATAGACCTGAATGACCGGGCACTCCCACCACATGTGGAACCATGTTCCTCTACCAGCACACGCTATAGGACACATAGGGGATACATTCGGAAACATCTTAGACAGTGTGACCGGGGACCGATGCCAGGAGTGGAGAATTTTAAAATGATGCTCCATGGCTGCCGTATAGAGCTTCCCCTTAAAGATGGATCCAAACACAGAACCCCATGTGGACTCATCAATGTCCATACCCATTATCTCCTCCCACACCTGTTTGAATGCTTGTCTACCCTCCAAGTTACCTACAACCAGCACACCTTACATTTTAGAAAGGGACCTTCTTCTGGATTCGGCTTCCACAAACACTGTTTCAAACGGAGTCAGCGGACGGGAAAGAGGAACCACCCAGTCAGCCCCAGTAAGAATGCCCTTAAGCCGCAAATCGTCAAAAATGGAAGGAGGATTCTCTGTCAGCACTCCCTATAATTGAGCAAAATCAATGAACCTCCCCAGGGAAAACAATTTTGCAGCCCTCTTGATCCCCTGGTCTGACCACGACTGCATTCCTCGAAAGCCTCTGGTCCCCAAATTGAGTGGATGACCCCACAAGGAGGACGGGGGAAGGCCAGGACAAAAGCAAGTTATTGTCCCTATTTGGATTCCATAATGCCCAAAGAACCGATAAAATCATAAGGGTCCTGACAGCTGCCGCTCGGGAACGCGGGGGGCACCAAAGCAAGTCCCTGACCGTATAAGGGTGAACTTGCACATCCTCCACATAAGCCCAGTACGTCCTAAGGTCATCCTGTAAATGCTCTAACATCACCCGCAACTGAGCTGCCTTATAATACAACTTAAAGTCCGGGAGGCCGAACCCTCCGAGCGCTTTAGGAAGGGTTAGAGTATCAAATTTAATTCTTGCTCTCTTACCACCCCACACAAAGCATATAATTCGCAATCAAAGAGATGCAAAGAGAGAGTCTGGGATGTGACAAGGGAGTGAGGCGAAGAGATAGAGAAGTCTGGGGAGAACATTAATTTTTACCGAGACCATACGCCCAAACCATGAAAGAGTGAGGGGAGCCAATCTAGCCAGGTCGTCAAAAAGCAGAGTTTGCAGGGGGAGAAAATTCCACTCAAAAATGTTACCCAGATCCGGTGGTAAGTTGGTAGCCAGATAGCTGGTACTGATATTCTCAACCCGCACGCCAAGGACTACCGTCCTAGCCTTAATATCCTGGTCCTGCTTGCCCATGGGCATAATGCAAGACTTGGAGATGTTAATTTTAAGCCCAGAGAACGCCCGAAGCTACTAACCAGGTCAAACAACCGAGCAAGGGAGACGTGAATTCTAGACAAATACACCAGAATGTCGTCTGCAAAGAGGGACAATTTAAACTCATAGTCCCCTCACCGCACCCCGTTCACTCCCTTATCCGCTCTAACGGCTGTGGCAAACGGCTCCATAGCCAAGGCAGACAACAAGGGGGAGAGGACACCCCTGGCGTGTTCCTCTGGATAGCAAAAAACTGGAGGATGTACAGCCATTTACTAACACCCGCGCCGATGGACCGCTATACAGGGCCGAAACCCATCCACAGAAATTATCGCCAAAGCCCATTTTACAGATAACTTTCCCCATATATAACCACTCAACGCGGTCAAAGGCTTTTTCAGAGTCCAACGAGAGGAGGTAAGCCTCAGACTCTCGCCTGGACACTTCGTATATCAGGCCCAGCATTTTCCTGATATTGTCAGATCCCTGGCGCCCGGGGACAAAACCTACCTGATCTCCATGAACCAGCGTGGGGAGAAACCTAGACAATCTGTTCGCCAAAAGTTTAGTTAAAACTTTCACATCAATATAAGAGAGAGATGGGTCTATAAGATTGACAGAGCGAGGGGTTTTTCCCCTTCCTTGGGAATGACCACAATGAGGGCTGACATCATGGAAGGAGGGAGGCAGCCCGAATTAAATGCATCATTATACACCCTAGCTAGAAACGGAGCCAAAGTGGAACGATACGTCTTAAAAAACGGACAGTAAACCCATCATCCCCTGGAGCGGTACCATTCTTCAAGGAAGCAATAGCATCGACCACTTCCTGAGGGGAGATGGGAAGCTCCATAGAGGCGGCACTCTCTCTTGAAAGACCAGGGAGTGGGAGCGAATCACAAAACCGATCCACGTCGGATCCATCACACATATACTCGGTAGCATAAAGCTTTTCATAATACTCTTTAAACTGCTCCGCAATTTGAGCATCTCCCAACCATTTTACCCCTAACTGATCAACTATGAGATTGACACGCCTACTTTTGCAAAGTTCCCTCAACCTCCAGGCCAGAATCTTATCTGCCTTTTCCCCTTTGTCCATGTAACTTTGTTTCAGAAACGCCAGCTTTTTCTCTCTGTCCCACAAGGAGAGCGGAGTGTTTTTGGAGGCGTTTGCGCTGTACAGGGCTCATCTCGGATCTCAACTTACCCCCTGGCTGGATAGCAGAGATTTGTTCCCTCAATTCAAGCTCCGCACTAGATCGGGCCTTCTTTCTCATTGCCCCCAACTCTATTAGAACCCCTCTGACAGTAGCTTTAAACCTGTCCCACACGCCTCTAATGTCGACATCACCAGTATCATTTAGATGGAAATAGTCATTAATAGAGGTTAGAAGAGATTGACGCAGCTCTTTATCCAGTAACGGGAAGTCATTGCATATCCATCGTGATGCTCTAGGAACAGTCAAGGGGACTCCCAAGCTAACTTTAACAAGATCGTGGTCAGACCATGGGACCGTCACCTAAAATCTGATGTAGTCCGGAAATGAGGAATCTACCAGCACATAGTCAATCCTAGAGAAGGACTGATGTACTGAAGATTAAATAGGTGTAGAGAGGGTCTAGGTCACCATCAGCGGGATGTGCATCGACCAAGCTCAATTCCTCGTTCACCCGGTAAAAAGTGTCCGCTAACTTCTATTTGATCTAAGATTTGGATCAGGCTTAGCTGATTTCCTGTTCCCATCTGGGGATAATACCATGTTGAAATCCCCCGCGACTATGATCGTTCCCTCTGCAAATTCTCTAATCTTCCGCGCTAACCCCTGCCAAAAAACGTCTTGGGCCTTGTTGGGGGCGTAAACTCCCACTAAAGTGAACAAACAATCCTTCACCTCCCCCTTAACCATAATAAAGCGCCCCTCTGGATCCGCCTTGTGTCCTGGGAGAAAAATGTCCATCAGGAGAAACCAAGAGAATAACCCCTCGCTTCTTCATTTCATATGATGCTCAGAACAGATACTGGATGGCTCTGGATTTGAAAACAGGTTCCCTCCCCTTAACCCGCTGAGACTCCTGAACAAAGAAAAAATGCAATTTGAGCCTAATAAACTCCCTCAAAGTCAATGACCGCTTTGTTGGAGAGTTCAAACCTTGCCAGTTTAGGGACCCCACCGATATAGGATGGATAGAATCACCCATGAGAACCACCAAGTGCTCCAATCACCTCCTGCTGGAGGCCGACATATATGCCTAGCTCAAAGGCCTCTGTGCACAACAACCTAACAAAGATGAATATGTAGAATTCCACATCCTCAGTAGCTCGAACACCTCCCCCAACCTTCCCAGCCCATCACCCCATCCCTCTCACCCCAACCTTTGAGCGCCTGAAAGGGCGGCAACATCTCCTTGTCGAGCCTTCAGGCCACCATGGATCGCCTCCACCAGGACGAAAAACCTCTAAGAAAAAAACTCTTCTTATTCGGAGCCCCCCGGCTTCAGAAAAAAAAGAAATCTGACTGTTGCCGGATCTAGCTAGCCGAATCAGATTTCATTCTGCTAACCTGAACTCACATCAAAAACCTTGTGCAAAAGACGAATAAACACATGTAGAGTGAGTACTCCCCATTCAGGTCCCCGGTAGTTCTGGAGAGGGGGGCATAATTTTCCTGTACTTCATGTCCCCGGACACGCCGCCACCCCAAGAACACCGAGGATTCTTTAGGAGGACCTTCGCTGGGCCCCTCATCAACTGCATCTCGCTCCATGCGAGGGTCGTTCAGCAGTTCATCACCTTCCGAATGTCAGCTTCTGATATTAGAAGATACTTCTCGCCATTGAACTCAAAAGAAAGCGAGAATGGGTGCCCCCACCTATATCGTACTCCTTTTAACCTGCAACCACTTTGTCAGGGGACCGCAAAGTCTCCGACGTGCCAGCGTAAACGCCGACAAGTCCTGGTATATAGATATCCTGGCAGCCTTCCATTCGATCGGACCTGCCCTGCGGGTCAGCTCCAGAATTTTAGCTTTCTCAACGAAGTAGTGAAACTTCACTAGGATAGAGCGAGGGTCCCCCCTGCGGCCCCCGGCTCTGTGTGCTCTGTCAATGGTAGGGACATCTGTATTTTCACCCCCAAACAGAGAGCTTATTTTCTTAACCTTTTGCCTGATGTCTGCTTGCGTCTCCCCCTCCTGCTCAGGAACCCCAAAAAACCTAAGATTGGAGCGCTGCTCCCGATTTTCGAAATCATCCAGTTTGAGCATAATCTTTTCCTCCCTCCTCTCCAAATCAACCAGATGCAGGTCAAATTGTCTCAAAGAGGTCGGCGGAGGATTGATTAGCCTCTAGGGCTTGGATGCGCTCCTCCACATCGTCCACCTTCTTCTCTAGAGAATCCAGCCTCTTGCTTACATCTGCGTGAAAACCATAGATCTCCTCCAACAAAGCCACCATATTACGACTCACATCTGACGTTTCCATTGTATCCGACTGGTTCGCATGAAGCATGTTGAGAGCCTTCACCTGAGGAGATCATCGTCGGAATCTCTGCAATGCCTGAACCCCAAGCATTCAATTCCAGGGCAGCCACCAAACTGATAGTCAAAAGCTCCTAGGGCTCCCAACAGAAGCGACACAGAGCTCAGCCATTCGCCCTCTCCACTACTAGTTGCGCTGCACACCTCAGTCCGAGTAGAAGCATTCTGGTGAGGGGGGTTGCTTGGGCATAAGCACAGACATAAGCATCCCTCCAACGAGAATAGGTGTCTCTTGGTACCCCTCAAGCTGGGACTGATAGCTTCCAAGAAAGAGTAATCGGACCCTCTCCACCGTGAAATACTCAGGCACTCCAAAGAATACAGGGGGAAATTGCCACACGGCTAGTGTCCAGGCAGCGAACAGCTGCACTCAAGCCTCACGAGAGAGCCACAGCTCTGGCTTTTAGGGCCGCGCGTCTCCAGCAGCTGCGTCGCTTGCCAAGCGTGAGTTCCCCCTCTGCTGGTGCTGGATCCCAGGGCCCCGACCTGGAGACCTTCGTCTCAAGCTCAGCCGAGCAAAAGCCCTTAATGCGCACAATCCGCCAGTGGTAGCCCGGAGGCCTTCTCGCTTGTATCTGCCTATCTACACCGCCGGGCGGGGGCTTCCAGCGGGCTATGAGAGATTGTGAACCCCAACGGGCTTCCGCCCCTCCCCCGCCGCCTGGCAATGTGGCCTCGCTCGGTACTCAGAATGGAGACCGGAATCTTCACAGTCCCAGCTTTGGAGAAAGTAAACACTCCGGTCCACCCCTCTCAAGCAAGGAGCACACAGCTGAACACCCGGGCTCTCCGCAGTACACAGGGAGGGGGGCCGCCTCATGGATCGGGTCCGTGCAATCCTCCTCGGCGGCCTCTGGATCCGCACGTCCTCAGCGGCTCCAGCAGCTCCACCACCCTCCGAGTCTAAGCCTCGCCTTCACTGATACCGGGTCCCGGAGGGGCAGGCCCGGAGACCCGCGCCCCAGTCACAGACATCCGAAGACACCATGAGACAGTCTGGGGGGATCCGCTGGACGACTTCCACCGGGGGCCTCCAGCGCCCGGCCTCCTGACAATCGCCTGCCGTACAGTTCACCTCCGGCAGCCTGGAGGTCCTCTAGCAGCTGCATGTTACAGCACTGGGTGGGGATCCCCAACGAAGCCGCCAAAGATTACAGCAAACAGCGGGCTTCCGCCCCTTCCCCACCGCACAGCAGGCCAGGCCCGCGCGGTCCTCACAACGGAGACACTCACCAGGCTCCGAGCGTCTCCCAGCAAAGGGCTGCAATCTCTGTGATTCCAGCACCGATCAACACCGGAGTTTCGCTCTGCCGACTCCTGACACCACCAGACGTCTCCAGGGGGGTTAGGGCCAGGCTGCCACAAGTCTGGGGTGGGCTCACAGCTCTAATTACAGCGCCCTGGGGAGGAGATCGGCTGAGAAGCGTCCGTACATCTCGACGCCCCTGGTGGCTCCCTTTTCTCTAGTTTTCTCACAAGTCGGTTGATCTGATGTGAGACTTAACTCTTCCTTCTACTGAATATTTACACTCCGGTTGAGGAGATTACTAGGTACACACAATTATTTACACAATTATCTTCCTATTTAGGACTGGAAGTTAGTCTTTTCACTTTGGCGCATATCTTAGCTTAGAGTTGGATTGGAGGCTTCTGCTCTTCCTGCAAACTCGGTATGAAGTCTTGTTCTCCTTTCTGATTAAGTTCTTCCCAGAAATAATATTATGGCCTTTAAAAACGGGAACTCGAGCAAAACAGCACCGACTCAAAGGACAAATCTTAATGAAAGGCAGTTTAGAATGCTCTGCCTTGCCCTGCCTTTTTTCATTTTCATCCAATCGGGAGTCCAGTTCCTGGCCTCCATTTTGGCCAGCAATAACTGCTGCACTCTGATTCAAGTCCAGGCCCAAAGCAACTTCAAGCTAACTTACAAGAAAAGAGCAAATAAGTATTATGTAAAATGAACTAAATTCCATTGTTGACTATGGTACATAGTGTCTACCAGGGAGTTTTTTGGGACAGGCGCTTTCCACCCAACGTTAGCCTATGGGAGACAGCGGGAGGCGGAAACGGGCATGTTCACTTACCCCCTTGACTCTGATTCTTCCAGGTGATATGGAAGGACTAACGGAATTCGTTGGGGCACCAATCTTCTGTCCTTGGTTCAGGTGAGGAGAGTTCAGGCGCAGGGAGCCGATTACTAGACTTTGCCAGGCACCTCTTGAAGACCCCAAGAGATACAGACCTCTGTGATGCAGATCTTTTAGGAACCCTCGCGGTTTTGCAGAAGGATGGTTCTTGCGGCGGCCACCACGGTATAGAAGTGATGGGAGATCTTCCAGCAGTGAAAACAGAATCAGCCCCCGCTCAGATTCCCTTGTTGTGAGAAGGCTGAAATTGCGAGGACAAGTGACTTAAGGATCAGCTGAAGATCCTGTGACTCCCAGGGCTCTGCTCGGAATGGTGTTGGCTGCAGCGCGCTAGCCCAAAAGGAAGCTGGTTATGCGATTGGGTGGTTCAGGGACACCTCAGAAAGCTCCACGATGTGGGTCCTTGAGCAGCGGTCAAGATTGGTTGTTCCTACCGATCCAAGGGTTGAATCTTCTGAGATCGGACAGAGAAGCAAGGCTTCACCGGGCCAATCGATGAAGTCGATGCTGGTCAGCTACAGGGGTCGTACGGATCATCTGTGTGTTGCTTTTCTTTGTAGAAGTCTTGGTTCCAATGAACTGTCAAATAGCTGCAGGAGCCCCCCCTTTATTCACGCTTAAGGCTGGGAGCTAGACCAGGCCCACCAACGCTAAGGATCTGCAACATTCAAACAGCCCAGGGCTGTCCAGACCTGGACAATCACTGGTCACATCTGTTCAACAGCAGACGTTTGGGCGGCAGACATTCCCAGCCCCCTCTTCTGGCTAACATACGCAAAGCTCACTTGTCTGCGAAAGCAGCCAAAGAAGGCCAAAGAACACGCACAAATCTTGTGGCTTGGCCATTTTAGGCTGCTAGCCACCTTCAATAGCCATTATAGGTAAATGCAAAAGTAAATGCAAAAGTGCACAAGAAAAATATCACAATGGTAAGTGTCATAGCTGCTACAAACTGGTCTTCAGGCACATTGTCAAAGTAACCAAAAAGCCAATAGGTAAAAAGTTATATGGATACAAAGTATCCTAACTGAACTTCACTGTAAGGTGGTTTGTGCAATTGTAAAAATACAAGAATTCCAAGAGAGTCTCCCAGTACTGACCGTTTTAGGGACTAGTCGGTTTCCATATAAGAATGAGCAAAACATGCAAGGGAAGTAAAGCAGAAGCTTTACTGACCTCCAGAAAGTCAGGACATGGTTCAAAACAAGCAAAAAGAATGGGGGCACAAGGGGTCTCGTAGCATAGGAATGTGTGGAGGGAAAGGTCCAAAAAGAAAGTTTTTCCAAAATCCTGGTTTCCCTTTTTTGTCAGGTGTTTAAGCCATAGTGTTTGAGCTGTAGCAACCTCCACAGATAGTGGTACGACTGCCTTAGCAGCTACCCATGATTGGACAGCCCTTAACTGTTTGAATGCTTCAGGTCTTTGCTGCTGGTGGACTGGGGTGTCCACCAGCCCCAATTTGGCATAGGATGAGCCCTGCAGCAATTTCCTGGAACCAGGCCCCGAAGAAGAGCAGAAGATGGAAAGGCTGCGCTTATGGACAACCAGCATTGCCAGCACCAGTTTCCAGTGAAGCCCTGCTGCTTTTGCTGTGATAATATAAGTCTCTCACCAGTTCAGCGTTTGGACTGGTGGCACCAAGTAGTCCTTAACTTGGCACGAAAAGCCAGAAGCAGTACTGCCACAGCACCATCTTGTTGGCCGACAAGCATGCGCAATAGTTGTTGCACAGGTCACCATACCGAGCTGGAGCTCGGGACTCTGCAGGTCATCGACTCGTAACCTAAGACCATCTGTCTCGCTGCACTCCTGCAGGAAGAGGAGCCTTCCTGGAGCTGTTTTCATTTTCCTCCTTGCCACACACCTGACTTGCCACCTCCTGATCGGGGGTTTCTTCGCTGCTCCTCTCCTCTGGTAGATCCGGGTGGTCTTGTCACATCGTGTGACCCGTGCGGTCTGCTGTCCTGATGTGCCGGGCTGTCCAGCTAGAAGGAAATTTTCCTAACGGCGTTGGGAACCACTGTGTTAGGGAGAATTCTCAACAATTTGCTAATTCCCTCCACCTTAAAGACCCCCAGCAACTTTGCTGGATTTTGAGGACTTGATTTTTTTAACCTGGAGACAGTGCGACCCTTTTCTCCACTTTCTCTCTGTATTTTAATGTGAATTTTCATAGTGTTTCTTTTGGTTATGGAGTCTGACATGCATCATCTTTTACATTGTCACACAGCACCTTCAGTGCAGTGACACAGGGAAGTCTTTCAGATTTCCCAAGGTTTAAATACCTTCTCTGGGATGAACTACTGTTTCCCAGAGCAGTAAAGTGAAATTGACTTTACTTAGCATTGTAACTTACTAGACCCAGTACACTATCTTACACTAGAGTGCTGGAGGGTTTACTTAGTATCCCTTGTGACAAGATGCTCATGTGACATTTTTAATGTTAGCCTTTCCACACAGAATGGCTGGTGGCAGTGGTTTTGTTTTGAACTACTATGGTTTGCATTTACTGAGGCTGTTTGCATCGATAACTGCGGGAGCCATCTTTTTCTAAATAGCGCAGAGCCATCCTTGACAAAATGGTCCCCTGGTCGTCTTTTTTCGCCATGTCTTTGCGGAAAGGTTCTTCTAGAGATTTTCTCTGTGCGCCAAACCAGGTTTGGTCTCTTTGTTGATTTCGCCTTTGGCGGGTTTCAGGAGTGAAGCCCGCCTCTTGGTCCAGAGTGTCTGGGGCAGGCAGGCAGGAAGTGAGGGAGGTGCACAAAACTCCCTGTGCTTAGTCTCCTAGGAGACCAAGTGCACTCTGTGGCGATTGGCTAGCTGACTGTCCGGCAAGGACAGCCACCCTGCAGGGTGCGTGACAGCTAGGCTGGGATGAATGGGAGAGAACTGAATAAAAGGCAAGTCTTTTGGTTTGGAAGGCAGTCGACCACTGGACGAAGGAACAAAGAAGAGTTTAAGCGGACGCCTGCTGCTACTCCAGGACCGTTGGTTTGCCCGGTAAAGCCCTGCTGCTGTGCCGAAACGCCAGGTTCGCATCGACAGAGAAGCACCTGCAAGGACGACTTCTCCCTTTTGAGTTGGTGGGACCAATCAACTCCAAATTAAGCCACCTGGACACCCATCTCGGAGGTGGTTGAATTTCCTCTGAGTTGCTGCAGGAAACCGTGTAGCCAGGGAGAGGGACACCAGATTGTGTTACTTTTAAGATGGCCTAAAGCTTTTGGGTGATCCTCTGGACCTCCACGAAGCAGGACTGGCCAATCCTGAGCCCCCTCTGCAGTGTGTGAGGCCCAGAAGCAAGGTCAGTCCACCTTGACAGCCAGGAACCCCATTGTTGCTATTTGCTGTAGCTGAAACATGAAACGGCCACTGAAAGTGAAGTTTGCCAGTTGCGGGATTTGACAGTCCCATTGCATTTCAGGAGTCCCCCGACGTCCTCCCTCTTGTCCCAACGACTGAGGCCCAGGAACAGTGAGATCTGCAGAGCTGCACAGGAACAGAAGTCATCAGCTGCATCTTTTCTTCTTCACCAAGGTACTGTAAAACAAGTCTAAGAGCACTTGCCTCTTACTGTAGAAGTGCTCGTAACTTCCACAACTCATCAGCTTGTGGCCCTACATTTGATTGTTCTTTTCATCAGACTCCTAAGAACATGTGCTTTTTCCTATCCAAGACTTTTGCCCAGTGACTTTGGCTTAGCCTATTGAATCGAATGACTCTTCTAGTGAACTCTAAAAGTATCTGCACTGCTTATGAATATTTGCAATCTCTTGTGTTCCAATAACCTTTGCCTTTTACCAACTTTTAAGAGTATTCTGAATGCCAACAGTAAGATATGAATGTCCCCAGCACCCCTGTTAACTGAAGTCACCTGTGGGTGTAGGTTTTGTCTCTGGGCCATCCCAAAAGGGTCTTGTCTGATTCAGAAACTCAGTGTACAGTATTGAAGTATATTTGTGTGTTACTATTATATTGCTCCCTTCTAAAGGCAGCTTTATACATGACAGATAAATTTAATAATTGTTTATGCAAGAAACCTTGAATGCAAGTTTATTTGAATACCTGTAACTGTGAATCTTTGTAACTCCACTACAGCTTACATTTCCCCTCTTGAGATAAGCTTGGCTGCTCAACACGCTACCCAAACTGTGTAGTACAAGCTTATACCAAAGGTTGAGTTTCCTATACAGGTAGTCATAGTTGTTTGTAGTGTTCTCAGAGGGTACTGCATACAAACGTTTCCTAACACAGACCTAATCCCTATGCCTACTTCAGCCATTTTACCTGCGATCCCCCTAGACATCCATCTACAGGAACAACAGAAGTTAGCCTCCCCAAGTGATTCAGAGTTCCGTCAGGGTATAATACCTCAGGAAACTGGAGTAAAGGGGCATAAGTGTACTTTCACACTTACTTGCCCCCTCCCGCCGTAGGATTTAATGGACACAAGGGCTACTCCCTAACATTTACCTTTTTGTGATTGGTTGAGTTCTAATTGCGGAACCCCCCCCCCCACACCCTTCAACTCCCCCAGTGTGGTAGGATTCAGCGAGTACCCCTAAAATTCCTTTTTACCTGTTAACTTCAACTACTACCAACTTATTGGTTTTACTAAAGCTTATTCTAGGGGTACTAAGTTTACGTCTCCCCTCTTGGGACCTTACTGAAACTTTCCCTCTGAAGCACTAGGCCTACCTACCTGGGGAGGGACTGCTGAAGCTATAGTTGCCTGGTATTTATGCGGCATAGTATATGGTTGTCTTAAATGAATTGTTCTTTTATTTTACTATTTAGCTTTCCTGTTTGATTGACTCGTGCTGCTGTGCTTTGATGTAAAGTGTAGGTATTCTTGCTTTGTGTATACTTGTGCATTTTGGGGATATAGACTTTTCTCCCTTGCGTATGAAGGAACTTTGGACAAAGGAGTACAGTAGTCACTATTATCTTCATTAGTAAGCTCCTATGTTTCAAGGTACTTCGAAAATCTGTTCCAGAAAGCAATATTTCACAAAGACTGTGCACAAGTGAACAAGCAGACTTGCCTTTACAATTCAATCATGTTATCAATCCACTTTGGGCAATTAACCTTGGTTTACCCCCTAAACCAGGGGGCCAAAATTAATCTCCTGGCAAAATAAGGCCAAGTGTCTGTGGTGTCTATGTACAACCTGAGGGCTCTCGATGGGTTAACCCCTTTACTGATAAGTTTCTGGTAAATGCACTGACATGTCACACTGCTCTGGAAAGGTAGTACCAAGAAAGTGACATAGGTATTCTCAGCAGTAGAGTGGTCAAATAACATGAAGATAGTTTTCCTTATGAAGAAGCAATTGCAAGCTTAAACTTTGTTGCCTTTATCCTTCTCCTTTACTTTGAATCTACCATCATGAATCTACCATAATTTTACAGGTAAACAACGTGGACTTCACAAACATAATTCGAGAAGAGGCAGTACTTTTTCTGCTTGATCTCCCTAAAGGGGAAGAGGTTACCATTCTGGCACAGAAGAAAAGAGATGGTGAGTATTTCTCTATGTACTACACTTCAGCGTTGTTATTGATAATTAATGCTTTTCGTTAGCATGGGATCCTCCTCCTAACAAATGTTATATTTTTTAGGGAGTATTTTTAAAAGCCCTCATATGACTGTTTAGGAAGGCCAACCTTCAGTGTTAAGCCAGTTATTACTTAAGTTCTTCTGGACTCTCCGAGTGGTAGCTTACAGATCAGTCCATCTTTGCTCTTAGGAAGCAGGGGACGGGTAGGGGGAGGGTCATAGGGCGGTACAGCAGGCACACAAACTGTTAGGGTTTTTTGTTGCTTACAAAAGTCACTGTGACAGGATTTGGGAAAGCCCACCTTGGACTAACAGGGTCTACGCTTCTTAGGATCAGCCTGAACTAATCAAGATATGGTGGAATGGTCGAGCAGCCGGGCTTAATCTAAGGATGGAGGAGGGCTGTAGTAGTTGGGTACTAAGACCTCAGAACATACCTTGGTTCATGAAACTCTCATACACTTAGTAGTTATATAAAAATAGGCATTTATTGCACTCACTAAGGCACACTGTTGTAATTGAAAGGGCAGGTAAATACTATAAAACATATAAACAGCATAAGAACACTTGCAACACTCTTAGAAAGGTAACCCACAGGTGTAGTCACAATAGAATAGTTTTTTTTAGTAACAAATAACTAAACTTAATAAACCAACTGGAAAACTATATTCAAACTTCTCCAAACTCTTAATAACTTTTGGTAACTTCAACCCAATCCTGTGTCCATGTTTGAGTAGGAGGTGCCACTGGGCCACCAGTAGCTGAAGGGCGACTAGGAAAAGGTGGGAAGGGGACATATACAATGCTCAGACTACAAGGGTCAAGCAGTAATCCCTTAAAATTGCAGATGAGTAAAGTTGGTGTTAGGACTGGATTTCTATACTTTGGCTTGGTGGACAGATGTAGAAGAGGCCAATCTAGTACTCAAACGTCCTGTCCCCTTTCCTCCATTCTTATTGGCATCCCCCAACATGGGGACGTACCGGAACCTTTGGCAATGCAAAATGTAGCTTCCCCTTTAAATTAAGTACATGGCTCTGCCTCGGGCACGCCCCCCCAGAGGCCTTGCCCTCCGGCGCCTCACCCCAGGACCTTTTTCCACACAAACGGTTGCAGAGACTTTGCCCATTCTCCCTGTCTTTGTATTTCAATCTTATTTAACCTCCCTTTGGTGCCTCGCTTCCCACGGCTCATGTCAGCTGCAGGAGGATTCACGAGATGGGCTTTGTGCGACCGCTCGTTCCCGGGCTTGGACCCTCATGTACTCTTGAGTGCCTTGGGCCCGACCACTGCTGGGACGCGTGCACAGCTTGCAGCGCTCTCGGTCACAGGGCATTGAAGAACCGACTGTCGTGTTGGAGGGAGATATTCCATACTTCTCATCCAGCGCACAGTAAGGAGTTTGACTCCAGGATCTCTCGTCAAGACAAGGTAGGCCCACTGTTCATCATGGCTCCTTAGCGCAGCGACTCGTTCCTGGCGTTTCCCACTGCCAAGGGTTCTTCATATTCTGGTACTGGCAGGCGCAAGTTCTTTAAGGGTGATCAAGTTCGTCCTCTTCTTCGACCCAAGGGGTAAAGGATCATTGGATGCCACCTCCGAGAGTCAGTCCTTGGCACGATCCAGCACGACAACCGGCACAGGTGCTGAGGGTGCCCAGCCAACCGGACCTTGCTCCGAGTTCGTGAGGCGGGGCGTTACGACTAATGTACTGCCAGCCGAGGGCCCAGCGCCTACTGGAGTGATATGTGAGGTTGACGCTTCTGTTTCGGGTGCAAGAACCAACCTGTATCCTCCCATGTCTAATCCTTTTTGTGGCTCTGGGCCTTTGCGTCCCCCCGCCCAGGGCGTGGCGTAAGGTTCTAAATGGCAGATGGGTGCGTTGTGCAGGCTGGTAGCCATCTTGGATTGGACACAGGGCCCGCCTTTGCGCTCTACGATTGAGTGGGCCTTGCAAGAAGGGTCGAGTCCCCTTCCCTTTGGAAGCAGCAGCAGGTCTCTTCAGGGGGGAATCTTCCCATCGCCGCATACGGCTACACACCTCAGTTGCCTCAACCAGGAGCTGAGGCCCAGTGCCTATGAGGGCTCGGCCCCTAGGGATCCGGCGACTAGCGAGGCCCCTTTCTTCGAGCAGTGGTTCCACCTCATGCGTTCCCCTCAGATGATAGGGCTCCTGAAGTATATAGTGAAGGAGGTGATCCCGCAGGTGGTGCCTCCCCAGTCTCCTTTGGGAC
This sequence comes from Ambystoma mexicanum, assembly GCF_040938575.1. Classification (NCBI taxonomy): domain Eukaryota; kingdom Metazoa; phylum Chordata; class Amphibia; order Caudata; family Ambystomatidae; genus Ambystoma; species Ambystoma mexicanum. The sequence continues at coordinate 1,363,869,540 of NC_090934.1, read as the reverse complement.
CTCTGCTGGTTCCTCTAGCGCTACTGGTTCAAGTGCTGGTCCCTCCCCCTGTCCAGGCCCTACCGCCCCTACCTACAGACCCTGCCACCTCCTGTACCATCAATGCCTCCCCTTCAACAGCTGTCTGACCTGTCTTCGGCTTTGGACCTAATTGGGGACCCGCCGGCACCTGTGTCCCAGGGCCCGGACTCCCCTTGGTCTGTACAAAAGTGTTGCGGCGAAGACGACGAACCCTCTGCATCCATTAAGGCCTTTCATGGCCGCCTTCAGGGCCTGGCAGAGTTCTTGGGGATCCCTCTGCTTGAGGAAGCCCACCAGGAGGCGTGAGGGCTAGCAGAGATTTTGGGCAAGTGCAACATGAAGTTTGACAGGTTCAGGCTGACAGGCGGGTAGCCAATCCTCGTGGCTTCCAAGCCACATTCTTCAGTGGTGCTGTGGCCTCACTATACTCTAAACCATAGTCTTTGTCGTCTTCTTCCACATGAGCCACCTCCAGTTGTCTGTCGAGTCTTTGGGCAAACGCTGTTATGCTATCTCAGGGCTGCATCTTCTGGAAGCCAACACCCTTTTAGCTCCGGCTAGCCAGAAGCTTTGGCGGGAGCTTGGGGAGTTCCTTTTGACCTCCCATTGTAGAAGCAAGCCTCCTTCAACATCGTGCTGGCGGATGGCTGGGCCGTTGCGCAGGACCTTATGGAGTCTTCGGTCTCCCACATCGACACAGCCAGCCAAGGGCTGTGCCTGGGTGTCGAGATGAGAAGGACGGCGTGGATGCATGCCACTAAGTTTTCATCTGACGTACAAGAATGGATTCAAGACCTGCCATTAGAAGGCGTGGACCTCTTTCATTCATCGACCGATGATGAGTTAACAAAGAAGAAAACTTCCACTCAAACTGCCAAGGACTTGGCGGTCCTGAAAAAGTCAAGGCAGAAGCCCTTCTCACGGCAGGACCGAATTCAAACCCTGTGCTTTCACTGGCTTCAAAGTGTTTTGGAATGCCGTATGCAGAGACCTGACAGGTCACCTAGCGACAACAGGAGAAAGCAGCAGAGGACTTTGTGCAGGTTTTTCAGCTCCCCCTCCTCGGCTCCCACCTCTGATGCGAAAGTGACGACATGATCGGGGAACACAGCTCCCCAGTAGTGGGCCGACTGGTGTTGGGGAGAATTTTCATTTATGTGCTAATACCCTTCAACCTTCGAGACCCCCAGCTCTTTTGCTGGACTTGGAACATTTTAATTTTAACTCATGAGTGAGAGGGATCTTTTTCTCACTCGTGTGTTTTTACCTGATTTGGATTTTGTGTTTTCAGTGTTTTTGGAATCTGACAAACTCCATAGGCATCTGCTTTTTGTATGGTGACACACAGCACCTTCAGTGCAGTGTCAATGAGAAATCTCTTGGATTTCTCATAAGGTTTAAATACCTTTTCATGTGTGAACTACAGTTCCCTAGAAGAGTAAAGTGAAATTGACTTTTCTTACCTTTTCTCTTTGTAGGGCCAGCACACTCCATCTTATGTGTGCCTGGGGAGTTACTTAGTAGCCCCTTATCCTACTTTCCCATGTATAATATTTTTGTTACCCTCACTTCTTTAAATGGCTGCTGGCAGTGGTTACATTTTTCCTACCTTTGTGCTTTTCTAAATCAGGCTGAACCCTCGGCTGCAGTACAGCACCCATGAGTGACCATTTGGTCAAAATGGTCCTTGTCTTCATTTTTCGCCATTTTCAGTTTGTGAGGTTGGTCTTGGGTTTTACTCTGTGCGTTGACAGGTTTGAGCCCTACGTTTGTTCTGTCTTTGGCGGGCTCTAGCCCTGATTGCTCACCCCTGGCTCCAGTGTGTCTGAACGGACAGGATGTGTGGGAGGGTCCCGAAACTCCCCGGTCCTTTGTCTCTAGGAATGCCTGAATGAACCTAGTCCTGCTGCGATTGACAGCCTAGGCTGTGCATGAATGGGAAAACTTGCTTAAAAGGCGATGCTCTTGGGACTACAGGCAGAGTCGACCACTGGAATAAACATCCGATGAGGAAACTGAGAAGAGAAGCCTGTTACGACCTCCTGGACCTTGAATTGCCTGGTGAAGCCCTGATGCTGTACTGACCTCCTTTTTTCACCTCGACAGAGAAGCTCTGAAGAATGACTTCTCCCCTTGGGTTAGTGGAACCGACTAACCCCAAGACAAACTCCTCTTTGGTGCAGTCCCTGACTTGCTGTGCCTCTCTGTTGCTGCAGAAGCCCAGTGCCAGGGGTCGAGTGCCCATAGTTGAGTGCAACGTCTGCCGCAGAACAAATTGGGCCAAAAGCTCCAGAAACCTCTTAAGGACCTTCCAGAGTCCCCTCACCAGAATGTAGGACCAAGGGAGCAAAAGTCCAACCGGTGTCCATCGTTCTGCATCGGCGCTGTTTACGGAGTGCTTAAACTGCAAAGTGCCACTGAAACGAAGAAAACCCATAGCTGCTGACGACCATTCTGTGTACCGCCGCATTAGCCCTCCAGACGTCCTCCATTTTGTCCCCATGAATGAGGCTCAGGAAAAGGGGTCTGCTTGGCTGTAGCAAGACGGAATCCAGCTGGACCCCATTCTTGTAACCAAAGGTACTTTTTTCGGGCATGAGGGTACTTAACTTCTTGCCTTAAATTGTGCTGTCTCACTTGAGACTTGCACCTGCTTACTTTCTCAGTTGAGTTTAACTCCTTTTGCACAGGTTTAACAGCTTGTGTTCCTATCAGTGATTTTTCTGAACCCTCTAACTTTGTGCATGAATTTTTAATCAAAGAAGTGCATGAGAACTATAGACTTTTGCCAAAAGACTTTGGCTGTCCTGGCTCCCTAAAGGCACCCATGGATTGTAGCGTGTGTAATACTGTTACTGCTGGTAAAGGCTCAGCTAGACTTCATTGGAGGATTTTGTTGTCTTCACATGTTCTGAGAAACTGATCTAACCTTTTTAACTACCCACAACCCTTCCTTTCAAATGGATTGTGTCCTTGCACATATTCCTCATCTTTGACATATGTCGTCCAGCTTCAGCTGCTTCTGAATATTTTTTTCGGCAGAGGGCACTGTGCGTCGGTGGCATAGAGTCCATGTCTCTCAAAGGCCTCCGTCGAGGATGATGTCTTTGAAGGCATATAGAGCTTGTGCAGCGCCTGTTGGTCTACAGTTAAGTTTTTCCACGACGGTGATGGCTTTAGCGAAATTCTGTGCGCCTCACATCTTGTGACGTCTTTGTTAAATCTTCGACATCGAGATGTCTTCATTGTCGACACCGACGTCTCCGTAGGTTTTAAAAAGTGTTTGCGGTTGTTAGGAAGAATGCTCTGTAAAGGCTAATTTCCCAAACCTAGTGAGTCCCCCAGCAGCTTTGCTGGATTTTTGGGGTTTATTTTTTTCTCCAGCTAAGAGCGAGACTTTTACTCCCACTCTTAGACATGATTTGAGGTGTTCCTTTGTCTTGCCATGTGTTTTATGGGCTATGGGGTCTTTTACTCCATAGGGTTTCATGTGTTTTGTTGATGTGGGTTACACAGTACCTGTAACCCAGGGGTGTCGTAGCGACCCCCAAACATAGACTCCATACCCTGGGACTGACTACTGTCTCCCAGGGCATGTAAAGTCACCATTGGCTTTACTAGTCCCAAATTATGAACAGAAACCAGTACAAACCATCATATTGTGGACATACTGGTCGGGGCAATTAGATTGCCCCGGGGTCTGTTTTTCGAGGGGGCACGTCTCCGTCCCCCCTGATCGAGTTTTGGCTGGTGGCAGTGGATACTACTTTTTATATTCGACTGTGAATATATCTCTCTGGGATTTTCCCATTGTTCGAGGTTACCAACTTTAATTATTCAATTCCTATCTCCTCGAACATACCGCCGGTTTATTTAATATTAATTCACCGGTTGGTACTTTTTGCCAGAACTCGATTCTAAAATGGCATTTGTGTTCTCTTCTGTGACTCCAACCCAAGTCGAGCCCTTTGTTCCACTTTTTGGCGGGCTTCTCCACAGAAGCCTCCAAAAGTGGTGCCACTCTGTCTGGGTACCACAGGGGGTGTGGGAGGGGGTTTAGGCACCCTGGACTGAGTTGCCTTGGCAACTCAAGTCACACTCTTGTGTGATTGGCCCAAGTGGTGAGCCGGCCAGCTCACCACTTAGCATGTTTGATTGACAGCTAGGCTGAATGAATGGGGGTTTGCTGCATAAAAGCAGGGCTTTGGGGACTGGAACTTCAGAAGTCACCACAGGACCTAAGAATCCGAGGAGGGAGAAGCTGAGCCGACCTGCAACGACGACTCCACCGGTGGAGCCCTGCTGAACCGTCTCACCACTTTTCCCGACGACAGAGGAGATCTCCAGTCCGGAGAGTCTTCTTCCTTTGACTGGTGGGGATAACCAGTTTTGCCTTCTTTTCGCCTTCCTGGAGCACCTCGTGGCTGCCTTGCCCGTGTCAAGCACATCGGCAACCGGAATACCACGGTTTACCACTACCGCGTATAGTAGGGTAGTACCTTTTAACCGAAGAACTCTGCGGCTGGTTTCTTCCCTGGCAGTGCAACGACCCTCATCTTTCCTCCACGTCGAGAACTCCCCTTCCTCTGGACGAAACACCGACTTGCACCCGCTGCCAGGAACAACTGCCCCCGCTGGAGCGTCCTTCCCACTTAAGGTACTGTGTCCCGCCTGGCTTCCCTTGCGACAGATCGTTCTGGGTGACAGTAAAGCCTCGACTTTCTAACCTGGGCTGGCCTGGGACAACCTAGCTAACTTTTCCTGACTTTAATTTCATTCTTTGTGTGCAAACTATCTACAAGACTCTTTGGCCATAAACCCACTGTGTGAACCTGGGCCCTTTCTGCTTGCTCTCTCCAAGAGTGGGCCTTGCAATTGACTTCCTTGCTCTCCAGTAGAACTCTGCCTATCCTGCCTTACTGTGGTTCTTTAAAAAGTATTGAAATGTGTGTGCTTCCATAACTCTGCCTTTTTCCCTCCCTTTTTAATAACTCATTAGAGTGCCATCTTATGTTAAGCGCTCACCACTGTCTGAAAATAAGTGGTGTTTCTCATTAAGACTTGTCTAATAAGTAATTAGGGTTGTATATATATAATAGTGACTGTGTGCTGAATTTACTTACCTCTTTGTGCTAGTGTAATTTACAAGTGTGTCTTTAAATAATTATATACTTTTACACCAAAGCTCTGGTCAGTGTTTGCTTGTGCTACTGTATCTCTGTACCTATTGTGTATACTCTATATACTGCCTAACTCTTCTTGAGGGAAGTCTGACTGCTCAGCCATAGCTACCTAGTGAATCTGTGTGGTACAGACTGCTACCAAGTGGGTTTACTGCCAAACACCTGTAGTCTTAAATCTTTTGCAGTGGTCCCTAAGGGAACTGCACAGGTTTCTGCCTAACAGCGGTTTGAAAAAAGTCCCTGACAGATCCACACCGTATCTGTTTGTGGTGCCTCGGGGCGGACCATGATACCTCCGACTGCTCGAAGTACCAGTCTGACTGGAAAGGCCTTGACGGAACGGCCCTACACGATCCGTGAAACCTTCGACTGACTATTCTAGAGGCGACTCTCCTCGGAGGAAGAAGGCCAAACGGTCCATGTTGAGGAGTGACTCACACCCCTCTTCGTCCTTGAAGTCGAAGAGTAGGCACCGTAGGTCGACTTTGTCGTCGGACGCTTCCCCCAAAAGGGTTGCATGCCCAACCAAAACAACCACACCAGCCGAGTGGGAAGCCTTGAGGGATGAAATGCTTAACATCTTAGAAAAGCAAAAACCTAGCCATGCTCCTACCGACGCTTCGAAAGAAGCGGGAAAGGAAAGGGCTCTACCAAAATCTTGCGCGCCCTCACACCTGGGGAAAAAGGCCCGATTCACATCGTGGGCCTTCAAGGCCTCGATCCCATGAATCAATGAAGGATCACTCAAAACATAAGCACAAGTCGAGGTCATTGACGCCTTCGATGCAGGAAGTGCCTTCGACGCCTGCCAAAACTTTGACGCGAGCTGCGCCATCTCTGCCAGCTGTGCCATCGACGTAGAGCACCCCTTCTAAACCAATGGCGCCGATAAACAAAACCTCGACGATTACTACGACGTCGAAGCCACTTCTGCCAACATCTATAATTCCTGACAAAACCTACATTCCACTGCCTACGAAAGACCTTTTTAAGTCTCTTTCAATTCATGAAGAGGAGCAGTCTGATGAAGATGCCCCATTTGGCCTACGCTATGGTACACCCAATGTACCAGATAATTTCATTCTGGAAGAGTCCAGGATGAAGGCCCTTTAAGAAAATTTGCAGACTGCAAGTGGGGTAGATGCCTCACCTGAACTAGAGTCTAGGAAACCAGAGGCCAGGGAGCATGTGGATGCATCCTACAGGCAGCTCATGTCAAAGGTTGTGGATTACATGGGTTGGAGCAGGCCTCAATTATCATATGAACAGGATGACCTTACTGACATTCTTGACAAAGGTCAGCAGTCAGATCCCATCTTACCATTCCATGTAGCCTTGCAGAAGAGGGTGGCCAGGAACTGGGAGACTCCGGAGACCAGTCCGGCAGTGGATAAAAACGTAACTAAGAAGTAACGCCCTTCCAGTAGTGACCCAGACTACCTGTCAAAACACCCCACTCCAGGGACTCTGCTGGTGCAGGCAGCTACTGCAACATCAAATCAAGCAGCGTACCCTACCATCCCTCCTGATGGGGACGTCAAATGCATAGATGGATGGGCAGGGAAGGTATTCTCTGCAGGGAGCATAGCACTAAAATTAGCCAACTCCACTTGTGCCCTTGCAAAGTTTACGTTCACTCAGTGGGACTGCATTTCCCTGGCGGCAGAGCAAATTCACGAAGGGGATGAAAGAGGCGGCTTCTTAGCTATTGTTAGAGACTGCAAAGAGGCCATGTGTGAGTCTCTTCAGTCCGGTTTGGATTTGGCTGATGTCATCAGCAGAGCCATGGTTACCAGCACCATTATGCGCAGGTTTGCGTGGTTGAGAAAGTCGGTTTTGCACCGGATGTGCAATCTAGACTTCTCAACATGCCTTTTGACGGGTCTGACCTTTTTGGCAACAAGGCTGACGAGAGCCTTGAGAAGTTACAGACCTCAAAGGCGGCAGCCAAATCTTTTGGCGCTGCTATTGGTCAACGTCAGCCTTTTCATCCTAGTGGGCAAACTTAGAGGGGTAGATCCTTTCGCTACTACTCCTCAGTTGGAAGGGTCAGAGGAATAGCCAGTCAATAGCCAGTCAAACAGGACAGAGAAAATGTCCTTGTGGTGGACGAGGTAAAGGTGCAAAGCCAGCTCAAGCAGAAGCCTCCTTACCATCGGCCACTGCATCAGCCGCCTCAAAACCTCTGAGGTCTTGAGTCACAGTTCACCAGTGGGGGGGGGGGCACAGAATGTCTCAGCATCTAAAAGAATGGTGAGGCATTACTTTGGATGCTTGGGCTCTAGAAACCATAGCCCACGACCTCGGAACAATCTGCCGGGGAACCACTCTTTAAGGATTCTGGATCCGCTCCTTGCGCATTACATTTTAACCCAGCTGGATAAAGGTGATGTAGAACCAGTGCCTGTAGCAGAGAGGAACAAGGGTTGGTACTCCCGTTATTTTCTAATACCCAAGAAGGACGGAGGACTGAGACCCATCTTGGACTTAAGATACTTGAACAAGTTCCTCAGCAAGGACAAGTTCAAGATGGTCGCACTTTCTCAGATCTTTCAAGCCCTCCAACTCCAGGATTGGGTGGTGTCATTAGACCTTTAGGGTGCTTATTTTCATGTGCCAATTCATCTCGAGCACAGAAAATACCTGAGGGTCGCAGTTGGCTGTTCTCATTATCAATTTTGTGTTCTGCCATTCGGGCTGACCTCCGCCCAAGGGTTTTCACCAAACTGATGGCAGTGGTGGCATTGAGTCTCAGGAGAGAGGGGGTTTCACGTCTACCCCTACCTAGATGATTGGCTGATCGTGGCGCGTTCCCCCAAACAAACCCAGGATCATCTCAACGTTACTTGCCACTCTCTTCACAGACTGAGCTTCTCCCTCGATTACAATAAGTCCCGTATGACACCTTCTCAAAAGCTCCAGTACTTCAGAGCAGTTCTAGAAAAATCCTTGGGAAAGAGCTTGCCACCCGAAGTGAGGGCTCAAGACATTCTTCAGATGGGTAACCAAGTTTCAGAATGCCCACTGGCCTTTTTTTTTTTTTTTAGGTTGCTCGCCCTCATGGCATTCTGCATTTTTCAGATGCCAGAGGCCCACTTGAGAATGAGATCCCTTCAATGGGCTCTAAGAACTGAATGGTCCCAGTTCTCAGGAAAGATGTCAGAACTACTTTGATTACAACCAGGGTCTCGCAGGATCTTCTGGGGTGGGCCTGCAAGGACAATATTCTGAAGGGAGAACCTTTTTGGCAACCATGGCCAGAGATAACAGTAGTGACGGACACCTTGCTCATGAGGTGGGGAAAACATGCCAACGATCTGGCAGTCAGCTGCCGTTGGTCTCCATCGGAGTCCAAACTACATATCAATCTTTTGGAGCTGAGGGCAATCAGACTAGCGTTGAAGGCCTTTTTGCTCTCTGTACAGGGAAAGAATGTTCAGATAATGACGGACAACACAGTGACCATGTGCTACCTCAACAAGAGAGGAGGTATAGGGTCACTACCACTGTGCAGAGAGGCAATACAGCTCTGGTACTAGGCAATTCAAGAAAGAATCTCCTTATCGGCAGTTCACCTAGCCCTAGCCGGAGAGGAGAACACAACACCAGACGCTCTGAGCAGGCAAAGCAGGCTCCCACGAGTGGGAACTAGCTCAGGAAGTCCTCTAAGAGATCTTCACCCTTTAGGGAGCCCCTCAAGTAGATCTGTTTGTGACTGGGGTCAACCGGAAGTGCGAAAGGTATTGTTCCAGGGAATTTCCCGCAAGAGGAGGTCTAGCAGACGCTTTTGTAGTGAACAGGGACTTTTCACTTCTGTATGAGTTTCCTGTAGTCCCTGTCATTCCTCAGGAGGTTGAGAAGGTTCGGGAAACGCATGATCTTAATTGCCCCGGATTGGGCCAGGAAGACGTGGTACCCAGACCTTCTTGACATGTCCATCTGTCCTCCGATGTGTCTTCACAAAGATGGCGATTAGCTCTCGCAAGAGGAGGGCCGGGTTCTCCATACAGTGGTCAAAACAGTCAAGCTTCATGCTTGGTTTCTGAAAGGCTGCGATAGAAGGATTAGGTCCTCCCGGATGATGTAATGGTGGCTTTGCTTTTGGCCAGAAGGCCAGCAACAAAGTCTTTGTGCCATTGGAATAAATTCTGCACTGGTGCAGGGTAAAGAATGTAGATTCATTTCTGTGTAAAACACCATATGTTTTGTCCTTTTTTTCTATTTTTAGCCAATCTGTGGCTCCAGGTTGGTACTGCTAAAGGCTACTTGGCGGCGCTGTCCACCTTTAAGCACTCGTCAGAGGAATGTTCTTACTTCAAAATTCCACTGGTGACAACATTTCTAAAGGGGTTCACCAATGTGTGTTGGGGAGAATTCTCTGTTTAGGCTGAATTTCCTAACCTAGCGAGTCCCCCAGCAGCTTTGCTGGATTTCTGGAGTTTGTTTTTTTCTCCTGCCAAGAGTGAGACTCTCTTTCTCCCACTCTTGGACATGATTTATGATGTTCCTTTGACTGTTAATGTGTTTTATGGGCTATGGGGTCCTTGACTCCATAGGGTCTCATGTGTTTTTACTATGTATGTTACACAGCACCCTCCGTGCAGTAACACAGGGGTGTCATAGTGACACCCCACCATAGACTCCATACCCTGGGACTGACTACTGTCTCCCAGGGCATGTAAAGTCACCATTGGCTTTACTAGTCCCAAATTATGAACAAAAACCAGTACAAACCATCATATTGTGGACGTACTGGTCGGGGCAATTCCATTGCCCCGGGGTCTGTTAGTCGAGGGGGCACGTCTCCGTCCCCCCTGATCGAGTTTTGGCTGGTGGCAGTGGATACTACTTGTTATATTCGACCGCGAATATATCCCTACGGGATTTTCCCATTGTTCGAGGCTACCAACTTTAATTATTTAATTCTCGTAGCCTCGAACATACCGCCGGTTTATTTATTTAATATTAATTCGTCGGTTGGTATTTTTTGCCAGGACTCTATTCTAAAATGGCGTTTGTGTTCTCTTCTGTGACTCCAACCCAAGTCAAGCCCTTTGTTCCACTTTTTGGCGGGCTTCTGCACAGAAGCTCCCAAAAGTGGTGCCACTCTGTCTGGGTACCACAGGGAGTGTGGGAGGGGGTTTAGGCACCCTGGACTGAGTTACCTTGGTAACTCAAGTCACACTCTCTTGTGTGATTGGCCCAAGTGGTGAGCCGGCCGGCTCACCACTTAGCATGTTTGATTGACAGCTAGGCTGAGTGAATGGGGGTGTGCTGCATAAAAGCAGGGCTTTGGGGACTGGAACTTCAGAAGTCGCCACAGGACCTGAGAATCCGACGAGGGAGAAGCTGAGCCGATCTACCACGACGACACCACCGGTGGAGCCCTGCGGAACCGACTCTCCACTTCCCGACGACAGAAGATCTCCCGGCTGGAGAGGCTTATTCCCCTGACTGGTGGGCACAACTAGTTTACCTTCTTTTCCTGGCATCCCAGGACGTCTTGTGGTCGAATTGCCCGTGCCAAGCACCCCGGCAACCGGATAGCCACTTACCACTGGACCGCAAATAAAAGGACCGCTCCTTTTACCTGAGAACTCCGCGGCTGGTTTCTTCCCTGGCAGTGCAACGGACTCCTGTCTTCCTCCCAGACGAGATCCTCTCTTCCCCCAGACGAAGAACCGACTTGCATCCGCTGCCAGGAACAACTGCCCCCGCTGGAGTATTCTCACCACTTTAAGGTACCGTGTCCGCCAGGCCTCCCTTTCTAAAGATTGCTACAAGGTAATAATATTCCCTTAACCTTCTGGACTGGACTGGCCGCCTTGACCATCTAACTGGTCCCTTTCTTTGGTCCAACTCTTTTTTGAACCGTTATAAGACTTTCGTGCACTGCAACCGTGTGACCCTTGGACACATTTCGTTCTGAGCCTCTTAAACTGGATCCGGCCGTCTGAACTCTAACTTCACGGTTCTACTTTGCCTTCCTCTCTTGTGTTCTTGTGAAAGTGTTGGGATCTGTTTCAAATTATACTCTGCTTTTCTCTCCATTTTTAAAACGAATTATTAGAGTACCATCTGCGTTAAGCGCTCACCGCTGTCTGAAAATAAGTGGGGCTTTACTTAAGACTTGTCTAATATTCTTCTAAGGGAGTGTATATCTTTTAGTGACCATGTTTTTGAACTGCTTACTATTAGTGCCTGTGTGTTTTTCTAGATGTGTTTTTTAAATAAATAATTATATCTCTTTTACACCAAGCTCTGGTCAGTGTTTACTTGTTCTACTGTGCTCTTTTGACCTATTGTGAATACTCTGTATACTGCCTAACTCTTCTTGAGGGAAGTCTGACTGCTCAGCCACAGCTACCAAGTGAATCTATGTGGTACAGACTGCTACCAAGTGGGTTTACGGCCAAACACCTGTAGTCTTAAATCTTTTGCAGTGGTCCCTGAGGGAACTGCACAGGTTTCTGCCTAACAATGTGTTCCTCCCCACCCCCCCAATCTACTTTCCAGGTTCCAGTGTAGGACCTAAATCTGCTTCTAAAATTCCTAATGTGTCCACCTTTTGAACCCTTACACTCGTGTCCTTTTTAAGGTTGTTAACCATTTGTATTTGTATTTTGTTTATTTGTATTGCGCACCCTGCCCAGGGGCATCAGGGCGCATGCTTGAAAAGGCAGTTAGTTATGTTACATAGATGTGTATATGTTACATTATATATACATATTTACAGCATGAATAAGAACATTGCAGGGAATGGCCTGGCGGCCTACATATACAGTATATACAATGAGTAGCCTTTTGGCGGGGGGTTAGCAGCTGCATGAATTACGTTGAGGTGGCCAAGACATCCTGTTCGTGAAGCCACCGTTTGGTTTTATTTTTGAAGGATTGGATGGATGGATGGAACATTCCTAAGAGCATAGGGTAGAGAGTTCAGATCTTAGCCGCGAGGACTGGGAAGCTCGAGCCTCTGGCTGTCTGAAGCTTGAAACTGGGAATGGTTAGTGTGCGTGTCTGTGCAGATCTCAGGGGTCTGGATGCTGTATGTTGTGTGAAGCGTGTGGACAAGTAGGCAGGTGCAGCACTTTTCTGTGCCTTGCGGGTTAGAACAAGTGCTTTGAGGGAGATGCAAAGTGTAATGGGTAGCCAATGTAAGTTGCGCCTGGTGGAGATGTGGGAGCGCCTGGGAACGTTGAGAGCTGCCCTAATGGCATTGTTCTGTGTGACCTGAAGTTTGTCAAGGTTTCTTTGACTAGTCCCTAAGTAAAGGGCGAGGATCAGACAGTTGTCCGTTGTCAAGAAGGGGCGGCCAGCTGTGATAAGTTTACACGTATACGATGATGCTGAAACTACTGAATTGGTTTGTCTATTGAGAGAGAGAGAGAGAGAGAGAGAGAGAGGAGTCTAGGTAAATTCCAAGTGTTTTGGTGACATTAGTGAATTGGATAACGTTTCCATCAATAATGAAGGAGTTGTATTTGGGGTCAAGTGTTTCGTGAGTTTGGACTGAGAGCCTAGGATGAGTAACTCTGTTTTCTCATTAAGGCACAGCCCATTGTGTGCCATCCAGGCCTGGATGATAGTGTAGACTGCATTGAGAGCTTTGACATTTGTTACATAGTCGCCAGTGATAGGGATGAGTATCTGGGTGTCGTCCGCACCATTAAAACCATTCTATTATTAGCTCTAACTTCAGCCCGTAGAGTGAGCGAGTTGCAGGCACTTTCATCCAATCCCCCCTTTACGATGGTTGACAGTTTAGTGCTAAATTCCCCCCGCCTTAGAGACCCCTAGCTCTTTTGCTGAACTTAGGGACTGTACTTTTAATTCTATGTGTTTTCTGTTTCTTTTGGTTTTGGAGACTGACAAACTCCATAGGCATCATCCTTGCATTGTGACACACAGCACCTTCAGTGCAGTGGCACAGGTGAAGTCTGTTAAATTTCCCAAAGGTTTAAATACCTTCTCTTGGTGAAATTACTGTTTCCAAGAGCAGTGAAGTGAAATTGACTTTACTTACAATGTGTAACTTTCTAGACCCAGCACACACTATCTTACCATAGGGTGCTGGAGGGGTTACTTAGTATCCCCTTTGTCTAGTTTCTCATGTAACATTTTTATGTTACCCTTTCTAAAATGAATGGCTGGTGGCAGTCGTATACTTTTTACTACCATTGTGTGTTTTTATCTCGGGCTGCGTTCGCAGCTGCAGTAAGGCACCCATGGGTGCCCATTTTGTCAAAATGGCCCACAGTCGTCTTTTTTCACCATTTCTTGCCGGAAAGGTCCCTCTTGAAATTTACTCTGTGTGCTAAACCAGCTTTGACCCCTTTCTTCGCTTTATCTTTGGCGGAATTCACGAGTGAAGCCCGCCTCTGGCTTCTGTATGTCTGGTAGGGGCAGGAAGTGAGGGAGGTGCCAGAAACTCCCTGTGCTTAGTCTCCTTGGTTACAGGAATGCACCCAAAGGTGATTGGCAGGCTGGCTGTCAGGGATGGGCAGCCACCCTGCTGTGTGATTGACCGCTAGGCTGACATGAATGGGAGAAACCTGCATAAAAGGCGAGGCTTTTTGGCTTGGAAAACAAGAGTCAACCACTGGATGAAGGAATCTGAAGAAGAACTTGGTAGAGCCGCCTGCTGCAACTCCTGCAGCGTTGGTTTGCCCGGTGAAGCCCTACTGCTGTGCTGAAGCTCCAAATTTGCCTTGAGTAGAGAAGCCCTGCAAGGACGACTTCTCCCCTTGAGTTGGTGGGACCAATCATCTCCAGTGAACTCGTTTGGGCATGCGGTCGGAGCTGGCTGCTGCTGCTGGAACCAAAGTGCCAGGGAGAGGAACACCAAACGGAGTGCATCACTTTAAGTTGGACCCGAGCTTGTGGAAGATCCTACGGACTCCCAGTAAGCAGGACTGACCAAGCCTGAGCCACTTCAAGAGTGCTGGACCTCGGATGAGAGGAAAGTCCAGAGTGGTATCTGAGAATCAGCGGTGGTGCTATTTGCTGAGACATGAGCTGAAACCTCGAAGTGCCGCTGAATTGAAGTTTGTCCTTTGCTGCTGCTGATCCTCCCATTGCAGTGTAGGAGTCCCCACACGTCCTCCCTCTTGTCCTCAGGACTGAGGCCCAGGAACAACAGGATCTACAGAGCTGCACAGGAACAGAAGCCAGCTGGAACCATTTCTTCTAACCAAAGGTACTGTAAAGCAAGGGATCTTGCCTCTTGTTGTGTAGCCTTACTTGTTCTCAGTTGAGACTGGTTGTGGTTCCTCCTGTAGAGTTGCTTGCATCTTCTACCCCTCACAAGTCTCCCAGCTTGTGACCCTACATTGATTCTACTTTTTCTACAACGACTTCTAAAACATTGTGCAAGACTTTTACTTACCTGCAAGAAGTGCTTCAGCTCACCTAGACTTTAGCCCAATTGACATTGGCTGGCCTAGCTCCCTGAATGACTCTTCTCTCCTCTGATTGTGTTTTTTTACCTTCCTTCCAGGAAAGGGTTGCTTACTTTGCATTGGGGGTTCAAAGGTACTTACCTGCTTCAGAATATTTGTGTGCCATCTCAAATGGGTACTTGCTGATTTAGAGAAACTAAGTGTGTATTTTGGAGCGTATTTGTGTGTTACTATTATATTGCCCCTTCTGAAAAAGGCTTATCCAAACTGACTGTTAAATAAATTAATACTTGTTTAATCAAGACACCTTGTGTGTAAGAGTTTATTCGGATACTTGTCACTGTGCATCTCTGTGTAACCACCCTACTGCTCACATTGACCCGTCTTGAAGTAACCCTGGCTGCTCAGCCACACTACCAACCCGTTATACCAACGGTTGGGTTCCTATTGCCAGGAGGACAAGGTGGTTGTTGTGCACTCAAAGGGTACTGCTCCAAATCTTGCCTAATAGGGACAGTATCTTGTATTGAAGAAAGTTTTGCTGTGGGATGGTCCTAGCATGAGGTGACAAAAGATATGTCCTCCTATTCTTTGGCCCTGGTAATCAGGGAGACCATGATCTCGATGGATATGGCAACAACACTAGAGTAGAGGGACGTCCAGCATCGGATCTTGGACAGACTGTTGTTGTCGCGGTCAACTGTTCTGTTTCTCAGTCCTGGCCTTTGGTGAGGGTTCTCTCTGGAGCTTGCTGGAGTTTTTGCAGGTTTAGAAGAATACCCATAAAGTTTCAGGTGATACCGCACTTCTGGAGATGATGCACAGCTTTGCAGCACAGGACACAGATTATTGGGCGTTTGCAGGCCCTGGAGGTAACAGCTCTTTAGGGGATGGTGCAAATTGTAGTTGGTCTCTAGACTGATTAGGCCTAGCAGACTATGGGAAAAAGTTGTCGTCTTCAGCTCTTCCCAGTTGCTTAGCAGCAGCAACTCAACCGGCTCTGGAAGTGCTGCAAAAAGTGCGTGGAGACTCGCAAGGAGTGGGGATTTCAGAGTGAAATCTACCCCAACACAAACTGTCCACACAGTAATAGCAGGCCTATGTATGAACAGGTAAGCTATCAGAAAACCAGCAACGGTTGTTACTTTTAAAGCGGCTTCTGATTTTTAATCTCAAAACAGGTATATAATCCTGTAATTTTAGTTTTGTAAATCATTTGGATACTTAAGTCTATATAGTTTGTATGTCGGTGGACTTTAACGGGGCCAGGGTCAGAAGGAGGCTCCCTGTTAAAGGGAAAAAGGATGTTCACTGTTACTAAGGTCCAGAGGGTGCTGCAAAAGAGGAAGGTTTTGTGTTGACTGCAAAGCTGCACCCTCGAGCGGAGATCCAGATACGGTCAACAAGCAAGAGGTCCTTGAAGGCAGATTGCTTAGAGGAACAAAACATTTAGATGCAGCAGTCCGACCTGGGAAGGTGATCTACATGAGAAGTGCTGGAGTCTGAAGATGGGAACCACAGAGCCTAAATATCCCACAAATGTGTAGAAGACAACTGAAACCTGAAGAAAAGGTCCAGAGGAAGAGGTGCAGATTTGAGAGGTTGGGTTTCTGCACATCACGGTTGAGGTGTCTGGCACAAAGACACCACATGGAGTCCCACTTGTAAACCAGCGATGCTGGTTCAATCGACTAAGAAAAAGCAAACGCAGCACAGTAGCTGATTCCTGAACCTTTGGGCTAGGTCAGAAAATATCTGATTAGGACTCAGCACTTCAGGGTAAGACGACGAGGTTCCTTCGAAGGACATCTGCAGGAGTCTTTCTGTTCTAGGACTGTGCAGAGTGTGAGGACAGCTGTTGGAGAAGAGGATCAGGGACTTTAACTTGTGTTGGTGTCCTTCATGGGGGGTTGGGGGGGGGGGGTTTGCACCATTCCTGTTGCATCAAGGGAAAGTCTGAAACTGTTCTTCTGGGTCTTATAGGGGCAGAGTTTCTCAAGGAGGAGCAGGAGTCCAAGATAGAGCTTCCAGCAGGCTTCCGAGCATGACTGGCATCCCCTGCACTGCATCAGGCTCAATTCCTTGCGCCTGCCCACTTGAATTCTCTCTCCTATTGCACCCTCATACCCCTTGTTAGGGAGAATTCACAGAAATGTGCTAATTCCTTTCTACCTTAGAGCCTCCCAGCTCGTTTGCTGGACTTCAGGACTTTTAATTTTTATCCTGGAGAGATTGAGATCTTTGTCCCACTCATGTATTTATCTTTGATTTGAACACTGTTTCTTTTGGTTTTGGAGTCTGACAAACTCCATAGGCCTCGTATGTATACATTATGACACACAGCACATTCAGTGCAGTGGTACAGGGAAGTCTTTCAGATTTCCCAAAGGTTTAAATACATTCTCTTGGTTAAATTACTGTTTCCAAGAGCAGAAAAGTGAAGTTGACTTTACTTACCTTTTTGTAACTTTGTAGACCCAGCACACACCATCTTCCATAGAGTGCTGGAGGGGTTACTCAGTATCCCCTTTGTCTACTTTCTAATGTAAAATTTTTATTACCCTTTCTAAAATTAGTGGAATTAGTGGCTGTGGTTTACATTTTCCTACTGTTGTGTTTTTACCACGGCTGCAATTGCAGCTGCAGTATAGCACCCATGGGTGCCCGTTTTGTCAAAATCGCCCTGGTCATCTTTTTTGTCATTTCTTGTCGGAAAGGTCCTTCTTGAGATTTACTCTGTGTGCCAAACCAGGTTTGGTCCCTTTTGTTAGTTTTGTCTTTGGCAGGGTTCACTGCTGTAGCCCGCCTCTAGTTCCAGCTTGTCTGGCAGGGCAGAAAGCGAGGGAGGTGACCGACACTCCCTGTGCTTAGTCTCCTTGGTTACAGGAATGCACTCAAAGGTGATTGGGCGGTTGGCTTTCCTTGGAGGACAGCTACCCTGCTGTGTGAGTGACCAGTAGGCTGCGAATGAATGGGAGAAACCTGCATAAAAGGTGAGGTCTTTTGGACAGAAGGCAATCGACCACTGGACGAAGGAATCCAAAGAAGAACTTGGAAGAGACGCTTGCAGCAACTCCTGGACCGTTGGTTTGTTCGGTGAAGCTTTGCTGCAGTGCCAAAGCTCTGAATTCCCCTCGACCAGAGAAGCCCTGCAAAGGACGACTTCTCCCCTTGGGATGGTGGGACCAATCGACCCTAACACAAAGCCCAAAAGGTGTCCAAGAACCGCAGTGGTGCTATTCGCGAGAAGCTGAAACTGCAAAGTGCAGTGCAGCTGATCTGAAGTTTGCCCATTTCTGCCGCCAACCTTCAAACCGTAGTGCACGAGTCCCCAGACGTCATCACTCTTGTCCCCACGACTGAGACCCAGGCACAACAAGATCTGCCATTGTACAACAGAAACAGAAGCCTGCTGGAACCAATTTCTTCAGACCTAAGGTACTGTGAACTAAGAGGTACTTACCTCTTGTTGGGTATCTTGCTTGCTCTCAGTTGAGTCCTGCAGTTGTTGCCTTTTGCAGAGTGTCTTGCAACTTAGCCCTCCACAAGCCTCCCAGCTTGTTGCCCAACAGTGATTTCATTTTTATAAAAAACTCCAACATTGTGCATGACTTTTTACTTTACCTCCGGGTTGGGTTTGCAGCTCTCCGCGTCTCACTAATGAAGCAAAAGCCGCAGCTGTAATAAAAGCTACCAGCAGGTGTCTTTTGTTTCATCAGTGCCGCAAAGGCAGAGATTAACTCAAGCACAGGAGGCTCGTCCATTTCACAAAATGTGCTTTATTTTAAAGGGGTTTAAACATTATTTGTGTAACATTTTACATAGGAACTTTCATTAAAAAGATGTTTATTATATAGTTTGTATTATTGCCCATCTTTTGTACCCATAAAATGTTTGAGCGGAGTCAGAGACAGCAGGCCGGGGATGTGCTGAGGCCCATGGAAAGGCCCAGGGATCAGTCTAGGTCAAAGGATGGCCTGGGGGGGGGTGTACCGGAACCCACACATAAATCGAAGGAGAGACACAAGACGTCTCACCTCCGATACCTCAGCAGGAGATCTGTGAAGGCAAAGAAGGTTTATTCTCGACGATGTTTGAAAAAGTTTGAGAACTGCATGGAAAAGCTGGACAGGTTTGTTTCTCGTTCAGAAAAACCCACACCAAGGAGGCCAAGGGATGAGATTCCTGTGGACCCCAGAGCTAACTTTCCAAGGCTTTTTGACCCCTCTTTAGAAGAGGATATATACAGTTATGACCTTACAGATGATGACATTCATGCTGATACACGGGATGAGGAATTTATCAACCCTGAAGAAATGCATGCGCCCATCGAGGGCTGGGAAGAGAACCCAGATGTGGGTGACCCCCAACCATGGCAATCCACAGATTATGAAGATCCTAATGTCATGGACCTGGACTCGTCCCCAGTCCACTCCCGCTAGACCACCATCGCCAGTTGACTTTTAACGTAATGTTATGTAAAGCAGCTGATCACTTTAAAATTGCTACGGATGAGGCGGTCCCCGAAGCTGACTTCGTGGAAGACATTCTTAAGCAGAAACCACTGGCCAGCCAGGCCATTCCCCTCCTCAATTCAATAAAAAAATGTCTGGCACCATCCTTATCAACACCATCTCACAAGAGGTGTCAACTCGCGAATAGAAAAACTCTTTTGCCCTTCTCCATCAGATCCTCTGTATATCAGAAGTCATTCCACCCTGGACTCCTTGGTGGCGACTACGACTCGAAAGTGGGCGGGGGTCCCTTTGTCAACAGGCGAGGCACCCCCTGATAAGGAAGGTAAACGACTTTACGCCCTTGGGAAAAGGATCATGGTTGCGGCAGCGTTCTCAACGTGCATTGCCAGCAACAATACCTTGCTGGCCAGCTACTCCGATGCCCAATGGGCTGTACTACAGGAAGGCATACAGGAGGTTCCCGTACCCCTACGTACTCATCTCCTCACCACTGTCACTGAAGGCAGAAAGGTGAACCAGAGCATTCTTAAGAATACATTGGACTCTGCAGAAACTGCTGGGCGATCCTTGTCTCGGGGCACACTCCTGAAAAGACATGTGTGGCTACGGAACTCTGGATTCAAGCCAGAGACGCAGGCGTGGAAGAATCCAACTTGTTTGGGAAAGTGGTCGATGAGGCCCTTAAAACCGCAAAAAAGGAACAGGACACCTTAAAAACACTGGACCAGATTACACAAAGACCCTCTGCAAGAAGAGGATCTGGGTCCAAAAGTCGTTTTTGTGGCCAACGCTTCCCACAGCAACAATACTTATCGGGAAACAATTGGAATTCTACACCGGGAAATAGCAGATACACCACCCTGTATCCTCAAAGGGGTCAATGCTGTGGCAAAAGAAGAGGCCTGAACTCTATCCCCCGAGGCTCCCTGGCCTCAGGTTCAAAATGACCCGAAGATCCAGGTCCCCTCCATTGCCTCTCCGGTTGCGGGGGCCGGCTAACATGGTTTCTTCAGGCATGGGAGGGAATAACTACAGACCAGTGGGTGCTAAAGACCGTAGCCCACAGGTACTGTATGGAGTTCAACCGGTCCCCAACATTCAGACCTCCACGAGCAAGACGACTGACACCAGACCATCTTCGCATTCTTCTGCAGGAAGTTGAAGCACTACAGGAGAAAGGAGCCATAGAAATCGTACCTCTGTCTCGGGTAAAAGAAGGTATTTATTCAGTGTACTTCCTTGTACCCAAAAATGATCTAACCATGCACCCTGTTTTAGATCTGCGCCCAGCTAACAAGTTTGTAAAGCCACAAAAGTTCTGCATGGTCACACTACAGGAAGTAATTCCACTGTTATCACAGGGGGATTATGCAAGATGCATACTTTCATATTTCAATGTTGCCAGCTCACAGAAAATACCTCTGGTTTATGAAACAGGACAAGCATTATCAGTTCAAAGTACTACCTTCGGCATAGCATCTGCACCAAGGGTATTTACAAAGGTACTAGCTGTGGCAGCAGCACATCTGCACAGGCAATCCATCCCGGTCTATCCTTGCCTCGACGACTGGCTCATAACAGGGGACTCTTACGAAACATGTCTGTCAAATACCCAAAAGACGATAGATCTTTTATTCAGTCTGGGATTCTCTATCAACGAGAAGAAATCCAGTCTTACCCCAGTCAAGTCAAACAATTCCTAAGGGCTCTAATTCAAACAAAGGACGGCCTCGTCTTCCCCTCCAACGAGAGGGTCCAAAACATGTTTCAAATCCCTGCGTATGTAGCCAGTCGAGAGGTGACTGTACGCAAGGCTTTGTGACTGCCGGGAATGATGGTGTCTTGTATCTACTTGGTTCCTCACACATGCCTGCGCCCAATGCAAGAGTGGCTCAACAGCCAGTGGTGTTAGGCCAGCGGACAGTGGGGCGATCTAGTGGTTGTCTCGCCAGCCCTCGTTCTCTCGCTGCAGTGGTGGTCGAGGGACAACCTCTTGAAAGGGAAATCATTTACCACCCTTGCAGTGGAAGCCACTGTAACCACAGACTCGTCTCTTACTGGGTCGGGAGCTCACCTGCTTTAACAAACAGCGCACAGTGTTTGGTTGTCAGACATAGCATCCAACCACATAAATCTGTTGGCAGTGTTCAAAGCACTAAAAGCTTTCCAGACACAACTGCAGGGGAAGACGATCTTGATCCTCACAGACGGCACCACGGCCATGTACTATCTGAACAAACAAGGGGTACATTCATTCTCTAGGGCTGTCCAAACTGTCCCAGAACATTTGGAAGTGGGCTCTCAAACGCAACATGTTCCTGTTATCACATCATGTTCCAGGGGAACTCAATCTTCTGGCTGACGTACTCTGTACAGACTTTCCATTGCCCATGGAGTACGAATGGCGATTACACAGACATTGTCTCCAATGTTTTCGCAGAATGGGGCTTCCCAGAGATGGATCTGTTCGCAACTCCAAAGAATGCTCAATGCCAAGATTATGCCTCCAGGTACCCCCAGAACCGTTCCAAGGGGAACGGGCTCAGGATAACATGGTCAGGGAAATTTGTCTATGCTTTCACCCCCCCCCCCCCCGACTCCTCTTCTCAACAAGATCGTGCACAAGATGCACCAGGAACCAGTCACGATGATACTGGTGGCCCCCATGTGGGCCTGCCAACCCTGGTTCGCTCATCTGATGGAGATGTCCCTTCTGTCTCCTTCAGTCAAACTGCCTTACAACATGTCGCAAGACAGAGGCGAGACGCTTCACCCATGCCCACAGACATTGAACTTAGCGGCCTGGCACCTGAGGTCATAGAGTTTGGACACCTGCAACTCCCTCGGAGATGTATGAACATTCTCAGGGAAGCAAGAAAACCGAACACAAGATACTGCTATTCCAGTAAATGGTAACGGTTTGTCATCTAGTGCAACTCAAAGAGCATTAACCCGATTAACTGCTCTCCCACACACATTGTTTTATACCTAACTCATCTACTTGACTCAGCCCTGGTCTTCAACTCCATAAAGGTGCACCTAGCTGCACTTTCAGCCTACACGACATCACAATAGAAAGTTTCATGATGGAAGGTATCAGTTATTAAAGCTTTCATGGAGGGAGTGAATAGAATTCACCCTCCCATTTCTAACCCGGCTCCCGGATGGGACCTAAACATGGTGTTGACTAGGCTTATGGGGGCTCCTTTCGAGCCCATGCACAAGGCAAGTCTTAAAGACCTCACCCTTAAGACTGCTTTTTTGATATCTATTACCTCCATCAGGAGGGTAAGTGAACTACAGGCGCTCTAGATCTCTTTGTAACAGTTCACAAAGATAAGGTGGTTCTGCGCACTCACCCTAGATTTGCACCTAAATTAATTTCCAAGTTCCATGTGAACCAGTCAATAGAACTACCAACGTTCTTTCAGAATCCTTCAAGCCTGGGAGAAAGAACCCTGCATGCACTGGATGTACGCAGAGCTGTCATGTTCTACATGGAAAGAACTCAACCACTTAGAAAGACTAATCAGTTTATCGTTTCGGTGGCAGCAGGAAGAGGAGACGGATTGTTAAATGCATCACTCTACTACACTCTTGCTAATAGAGAGCTGCCCTTCAAGCCTAGAGCACATTCCACTCGAGGCACTAGGGCGTCCATAGCATTCATTGCAAATGTTCCCCTTGAATCTATTTGTAAAGCGGCATCCTGGAGTTCTGTACACACCTTTACAAAACACTATTGCCTAGACACTCCATTCTAGGTCTGATTCTCAGGTGGAATTAAAGCAAAAGGTGAACCAGTAGAAAGGGGTGACACATAGATTATTCAGTAATTATTCATTTTTTAATCAATAAACATATAACAAAATAATTGTATGCATAGTTTAAAACAATTAGTTCATTCCTTCAATATATCTTTCATATCTCAAACATTCATTCACAGACCCATACTTACTCATTCATACATTCCTATTTAAAACCAATTTGGCATCTAATACATTGTGTAGTGATAATACTACACATAATTTATTTCAATTGTAACAATTGTTAATGACCCAGTCCATAGTATCAGGTGTCGTATCATCTGTTTTTTTATTTTTCCAGATTGTTCACAAATTCATCGACACGTGTTTCGGTCAAAAAGACCTTCAGGACGTATGGCAAGGGGTAGTGATCTGCCCTTTTCAGAAACATATAGGCCAATTTTCAATCCCCACATTTCAACTCTAGGGATATAGCGGGTAGGGCATCGGAATCAATCCTCCACTGGAATCTATAACAATATAAAGATCAGTCTCCACTTCCCAAGGAAGCCCCTGAACGGGAGGAACCATTTGGGTTTTAACACCAGCACACGTACCGAGGCGAGTCCAGCTACCGGTCTCACGGCCGACAGGGTCTTGGGATCCTTCCGGGGTCAGTGCTGAGGGACCGCAAGATTCTTTTACCCGGGTTACTCCCGAGGGGCAACGCCCTAGTACCAGCATCATATCCAAGGGGGCGCCTTCATGCAGCACTACCTGCAGCTCTGCCGAGGGCAATACGCCTTCCAGGTCATGGCCTTAGGTGCTGGATAGGCCTTTTGTTCCAACACCAAGCGTCTTGAATGCGGCTGGTTCCAGCGAGCCAGGTTCCACGACTTCCGCATGTGGCACTCAGCTCGACAAAAATGGCCTCCGTGCCAGAAAAGATGGCAGCTTGTTCGATATCAGCTCTTGTGGAGCGGGTGGATGAAAGAGTCACAATGTGGGACTGGTGTCAACCAGGTGCATGGCCCACAGTTTATCCATCAGCAGCACAGGGCATTTTTCCCCTGCATCGCAGGCAGTGTGTGCCCGGCGCAGTTGCCCTTAGCCACTCAGTCAATATCACCTATGGCCTCCTCAGCAGCCGGTATCCATTATCCACACCGCAGCCCATGATGACGAGCACCCCTCCACTAGTTCCGGACCCTCCGAGCACTCTGGACACTGATGAGGAGGAGGACCCCGACACGCCATCTTCGGCCAGGGCCTTCTACAAATGCCTTACAGGTTTGGCAGAATATTTGGGCCTTCCTCAGCCCGAGGTAGAGCAGCTCGAGGAGGGGGGGTCTTGGCAGAAGTCCTCACCCTAAGATCCCCCTACCAGAACGGGGATCCCGATGCAGAAAGATGTAGTTTCCCTGGACAAGAAGGGGCGGCTCAAGCAGCTCTCGGCCCAACCTGTCTGACGGCACCTCGACGCCAAGTATAGGCAGATGGCGGGGGATACCCTCTTGTTTCGGCGCATCCTCAACCAAATTCTTCCGTGAGCGCTGTAGCGTCCCTCTACTCTAAGCCTCAGTCGTCCTCGATGCTGCTAGGTCTTGCAGGCGTATGGGAAAAATCTGTACTCCGCCTCCTTGCACCTGCATCAAGCCAACACGGATGCCATGCTGGCAGCCGTTAACCAAAGGCTCTGGTGGGAAATTGTAGACTTGCTCCCAGATCTTCGGGTGCAGAGCCAAACACGCTTCAAGGCGGGCCTAGGAGAAGCCAAGCTTGTATCGCAGGACATCGTGGAGTCCACCGTGGTCCACATCGATACCTCTGACCGGGCTATCTGCATCGCCACGGACATGAGAAGGACTGCCTGGCTCCGGGCTACTAAGTTTAACCCCGACGTCCAGGAACGCATATTGGACCTTCCATTCGAGGGTAGTGACCTCTTGCACTCCACCACGGACGAAGAATTGGATAAAAAACAGCTCGCAAACGGCAAAGTCTCTATTCTTACGAAGGCCACGCCCAAGGCCTACACCCAGTGACAGCAACACTCCGACAAGGAGCAGGTCTTTGGTGGGTTTCGGGGCTTTCAAAAACAAAGGTCTAGGCAACCTGACTGTTTTCCGAGTCAACATCGGAAGAAACTACAAAAGGGAGGGGCAAGGGTTTTTCCCAATCCCCCTCCTCTGCAACAGCCTGAGAGGGAAAGAAGGTATTGCACGCCCCTTCGGGTCCACGTGTCTCCGGTGGAGGGGGCAGGCTTGGCTTTTCGCTTGCAATTTTGGCACCAGAATTTTCCGGACCCCTGGATCCTCTCTGTAGTCCCCACGGGCTACCGCCTACCGGTACCTTCCTCTCCTCCCACAAATTGGGACAGCAACTGTGTTGGTGGAGATCTGGTCGCTCGAGAGCCAGGCTGTGGAAGAAGTCCCAAGCAGTAGACCATACCTCCTCCGCACTGACAATACACTCCACGACCTGGGGTTCACTATCAATCTGAAGAAGTCTCAGCTGCAGCCCACGCAGGCCCTGACCTTCCTGGGCCTCATCTCGGACACAAGCTCCGAGAGAGTCTTTCCCCCGAAGGACAAGATGGCGGCCAACAAGAAAGCCACCTCTCACTTCCTCTCCAGGGCAGTGACCTCATCATGGTGGTACCAACATTTGTTAGGTATAATAGCGGTGGTCCTGTTGGCCGTACCCCACACAAGGCTCATGATGAGGAGATTACTGCTGCACTTCGCTGCCTCATGACATCAGGAGAAGGGCTCCCAAGCAGAGCCAGTCGAAATTCCTCCCTTTCTCCACCCGGACGTCATGTGGTGGTCAGTGGATTACAACCTGCGGCAGGGCAAGCCCTTCTGGCAGCCGGCCCCTCAGGTCACCTTTATTACAGACCCCTCCCTAGAGGGCTGGGGAGCCACTCTAGACAGCCACAGCTTCCATGGAGTATGGACTCGTCAGGGGCAAGAGTCACACATCAATTGGCTGGAATTGCCAGCCATATGGCTGGCTCTCAAGGCCTTTCTCTCTCATCGAGGGCAAGGCAGTTCTTATCCAGACGGACAACTCTCTACCAGCATGTACTATGTCAACAAGCAGGGGGGTACCTGATCCCCTGCACTATGCAATCTAGCTGTCTGCATGTGGGAGTGCGCACTGGAGAACATCTACCTCACAGCAGTTCACCTCCCGGGCAAGTCCAACCTGGAGGTGGACAGGCTCAGCAGACTGGGGCGGACAATTATGGGTGGCAATTGAGCCACCTGGTACTGAAGGAGATCTTCCTCGGGTGGAGGCATCCCCAAGTGGATCTGTTTGACTCCCGGGACAATGAAATGCCAGCAGTTCGCCTCCTGGCACGGGTAGGGCTTCGGCTCCCTGGGAGACGCATTCCAGATACGGTGGAACGACATGACGGCCTACGCCTTCCCGCCCACACCCCTTCCCGGCCACACCCCTGATCCACAGGGTGATCTGCAAGATAAAGGAATCTTGTCACCTCAGCATCATTCCGATACCTCCATGGTGGCCGGCCAGACCGTGGTTCTCCGTACTTCTCAGCCATTTGGACAGGCCACCCATTCACCTCTCGCTAGGCCCGGCTCCTCTCCTGGCCCAGCACGGGGCAGGGTACTCCACCCGCTCCTCACAAACTAGCCCTCACAGTGTGGTTCCTGAGCAGTTTATGTTGAAACACTTGAACCTCTCTCAAGCTAACCTAGAGGTCATCCAGGGCGTTAGAAGCAAGGCTACTAGGAACCAATATAGGAGTAAATGGTCTAGATTATGTCATTGGGCCGACTCTAAAGGGATCAACACTCTGAGGTGCAACTTGGACAGCGTGCTCTCCTTTTCAGCACACCTCGCCCACTCCGGCGTACAGGTGAACACATGCCGCACTTCTGGCAAGCATAAGGGCTTACAGGAATTCGGAGGAGGGCCTCTTCTCCTCTTCCAACCTCGTGGTCATGCGACATCGGTCAGGCCTCCACAGACTCTACCCGCCTATAAAGAAACCACACCCTGCGTGGGACCTCATCAATGTTGTGTTGGGCGCCTTGGCGCACTAACATTTTGAGCCAAAGGTGTCCGCAGACATCAGGCATGCCACCATAAAGACAGCTCTAATCGTGGGAATTGCCTCCGTTCGCAGAGTCGGCAAGATTCAGGTTCTGGTGGCATCAGAGCCCTACACCACTTTTCACAAGGACAAGGTGGTCCTGCGAACGCACCCATCGTTCGTACCCAACGTGACCTCCTCCCTCCATCTCCTCGAGGAGATGGTGCTACCCACGTTCTTCGCCGACCCCGAGGAGCCTCAGAGGGTCTTGCACTGTCTGGATGTCAGACGCTCTCTGAAATACTACCTGGACAGGACCAAGGACTTTCGCAAGTCGGGCACCCTGTTTGTCACTTTCGGTGGGTCAAGGCCCGGATATCGGGCTTCTAAGGCCTCCATAGCAAGGTGGATGGTCGCAGCCATCAAGGAGGCTTATGAGGGGCAGCACAAGCCGGTGCTAGCTAACTTGCATGCCATGCGGTCAGAGCCAAGGCCACAGCCATTGCATTCCAACGGCATGTGCCGTGGCAGGTCATCAGCAGGACGGCTACCTGGGCCACCCCTTCGACTTTCTGTAAGCACTACGGTTTGTACACCGCCTCTAGGTCAGATGCAGCTTTTGGGCAGGTGGCTCTAAGAAACCTGTTTTCTTAAGGAGGGTCTCCTCTCCACCCTGGGGCTACATTCAGTTGTAATTACCTATACAGTATGGAGGAAATGGGATGGGATGTAAGAGTAATTACTAGTTACTCACCGTAGTGACTAACATACTTAGTCCGTAGTCCCCTTTCCTTCATACGTCCCACCATCATCCCCCCTAATTATACTAGTGTCATTAGGCAATTCTGAATATTGTCGACGCGTCAATGGGGACTGAGGAGTGGCGCCGGTGGATGCAGTCAGGCGAGCGCATGCACCCCCACGCGCCTCTAAATTTAAAGCGGAAGAGGATTTTTCTGGTGAAAAAAGTTTTGTCTCACATCCCTCGTGAGGGACGCCCATACAGTATGGAGGAAAGGGGACTATGGATTAAGAGTATGTTAGTCACTACGTTGAGTAACTAGTAATTAATGTACGAGTTATTGGCTTCGCTTGGTCCCGAGTACTGGGCTCTTCCTTGTTTGGGGTGCTGACATTGTTTATTTGTAATTCCACTCCTAGATGGATGTTTTCCTACAGGGGGCAGTATGTGTCGTCTCCCTGATCAACTCATCTTGTGCACAGTTTTTACTGGCCAGGCCTATTATTTGTTACATGCTTCATTTCCTCCAGGCCTGGAAACCTGCTGCCCTTCTGTGCTCCTAGCCTATCCCCTGTGAATCTCTTACACCCTTTCTCATGTGCTTTTCGTAAAGTTGTAACACCCGATAGGTCACTGCTCCCCTTTGGGAGCCAGGGAATGAGCTTCATCTCTGTTCTGACCAATCACAATGAGACTTTACCCCCATCCAAGGCTGCTGCCCTTGTCTGTGTTTTGCTTTAGTGTGAGCTGAAACTGAATGCATTTTACTGTGTGATATAATCCATGGATTTCTGAGGCCTATTAAACCTAAATGTCCCCCAAAACTACCTTTATTCTGAGGCCTACCCTGTGTTACACACCTAAAGGATGTTTGGTATTCTTGAGTCATGTTTTATATTTGCTACCTTTTAGTGTTTCTAATGCGTGTTCATATTGCTGCTTGAAGTACTCCTCGAGTCTTTGTCCTGCTCCGTTGTGTGCATGTGTGGTTTAAGTTTCGTGTTTCATGGGCTTTCTTAGTTTCTAGTTTCTCTTGTGTTTGGGACATTGGACGTTCATCCCAACACTGACCTCAGTAGACCTTGTGATTTTTGCCTTGGTTGTTAGCAGACTGAAAAGAAGCCTTGCTGCTAATGAGTGACGGTGCGGAATGGAGAAGGTTTCTAGGAGCAAGCAATGCGTAGTCTGTTAAGCTTTTGTTGGGTGAATTTAGCATTGACTACATGATTCACTTAATGCACAAGTAGGTTTTTGAAACTGTCGGAATTATGACGGTTTTTAAAAATGTGAACCTGTTTTCATCTTTTCCTCTAGTTTATCGGCGCATTGTTGAGTCGGACGTTGGCGATTCCTTTTACATTAGAACTCACTTTGAATATGAAAAGGAATCCCCATACGGCCTGAGCTTCAATAAAGGAGAGGTGTTCCGAGTGGTGGATACCCTGTATAACGGGAAGCTTGGATCATGGCTGGCTATTCGCATTGGTCGAAATCACAAGGAGGTTGAGAGAGGCATCATTCCTAATAAAAACAGGTATGTTATTGAATATATGAGGAATTGGGCAGTGACCTATTCAAGTCCTGGTATAGTTAATGCTACAGAATCTATACATTTCAAACACTCGAACTCATTTTTGATCTCGTTAATGGAGGATTTGTATGTCCTGTCGGGAAAATTGCATGACCTTGTTTTTCATGAACACTTCTTGGGTTTCCTAAAAAACATGAAAAAATGTTTTCCTTCACTCCCTTTTGCACTTTAGATTGGTTGCGAAGGTTTTTTGCCACCATAGCTCAGTTCTTTGAGTGCGCAATAACTGGTGAAATACTTGTTTTAACATTGTACTTTTTAGGTAGGTTTAAAACTATAGCTTTTTTCAGAAATTAATTATATTTTTAGAGCTTTTATGGCAGCTCAGTTTCAAGTCGTATTGCAGACTGACCCAAATCTGCATGTAATATAAACTCTACAACTTTTTAAGATTAAATCCTACTGATACAGCATTGGGCTTGATGAAAGTGATTTGTTTGAAATAGCTATGCAATAGAGCTTTGCTTTGGCAACTTAAGACAGAATTAAATGTCTTTTCGGTTAACAATTATAACCGATTTTCACTTGTGGCAAATGCAAACTAAAAACCTACCCATCAAGTTTAAAATATCAGGAAGCGCCATTTATAATGTTTTTTATAACTCTGTCGTAATCTTAGATGCTTTAAAGATAAGTTGCGTTTTTATGTGATAAAGCATTCAACCCCTCACCCAGTGCTCTTTATCCAAGATATTTGTTTCCTATTTTTTGCTGCCTCTGGAACAAAGAAATCGGTGACCAAGGGCATTGGTCTCCAACGCAGTTCTGTTAAGTGCCAGTGCTCCTGCACTCACCCTAGCGTAGAAATGTATCCTAGAGAAAAACACTATCAGTGACTCCATACCCTTATATCTTGAACTCATTTTTACATTGTTAACCACAATATTCTGGTTGGTTTTTGTTTTTCTGTGCACGGCAGCGTAGTTGTTGCCATCTCCATGACCTGTTAAATGTGCGTTTTCTGGTGTAGGTGCATTTCTTTTGATCTCACCCCCCCCCCTTCCATATGAGGAGGTATTTCTGGCAGGAAGGAATCATTGGTGGAGCAAACTACTTAACTCTCAGTACTGTTCTTTCTGATGGATGAGTCCTTTCTCTCCCCAGAGATTCCTCATCACCCACATAACCTGCCCCTCTTGGCGTATAGTTCGTACTACTCGTCTGTGGAGTGGTTCCTCAGCTGCTGAGTGCTTGGCAAAAGGACAGAATTGAGGTTTGGAGGCACAGCGGCTTATTTGCTGGCTTTGAAATCATGTCCAGTGTTAAGATGATGTTCAGAGTCGACCTTGTGGGTAGATTCTGAGAGGCCACCCTATTCTGGTGAACAGGAAAAGAGACAAGTCTGGCCAAACTATATCAAGATAGATGACTGAACAGTAAGGCTCAGACTCAGAGTGTGGGGTGGTGGGAGTTCAATCATGCACACAGAGTACTCTTAATCAAAGTAGACATGTATTAAAATAATTCTATGTATTCGGCCTTGAAATGAAATGGAAAGATACATACATTCATTGACCAATTACTCTACTAACACACACACATTCACCATGGGGTGCTCTTGCTAAAGAACACTCCCTTTTCAGACAATTAAATCTGATTCAAGTAAGAATACTAGGAAACTTTAATAAAGTCAAGTAAGTGAAGAAACAAGGGTGTTGGGTAAGATTCTCATCTTTATGAAAAATCTTCCCGTTCTGTGTCAACCCCAGAACATTTTGCTTGGACTTGGTAATTATTTTTCCTTGTCCCTAGGTGAGTGGGAATCTTGTTCCCCTCTCACCTAGTCTTTTACTCTTTTTATGGGTGACCTTTTTATGTCTGTCCATAGTGTATAATTGGAGTTATAGTTTCCTATAACTTTGAACTGACTGTAATGTACTATGGCAGCACACATTTTAAATGCAGTCTTCCTTTTAATTCTTATTTCTTGGGTGAACTACTATTCCCAAAATTAAAGAGGGATTCACATCCCCTTTACAATATTTTAAGTGAGCCAGCACACCCCACCTTATGTGGCATGTTTTGGAGGTAAGGGGGTATAATGTATCCCCTTTCTTACTTACCTGGTAACATTTTTGTTACAATTGCAAGTTTACTTGAATGGCTGGTGCCCGTGGTTTATCTTGGCGACTTTTTAGTCTGATTACTCGCAGGCTGTTTAATCGGCCTCGGTAATTCACAGAAGGGCCACTATTCTTCTAGAATGGTGGGCTCCTTCTTCTTTGACCATTTCTGGTTTGCTTGTTGTTTCTGACGTCTTCCCTTGCCATTGTAGGTAGGAACGTTCTCAGTGGAAGTTTTGTCACTTGTATTCCACACATAGGCTGCAGAGAGTCTGAGAAGGCAGGAAGCTGGAGGGCTGGCTGTCCTGATTGGACAGCCAGACTGCCCTTTTCTGTAAACTGTAGGGAGAGTTGGCAGAAGTTGTGCTGTAGTTCATTATAAATACTCCGATCCTGGAAGCTGTTGACAAGTCGACCACTGGAGCTGAATCCGAAGAGGAAGAGGAAGATGAAGAAAAGACACCTGTAGCGATTTCCTGCGACTGGAGAGCCAGCTATGTAACCGTAGCCTGATGTAACCCTTCCTTCCAATCGGCATGGGGATCCCGAATATGGCTTCTACCCAGAGGCTGGTGAGATGCACTAGTCTCAAGAAGACCTGCATTTTGAGCCAATTCACGATGTGCTGCGACGTTGCTGGGCTGCAAATCACTGATACCCTGGGACCTCTAGCCTAAGAGCAGTGCATGGTCTTCCGAAGTCTGAATCCGTCCGAAAACATTGATGGACTCCTACTGGATCTCTAGAGACACAATTAGAATCCCTGAAGTCCCCTCACCAGA
Source organism: Ambystoma mexicanum (assembly GCF_040938575.1). Classification (NCBI taxonomy): domain Eukaryota; kingdom Metazoa; phylum Chordata; class Amphibia; order Caudata; family Ambystomatidae; genus Ambystoma; species Ambystoma mexicanum. The sequence continues at coordinate 1,363,837,467 of NC_090934.1, read as the reverse complement.
GTGCAGAACCGAGAGAGTGAAGAAATGCAACCAGCGATATTAATTTTTGATCTGGCTGCTGTAAAAATGAGCCTTTTCCACAGAGCTGCGAGAATCCGTGAAGAAACCTTTGCTGCAAGCCTTCTCTGATGACTGCTGCTGCAAGTTCCCATCCAGTGCCCAGTTCTTTCGTTTCCATCCCATGAATCCAGGGACCGGGTCCTGTGCTGCTGCATCCTGAATGCATCCACCAAGAAGCTGTTTTTTTCTTTTCTCCTAAGGTACCGTGTGGGCTTGGGTAATACTTACCTTAAGACTGGTGTGCATATTAGTGGGTGATTTGTATGGTTGGGAGTTTGCCCATGCCACTTGCCCAGGCCTAATGCTGGAACGCATATAGGGAGCCTTCTATGAAGTCCTTGAGCACTTAAACTTAATTGTTAAAGAAGCTGTCCTCTGGAACGTTGACATTCCTGCAACTGAAACATACCGTCTTCTGTCTCTGAGGAAACTCATGCTATACACTAGGGAAGGTCTTTATAAAATAAGTGCTAAAATACTTACTTGTTAAAGAAGTTAGTGTGGTAACTGTAGCTCTGTGAAAGAAGGTACAAAGTGTCACTAATTGTATGCTTACCTTTGAGTTGCATTTTGCCCCTCTAAAAAGTATGTTACTTTGAATGGTGTTCCCCCCCTTCTGAAAAGTAATAAGTATTGGTACTGTTTTATTATCCTTAACTGAATGAGTGTAAAAGCTTACCATTTAGGGTTTACCTATGTTGAATAACAGATTCATTCTTAAAGTGTACCCATGGGGTTTGCTTTCCCTGATCTGCTTTACACATATCTAACACAGTCTGGCAGTTAATACTTGTCTTATGAGTTGCTTGTAGCCCCTCTTAAAAGTATATGGTCTTGCTTATCTTGAATATCTGCAGCTTTTCTAAACTTGTAACACTGGGTTGTGCTGTCCCAGAATTGCATTAGTGCTATTCTAAATTATTTTAATAAAGTTCTTAATCTAACTTAGAAACTGTATTGTACACTTCTTAAAAGTATACTTGGTATAACTAGCTATCAGGTAGTGTATAGTTATGCACCAATAGGTCAGTTACTTACCTTGAAATACATTGTGTCTTTCTTAAACTGTAATTGGGTTTTGCATTCCCTGAATTGCTTGGTGCATTATAAAATAGTTATGGTGTGTTGCGGTCCCTCCAGAAAGTAGTACTAAAAAGTAGTGTTGTAAGGTGTATACTTGTAACTGGGTTTGCTTATGTGATTTCTATAACTGAGTGTCACTGCATGACTGACGGGGTCAACTACCCTTGAATTACTGATTGTATTCTAAAAGTATATATATAACCTGGTTTTATTCCCTAAAGATAGCTGGCTGCCATTCTAAATGTGTAGTAGGCTTGACTCGCCTTGACTACTGATTGTACTCTCAATAAGGTTATACTTTGGGCTGTATCCTAGAGGTATTGAGTTGGTTTTATAATTGTGTTTATATGGTATATTATAGAACTTATTTCCCCAAGATTGATCTGGGCCTACTTGTATTTAAATAAACTATTTATTTTTATACTCCCCTCCCCTTTGTCTGCCTGAGTGCCTGAATGGGACTGTTAGGGAGAATTCTCTCTTTAGGCTGAATTTCCTAACCTAGTGAGTCCCCCAGCAGCTTTGCTGGATTTCTGGATTTTTTTTTTCTCCTGCCAAGAGTGAGACTCTTTTTCTCCCACTGTTGGGCATGATTTATGGTGTTCCTTTGACTGTTAGTGTTTTATGGGCTATGGGGTCCTTTACTCCATAGGGTCCCATGTGTTTTTACTATGTGTGTTACACAGCACCCTCCGTGCCGTAACACAGAGGTGTCATAGTGACACCCCACCATAGACCCCATACCCTGGGACTGACTACTGTCTCCCAGGGCATGTAAAGTCACCATTGGCTTTACTAGTCCCAAATTATTAACAGAAACCAGCACAAACCATCATATTGTGGATGTACTGGTCGGGGCAATTCGATTGCCCCGGGGTCTGTTAGTCGAGGGGGCACGTCTCCCTCCCCCCTGATCGAGTTTTGGCTGGTAGCAGTGGAAACTACTTTTTATATTCGACCACGAATATTTCCCTATGGGATTTTCCCATTGTTCGAGGCTACCAACTTTTATTTAATTCTCATAGCCTCGAAAATACTGCCGGTTTATTTAACTAATATTAATTCGCCAGTTGGTATTTTTTTCCAGGACTTGATTCTAAAATGGCGTTTGTGTTCTCTTCTGTGACTCCAACCCAAGTCGAGCCCTTTGTTCCACTTTTTGGCAGGCTTCTCCACAGAAGCCTCCGAAAGTGGTGCCACTCTGTCTGGGTACCACAGGGGGTGTGGGAGGGAGTTTAGGCACCCTGGACTGAGTTACCTTGGTAACTCAAGTCGCACTCTTGTGTGATTGGCCCAAGTGGTGAGCCGGCCGGCTCACCACTTAGCATGTTTGATTGACAGCTAGGCTGAGTGAATGGGGGTATGCTGCATAAAAGCAGGGCTTTGCATACTGGAACTTCAGAAGTCGCCACAGGACCTGAGAAGCTGAGCCGACCTACCGCGACGACACCACCGGTGGAGCCCTGCGGAACCGACTCACCACTTCCCGACGACAGAGAAGATCTCCCAGCTGGAGAGGCTTCTTCCCCTGACTGGTGGGCACAACCAGTTTACCTTCTTTCTTCGCACACCAGACCGGCTTGTGGTCGAACTGCCCGTGCCAAGCACCCCGGCAGCCGGATAGCCACTCACCACTGAACCGCAAATCAACGGACCGCTCCTTGTACCTGAGAAACTCTGCGGCTGGTTTCTTCCCTGGCAGTGCAACGGACTCCTGTCTTCCTCCCCGACGATATCCTCTCTTCCCCCGGACGAAGCACCGACTTGCATCCGCTGCCAGGAACAACTGCCCCCGCTGGAGTGTTCTCACCACTTTAAGGTACCGTGTCCGCCAGGCCTCCCTTTCTAAAGATTGCTACAAGGTCATAATAACTCCTTAACCTTCTGGACTGGGGTGGCTGCCTTGACCCTCTAACTGGTCCCTTTCTTTGGTCCAACTCCTTTTTGAACCGTTACAAGACTTTCGTGCACTGCAACCGTGTGACCTTGGACACATTTCGTTTGGATCCTCTTAAGCGGATCCGGCCTACTGACTCTGAATTCCTAGTGTTACTTTGCCTTCCTCCCTTGTTGTGTTCGTGAACAAGTGTTGGGACCTGTTTCAGTTTATTCTCTGCTTTTCTCTCCCTTTTAAAACAAATTATTAGTGTACCATCTGCGTTAAGCGCTCACCGCTGTCTGAAAATAAGTGGGGCTTTACTTAAGACTTGTCTAATATTCTTTTAAGGGAGTGTATATCTTTTAGTGACCGTGTTTTTGAATTGCTTACTATTAGTGCCTGTGTGTTTTTCTAGATGTGGTTTTAAATAAATAATTATATCTCTTTTACACCAAGCCCTGGTCAGTGTTTACTTGTTCTACTGTGTTCTCTAGACCTATTGTGAATACTCTGTATACTGCCTAACTCTTCTTGAGGGAAGTCTGACTGCTCAGCCACAGCTACCAAGTGAATCTGTGTGGTACAGACTGCTACCAAGTGGGTTTACTGCCAAACACCTGTAGTCCTAAATCTTTTGCAGTGGTCCCAGAGGGAACTGCACAGGGTTCTGCCTAACAGGGACCAGTTGTCATTGGGGGTCTGGCTGTCCTAATTGGACAGCCACCCGGCCCTTTCTGTGAACTGCTGAGGAAGATTGCAGAGGTGTGTGCTGAAACTGAATACAAGGTGAGGTGAAAGGCAAGTTGACCACTGGAAGCTGAAGTAATTGAAGACTGTGACCAGAGACCCCTGCAGACCCTTTGCGACACTGAAGCGGCCACTGCTTTCCTCAGTCAGTTTTGTGTGCAACAGAGGAACTCCGAAGAGGACGCCTCCTTCCCTTTGGCTGGTGGGACCAACCAGTCCTGAGACTAACTACAATCTCCTGAGGTGGTGTAGCGTTCCAGAGCTGCAAACCGCGAATAACAG